>NC_091282.1:840501311-841101311 GCF_032444005.1 Ranitomeya imitator
AACACAGCTGGCCTCCAATAAAGGAGTAGAACCATCTCAAGGAGGATCACAAGGAAATGGAAAGCATGTGACTTAAATATGAGTGCCTGAGCAAAGGGTCTGAATACTTATGACCATGTGATATTTCAGTTTTTTTCTGTTATTTTCTGGGGGGTTTTTTCAGTCAAGATGGGGTTCAGAGAGTACATTAATGTGAAAAAATGTTTGTTTGTTTTTTAATTTACCAAATGGCTGCAATGAAACAAAGAGTGAAAAATTTGAAAGGGTCTGAATACTTTCCGCACCCACTGTAGCTTAAAGTTTTAATATAAATGTGGGAATACTGGAGCCAGAATCATTATTTCTGTATCTTTTCTGGTGATGGAATGTTCAAATAATTGGTAAAACATGCCTAGAAATGTCCTTTCCTCTATAAAGTGTGTCTAAAAGGTGCAAATGAAATGACATTGACATTCCAGGTTCAGGTGTGATTTTCATCACCTTCCCTTCATTGGAAAGCAAGTACTGAGTTTTATTTGCATTTTTTTTTTACAGAAGAAAAGAAGAATAATAAGCTATTTTTGCTACACCAAAAGGCAAAGTCATTTTTTAACATATCAGCTACCTATTTTTACTTTTAAATGTATGGACATTACAGTAAAATTCTGTACTTATGTTACTGAATGAATTTCACAGCCTCATACATTGACCTGTAAGTTCAGATGAAACAATAAAAAAGTGGGGTGAAAAACACCATTCTACTTCCAGTGATAATGTGTCAGTTTGATCCCAAAACTGATATTTTTTTTATTAAACAGAAATACATCCAACGCGTTTCGAAGTCACACCAATCAACTTGTTCTGATGTAGGGGTCGGGTGTGACCCTGAAACGCGTTGACAGTATATCTGTTTAATAGAAAACTATCAGTTTTAGAACCCAACTTTCCATCATCATTGGCGTTTTTCTTGCCCCACATTTGCATTGTTTCCTCTGAACTTGCTTTCCTTTTTAGGGACCAGACCGGCTCTGGAAGAAGGGTGGCCAGCAGCAACTTCCACCCCATTCCAAGGTTCTGAACACAACATTGCAAGGTGAGATGTGACACAAGTGGGTTATAAGGAATTCACTTATTCTTAACTTAATATTCTGATATTTTGGCCTATTAAGCACTGTTCCATTTTATTATATAAGTCAGTATCTAGCATTAATACATCAGTATATCCTGGAAGAGGATGAGTATCTTCAAAATATGTTAAGATGGAGGTTTTTTATGTAGATTTTGAAGCAGATCAAAATCCACGTAAAATAACCCCTCCTTTAAAGACAACAAAAGAGAACTCTAATTTGTACATGATAATACATTGAAGGGGTTATCCAGGGAGGGACTTAATTATTTTGTTGTTTTCCAAATGTCGCCAACATGCTTACAAGGTGCTGACTTCTCATCTCATGAACTAAGCCTTCCCCCTTCTCAGTCTCAGAATCTGCTGTGATGAAGAAGCTTAGCTGATGAACCACATATCTACCTATCGTTGGTCTGTTGTCTATGTGTTAACTGGTGAAACCAATGTCTTTAGGTGCAGTCACAAAGTCAGTCATCTATTTCAAGCGTGCGATTATTGACCTGTTCCTGTCGCTCAGTAGGTGGCAGAAGGAGAATTACGCAACACTCAATTTACTTTGATTAGTAGAACAATTAACTACTAATTAACTAAGTTTGTTGGTTCACATAGATTTGTTTCAAATCTCAATAAATCAGGATATTTAGTGGTCTGTTTGGGGAAGTATCATCACTATTGAATATGTTACTTGTTTCGTTTTGTCCACCTTGTCAGTTATAAATTTTGTTATAGGGCTTTGTTCACACTGTTGTGTTGCAGTATGTTATGGTTCCATAGCTTTTTCATGGAAGAACTAGGGAGAATTCACTAAGTACTTTAGAAACACCCTACAAAATACTCTACAAAAATGTAGCAACTTTTTGTGTTTTTACCCAAGCTTCAGTACTTAACCACTAAAAGTGGATGGGACTTATCAGGAGGGGACATTAAATACACAGGTGATAGAAAGTGGTGTAATTTATAGAGGTGGTGTACTCCAGTTCATGATTTAGTGACAGAAAGACAATCTTGATATCTTCCTTGACAGTTCACCCACTTATTTCAGTAAAATTTGGAAATGATACATTTTAATGATGATACGTTTTATGATATATGAAATGTTTCCTTGTAATGTTGATACTAATTATATGTTATAGAGAAGAATACAAAAATTAGGGCAATAAGTACAATATAAAGGGGCTCCAATATGGAGATAAATGTATGCATTCATAATGAAATCTCGTACACTCAGCCCATTTTACCTTGGCAGGCTCCAGTTCGGATATTTGGAATAAATCCTCTACGGCATGGATGTGGTTGAGCTGGACACATCTCACAGGGGTGACCCCAGGCACGGCCAATAGTAGCGCAACACAATGTCTTTGTGCACACAATACCACTAAGTTGTCCTTGACACATTTGGTTGCTGATTTGTGTAAAACATGGTCCAGTTCGGTAATCTGCAAACAATAAGAAAACAGCATTGATATATGGTCCAACACCAATTTGATGGCGGCATGTCTTACTCAAAAGTTTACATTTGTGAAACTTTGGCACTGAAGATCAGAAACATGGCCACTTACACAGTGCGCTAAGTTTTATTTCTTATTAGGAAGTCACTTAACATATGACTTACGGAAATGCACTGTATGGACACACATCTTAATCATCCCATTACTGCAGATAAATAAAATCCAGCCCCTAGCCATACAATCTGCTTCTACACAGATTTTTTAAAGAAATGGCTCGTTCTAAAGCACTCTCAAAATTCAGAATAGAAGTTTAAGCCCGGGGTCAAGCTAGCGTGTTTTACGGACGTATGAGAGGCGCAGAAAATACGCATTGCACACGGTACAATGATTCTCTATGGCCCAGCTCCTATCTGCCGTATTTTACGCATCCGTATTTTACGGTCTTGTACGGCCATAGACAATCGCAGCATGCTGCGTTTGTCAGTGTATTGCGCAAAAAATCCACCAATGAAAGTCAATGGGGGTGAGAAAAATACGGATTACACACGGACCAACAGTGTGACTTGCGAGAAATATGCAGCGGTGTTCTATAGAAAAGCCGGCAATTCAGTGCGGTGTACAGTAAAATCACACTGACAGGTTTTATTAGAATAGATAGAATAAATGTGTACACATAGTATAGGGATATATATATACTAGATGGTGGCCTGATTCTAATGCATTGGGTATTTTAGAATATGCATGGCCACGTAGTATATTGCCCAGCCACGTAGTATATTGCCCAGTCACGTAGTATATTGCCCAGCCACGTAGTATATTGCCCAGTGACGAAGTATATTGCCCAGTCTTGTAGTATATTGCCCAGCCACGTAGTATATTGCCTAGCCACGTAGTATATTGCCCAGTGACGAAGTATATTGCCCAGTCTTGTAGTATATTGCCCAGTCACGTAGTATATTGCCTAGCCACGTAGTATATTGCCCAGTGACGTAGTATATTGCCCAGCCACATAGTATATTGCCCAGCTACGTAGTATATTGCCCAGTCACGTTGTATATTGCCCAGTTACATAGTATATTGCCCAGTGACGTAGTATATTGCCCAGCCACGTAGTATATTGCCCAGCCATGTAGTATATTGCCCAGTCACGTAGTATATTGCCCAGTCACATAGTATATTGCCCAGTCACATAGTATATTGCCCAGTCACGTAGTATATTGCCCAGTCACATAGTATGTTGCCCAGTCACGTAGTATACAGTACAGAGGCACGTAGTATACAGCACAGACACGTAGTATATTGGCCAGTCACATAGTATATTGCCCAGACACGTATGAAATAGGTTAAAAAATAAAAAATAAACATACTCACCTTCTGAAGGGCCCCTTGTAGTCCTCTCGCCTGTGTGCGGTGCAGCTTCCGGTCCCAGGTTTGGTATGAGCGCAAGTTTTACCTATCACCACACAGTCCTAGATTTGCCACAACATAATAATGTTGCTTAGTGCATCCCGGACTATATAGATTGAAAAAGGAGGCCAAATAATGGTCTATACATATATAACGAAATATAGTAAATTTTATTATATATATCAAAATAATGCATAAAAATCACATGAACAAGTCAAATATTGTGAGCAAGTACAAAGAGGGCAATCCAAGACAAAACAGCAACATCCACCATAGTGGGACTAGCTGGGGGTGCCATTAAGTCAATGGTACTAGAGATGGAACACATAAAAAGACCTCAATAATAGGGAACATAAATATACCTATGGTAAAGTATATAGATTGCTGAGACCCTGGATATCAAATTATATCTACACAAGTGGAGAAACTCTACCAATGTAACATCATTAATATAGCATAAGTCCCTTTCATAATGCACAAATAGTGGAGCTTGTATGAGCCTATACCTATGTACGTACCGGGCGGCACGGTGGCGCAGTGGTTAGCACTACAGCCTTGCAGCGCTGGAGTCCTGGGTTCAAGCCCCACTAAGGACAACATCTGCAAAGAGTTTTTGCGTGTTTGCGTGGGTTTCCTCCGGGCTCTCCGGTTTCCTCCCACATTCCAAAGACATACTGATAGGGAATTTAGATTGTGAGCCCCATTGGGGACAGTGATGATGATGTGTGCAAAATGTAAAGCGCTGCGGAATATGTTAGCGCTATATAAAAATAAAGATTATTATTATTATTATTATTATTACAGTCACCAACTTGTGAGAAAAATCACAACTGGTCATAGCATCAACAAATATTCATGTAGTACCTGTGGCCATAGCTAAAGCTGTTATATCTCCCCTGCTGTCACGCTGGTGGACTCCTCGACGCACGTTTCGCCACTAAGGCTTCGTCAGGAGGTGCATGGTATGAGCGCAGGACCTGTGATGACGTCACGGTCACATGACCGTGACGTCATGGCAGGTCCTTGTCGCATAGCATCCTTAGCACCGGAACCTGCCGCTTGCACTGCCGAGGACAGGACGACACGTCGGAGGGTGAGAATAACGTTTTTTTTATTATTATTATTATTATTTGTAACAATAGATCTTTTACTATTGATGCTGCATACGCATGTGTGTGACCAACTAGTAAAAAGTTGGTCACACAGGGTTAATAGCTGCGTAACCGGAGTGTGTTACACCGCGCTCCGGTAACGCTGGCATTAATCCTGTGTGAGGGCTGACTGGAGGGGAGTACGGAGCGGGCACTGACTGCGGGGAGGAAGGAGCGGCCATGTTGCCGCCGGACTGCGCCTGTCGCTGATTGGTCGTGGCAATGGTCGTGGGCGTTTTGCCACGACCAATCAGCGACTTGGATTTCCATGACAGACAGGGCAATAGACAGGGGGCACAGCACCGCAAGTCTAGGTAGCTACGTTCCCCTTCTTCCCATTCATTCCCCAGTTTTTACAGGCAGGGGCGGCTGCATTAGCAGGCTCCTGCTTGTAAAATTATTTAACCCCTTCAGATGAATTTATAGCATGGGACATGACTGAGCATCGGAGAGGTATGGGATATTGTTGGTTTTTTATTTTAACTTTGTTTTTGGTGACAAGGATCTTCAATTGGATTGAGAGTATAATAAACTATTACAACATCCTGTGTCTTTATTTCAACAAAATACTTTTTTCATAATGTGTGTGTTTTATTAACCCCTTTCTGACATGGGACGTACTATCCCGTCGAGGTGGGGTGGGCCCCCATGACCATGGACGGGATAGTACGTCCAGCGCGATCGCAGCTGACATCCGGCACTATGTGCCAGGAACGGTCACGGACCGCCCCCGGCATATTAACCCCTGGCACACCACGATCAAAGATGATCGCGATGTGCCGGCGGTATAGGGAAGCTTCCCTGCGGGCTTCCCTGAGCCCCCCGCAGCAACGCGATGTGATCGCGTTGCTGCGAGGGTCTCACCTCCCTCCCTGCTTCCTCCAGCCCCGAATCCAAGATGGCCGCGGATCCGGGTCCTGCAGGGAGGGAGGTGGCTTCACAGAGCCTGCTCAGAGCAGGCACTGTGAAGGCTGCAGCGCTGCATGTTAGATCAGTGATCTGACAGAGTGCTGTGCACACTGTCAGATCACTGATCTGTGATGTCCCCCCCTGGGACAATGTAAAAAAGTAAATAAAAAAATTTCAAAATGTGTAAAAAAAAATAAAAAAAAATATTCCTAAATAATGAAAAAAATATATATATATTATTCCCCTAAATACATTTCTTTATCTAAATAAAAAAACAATAAAAGTACACATATTTAGTATCGCCGCATCCGTAACGGCCCGACCTATAAAACTGGCCCACTAGTTAACCCCTTCAGTAAACACCGTAAGAAAAAAAAAAAAAACGAGGCAAAAAACAACGCTTTATTATCATACCGCCGAACAAAAAGTGGAATAACACGCGATCAAAAAGACAGATATAAACAACCATGATACCGCTGAAAGCGTCATCTTGTCCCGCAAAAAACGAGCCGCCATACAGCATCATCAGCAAAAAAAAAAAAGTTATAGTCCTGAGAATAAAGCGATGCAAAAATATCGTATAAAAGCGCCAAAACATAAAAAAATGATATAAATGAGGTGTCGCTGTAATCGTACTGACCCGAAGAATAAAACTGATTTATCAATTTTACCAAACGCGGAACGGTATAAACGCCTCCCCCAAAAGAAGTTCATGAATAACTGGTTTTTGGTCATTCTGCCTCGCAAAAATTGGAATAAAAAGCGATCAAAAAATGTAACGTGCCCGAAAATGTTACCAATAAAAACGTCAACTCGTCCCGCAAAAAACAAGACCTCACATGACTCTGTGAACCAAAATATGGAAAAATTATAGCTCTCAAAATGTGGTAACGCAAAAAATATTTTTTGCAATAAAAAGCGTCTTTCAGTGTGTGACGGCTGCCAATCATAAAAATCCGCTAAAAAACCAGCTATAAAAGTAAATCAAACCCCCCTTCATCACCCCCTTAGTTAGGGAAAAATTAAAAAAATGTATTTATTTCCATTTTTCCATTAGGGCTAGGGTTAGGGCAAGGGCTAGGGTTAGGGTTTGGGCTAGGGCTAGGGTTAGGGCTAGGGTTAGGGTTAGGGTTAGGGCTAGGGTTAGGGCTAGGGTTAGGGCTAGGGTTAGGGCTAGGGTTAGGGCTAGGGTTAGGGCTAGGGCTAGGGTTAGGGCTATGGTTAGGGCTAGGGTTAAGGCTACAGTTAGGGTTGGGGCTAAAGTTAGGGTTAGGGCTATGGTTAGGGCTAGGGTTAGGGCTACAGTTTGGGTTGGGGCTAAAGTTAGGGTTGGGGCTAGGGTTAAGGCTACAGTTAGGGTTGGGGCTAAAGTTACGGTTAGGGTTTAGATTACATTTACAGTTGGGAATAGGGTTGGGATTAGGGTTAGGTGTGTGTCAGGGTTAGAGGTGTGGTTAGGGTTACCGTTGGGATTAGGGTTAGGGGTGTGTTTGGATTAGGGTTTCAGTTATAATTGGGGGGTTTCCACTGTTTAGGCACATCAGGGGCTCTCCAAACGCGACATGGCGTCCGATCTCATTTCCAGCCAATTCTGCGTTGAAAAAGTAAAACAGTGCTTCTTCCCTTCCGAGCTCTCCCGTGTGCCCAAACAGGGGTTTACCCCAACATATGGGGTATCAGCGTACTCAGGACAAATTGGACAACTTTTGGGGTCCAATTTCTCCTGTTACCCTTGGGAAAATACAAAACTGGGGGCTAAAAAATAATTTTTGTGGGAAAAAAACAGATTTTTTATTTTCACGGCTCTGCGTTATAAACTGTAGTGAAACACTTGGGGGTTCAAAGTTCTCACAACACATCTAGATAAGTTCCATGGGGGTCTAGTTTCCAATATGGGGTCACTTGTGGGGGATTTCTACTGTTTAGGTACATTAGGGGTTCTGCAAACGCAATATGACGCCTGCAGACCATTCCATCTAAGTCTGCATTCCAAATGGCACTCCTTCCCTTCCGAGCCCTCCCATGCGCCCAAACGGTGGTTCCCCCAACATATGGGGTATCAGCGTACTCAGGACAAATTGGACAACAACTTTTGGGGTCAAATTTCTCCTCTTACCCTCGGAAAATACAGAACTGGGGGCTAAAAAATAATTTTTGGGGGAAAGATTTTTTTTTTCAATTTTCACGGCTCTGCGTTACAAACTTTAGTGAAACACTTGGGGGTTCAAAGCTCTCACAACACATCTAGATGAGTTCCTTAGGGGGTCTAGTTTCCAAAATGGTGTCACTTGTGTGGGGTTTCTACTGTTTCGGTACATTAGGTGCTCTGCAAATGCAATGTGACACCTGCAGACCATTCCATCTAAGCCTGCATTCCAAATGGAGCTCCTTCCCTTCCGAGCCCTCCCATGCGCCCAAACAGTGGTTCCCCCCCACATATGGGGTATCAGCGCACTCAGAACAAATTGGACAACAAATTTTGGCATCCAATTTCTCCTGTTACCCTCGGGAAAATACAAAACTGGGGGCTAAAATTAATTTTTGTGGGAAAAAATTTTTGTTTTATTTTTACGGCTCTCCATTATAAACTTCTGTGAAGCCCTTGGTGGGTCAAAGTGCTCACCACACATGTAGATAAGTTCCTTAGGGGGTCTACTTTCCAAAATGGTGTCACTTGTGGGGGGTTTCTACTGTTTAGGTACATTAGGGGCTCTGCAAATGCAATGTGACACCTGCAGACCATTCCATCTAAGTCTGCATTCAAATGGCACTCCTTCCCTTCCGAACCCTCCCATGCGCCCAAACAGTGGTTCCCCCCACATATGGTGTATCATCGCACTCAGGACAAATTGGGCAACAAATTTTGGGGTCCACTTTCTCCTGTTACCCTCGGGAAAATACAAAACTGGGGGCTAAAAAAATAATTTTTGTGGGAAAAATGTTTTGTTTTATTTTTACGGCTCTGCATTATAAACTTCTGTGAAGCACTTGGTGGGTCAAAGTGCTCACCACACCTCTAGATAAGTTCCTTAGGGGGTCTACTTTCCAAAATGGTGTCACTTGTGGGGGGTTTCAATGTTTAGGCACATCAGTGGCTCTCCAAACGCAACATGGCGTCCCATCTCAATTCCTGTCAATTTTGCATTGAAAAGTCAAACAGCGCTCCTTCCCTTCCGAGCTCTCCCATCCGCCCAAACAGTGGTTTACCCCCACATATGGGGTATCAGCGTACTCAGGACAAATTGTACAACAACTTTTGGGGTCCAATTTCTTTTCTTACCCTTGGGAAAATAAAAAATTGAGGGCCGAAAGTTAATTTTTGTGAAAAAATATGATTTTTTATTTTTACGGTTCTACATTATAAACTTCTGTAAAGCACTTGGTGGGTCAAAGAGCTCACCACACATCTAGATAAGTTCCTTAAGGGGTCTACTTTCCAAAATGATTTCACTTGTGGGGGGTTTCAATGTTTAGGCACATCAGGGGCTCTCCAAACGAAACATGGCGTCCCATCTCAATTCCAGTCAATTTTGCATTGAAAAGTCAAATGGCGCTCCTTCGCTTCCGAGCTCTGCCATGCGCCCAAACAGTGGTTTACCCCCACATGTGGGGTATTGTCGTGCTCAGGACAAATTGTACAACAATGTTTGGGGTCTATTTTCTCCTATTACCCTTGGTAAAATTAAACAAATTGGAGCTGAATTAAATTTTTTGTGAAAAAAAGTTAAATGTTCATTTTTATTTAAACATTCAAAAAATTCCTGTGAAGCACCAGAAGGGTTAATAAACTTCTTGAATATGGTTTTGAGCACCTTGAGGGGTGTAGTTTTTAGAATGGTGTCACACTTGGGTATTTTCTATCATATAGACCCCTCAAAATGACTTCAAAAGAGATGTGGTCCCTAAAAAAAAATGGTGTTGTAGAAATGAGAAATTGCTGGTCAACTTTTAACCCTTATAACTCCCTAACAAAAATGTAAAGCAGACATGTGGGAAATGTTACTTATTAAGTATTTTGTGTGACATATCTCTGTGATTTAATTGCATAAAAATTCAAAGTTGGAAAATTGCGAAATTTTCATAATTTTCGCCAAATTTCCGTTTTTTTCACAAATAAACGCAGGTACTATCAAAGAATTTTTACGATTGTCATGAAGTACAATATGTCACGAGAAAACAATGTCAGAATCACTGGGATCCGTTGAAGCGTTCCAGAGTTATAACCTCACACAGGGACAGTGGTCAGAATTGTAAAAATTGGCCCGGTCATTAACGTGCAAACCACGTTAAAGGGGGTAAAGGGGTTAACCATTTACTACTATTGGATTAATAATGGATAGGTGTCTTATTGATGCCTCTCCATTATTAACCTGGCTTAATGTCACCTTACAATAGCAAGGTGACATTAACCCTTTATTACCCCATATCCCACTGCTGCAGGGGAGTGGGAAGAGAGTGGCCAAGTGCCAGAATAGGCGCATCTTCCAGATGTGCCTTTTCTGGGGTGGCTGGGGGCAGATGTTTTAGCCAGGGCGGTCCTAAAACCATGGTCCCTCTCTAAGCTATTAATATCTGCCCTCAGTCACTGGCTTTACCACTCTGGCGGAGAAAATTGCGCGGGAGCCCACGCCAATTTTTTCTGTGATTTAACCCTTTATTTTAAGAGCTAGAGCCCCCAAATTTTGCACACAGACACTTGAAACATTATTAATGAGGAATATGTAAACAAATAAGGGATATGAAATGGTTTACTGTATGTAAACCATGTCTCATATCCTGTCGGATTTCAGAAGGAGATAGCAAAAGCCGGCAATTGAATTACCGCCTTTTAAGCTGTCTAGCGCTATATTACATATAAATATATATATGTGTCTCACTGACATATTTATATATATATATATAATAGAAGAAAGGGAACAGCACAACGCTTGTACTTATCTTCAGGTGCAGGGCCTCAGGCAACCAGTCCAACGATTGCACCAGATTCACAGAGATTCAAAAAAAGAGGCAGCACTCCATTATTAAAGTGAAAAAATGTGGAAGGTTTAATCAACCCACATAGACGGGCGACGTTTCAGCTCCATTTGAGCCTTTTTCAAGCCTATATATATATATATATATATACAGTGGGGCAAAAAAGTATTTAGTCAGTCAGCAATAGTGCAAGTTCCACCACTTAAAAAGAGGCGAGGCGTCTGTAATTTACATCATAGGTAGACCTCAACTATGGGAGACAAACTGAGAAAAAAAAATCCAGAAAATCACATTGTCTATTTTTTTAACAATTTATTTGCATATTATGGTGGAAAATAAGTATTTGGTCAGAAACAAACAATCAAGATTTCTGGCTCTCACAGACCTGTAACTTCTTCTTTCAGAGTCTCCTCTTTCCTCCACTCATTACCTGTAGTAATGGCACCTGTTTAAACTTGCTATCAGTATAAAAAGACACCTGTGCACACCCTCAAACAGTCTGACTCCAAACTCCACTATGTTGAAGACCAAAGAGCTGTCAAAGGACACCAGAAACAAAATTGTAGCCCTGCACCAGGCTGGGAAGACTGAATCTGCAATAGCCAACCAGCTTGGAGTGAAGAAATCAACAGTGGGAGCAATAATTAGAAAATGGAAGCCATACAAGACCACTGATAATCTCCCTCGATCTGGGGCTCCACGCAAAATCCCACCCCGTGGGGTCAGAATTATCACAAGAACGGTGAGCAAAAATCCCAGAACCACGCGGGGGGACCTAGTGAATGAACTGCAGAGAGCTGGGACCAATGTAACAAGGCCTACCATAAGTAACACACTACGCCACCATGGACTCAGATCCTGCAGTGCTAGACGTGTCCCACTGCTTAAGCCAGTACATGTCTGGGCCCGTCTGAAGTTTGCTAGAGAGCATTTGGATGATCCAGAGGAGTTTTGGGAGAATGTCCTATGGTCTGATGAAACCAAACTGGAACTGTTTGGTAGAAACACAACTTGTCGTGTTTGGAGGAAAAAGAATACTGAGTTGCATCCATCAAACACCATACCTACTGTAAAGCATGGTGGTGGAAACATCATGCTTTGGGGCTGTTTCTCTGCAAAGGGGCCAGGACGACTGATCCGGGTACATGAAAGAATGAATGGGGCCATGTATCGTGAGATTTTGAGTGCAAACCTCCTTCCATCAGCAAGGGCATTGAAGATGAAACGTGGCTGGGTCTTTCAACATGACAATGATCCAAAGCACACCGCCAGGGCAACGAAGGAGTGGCTTCGTAAGAAGCATTTCAAGGTCTTGGAGTGGCCTAGCCAGTCTCCAGATCTCAACCCTATAGAAAACCTTTGGAGGGAGTTGAAAGTCCGTGTTGCCAAGCGAAAAGCTAAAAACATCACTGCTCTAGAGGAGATCTGCATGGAGGAATGGGCCAACATACCAACAACAGTGTGTGTCAACCTTGTGAAGACTTACAGAAAACGTTTGACCTCTGTCATTGCCAACAAAGGATATATTACAAAGTATTGAGATGAAATTTTGTTTCTGACCAAATACTTATTTTCCACCATAATATGCAAATAAAATGTTAAAAAACAGACAATGTGATTTTCTGGATTTTTTTTTCTCAGTTTGTCTCCCATAGTTCAGGTCTACCTATGATGTAAATTACAGACGCCTCTCATCTTTTTAAGTGGTGGAACTTGCACTATTGCTGACTGACTAAATACTTTTTTGCCCCACTGTATATATACAGTTAGGTCCATATATATTTGGACAGAGACAACATTTTTCTAATTTTGGTTATAGACATTACCACACTGAATTTTAAACAAAACAATTCAGATGCAGTTGAAGTTCAGACTTTCAGCTTTCATTTGAGGGTATTCACATTGAAATTGGATGACGGGTTTAGGAGTTTCAGCTCCTTAACATGTGCCACCCTGTTTGTAAAGGGACCGAAAGTAATTGGACAATTGACTCCCAGGCTATTTCATGGACAGGTGTGGGCGATCCCTTCGTTATGTCATTCTGAATTAAGCAGATAAAAGGCCTGGAGATGATTTGAGGTGTGGTGCTTGCATTTGGAAGGTTTTGCTGTGAAGTAAACATGCGGTCAAAGGAGCTCTCCATGCAGGTGAAACAAGCCATCCTTAAGCTGCGAAAACAGAAAAAAACCATCCGAGAAATTGCTACAATATTAGGAGTGGCAAAATCTACAGTTTGGTACATCTTGAGAAAGAAAGAAAGCACTGGTGAACTCATCAATGCAAAAAGACCTGGGCGCCCACGGAAGACAACAGTGGTGGATGATGGCAGAATAATCTCCATGATAAAGAGAAACCCCTTCACAACAGCAAACCAAGTGAACAACACTCTCCAGGAGGTAGGTGTATCAATATCCAGATCTACCATATAGAGAAGACTGCATGAAAGTAAATACAGAGGGTTCACTGCACGGTGCAAGCCACTCATAAGCATCAAGAATAAAAAGACTAGACTGGACTTTGCTAAAAAAACATCTAAAAAAGCCAGCACAGTTCTGGAAGGACATTCTTTGGACAGATGAAACCAAGATGAACCTCTACCAGAATGATGGGAAGAGAAAAGTATGGTGAAGGCATGGCACAGCTCATGATCCAAAGCATACCACATCATCTGTAAAACACGGCGGGGGCAGTGTGATGGCTTGGGCATGCATGGCTGCCAGTGGCACTGGGTCACTTATGTTTATTGATGATGTGACACAGGACAGAAGCACCCGAATGAATTCTGAGGTATTCAGAGACGTACTGTATGCTCAGATCCAGCCAAATGCAGCCACACTGATTGGTCGTCGTTTCATACTACAGATGGACAATGACCCAAAACATAAAGCCAAAGCAACTCAGGAGTTTATTAAAGCAAAGAAGTGGAATATTCTTGAATGGCCAAGTCAGTCACCTGATCTCAACCCGATTGAGCATGCATTTCACTTGCTAAAGACTAAACTTCAGACAGAAAGGCCCACAAACAAACAGCAACTGAAAACCACCGCAGTGAAGGCCTGGCAGAGCATCAAAAAGGAGGAAACACAGTGTCTGGTGATGTCCATGAGTTCAAGACTTCTGGTAGTTATTGCCAACAAAGGGTTTTCAACCACGTACTAAAAATGAACATTTTATTTAAAATTATTGAATTTGTCCAAATACTTTTGGTCCCTTTAAAAACAAGGTGGCACATGTTAAGGAGCTGAAACTCCTAAACCCTTCATCCAATTTTAATGTGGATACACTCAAATGAAAGCTGAAAGTCTGAACTTCAACTGCATCTGAATTGTTTTGTTTAAAATTCATTGTGGTAATGTCTATAACCAAAATTAGAAAAATGTTGTCTCTGTCCAAATATATATGGACCTAACTGTATATATATATATATATATATATATATATATATATATATATATATATATATATTAACTGTATATATGTTTTCATGAATATTTGAGCCCATGGATGCATTGTATGTCTGTTTTGCAAGCCGGCATGAAAGTCTCGCTGTACGGATGCCATACGGATTACATACGGAGGTTTACATGCGCAAAATACGCTGCCACACCCTGCCTACGGATGACATACGGATCACTATTTTGGAATCATTTCTGCGTATTACGCATGTAAAATACGGACCGTATTTCCTTACGCTGAGGGCCGAGCTTAGTAACCCGATATTTACCCTGGTTACCTAAAAAAACCAAACACTACATACTTACATTCCGGTGTCTGTCGCGTCCCTCGCAGTCAGCTTCCCGCACTGACTGTGAGCGCCGGCCGGCCGTAAAGCAGAGCACAGCGGTGACATCAAACACAACGATATCGCTATCCAGGACGCTGCAACGTCACGGATCGCTATCGTTATCGTTCTAAAGTCGCTCAGTGTGAAGGTACCTTTAAGCCCCCAATACACAATAGTTAGCTGTTGGCCAAACAATCGTTTGACATATTGTTTGGCTGATAGCTATCTCTCCCAAATTCCCCATAAACAGGAATGTTCCTCTCAGTCAAGCATCCCTGTGTTCTCTATGAATCAGGAAATGGATTTTCTCCTGGAGAACAAAAGAATCGTATGGCAGAAATCCAAAATGATCCTTTTCTTCCTGGTATTGTCGGCTGATGTTACCCTAATGCATATAGGGGCCTTATTATAGGGGCCTTATAATCTTGGAATTGGTGAGTTTCCAGTGGACAGACTTAATAATCAGCAAGTTTTCATCTACTCTCTAGATAGGTGATACACTTACTAATTTAGGACAACCCTTTTAATCTGAAATAAAAAATAACGTTAGCTCCTTAAGGAAAAATTATTTTTTTCTTACAAAGTGGTGCTTCCTTCCAGGGCTGCTGAGCGGAGATGGAAAAGATCCCACTCCAATGAGCACTTCATCGCATTCAAACAGTCCCTCACTACTTTCAAGACCACACTCGCCACAACAAAACAAACCTACTTCTCATCTCTCATATCCTCCCTGTCTCACAACCCTAAACAGTTATTCAACACCTTCAAGTCTCTCCTCCGTCCCCAGCACCTCATCCCTCCCCATTCATCTCAGCTGAAGATTTTGCCTCATTTTTCAAGCAGAAGATTGAGAACATCAGACACAGTTTTATTCGACAACCCCCAGAGCCCTTCCTCCCAACTACCCAGCCCTCCACCTCCAAAACCAACATTCTCCACTCTACTCTCAAGATCGCATCTCACCACCTGTGCACTTGACCCTATCCCTTCCCACTTCATCCCAAACCTCACCACAGTCTTCATCCCAACTCTAACCCATCTCTTCAACCTATCAATAACAACTGGTGTTTTCCCCTCAAGCTTTAAACATGCCTCAATCACACCTATCCCCAAAAAGCCCTCTCTTGACCCTTCCTCTGTATCGAGCTATCGCCCTATATCACTTCTCCCCTATGCCTCAAAACTACTGGAACAACACGTCTATCTTGAACTGTCCTCTCATCTATCTTCCTGCTCTCTCTTCGACCGCTTACAATCAGGCTTACGGTCACACCACTCCACTGAAACTGCATTAACTAAGGTCACCAATGACTTATTAACCACCAAAAGCAAGCGACTCTACTCTATCCTCCTCCTCCTGGACCTGTCCTCTGCCTTTAACACAGTGGACCATTCCCTGTTGCTGCGGACCCTCTCATCCCTTGGCATCACAGACTTGGCCCTATCCTGGATCTCGTCATACCTAACTGACCGAACATTCATCGTCTCCCACTCACACACTACCTCCTCACCTCCCCCCTATCTGTTGGAGTCCCGTAAGGTTCAGTTCTAGGGCCCCTGCTCTTCTCCATTTACACTTTTGGCCTGGGACAGCTCATAGAATCTCACGGTTTTCAGTATCATCTCTATGCTGACGACACACAGATCTACACCTCTGGACCAAATATCACCATCCTACTAACCAGAATCCCTCAATGTCTATCCGCTATTTCATCCTTCTTCTCCACTAGATTTCTAAAACTTAATATGGACAAAACAGAATTCATCGTCTTTCCCCCATCTCACGCGACCCCCCCAACGAACCTATCCATTACAGTAAACGGCTGCCCACTCTCCCCAGTCCCACAAGCTCGCTGTCTTGGGGTAATCCTTGACACTAATCTCTTCTTCAAACCGCACGCATATTCAAGCCCTCTCCACTTCCTGCCGCCTTCAGCTCAAAAATATTTCACTGATCCATACATTCCTAAACCAAGAATCTGCAAGAACCCTAGTCTATGCCCTCATCATCTCCCGCCTCGATTACTGTAACCTCCTGCTCTGTAGCCTCCCCTCTAACACTCTCGCACCCCTCCAATCTATTCTAAACTCTGCTGCCAGACTAGTCCACCTGTCCCCCCACTATTCCCCGGCCTCTCCCCTCGGTCAATCCCTTCACTGGCTCCCCATTACCAAGAGACTCAAGTAAAAAAGCCTATCCATGACATACAAAGCCATCCACAACCTGTTTTCTCCATACATCTGTGACCTCATCTCCCGGTACTTTCCTGCACGCAACCTCCGATCCTCACAAGATCTCCTTCTCTACTCCCTTCTTATCTCCTCTTCCCACAATCGCATACAAGATTTCTCTCGCGCATCACCCCTACTCTGGAACTCTCTACCACAGCATATCAGACTCTCACTTACTATCGAAACCTTCAAAAAGAACCTGAAGACCCACCTCTTCCGACAAGCCTACAACCTGCAGTAACCACCGAACGACCAAACCGCTGCACGACCAGCTCTATCCTCACCTACTGTATTCTCACCCATCCCTTGTAGATTGTGAGTCCTCGCGGGCAGGGTCCTCTCTCCTCCTGTACCAGTTGTGACTTGTATTGTTCAAGATTATTGCACTTGTTTTTACTATGTATACCCCTCCTCACATGTAAAGCGCCATGGAATAAATGGCGCTATAATAATAAATAAGTAATAAATAAATAAATATATCCTCTGTAATAACAAAAAAAGAAAAGTAAGCACAAACATTGGGTGCACGCAACCCAGTAGACCACAGTCATGTTCACCATGCATAAATCAGGAAAAATAGGAATGAAGCAGCACTAAAATTAACGTCTCCAAACTGTGCACTCAGAACTACGATGCAACGTTTTGGCTTCATTACAGTACAAGCAGTTTGATCAAGGCATCTTGGATTTGAGTGCACTGGTCAGAGACGTCATTTGGAGCACTGCTTTATTCCTTTTTTTCCTATCTAATACCATGTTCCTGCATCGTTACTGCATCTTTAATACTAACACTTTCTAAAGCTCCTGGACTCTATCCAACAAAAACAATGGTGATTTAATCAATAGGAAAAGATATAAATGCACGTAACTGGTATGTCTCGTATATATATTTTATTTTCCTTAATCAAGAGAAAGGAATTTTAAGTGGCTGTTAGACATTGCATTTGTTGTATGTCTAGTAATGCAGTTCCTCTTGTCTTATTAGGACTTCACGGAAAAGAGTTAGTCTAAGCAGGAAAAGCCCTAGAGAAAACTATAGGGGAGGGGGTTGTTGAGCTTTCCTGCTATCAGTTCACCATGGTAGCAATTCCCAGGACTATATTAATTGGGTAGTAAAATATCCCAGATGTAGAAGCACAGCGATTCCCTCACTTTCCCTACCCCCTTCAATCAGTGTCTAACACTGAGCTCATGCCATTGAGGAACTATGGTATAGAAGTCTGTGACCGTATCCAGGCTTCGATGGCATACATAGAAACTAGCACATCTGGGATCCTTCAAGCAGTGTAGCACTTAAACATCATCAGGAATGCATGAAGAAGTGCATTTTTGAACCTCCAGAAGATTGATAGCAAACATTCTGTTATGGAATCTATTGTCTTACGATATTCCCACATCTATCCTCAGGAATGGTTCATAGTAAAATACTACCATCCAGACTAGGGTTTCAGGTTTTTTTTCTATTGAGGCCCCACCAACTACAGTATGGAGATGCCTGGGTCTCATTAGTGGTCAGAGTCCGTGCCAGAGTAAAAAATATTGCTCCATTTTTATTTCATTTAATAAAGCCAGTTTATTTCCAAAAAGAGTCAACCATGTTGCTAAAACAAAGATAGCAATGCCCATGCATGAATTCATGTGTATGTAGTGTACAAAAAGAAAAAAAAGAGAGCATGAACCGCACCTCCAAAAATCATACGTTGATCTAAAGCCGCTAGGCAAAAATTTATATTACTGAACATGAGGTTTTCAGTTTAACATTCAGATCAGACTGTATGAAGCCCACTGCCATGTCAAGGCAAACCTCGTAGTGGGTCCTACCGCCCTAACGCCAACCACCGCCACAGCGGCAATCCACCAGCAGGGCGGATGGCCTGTTGCCCCACATCACCCATGCAGCAAGACTGAGCCCCCATGACTCCAGACTGCGCCGCCCCACCAGCACAAAGCCACGGCAACAATGGCCGCCACACAGCACCAACACCAAAATGAAAGGAGCACTGAAACTCACCTTCCTCCAGCTCTTCAGTGAGAGCCAAAATGGGCTAGACCCCTTACTTTGCAGTCTCCTGCTAATTAAAAGCACCTGTGCCAAATGGGAGGAGTGCTGGTCCAAGAAAGAGACAAGAACATGCTTTGTACATAAAGAAAAAAAAAGAGCATGAACCGTACCTCCAAAAATCATACGTTGATCTAAAGCCGCCAGGCAAAAATTTATATTACTGAGCATGAGGTTTTCAGTTTCACGTGTATGTAGGCCTTTAGAGAGGCCCACCTCACATTTTATAGAAGCTGATGTTTATATTTTCACAGCACCGTTAATTCCACAGTGCTTTACAGACATCATTATCACTGTTCCCATTGGGGTTCCTAATCTAAATTCACTTTCAGCATACAATTTGAGAGTGGGAGGAAATCCACACAAGAATGGGGAGAACATACAAGCTCCTTAATGAGATTTGAACCTTGGAGCGCAGCACTGCAAAGCAATAATCTCCACCACTGAACCATTGCACCGCAGACTACACTGGGTAAGGACAATGTTCGGTCATAAAATTAGTAATTTTGCATATTCTGCACTTAGATTCCTATCAGTTACTGTATGTAATGTATTAGCAATCATTCTGAAGAGAAGTGGTAAAGGAAGCTAAAAATATATTTGATTCTGCCAATTTAATTTTTTTTATTAGGCTGCCAAAACTAAATATGTGAGAGTGACTACTGTTTTCTATGGACTAAGCCAGGGTAAAGGCTGTATGTGGAGGAATTTTTTCCCTAAGGGAATAGTCAGACTACCGTATAACTCAGACAAGGATTACAATGCAATGCTTGGACTGGCCACCAGCTCTCCCAATCCGAGTGTGAAAGTTACATAGAAGTACATCCGGTCATGCTCTGGAAGGGAGAGCCTCCAGCCAGTCCATACATTGCGTTGTGATCCTCGTCCGAGTTATACGGCAGTACGACTATTCCCTAATTGGAATTTATTAGTGTCTGCCCCATCATGGTTTTCCCTTTCTCTGGATCAACATGTTAGGCTATAGGATTGACTCGATGGACTTAAGTCGGCCTTGAACCTAAAAACTATAGAAATTATGACATAAACAAAGAGTAGGACACCTTTTCTATCAGCCTTCTGAGGGGCCAAAAGTCAAAGCACAATTTTGCTTGCCCTTTTAGTTATAGTTGACTTAGATCCTATGAATATCACTAATGGATATTCCTTGCCCACGGTAAAATACTTATTAACTGCCATCTTCTTTTGTTCACTACCGCTTGTTATTGCTCCGGTGTTTTCCGAGCAGACCAGAAGTCACTTCTAAATGTAAGTCTATGAAAGCCAGAACAAGGCACTCCTAGACTTACATTGAGAATTTGTGTCTGATTGGTCAGAAGCTGCGCTAATAAGATGGCGGAACCGGACTGGAGCTGTACCAAAAACAGCAGAAGATGGTAGCTGGTACTACCAGGGTTAGGGAGCTTGCATTAGTGATTCCACTCCGATAGTGACAAAAAAAAAACACCACCGGAGTGGTGCTTTAAAATTTTTCAAAATCAGACAGAACAATCTTAGGGTACCATCACACAGTGCCATTTTGATCGCTACGACGGTACGATTCGTGACGTTCCAGCGATATCGTTGCGATATCGCTGTGTCTGACACGCAGCAGCGATCAGGGATCCTGCTGAGAATCGTACGTCGTAGCAGATCGTTTGGAACATTCTTTCGTCGCTGGATCTCCCGCTGTCATCGCTAGATCGGTGTGTGTGACACCGATCTAGCGATGCGTTCGCTTGTAACCAGGGTAAACATCGGGTTACTAAGCGCAGGACCGCGCTTAGTAACCCGATGTTTACCCTGGTTACCAGCGTAAATGTAAAAAAAAACCAAACAGTACATACTTACATTCCGGTGTCCGTCAGGTCCCTTGCCGTCTGCTTCCCGCACTCACTGACTGCCGGCCGTAAAGTGAAAGCAGAGCACAGCGGTGACGTCACCGCTGTGCTGTGCTTTCACTTTACGGCCGGCAGTCAGTGAGTTCGGGAAGCAGACAGCAAGGGACAGACACCGGAATGTAAGTATGTACTGTTTGTTTTTTTTTACGCTGGTAACCAGGGTAAACATCGGGTTACTAAGCGCGGTCCTGCGCTTAGTAACCCGATGTTTACCCTGGTTACCCGGGGACCTCGGCATCGTTGCTCGCTGGAGAGCTGTCTGTGTGACAGCTCTCCAGCGACCACACTACGACTTACCAACGATCACGGCCAGGTCGTATCGCTGGTCGTGATCGTTGGTAAATCGTATAGTGTGACGGTACCCTTAGGCATTGTGCACATGGAGTCTTTTTGCAGAGTTTTGGAGCAGAACATCTACATTTTTTAGGTGTTTAGAGTAGGATTATTAGAGTTTTTGCTCAGTTTCTGCGCCAACACTTCCTAAAAATACTCTGCGTGCACATAAGCCTTAGGAGTCTGCAGAAATGTTTCTTGTACATAATTTCAAGGATAACAATGGGCCATGCCATCAAAACACCGGTAACACAATATACTGTAATTTATGCTCCTGTCTCTACCTTTCAAATGTATAATAATGGTGTCTCCATATGTCCAAACACACTCTTTGACAACCTGAAAGGACACTATGAAGTAAGTGTGGCTTGTTATTGATAGAAATCAGACCTGGAGTCATTTGAGCTATGTATGACATAAGAGTAATTATCCCCGTCTTTGTTCTAAAGTGTAAAATAAATACATGGAGAGCTATTTACATTATGCGAGGTCAGATCAATCAGCATTCATGTTTCCCCAGCAATAGTGGAAGAATACAATCATCTGTTACTGATCTTTCAAGCATTTTTCCATGTGCGCAAAAATTTCACTATGTATTTGGACTTTGTATTTGTTTATAATGTGTCTGATCATCAGCAGTCAGCTGGATGTCCATAACGTTACAGCAGATGAGGCAGAGTCAAGGGACTCAATGGTGGATCTCTATAAAAGGATTAGGTCGTGGATGAAAGCACGTTTTCATCATGGATGTCCCATTTTACATTGTTTTGAAAAGTTCCTGTTGGCAGCTGTGATCAAATGGTGTCAGAATTTCAGAAGCTATCAAGTAACGCATTGTCACAGCCTTACGTAGGAGGGAGCTTCCTATGTAAGGCTATACTGTATATGTGTTGGCATATAACTACCATAGTTATGTGTCAGTCTGACTGGTTCAGTATACTAGCTAAGCCGGCCAAAGATGACCGGGCTGTAATCAGACGATCCAAACACTTTCGAAAATAAAAGTCAACAAGTGAGTTTCCCAATTCTTCATTCCACTGACATCTTGTCGATGGAGTGTCGGGAGATCCACTACAACTAGATGGTCACCCAGCCCACTAAAATAACCAGGTTTGATTGACTGTTATCTAATGTTGTATGTGGGCCTACACACAAAATTTAACGCTAGTTTTCTTGGAGAAATGACTATGTGGCGATGTATTCACTAAATAATACAAACCTATGAGTGAAAGCAGCCATATTTTATATTCTGCATTAATACTATTCATGGCTTCGTTCTAAAAGGCCATTTGTGTTTTGTGTTGGTGGAACTTTAATGTGATGTGAAGCAGAATTTAAATGAGCTTCAGACATAATTGTGTTGTAGGGGATCCTATACTGATACACAAGCCAATTGTTGAATTCCTCAAGTTCTATGGTTGTTTATGGTAGATGTCAAAGTGATACAATATGTACGGGTATAGCCATGGTTGCAGTCTTGTATTTTTTATATTCCGTACATGTGTATCACAGTAATAAAGGATTACTGTGCAGTAAATGTGTACAGGAGATCAGCCAATATAATCATTTCCATCCAATCTATCATTTACTATATATACACATACATTTCAAACATGCAGCAGTCTAAACATTTCGAATCTATCATGTAGCGATATTCGCACACCATCCTTCATGCTATATGCAATGGCTCAAAATATGTTTAAACATCTGTTCATATAATTCTAATTCATTATCATTAATTGCAATATGCTACTGTATGACCCTCCGCTGTGTGCACTCAGTAAAACTAAGATGATAGGATGAATCGAAACACATCCTACTGCTGTCCATTCATCTTAAGAGATTGATTACTAACAACACGTTAAAAAAAAAACTTGATACGCTGTGTTGTCAACCTGGTTCTGAAATACTGTGGTCCCGAGTCATCATTTGCAATTTTTTGTAAGTCAGTTTTTTTTTATTTTGTGGTATTTCCCCCAAATTCTTCAAGATTGCACACACAGTTCATAAAATTGGCACAAAATCAAAAATGCTTTTTTTGTCTTTTACCAGTTTTTGTAATTTTATAGCACCAAAAAATGGTAAATTTTTAAAAGTTTGCCTAAGAATGTGTCAAATTGAAAACTCAGCCAAAAACCTTACTCCAGAGGTTAGGTGACTGAACAAAGGGGTAACGTATCTCCTTGTGGTGAGTGACATGCCAGTGTAAGGAGACTTAAAGGCCATTCAATGCTCCTCTGAGAAATTAAATATGCAGATTGTTTCTTTGAAGTGAAAGAGCACTGGAAGTCTAGTCAAACCCATTGAAAGTAGCAATCCTAAAAGTCACTATTGACACTTTAACAAACCTTTGAGGAGCATTGCGTGGCCTATAAGTCTCCTTATGCATGTCAGGCATTTCAATCTCCACAAGGAGAGATGTTACTCCTTACAAACTAGTCAGAGGTCTGTCATACAGCCAAATCAGATCACATGCTTTGCACTGTGGAGGTGGAAGTCCCTGAAACATGCATCTGCAAATTGAGATTGTCAATCAGTGAAATCTGTTTTTATTATATCCATCATGGATCCTTAAAAGACGGGAGCTATGACAGAGGTCAAAGTCAATACACTTTATATACATATTAAAATGGCTCACGATCTAATGTGTAATGTGAACGGAGAAAGGCTCAACTCTTCCAACATACTGTATGTCAGGGAATTTTGCATCACCCTTGAAATAAACGTCGAAACTTAGCTTAACCTCTTAAGGACTGAGCCACTTTGTAGGTTAATGACCAAGCCTACAATTTGAAATCTGACCACTTTATGAGGTAAAAACTCTGGAAAGCTTCAACAGATCCCACTTATTCTGAGAATATTTTTTCATGACATATTCTACTTTATGATAGTGATAAAATGTCTTTGATATATCTCTTGTTTACTGTATTTTTTGCTTTTTAAGACTCACCTGATTATAAGACGCACCTAAATATTTTGAGCCAAATAGTGCGCAAAAACCTTTAATAAAATATAAAAATATTATCTGTGGATGACGCTCTGTTATGGCTGATCTGTGAATTACAGTACTGTGCCTGCAGAGCCGTATATTGTGACTACCACCCTTCCTCATCTTCAGGAATACACCCACCCACTGGATACATGGATGTATTCTGAAAGATAAGGGAGGTGGTAGTCACATTTGCAATAAACACTTTGGACACTCCATTACAGTGTATATTTACACTAACAATGGCTAGAACCCCCATTATCCTTCAGAATATACACACTGATACAGTATATTCTGCAGGATGATAAGGGTTGTTTGCTCACCTTTCCTAAAAGTATCTGGACTTGTGAGTACCGTAGTTGCAACATTAAATAGAGACAGATATGTGATTGGTGGAGGGAGGCAGCTCAGCAACCGTTCCCTCCACCAATCACTATCCATCCCTGCAGAGGAGGAGGAGGAGAATTGCACTTCTCTCCACACTCAGCTTCATGGCTCCATCTACAGTGGAGTATTGCCTGGACTGGATGTAGTGCATACTCAGATTGAGAGCTGAGTAAGCAGAGAGCTCCATCTGCGCCTGTGCCGCATCCGCAGCCATTTTCCTACAGACATTGCGTAGAGGCAGGCGCAGATGGAGATCTTGGATTTCCTTCATCTTCGCCTGCGCCGAGTGAGAAGCCGGGAGCCGAACCCCGGAAGAAGAATGGAGGCTGCCATATGTGGCCACCACAGGTCCACTGCTCGCCACCGTACCACCAATGAAGGACCACCACCACACACCGCAAGACCGCTGCACCACCACTGCAACCCCCCCAGCTCCAGGTCCGCAGCATTGACCCCTCGGTAAGAACAGTGTTCGGGTTATAAAACGCACCCTCTTTTCCCCCCTAATTTTAGGGATCATAAAAGTGCATCTTATAACCTGAAAAGTATTTGTGAAAACATTTAAATTTGGCAAAAATGTTGAAAATTTCATAATTTTAAAAGTTTTATTGTTATGCCCTTAAATCAGAGATTTATGCCACACAAAGTAGTTAACAAATAACATTTTCCATATGTCTACTTTACATCAGTACAATTTTTGAATTGAGGAAGAGGAGGAGAATTGCACTTCTCTCCGCACTCAGCTTTAGGGCTCAGTCTACAGCGGTGTATTGCCTGGACCCTGGCACTGGATGCAGTGCATACTCAGATTGAGAGCTGAGTAAGCAGAGAGCTCCATCTGCAGACATTGCGTAGAAGCAGGCGCAGATGGAGATCTTGGATTTCCTCCATTTGCGCCGAGTGAGAAGTCGTGAGCCAAACCCCGGAAGAAGAATGGCAGCTGCCATATGTGGCCGCCGCAGGTCCACCGCTCGCCACCGTAGCACCAATGAAGGACCACCACCACACACCGCAAGACCGTCGCACCACCACAGCAACCCCCCCAGCTCCGGGCCCGCAGCATTGACCCCTCGGTAAGAACAGTGTTCGGGTTATAAAATGCACCCTCTTTTCCCCCCTAATTTTAGGGATCATAAAAGTGCATCTTATAACCTGAAAAATACGGTATTTGTGAAAAAAAATTTAATTTGGCAAAAATGTTGAAAATTTCATAATTTTAACATTTTTATTTTTATGCCCTTAAATCAGAGATTTATGCCACACAAAGTAGTTAACAAATAACATTTTCCACATGTCTACTTTACATCAGTACAATTTTTGAAACATTTTTTTATTCGTTAGGAAGTTATAAGGGTTAAAAGATGACCAGCGATTTCTAATTTGTATAATAAAATAATTTTTTTTAGAAACCACATCACATTTGAAGAAACTTTGAGGGGCCTATATGACAGAAAATACCCAAAAGTGACACCATTCTAAACACCGCACCTTTAAAGGTGCTCAACACCACATTCAAGAAGTTTATTAACCCTTCAGGTGCTTCACAGGAACTGAAGCAATGTGGAAAAAAAAATAAACATTCAACTTTTTTCACAAAAATTTTACTTAGGACTCTATTTTTTTATTTTCACAAAGGTATCAGGAGAAAATTAACCCCAATAATTGTTTTGTAATTCTCATGAGTACACTGATACCCCATATGTAGAGGAAGACAACTGTTTGGATGCACGGCAGGGCTAGGAAAGGAGTACCACAGTTTGACGTTTGAACGTGAAATTGGCTGACATTGAAAGCAGACCCCATGTCGCGTTTGGAGAGCCCCTGATTAGTCTAAACAGTGGAATTCCCCCACAAGTGATCCCATTTTGGAAACTAGACCCCACAAGGAACTTATCTCAATATGTGTGGTGAGCACCTTAAACCCCCAGGTGCTTCACAGCAGTTTATAATGTAGAGATGTAAAAATTAAAAAAAATCGCATTTTGCCACAAAAATGATATTTTAGCACCAAAATTTTTATTTTCACGAGGGTAACGAGAAAATCGACCCCAAAAATTGTTGTGCAATTTCTCCTATGTATGCCGAAACTGCGTGTGTGGAGGAAACCCACTGTTTGGGTGCATGCCACGACCCAGAAGGAAAGAAGCAAGGTTTGATGTTTTGAAACATACGTATACACAAAAAGGAGGAAGTCCAGTTACCAGCAAAATTACGTATTAGGTAGAGGAAAATTAGGCCATGATTTAAAAAAAAAACCTTTGTCATTTATTGTAATTCCATAAAAAACATCTTGCTTATGCTGTTTCAGAAATAGTTTCAGACCACATAGTCATATGTTTCATTCACCTGGGAGTCAGTTCAGGATCTCCATGTCCGTGCACCGCATTCTATTAACTCCGGAGTTACCACAATTGGATGAATCTTTGGTGAGCTGAAATATTTTTTTTCAGTTTTTTTACTTTTTGAACACAAAATTGGTTGGAATCAAGAGTGGACGCCATGTGACATTTGGAGGGCCTCTGATGTGCCAAAACAATGGAAACTTCCTACAAGTGACAATATTTTGGAAACTAAACCCCTCAATGAACATATCTAGAGATGTGGTGGGCATATTGAACCACCCAGGAGCTGTACAGCAGTGTCTAAGAAAATTTAAAAAAATCACATTATTCCCACAAAACTTTCCTTTAAGCCACAATTTTTTATTTTCTCAAGGGTAACAGGAGAAAATGGACCCCAACATTTGTTGTACAATTTCTCCTGAGTGTGCCAATACCTTGTGTATGGGTGAAAACCACTTTTGAGGCATAGTGCAAAGCCCAGAAAGGAAGAAACTCCATATTTGAGTTCAGATTTTGCTGAAATGGTTTGAGGGTGCCATATCACATTAGCAGAGCCCCTGAGGTGCTAGAACAGCAGAATACCTCCATAAGTGATTTCTTTTTACAAACTACACCTCTTAATTAATTCATCTAAGGGTGCAATAATCATATTGACACCACAGGGGTATCACATAAATTTATACTATTGGGCGGTGAAGAAAGAATAATTAAATTTCTTCCACTAAAATGTTGTTTTATCCCCAAATTTTTATTTTTATACAAGCTAATAGGAGAAAATGGGCCTCATGAGCGCAATTTCTCATGAGTGCGCTAATACCCTCCATGCAATCTGGAACTACTTTTGAGGCACAAAGGGAAGCTCAAAAGGGAAGAAGCGCCATATTATTGTGCAAATTATACTATTATGATTTGAGGGTACCATGATCAACTGGGAGAGCCCATGAGGTGCCAAAACAGCAGAACCCCTCATAAGTGACCCCATTTTACAAAATACCCCACTTGATGAATTAATGTAGGGGTGTAGTGATGAAATTGACACCACAGGTGTGTCACAATTTTATCCCATAGAAGAATAATTACATTTTTACCACATGTTAACCATGTTTTAGCCCCAGATTTTACATTTTTACCCCAAAAAATGGGTAAAAATGACACCAAAATATACACAGCTCTTAAGTGCTAGAAAGGAGTAACTCCATTTTCGAAGTTATACCCCTGCCAAACATGTAGATGCTAAAGGTGTTTTGTGCACAATGGCGCTCAGAAGGGAGAGGGCATTTCAATTTCGGAGCACAGAATTCACTGAATTTCTTTTGGGGGCAATGAGCCATTTTGCTTTTGTACTACCAGTGATGTGTAAACCCCCTATATTTCCATTAACAGATGACCGACCTGAATGGGGAGTTTTTTTGTGGATTGACCTGAAGCTTTTATTGGAAACATTTTAAATAACTTTTGGGATTACATTTATCCAGCGCTCTATGCTGAGCACTTTGGGGTTTCCATCTAAATTTCCGAGTAACATGACAGATGAAAATCCGAGGGATCCAATCTCTATAATGAGGCAGCAGAGATATTCTGGACTCTGTCTGGCCTCTGTTAAGTATTATCCTTCTTTTCAAAACTACACAAAACTATGATGGACCGCATTTTTATGCACACCTAAAAAGATGGACACTGCTGGATCACAGGCCAGACGGTGTCCACAGGTCCTCCATCTGCTTCATTGTACAGAATCTTCCACTGGGGGTTCCATCTGAATCAAGTATTTCAGAGATTTACCCTGGTGTAAGTTGCTCAGCACAGAGCGCAAGATACATTTGCGCTGAACCTTACTGCGATCTTTGGGAGGCAGAATGAACAAATCCACAGTAGGTGAAGAATTGGTTTTATTTTTTTAAGTGGTACTTCATGTGGTATAAGTGATATGGCGACTTTATTCTTTGGGTCTGTGCGACTACAGCAATGCCAGATTTATGTCCGTTTTTTAGGTTTGCTTGCTGTCACATACTAAAAAACGCTTTGTATTGCAAAATTTTCCATCCCCATATTTTGAGAGCTATAATTTTTCCATAGTTTGGCCCACAGAGTCATGTGACAGCTTTTTTATTTGCAGGACAAGTTGACATTTTTATTGTTATAATTTTCGAGCACATGACATTTTTTGATCGCTCTCTATTCTGATTTTTGTAGAGGTAGAATGAACAAAAGCCAGCAATTCAGGAATGGCTTTTTTTTAAAATTCCGTTCTGCATGTGGTAAAATTGATAAGGCAGTCTTATTCTTAGGGTCAGTACATTTACAGTGATACTACATTTATATGATTTTTTATGTTTTGGAGCTTTTACACAATGAATAATTTTATAGAAAAAAATAATTAGTTTTGCATCGCTTTATTCTGAAAGCTATTACTTTTTTATTTTTCTGCTGATGGAGCTGTATGGCGGCTTGTTTTTTACGGGACAGTTATACCACTTTTATTTAAATTTGTCTTTTTGATCGCGTTTCATTCTACTTTTTTCAAGCGGTATGATGACAAAGGATAGTTTGCTACTTTTTTTTAATGGAATTCACTGAAGGGGTTACCTAGTAGGACACTTTTATAGATCGGATTGTTCCGGATGCAGCAATACCAAACGTGTAGTTTTTGAATTTATTTACATTTTTTTTACATAAAAATGTGTATTTGTGTAATATTTGTATTATTATTATTTAATCATTTTTTTAAATTTACCTTTTTTACTTAGTTCCTATGTGGGATTTTCACTTTTTTTAAACTTTGATTGTAGGTATAATACATTGCAATGTACTAGCATTGCAGTGCATTAAACCTATACTGAAAGCTTATGACATCATGCTTTGAGCATGGTCTTAGAAACTTTCCATAGCTTGGTGACCCGGGGGTCGTCCTGACCACCATGGCAACCATTTGGACTCCACGATAATGTCGTGGGAGGAGCCGATCTGAAGGCAGAGGGTGCTCTTTTCCCTGCTACCTCCTGAATGATGCGATCGCGCTTGAACACATCATTTAGGGGGTTAACAGCCAGGGTCAGCGCTGACACCACTCCTGGATATTAATGTAGACACTCGGCCTGAGGAGGTGCTGATATTTCAGCATCTCCTGCGCTATCATGCTGTGATTGGTCAGTCAGGTTGGCTGACCAATCACAGTGATCTGGGTGCGAGGACCAACAGCATGGGTCCCTGCACCTCTTCCCGTGCCTCTCAGCTGTCTGTGACAGCTGTGGGCACTGAATTGTTTCTGCATGTTTACACTGACACCCGGCCATGATGGGCTATATCTGTCATTGGGCGTTAAGGGGTTAATGCTCCATTTTTGTGTGTGAATGGCCAACAAAAGAATCAGTAAGGAAAGTTGATACAAATGGTAGCTTTGTTGGATGCACTATGTGCAGAAATTATGTAGATTTCCTACTTGAATTCTTAATTTGTAATGTGCACTATCATCAATTTTTAAATAAAAGCACTCAAATGCTCAGATTGAACACTTCCTGGAAAACCACTTCTTAAATTCTGTAATCCCCCTTTTAGAAAAGCAGATATTCACCAACCGCAGCAGTGCTGTTACAGTGAAGTCAGTGCGGGTTCTTCTCAGCGCTCACGTCAAATTCTTGTGCCACATGAGCACTGCTGGGGGGTGTCAGCACTGCAGTGCTCACGTGGTATAACACAGTTACGTGAGTGCTGGGAAACCCGAAACTGACATAGCTGGATATCGCCGACACAGAAGGTGAGTATATATTTTTGTAATTATTTTATATGGGGGACTAAAGCATTTAAGAAGAAGTAGTATGAATAGTGATCAGTCCCTTTAATAATGTTTGCTTTCTTATCATTTCAGAATAGTACTGTATTGCAAAGTCCCTGGCTGGGGGAGGAGCGGAGCAGCTGGGTCAGGAGTTGAAGACGGGGTGGAGCTGGGCTGCCAGGAACTTTTCAGTGATATAGAATTGTAATTATAATGATGACTCATGCAGAGAAAAGAGACTTCCTGCTTCTACATAGAGCTTAGAAGGACTTAGATAGTCTGTTAATCATATGATATCATAGACCTAATGGAAAACAGAAGAATGAACTGGGTAGAAAGGTAAAATGAGCAATTGTAAGTACACTGAGCTATATAATATGATAATATGATAATTGCAATACATGGCAATAAATGGAAGCAGGACAAATAGTCTTCAAGTGATATTCTCCTACTGCTAGAACAGTGATTTTATAAAACTACACTAAGCATGCCAGTAACTGACACATCGCCCGAATCAGGGTCTCTGCCAACACATAATGCTGCTCTCAGATGGGTAGCAAAAACCTATTGACAGATTACCTTTAATAGTTCTGTCCAAAAGTTTTGATGTCTCCTTCTATGCTCCATCCCACTTTATCAACTTTGCCTACGATCGTGCAAAAATCGAAATTTTTGCATTATTTGGGACTTCATGAATTTTTTTAATTAAATTTTCACTTCTTGTGGAATAGGTTCTACCTAAAATTGGCATAACCTGCTTGATAAATGTGAGTTTTTTGTGTTGAGATTGGTGGAGGAAACACTCAGAAGCATGTAAGTGATACCACCCCATGTCCTGTTCTCTATATGCATTTGTTTTGCTTGGCCCGACGGTCCTTGTATATACACAGCTGGTGAGGTTGTTTCGTCTCCTAAAACAAGTCCAGGCTCAAAGACATTCTTCAGGGTTTAGAAAATTACCAAAAAAAAAAAAAGAGTAAATAAACCCTCACTACCAGCGTCCACTGACATCACATTGAGTAATAAATATAAAACATATGTATAAAGATGCAAAAGTACAGGACAATGGTGTCGTAGTCTGGGTTGACCAAAACTTTGTTAATGAGTTGTGTGTCCTATTTCATCTTTCTAATTGTCTCTCTCTCAGGACTTGAGCTGGATGAGAAAAAGCCTAGTCTTCTCCTTCCCCAGCTAAAAGTGTGCCTGGAAATGTACATGTGTGCAACAGTGTTCCCCCATCCCGTGCCCCAAGATATGATGTCAGCAGAAGGGAATGTGTATCACCATAATGTAGAACTAGCAGCAATCAAAGCTAACCCAGAAATGTGTTTCCATAATCCATAATTATTCACTTCCCGATAGATTTTAGACAATAATGTCTACCGAAACGTTTCACCAAACAACCAGACTTCTTAAAAGAAAGTTTAACAGTTTAAGGCAAATGCCTCCAGTGAAGCCCAGCACATCCTTTGGTTTCTGTAGGTCAATATTCTTTGGCTAATGTAACAAGCAGTGTAAAGGTTTTACTACAAGCCAGGAGAGAAGAAAATGTCTTAGTGAGATGAAAAATATTTAGAATTGAGAGTCCTCAGTGGTTGATATCTTTTAATGACTAACTGAAAACATGGTAACAAATTGCAAGCTTTCGAGACTAGACAGGTCTCTTCATCAGGCAAAGACTAAAACAAATTCTGAAGAATCACATATATATGCACAACATAGTATAGGAAAAAAAAAAAGAGGGTGAGATGAGAAAGACACACTTCAGACCATTGAGTAATCAATTTCCTGTGAGCCGGAATTACAGTCAGAAGGTCAGCTGGTGGTGTCCACAAGCCTTCCAGAATTACAGTCAGGAGGTCAGCTGGTGGTGTCCACAAGCCTTCCAGAATTACAGTCAGGAGGTCAGCTGGTGGTGTCCACAAGCCTTCCGATGGGGCTACTTATAAACGTACTTCTATCTCTCACTCGGACTTGATGACAAAACCACATTACAGCTTCTTCTCTGCAGAGGGGTTGTGGTTGTGGAAGGAGGGGACAGACATTTTAACAGCGGTGTTCAGAAAAACACCACAAAAAAACACATTGTTGAATTGACGTACATGTGTACTGCAAGCTTTCCTTGGCACTTTTTCAATCAGCTCTTTTGTTTTAGTGAATTGCTACATCTTGACATCTGCTTGTACCTCCCCACCCTACACCGGTGATTTCACTTTTTCAAAACAGAATACATTTGACTATTAACATTTCCTTTGCCAAATGATGGTGCCAGGAAAGAAAATATGTGAGTATAAAATGGCTACACAATGAGGGTATGTCAACACAGGGTGTAAGTTGTACAGGAAAAATGAACAGCATATTTTGGCTAGAATCCATGGCAAAATCCCGGATGTAGCTATAGCAAGGGTATGTGAACACAATGGGGCCTATTCATTTATGCCAGAAAAGTGGAGCAAAAACTTTGAAATGTCACAAAATTTAACGACTGTCGGTGTCATCACACCAGTTTGAACCAGCTTCACTAAAACTACGCTGAGGAGGGGTGAGGTGTGGCCATGCCCACATGTCAAATTCATCAAAGGTGCAGGAGTTTTGTATGGCAGAAATGCTACTCCAGTCCCGGTGCACAGAAGCACACACCACTCACACGCCAGTCTTGATATCTTGGCCCCAATGTCTTTTTCATGCTGTTTCCATTGCAAAAAACTCAAAAAGATGAATATAAGTATGTATATGCAAAACGATTTCCTATGCGTGTGTTCAGGCTTTTGAATGTCTTTTAACAATTTCAAATTTCGAAAAATGTCAAGCATCTTAAAAGAAGTGTCATTCCCATTATTCAAGCCATCTGAACTTTACCTTAGAAGTCAAAAGGAAAGTTCAAAAGACGCTCAGAAGAGGCCCCTGATATCTTTTGGAGCATTTTGCCATTGTTTTTGTAAAAAAAAAACCTGAAAAAAAAAGTGATTTCTTCACTATTCAATGGAGTGGGAAAAATAAATTAATATTAAACAACAGCAAAAAAGACTTCACAAAAAAAAAACCATGAGAAAACCATCCAAAACTCAATCAGACAGTTCAGAACAAAATTCCAGAATTTCCTAAAGATTCTTCTGCTGGAAAATCTTCTGCTTCAATTGAATTTAAAAAACATTGTGTGTACATACACCAAATCAGCATTGGTTAACTCCGGATATGATGTGGATTTTGCAATGGATTTTATGCGGAATTTATCAAATGCATTGAAAAGGGTGTAATATCTCTTGTATATCTAATATATTGTCATGCTTTGAATTTAACATTCAACCTAAGGTCAATTCCTGTGTGGATTCCAGATGGATGTATTACGTAGCATGGATTTGGTACAATCTCATCCACTTTGCTAGTGACCGTAATAGGTTGCAGATTTCCTGCCTAGAAAGTCCAGCTAGAAAATCTGCTGTGTATGCGTCTAGTGTAAACATGCCCTAAGAGGTTTTACACTAGGGAAATAACCAAACTAATGGTACCCACTTCTCTGTCATATCAAGGCTTAAATGTTGATGTTTTTTCTGCTGCTTTTTATCCATATTTTTTCTGCAGGTGTCTGCACAAAATATGTATTAACACAGTCTTCTTTGGTTATTGTGTTTTTTAATTCTTTATCCATATCTCCTTTATCTGATGAACTTATGATGCAGATTTGAAGCATCGTTCCTTAAAGGGAACCTGTCACCCCCCCCCCAGGCGTTTGTAACTAAAAGAGCCATCTTGTGCAGCACTAATGCTGCATTCTGACAAGGTGGCTCTTTTAGTTCTTGTTCCTGCCACTGCTGAAAGAATCATTTATCAAATTTGTCCCTCATACCTTGAAATCGTCCAGGGGGCAGGTCTTTCCCCCCTAACACAGACGCACCACAGCCGTCAGTTACGTCCTCATGTTTACAGGGCACCGCCTCCTCAGCGGTATTGAATTTTCCCAGCACCTGCGCCGTGATTTTAGGCCTTGGGCATGTGCAGTTAGCGCTGCCCATTCACTGACATCACTTGATGTCTTTCTTATTGCGCCTGCGTGGATGCGCGGCCCGAGATCCCGCCCCGCAGTCTATTCTGATTTATTCACACTGCGGTGCTAGAAATCTTGGGCATGCGCAGTAGTTCTCTGTGGCTCTCCCTCATCTCCCTCCGTCTCTTTCCTACTGTGCAGCATCATAGGAATCATCAGATATCGTCAGATTCCTATGATGCTGCACAGTAGGAGGAAGGCGGAGGGAGATGAGGGAGAGCCGCAGATAAATACTGTGCATGTTCAGCATGATCAGCAAGTTTCCTAGCTCTGGTGACCCGGATGTCGTCATGCCCTCTGCTAGCTCCCAGAATCCTGCGATCTCGTTTGATCACAGCATTTCGGGGGTTAAAGTGCCGGGAGCGGTGCATGACCACTCCTGGCACTTAGTGCCGGGTGTCAGCTGTCAGAATTAGCTGACACGCGATGGCGATCGCCCACGCACCACCCGTGTGCAAGAGCGATCAAAATGATGTATTAATCCGTCCCTGGTCAAAGTGGCACAGGGATGGATTATTACATCTGATGTCAGAAAAAAACTTTGAAAATCACTTTATTAGGGAATTTATCTTTGTTCCTGTAAAAAATTGCATGTAAGTGTTTACAAACCCCTGTTTGTATTTGGTATATTTGCCTGCATTTAGCTCCATGTAATTGCAGACTTGTGAATCTGAATGCGTGCCCCGTCAGGATTTTCAAGTATATGGTATTCACACTCCCTGCCACATTCCAACTAAACGTGTTCGGCCTTGCTCAACACAAGTGAATTGAGTGAGGCTGTGAACGTCTAGTTGAACTGTGGTCAAAAGTATGCATATAGAATACTTGCAGTCATATGATCCAGGAGAATCTGACAAGTCTGCAGTCATATAGAGTGATTGCAGACATTTGTGCATGAACAATGCTTTGAAAGTGGTTTGTGAGCATAAACAGTATGGAAGCCACGGCAGGTAGCCACATGCAGATTAGTCTCAAGAGAAGCAGTCTAGATTATAAATCTATGAAGGGGAAACCATTTTAAAGCTTTTTCCCCAGACATACTGTGTAGTAATTCTTTGTTAAAAACGATTTAAAGCAAAATATTTGAGATGCGCTCAGAAAGCTCTGACATTAGCGCATGGAGCTGGCCAGCTATTTAACTGTAAATATATATTCAGGATAATGCCTGAACTACTAAGTCATTTCTTGAGGCTCTCAGCCCAAGGTCAAATATTTGTGGACAGCACAGTTATTGCAATAGTGAAATTATCCACTTAAATACAGGGTCAAATAGAGGACGCAAAGTTATAAAAAGTGCATTAGGATAAATGAACAAATATCAGTGGAGAGTTTTGGCAACCAGCTTACATATTAGAGAAATTACAGGGCACAGAGAGTGCAATACCTAGAATTGGGTCCCAGTTATTAAAGGGAGCTCAATAAATCTTTAATACAGATTTGTCATCAGATTTCATAAACTAAACTGCTGACACTAGTAAATACAGTTTTGAAAATAAGTATTCGACACACTGACGATTTTACAAGCTTTCAACACCTACAAAGAATGGAGAGGTCTGTAATTTTTATCGTAGGTACACCAACTTTGAGAGACAGAATCTAAAAATAAAAACCAGAAAATAACATTGTATGATTTGTAAATAATTAAATTGCATTTTACTGTATGAAATCAGCATTTGATCATTTACCAACCAGCAGGAATTCTGGCTCTCACAGACCTGTTAGTTTTCCTTTAAGAAGCCCTCCTACTTTGCACTCATTATCTTTATTAATTGCACCTGTTTGAACTCATTACCTGTATTAAAGACACCTGTCCGCACACTCAATGAATCACACGCCAACGTCTTTACCATGGTTAAGACCAAAGAGCCGTCTAAGGACACCAGGGACAAAATTGTAGAGCTGTACAAGACTGGGATGGGCTACAGCAGAATAAGCAAGCAGCTTGGTGAGAAGGCAACAACTGTTGGTGCAATTATTAGTAAAAGGAGGAAACACAATATGTGTGTCAATCTTCTATGGTCTGGAGCTCCATGCAAGATTTTACCTTGTGATACAAGGATGATTCTGACAAAGGTCAAGTACAAGTTCAGAACCACATGGTAGGATCTGGTCAATGACCTGAAGAAAGCTGGGACCACAGTCTCAAACATTACCATTAGTAACACACTACGTTATGGATTAAAATCCTGCAAGGTACACAAGGTCCCCCTGCTCACGCCAGCACATGTCCAGGCCCATTTGAAGTTCATCAATGACCTTCTGGATGATTCAGAGGAGGCACGGGAGAAGATCATGCAGTCAGATAAGATGGAATTAAAACTTTTTGGTTTCAACGCCACTCGCCGTGTTTGGAGGAAGTAGAAGGATGAGTACATCCCCAAGAATACTGTCCCAATTGTGAAGCATCATACTTAGAGGGCATTTTTCTGCCAAGGGGACAGGACGACTGCACCGTATTGAAGGTAGGATGGATGGGGTCATATATTGCGAGATTTTGGCCAGCAACCTCCTTTCCTCAGTAAGAGTATTGAAGATGGGTCATGGCTGGGTCTTCCAGCATGCCAATGACCCGAAACACACAGCCAGGGCAACTAAGGACTGGCTCTGTAAGAAGAATTTCAAGGTCCTGGAGTGGCATAGCCAGTCTCCAGACCTGAACCCAAGAGAAAATGTTTGGAGGGAGCTGAAACTCAATGTCACCCAGAGACAGCCTGAAACCTGTAAGATCTGGAGAAGATCTGCATGGAGGAGTAGGCCAAAATCCCTGCTGCAATGTGTACAAGCTTGGTCAAGGACTACAGGAAACGTCTGACCTCTGTAACTGCAAACAAAGGTTTCTGTACCAAATATTTAGTTCTCTTTTTCTATTGTATGAAATACTTATTCAATGCAATAAAATGCAAATTAATTATGTAAAAATCATACAATGTGATTTTCTGGTTGTTTTTTTAAGATTCTGTCTCTCATAGTTGAAGTGTACCTACGATAAAAATGACAAAGCTCTCCATTCTTTGTCGGTGGGAAAACTTTCAAAATCGGCAGTGTATCAAATACTTATTTTCCCCATTTTAGATCTCTTAAACTTGATCTTAGCCCTGGTGAGGCTGGTGTACTTACTCCATATATATCACATTAGCTGTAAAACCCTGATATTAAAATAATCACTTTATGAGTCTAGCAAAAGAGCGAAAGAGCTCATAAAATAAGTCAGGGGTATTTTATCAAATTTGGGTTGTTGGACATTGAGTTTAAACTGTCTAAAACAGGGACAGGCATATCATTGGTGCAACCTGTGCAGCCGCACGGGGCCCGAGAGCTAAGGGGGCCACTTCTACCTCCAAAGCCAGTGGAATTGTGTATTATGAGGAGCCATTGGACTGAAAATGGCCCATATATTGTTCTTGCACAGAGGCCGTCTTCTGTTCGTGTCTGCCACTGGTCTAAAAGGATTATCAGCCATTCTGATGTGACTATTGACAGTACACCTGTGTCAACAGGTCGAATAAAGTATATACATTTATTAACCCTTTTCGATATCTGGCATAATAGTATGCAGATGTCAGACTCCCCTGTTTAGTGCAGGCTCCAGCGCTGAGCCCGCAGCTTTGCGGGCACATGTCAGCTGATATATACAGCTCACATGTGCCCGCAGCAGCCACGGCGTTTAACTAGATAAACGCCGCTGTCAATCTCTGACAGCGGCATTTAACTCGCTTTTCCGGCAAGCACGTTGGAAATCTGGACCATTGGTGACCCCGTCACGTGATCATGGGTCACCAATGGGTTGGCATGACAACCAGAAGTCTCCAACAGACCTCTATGGTTGTCATAGCCAGATTGCTATGAGCGCCACCCGGTGGTGATCTGATCATCGTCTGTATGTAGCAGAGCTGATCAGACAACTGCAGCTTCTAGTGTTCCATGGAGACTATTGAATAATGCAAAAAATAAAAAAAAATGTTTTTAAAAATATATATATAAAAAATAAATAAAAGTTCAAATCACCCACCTTTCGCACCATTTAAAATAAAAGAATAAAAAAAAAAATCAAACACAGGTATACTTGGTATAGCCACGTTCAGAATCGCCTGATCTATCAAAATAAAATAAGAATGAACCCGATCGTTAAACAGCGTAATAAACAAAAGTAAAAACGCCAGAATTACGTTTTTTTGGTTGCCGCAACATTGCATTAAAATGCAATAACGGGCGATCAAAAGAACCTATCTGCACCAAGATGGTATCCTTTAAATCGTCCGTTTTTGTACACAAAAAATAAGCCCTCACCCGACCCAGGTCACGAAAAATGACGTTACGGGTATAAAAAAAGAACCTAGACATGTGTGGTGTCTATGAACCCATAATAATCTGGAGAATCATAATGTCAGGTCAGTTTTAGCATTTAGTGAACATGGTAAAAAAGCAAACCAAAAAACAACTGTGGGATTGCACTTTTTTTTTGCAATTTCACAGCATTTGGAATTTTGTCCCATTTTCCAGTACGTGATATGTTAAAACCAAAGGTGTTGTTCAAAAGTACGACTTTTCCCGCAAAAAACAAGCCCTCACATGGCCTTATTGATGGAAAATTAAAAAAAGTTATGGCTCTGGGAAGAAGGAGAGTATCAGTTTGCATTGTGAAATTTGGTGATAGATCCGCTTTGAGTGAGCCACATAAAACTTTTTCTGGAGACTAACAAATAGTTATTTTTCTTTCATGCTTTTAGCCTAAAGGAAGGTTTCCATCTAAAAAAAACTCCTTATTAAATATAGTTTGTGCTTTTCTAATCTCTAACAACCAGCTGTTATATGTCTATATAATCAATATGTGCAACATATAATATAAAAAGAAAATGACTTGTATACCTCTTTCACATTGAGGTCCAGTAAATCCGTAGACACAAGCACATCTGTTTGGTCCGATACAGCGTCCACCATTCTGACAGCCATTTTCACATACAGCTTTAAGGAAAAAAAATGTAAAGCATTTTATTATTCATTTTATGCAATGACATTTGCGATAAACAAAACATTTACCAGATGCTGTAAAGAAAAGTTGTAAAACCTTGCAAAAATTCATCTCAGATGGAAAGTCTCAGCACAAAACGTCATAATGAAAATAGAGAAAGAAGACCCATATACCGGTATTGGTCAGATTGGATAGTTTTTCTAAAGCTCACCTATACATATTAGGCCGCCTTCACACATGCGAGTTTTACGGACGTAAGAGCGCAGAATCTACGTCCGTAAAACTCGCAAAAAATACGGCACAATTATTCTCTATGCCCCTGCTCCTATTTGCCGTATTTTACTGATCAGTATTATACGGCTTTCTACGGCCCTACAAAATCGCAGCATGCTGCGTTTGTCACCGTACTGCGCAAGAAATACGCCAATGAAAGTCTATGGAAGCGTGAAAAATACGGATTACACACGGACAAGCAGTGTGACTTGCGAGAAATACGCAGCGCTGTTAGAGAGAAAAGCCGGTAATTCAGTGCGGTGTACAGTAAAATCACACTGACAGCTTACAGTAGAATAGGTAGAATAAATGTGTACACATAGAATAGGTATATATATATATATATGTCAGTGAGACACATATATGTATATATATTAATATTTATTCCAGCGCTAGACAGCTTGAAAGCCGGTAATTCAATTACCGGCTTTTTCCTTCTCCTTCCTAAAACCCGACATGATTTGAGACATGGTTTACATACAGTAAACCATGTCTTCTCTCCATTTTTTTTGCAGATTCCACACTACTAATGTCAGTAGTGTGTATCTGCAAAATTTGGCCGTTCTAGCTCTTAAAATAAAGGGTTAAATGGCGGAAAAAATTGGCGTGGGCTCCCGCGCAATTTTCTCCGCCAGAGTAGTAAAGCCAGTGACTGAGGGCAGATATTAATAGCCTGGAGAGGGTCCACGGTTATTGGCCCCCCCCTGGCTAAAAATATCTGCCCCCAGCCACCCCAGAAAAGGCACATCTGGAAGATGCGCCTATTCTGGCACTTGGCCACTCTCTTCCCATTCCCGTGTAGCGGTGGGATGTGGGGTAATGAAGGGTTAATGCCACCTTGCTATTGTAAGGTGACATTAAGCCTAATTAATAATGGAGAGGCGTCAATTATGACACCTATCCATTATTAATCCAATTGTAGTGAAGGGTTAAATAAAACACAAACACATTCTTTAAAATTATTTTAATGAAATAAAAACAATGGTTGTTGTAGTATTTTATTCAACGCCCAATCCAGTCACTGAAGACCCTCGTTCTGTGAGTAAAGAAACATAATAAACCAACAATATACTTACCCTCCGCAGATCTGTAACGTCCAACGATGTAAATCCTTCTGAAGGGGTTAAAACATTTTGCAGCAAGGAGCTGTGCTAATGCAGGCTGCTCCTCGCTGCAAAACCCCAGGGAATGAGGCTAAAAATAGATCAATGATCTATATTTAGCATCATTTGCGGTGAGGCGCCCTCTGCTGGCTGTTCATAGATCGTGGGAAATTACCTAGAAAGCCAGGGAGCCAGGGAGCTTTCTAGGTAATTTCCCACGATCTATGAACAGCCAGCAGAGGGCGCCTCACCGCAAATGATGCTAAATATAGATCATTGATCTATTTTTAGCCTCATTCCCTGGGGTTTTGCAGCGAGGAGCAGCCTGCATTAGCACAGCTCCTTGCTGCAAAATGTTTTAACCCCTTCAGAAGGATTTACATCGTTGGACGTTACAGATCTGCGGAGGGTAAGTATATTGTTGGTTTATTATGTTTCTTTACTCACAGAACGAGGGTCTTCAGTGACTGGATTGGGCGTTGAATAAAATACTACAACAACCATTGTTTTTATTTCATTAAAATAATTTTAAAGAATGTGTTTGTGTTTTATTTAACCCTTCACTACAATTGGATTAATAATGGATAGGTGTCATAATTGACGCCTCTCCATTATTAATTAGGCTTAATGTCACCTTACAATAGCAAGGTGGCATTAACCCTTCATTACCCCATATCCCACCGTTACACGGGAATGGGAAGAGAGTGGCCAAGTGCCAGAATAGGCGCATCTTCCAGATGTGCCTGTTCTGGGGTGGCTGGGGGCAGATATTTTTAGCCAGGGGGGGGCCAATAACCGTGGACCCTCTCCAGGCTATTAATATCTGCCCTCAGTCACTGGCTTTACTACTCTGGCGGAGAAAATTGCGCGGGAGCCCACGCCAATTTTTTCCGCCAGTTAACCCTTTATTTTAAGAGCTAGAACGGCCAAATTTTGCAGATACACACTACTGACATTAGTAGTGTGGAATCTGCAAAAAAAATGGAGAGAAGACATGGTTTACTGTATGTAAACCATGTCTCAAATCATGTCGGGTTTTATGAAGGAGAAAGAAAAAGCCGGTAATTGAATTACCGGCTTTCAAGCTGTATAGCGCTGGAATAAGTATTAATATATATACATATATGTGTCTACTGACATATATATATATATATATTCTTTTCTTTTTGGGACACATGGATCACTTCTATAGCGGTATGTTGGTTTTGCAAGCCTGCGAGAAAACCACGCAGTACGGATGCCATACGGATTACATACGGAGGATGCCATGCGCAAAAAACGCTGACACAGCCTGCCTACGGAGGAGCAACGGACCATTTTTTTGGGGACTTTTCAGCGTATTACGGCCGTAATATACGGACCGTATTGTTTTACGCTGTGTGTGACGCCGGCCTTAGACTAATGTGATCCATAGCCGCCGACATCGACAGGTTTGGCCAACAGTCAAATGTGTTTGAAACCCGGGGACAACCGATTAGTGGGGGAATTAAAGGGGTTTTCCCAAGAGCAAAGTACATTTTAACTACCGTAATAGATCTTAAAAGAAAATTAAGATCCACAATTGGATGTGTTAAAAATATCCCTTATAAATGTGCCCCCGCTATGTGCTGTGTAATGGCTGTGTGTTACGGTCCAGGAACATGGTCGGCACATCTCTTGGTCAGGGGAAGAAGTAAACAAGAGTATACAAATATATCAATATGGGAACACAGCTGCTGCTTTCTGTGAGGTGAAACATTTCCCTGCCTTTTTAAAAATATATTTCACCTCACAGAAAAAAATCATCTAATCAGTTAAGATCCCCTGCTGTCCTGTCTGTATCCTCTTTTGCTTTCCCGCTGCCCAGGAGGTGTGGTATGTCATACCGCGTTCCTGTTCGGTCAGACACGGCCATTACACAGTACACAGCAGGGGCACATTTATAAGATTATCTCAGCACAGGAACATTTTTTGAGGAACCTATTTTTATTTCAGCAACTATTGATTAAAGGTACTTTGCTCAAAAGAAAAATCCTTAGGCCATGTTCACACATTGAATATTTAATGAGTTTTTACTTCAGTATTTGAAAGCCAAACCAAAGAATGGAACATGCAGAAAAAAGTGGAATAGAAACACATCACCACTTCTGCATTTTTCACCCACTCCTGCTTTTGGCTTACAAATACTGAGGTAAAAAAAACTCACCAAACACTCAACGTGTGCACATGGCCTTAAAGATCCACAAATTTGGACTGCTGATATTTTTGTTATCCCAGAGATTAGCCACTGCCATGCATGTCTGGCACCTGCTCCTTCATGGAGAACACAAGAGCACTTGGCTGAGCGAGCACTCCTGTATATGGACTGCTGACATGTATTTTAATAAGTTCTTTCTGTTTGCAACTCAATAGACTCTAAACAAGCATTGTTTCAAACTTTATGACATCGTTGCTTCTATATCAGTTCTCAGTTTTCTAAATTTGACCATTAAATTACTCTATTGTTGATGCATGGCATCTTGCATTTCTGTTGTCTGAAGCAAAAAGAAAAAGACTAAAGGTGAGGGTGGCTGCAGCCCACCTAGGTAATGAGCCAAAACGTATTGCTTCTCTTTTGCATTGTTGTTATGGTCAAATCTACAGACATCTGACTGAACTACTGATGTGTACTGAGAAGCCTAAGTGTACAGTTCATTAAATGAGAAATAGGAAGTCAAAAGTAGTGATGGGCGAACCCCTAGGTCTTCAGGTTCGGCCGAACAGTTACAAAAGGTTCAGTTCAGGTACCAGAACAATACTGGAACCTGGACCCCATTCCTCCTCATTTTTGACAACCATTCTATGCGTGGTAAGGGGCCATGCATGCTGGCCCCCCAGCCTAAAAGTAGCAGCCCACAGTCGACCCAGAAAAATCTATTAGATGCGCCAATTCTGTCGCTTTGCCCGGCTCTCCTCACTTGCTCTGTGGTGGTGTGAAGTGAGGTTCATATTTGTAGGGTTGATTTCATCTTTGTATTGTCTGGCCCACGGCTTAGTACTGGAGAGGTGTCTATAAGACACCTTTCTATTACTAATCCTATAGTCATATTGTAAACAAACACACAGCCAGAATTAAGTCTTTTATTTGAAATAAAAAATAACAGGACAGAGGAGCCTCTTAAAGAAGGAGTTACAGGTCTGTGAGAGCCAGAAATCTTGCATGTTTGTAGGTGACCAAATACTTATTTTCCAGCATAATTTGCAAAATAAATCTTGCCAAATCAGACAAGGTGATTTTCTGGATTTGTTTTCTCATTTTGACTCTCACAGTTGTGGTCTACCTATGATGTCAATTACAGGCCTCTCTCATCTTTTTAAGTGGGTGAACTTGCACAATTGGTGGCTGACTAAATACTTTTTTCCCCACTACTACAGTCACTACTGTACCTCCTAACTTGTGTTAGAGTGAGATATGCTTTCAAACAATAAAAAAGAGGTGCGCAGTGCACCCAATTGTTGTATACCTTTACTATATAAACTAATACTAATCGGTATATATTAATGTTACATGACAGTTTAATACAGTATTAAACATTGCCAAAAATTAAAAAATAGCACAAAAATGTATTTAAACAACCTACTACCTCCAAAGTGGATGGCATTGTGTATAATGATGAGCTATTGGATTGTAAAGGGCTCATATATTGTTCTTGCACAGGAGCCTCTTCTGTCTGTGCCCGCTCCTGTGGCTAATGATAAAAAATGGCATCGGGAGAATATAAAGGTTTGACACTCGAATTACAAAGACTACCCTTGATTATATACACACTGCTCAAAAAAATAAAGGGTATCCTCCTATGCTTCGAAAACTTCGCCTCTTGCTTCAATCATGGGAGAAGTTGCACCTCTCTTGGCTAGGCCGAGTACGTGCCCTAAAGATGACCATTCTCCCCAAATTACTCTATGTATTTTGCGCCCTGCCTATCCCTATCCCTTCACATTTTCTTAAAATGGCTCAAAGATCGATAGATGCTTTTGTTTGGAGGGGAGGCATCACCAGGGTTAACAAAGCTACTTTCTACCGTCACCGGCCTAAAGGAGGCTTGGGAGTCCCCAATCTTTTAAAATATTACCGCGCAGCCCAATTAGGCCAACTGACCCTATACCATGCCTACACTGATCTCCCATTATGGCTATCTCTAGAAGCTTCCGAATTGCATCCCGATACTCTAGACACAGTATTATGGATTCTTCCAACCCAATGCAAACATATCTCGAACCCCATTATAAAACACTCTCTTGCAATCTGGGACTCACTGAAATACTCTTCACAGCTAATTTCACCCTTTCTGCCCCTCGCTCCTATTTGGGGTAATATCCTATTTCCCCCAGGCATGGGATCCCTTAGAAACTTTCATATGTGGGTTGAAGCAGGTATAACTTGAGTTCACCATCTTTTCAATGTCGACGGGATTATCCCATTCCCAGCCCTAAAAGAAAAATACCATCTCCCTCCCGGAGAAATATATCGTTATTTACAATTAAAGAATTTTGTTAGCTCCTTACTAAAAAATTCTACCCCTCCCTACTCCCTTACTCCATTCGAACAAAAATGCCGTCAAAGCCCTCATGCCTCAGGAATTATATCTCTCCTCTACTCACATATCAACTCCCCCTCGCATAGGCACTGCTTAAAATACACTTCTCGTTGGGAGTCCGATATTGGGTCTACCCAGACTGACTCGGAGTGGTCCCAAATTTGGTCCTCCTCTACCGGAGGAATACTAAATACTCTCATGTTGGAAACTAACTCGTGTTGACCCGCTGGTACTTGACCCCAGTCAGATTGGCTAAGGCAGTGGCTAACTACTCCCCAAATTGCTTCAGAGGATGAAACTCTATTGGAGACATGTTTCATATATGGTGGCTATGCCCGATTGTCAGAACTTGAAGACTTTGGATTAGAATTTACCATTTAGTTTCCTCTGTAACAAATATAAACCTAAAAAAAAACCCTTTGGAGGCCTTGCTCAGCAAACGCATCCCTTACATCCCCAAACACACTCGAGCTCTTATCTCATTTATATTTTTAGCAGCCAAACAAATCATAGCTTTAGCATGGAAAAAACAAATCTAGACTTTTCCGCAGTTAAATTATGCCTCTCTTGGTATATGATTAACGAGAAACTTTCGGATATTCTTACAGGCAAAGTTGGTAAATTTGAGAAAATATGGCTCCCCTGGGCGGAATACACCAATCATACTCCTTTTGCCGCACCTGCACTTTACCTAACTAACCCTGAACTGTCTGATTCAGAATGACTCTTCATAGTTACTGTACGCAACGCGCTTTCACCCTCGGGCTCTTCCCCCCCCTCTCCCCTGTCCCCCACTGTTGTTAGTTCATATGATTGCGTGTTATGTGTTTACATGCATTATTATATAGATTACATTTACAGCTTTGTATTGATATTTTCTTTATTATCACTTCATATGTAAATTGTAAATTCCCAATAAAAATTTATTGTATATATATATAACTCCAAGTAAATCAAACTACTGTGAAATCAAACTGTCCACTTAGGAAGCAACACTGTTTGACAATCAGTTTCACATGCCGTTGTGCAAATGGAATAGACAACAGATGAAAATTATTGGCAATTATCAAGACACACTCAATAAAGGAGTGGTTCTGCAGGTTGGAACCACTGACCACATCTCAGTACCAATGCTTTCTGGCTGATGTTTGGTCACTTTTGAATGTTGGTTGCACTTTCACACTTGTGGTAGCATGATACGGACTCTACAACCCACACAAGTGGCTCAGGTAGTGCAGCTCATTCAGGATGGCACATCAATGCGAGCTGTGGCAAGAAGGTTTGCTGTGTCTGTCAGCGTAGTGTCCAGAGGCTGGAGGCGCTACCAGAAGACAGGCCAGTACACCAGGAGACGGGGAGGGGGGCGTAGGAGGGCAACAACCCAACAGCAGGTCCGCTACCTCAGCCTTTGTGCAAGGAGGAACAGGAGGAGCACTGCCAGAGCCCTGCAAAATGACCTCCAGCAGGCCACAAATGTGCATGTGTCTGCACAAATGGTTAGAAACCGACTCCATGCGGATAGTCTGAGTGCCCGATGTCCACAGATAGGGGTTGTGCTCACAGCCCAACACCGTGCAGGATGCTTGGCATTTGCCACAGAACACCAGAATTGGCAAATTCACCACCGGTGCCCTGTGCTCTTCTGGTGCCCTGCACTCTTCACAGATGAAAGCTGGTGCCCTGTGCTCTTCACAGATGAAAGCAGGTTCACACTGAGCACATGTGACAGACGTGAGAGAGACTGGAGACGCCATGGAGAGCGATCTGCTGCCTGCAACATCCTTCAGCATGACCGATTTGGCAGTGGGTCAGTAATGGTGTGGGAAGCCATTTCTTTGGAAGGCCGCACAGACCTCCATGTGCTCGCCAGAGGTAGCCTGACTGCCATTAGGTACTGAGATGATATCCTCAGACCCTTTGTGACACCATATACTTGTGCGGTTTGCCCTGGGTTCCTCCTAATGCAGGACAATGCCAGACCTCATGTGGCTGGAGTGTGTCAGCAGTTTCTGCAAGATGAAGGCATTGAAGCTATGGACTGGCCCGCCCGTTCCCCAGACCTTAATCTGATTGAACACATCCGGGACATCATGTCTCGCACCATCCACCAATGTCACGTTGCACCACAGACTGTCCTGAAGTAGGCGGATGCTTTAGTCCAGGTCTGGGAGGAGATCCCTCAGGAGACCATCCCCTGCCTCATCAGGAGCATGCCCAGGCATTGTAGGGAGGTCATACAGGCACGTGCAGGGCACACACACTACTGAGCATCATTTCTTTGTCTTGAGTAATTTCCACTGAAGATGGATCAGCCTTTAACTTCATTTTCCACTTTGATTTTGAGCATCATTCCAACTCCAGACCTTCTTGGGATATTAGTTGTGATTTACGTTGATAATTTTTAGGTTTTATTGTTCTCAGTACATTCCACTATGTAATGAATAAAGATTTACAACTGGAATATTTCATTCAGTGATATCCAGGATGTGGGATTTTAGTGTTCCCTTTACTTTTTGAGCAGTGTATATTAGTATGGTTTTACTAATTGCAGGATGGAGTTATAATTAAAACTTTTTAACTGGAGACCTAAGACCTAATCATGTATCTAATGCTTTAGGCCCACCATCATTGTGCAGCTTGTGCTACATTTGTTATTGCACACAAGTATTGAAATCTTGGATTTTTCCCCTTTTTTAAAAAAATATTTGAATGAAAGTAAAAAAACAGTTATAGCTTTCACATACAATCAGCCAGAATAATCCAAAACTGATTAATAAAAGTCTGTGATGCTGCTATAAAGGAATTGTTATGGTTAGAAAACAGTTTCCATTGACTGTCCACACACACGCGGAGCTGTACTTGTGCAAGACCTAACTTATCACATAGCTACCATGTCAAGCCACACTAGACTGATCTGTAAATGTGGGAAATCAAACATTTGAGAGTTTCTGGCCATGGGAAATTGGTATGGAAATGTTCCCAGCCCTTCCCGTCTCTGGTCATGAGAATTTGCAGTCTTTCCTATTATTTTGTGGTGCTTTTTAACAAATGGTTTCCTTTCTATGGGGATTCATTCCAGGCTTGACAACACCCCAGATAAATGCCAAGATGGACCTAGAAAAGTGCTGTGAAAGAGGCAGACTTGGATAGCATGATTGCATGAGGATGCAGACTAATTGGATGACTGAAACTGGCCGTCATCCAAAGCCACTAGGACCAGGTTCAGTCCCCCACAGACTCATATGTCTAGCCAAGGGCAGACTGTAAAAAATATTTAGAAATGAAAGCCCATTTAATTATGCTACGCAAAAATGTCATTTATTTCAGTTTTTCTGGTATGGAAATATGAGCTATCCCCAATAAACTCTGTGGAATGTGCCGTGATCCTAGGGCTGGGGACAGGTGCATAGTGAAAGGTTTATTAGCCAGGTAATAATAAAATTCCTACATTACAACGCTTTATTAAAGAACCACAGTCACTAAGTATAGCAAACACTCTGATGGCAGCGTAAAGTATGAAGAAAAACCCTGATTCCAGCGTTGGATCACTTGCTGGGCTTTTTGCAGTAGTTCTGATAAACCACTCCTTGTATCTGTTATCTGCTCTGTTAGTCTTCTGCTATGTATTTCTCGATAATCATGAGCTCTGGCTATCCTCGAGCCCCACCATTGGCTGACTGATTTCTGCCTATGCACAGTGTAGGCAGAAAGCTGCCAATAAAAGGTACAGGCAGAGCCCATCATTAAGAGACCGGGCAGAACTGCTGCCACTAAAATAGTGATTTTATTAAAACTACAGCAAGAAGCCCAGTAAGTGAAACAGTTCCGGAATATGGGTCTCTACCCCTATGTTATGCTGCTTTCAGATCGATGAACTGGACTGTCTCCATCAGTCGCATAGTTTTAGTTAGGCTAGACAGGTTTTATAGCTCAGGTACCAGTAAGCCCAGAACCCAAAGATGTCATTGTTTCGCATTAGATAACAGCTATTGGCCCTGCCTAAGGCCGGGGTCACGCTTTCGAGAAACTCGCACGAGTCTTGCGTCTCAATGCCCGGCACTGCCGCCGGCACTCAGAACGGAGCACTCAGCTGCATAGAAATACATGCAGCTGCACACTCCGGTCCCGAGTGCTGGCGGCAGCGCCGGGCATTGAGACGCAAGACTCGTGCGAGTTTCTCGCAAGCGTGACCCCGTCCTAATAGGAGGGTGTAAGCTTATTTTAATGAGGACAGGGAGAAAGCTGTTGCCATAACCCCCTAACAGCAGGCTATCTCCTGGCAGCTCTTGAAATCCAACATGCAGAACACAATACTTCTTTCTGCCTGACAGACATTGAGGAATTATCATCATACAAACTGGAATTAAAACCAATCCTCACAAAAGTAATGGGTTTGTCCAATGTGGATGACCAGATGGTGTGAAACAGATCCAATAATACATTTTGACATCAAATAAGGCTCAACAATGCTCAACAATTTCTGAAGAATGAAAACCTTTATGAAGACGTTTACGTAGTTGAAGCCCATGTCCACAGTAAACCACTGCAACCTTGCTTGCAATAATGTATTCATAAAAACGTAACATGGGAGCCAATGGACGATGGTTGTCCAAAACATGGCTTCAGTCAGAGGTACAAATCACAACCACTCAGTAAATAAAAATGGACATGTGAAAATGAAACTTTTTTTGATCACTTTTGTATGTTTATTTAATATTTTGCATAATACATACATAAATACATACATAATATGGAAGGTAGAAATGTATTTAAAGAGCATCTGTCATTTTAATTTTCTTTTAATAAATGAATAGAACAGCTGAAAATAATACACCGTAATAGATCTGGTTTCTCGACCTGAGCTGATCATTCATTCTCAAAATTCTTAATTCATGGGTAAAATGTGTGCTTGGTGAAGTCAGATTTCACCATTCAGTTGGTGCTCATAAAGTGCTCTCCTCTCTGTAAAACTTTATGAGCTCCAAATGTCATCTCCTATCTCAGTAATGGGAAGATCTGACTTCACTCAGTAGAGTTTTTACCCATGAATTGAGAGTAAAAAATCAGTCCAGGAAGAGAAAGAAGACTTTTCTAATAAGATATATTACAAAGTTTATTTTTTTTAAATGTTTGTGTGTACTATTCATTTATGAAATAAAAATGTAAAATGACGGTTACTCTTTAAGGAAGCACACATCTATAAACCTGTATCCTACGCAATATATTTAAAGGAAGGTTTCAGCCATTTTAGGTATACATACGTTGTCCACAGTGGGTCCCGGTGTATCCTTTTTGACAGGCACACGCGTCCTCATTGCAGGTTCCTCCATTCATGCAGCGCACATTGCAATTCATAACTAGGTAAAATGAAGGGATAATTATATACTGGTATTAGTGAAATAGGTTAGGAGTGGTGAAACAAATGTAGTGTCTTTAACAGGATAATAATTGATGCATAACATGAAAACATTAAATAAAATATTAACAAATGAAAAAAACATAATTGGCTAAAATGTATTAAAATGATTTACCATGTGCTATTTGAGCTCAGTATACTTCCACTCACAGTTAATTAAAAAGGTTGCCTGGTTCAGAAAACCAAATATTTATTACCCTAGTAGATAATTCTGAGTTAATGGATACGGGAGCCCCCGTCACAGATTTCGTGAAAACAGTGAACACCTAGAATCCCATGTTGTGATGCGCTGAGAATGGCTAAAACGCATCTCTGCCTCTGGAGAACCCAACATTTCTGTGCATTACTGTACATAGATAGTCAACTGATGTCAATGAAAATCACAGGAAAGGGAAATTGGGGATGATCCTTTCAGCTGGTAATCGAAAATGGTCCGCACAAGTAGCTTTGCAGTTTTTTATTTGGTCAAACGTGTATCGAAGTACCACACACTTCTTCAACAGGACAAAAGAAAAATCTGTTTTCTGCTTCCTAATTTTTCTCTCATGATGTCCATGGGCGTCGTGTGATGCCTCATTTCTATCGTGTAATGATTTACTTGATATTTGCTATTGTTTCATACTATGGTAGCTTATAGGAAGCATTCAATCGGCTTAATGAAAGCTTCTGCTCTCGCATAGATGTCCAGGGACGGGCATTCACTCAGGGTGTATTCACAACTGATTTTCATTATGGCGTCATATGCTAAGAAGTGATACTATTTTTCCTGGAGGCCAGGAATTCTCTGGAGAAATGGTACTGAGCTGCTGAAATCTTTTTGTGCCCCCCTCCCCGTAGAGTATGCAATTAAAAGTTCTACTCTTGGGTGCACATAATGTTTTACTCATTGGATGTGTGTTTGCCATTCCAAAAACTTCACCCAAAAGAGTTCAGGGAATTTGAGCTACCACGTCATTAGGATAAGCATACAACTAGTTAGGAAGCAGAGAAAAAACACGGTAGGGTGTTATCCAATTAAAACAGCTTATCCTAATACAGTACATGAAGGGATAGCTGTGCTGCTTCCACACTGCTGGTGGTAGAGTGGATTAATTCAGGTTCGCCAAAAAAAATTTCTGTTTTTTTATTTTGTCAACGCGTTTCGAAGTTCATACAATTTTTCATCAGGACAAAAAAAAAAAACATTTTGTCCCGATGAAGAAGTGTTTGAACTTTGAAAAGTGTTAACAAAATAAAAAATAATGGAAATGTATTTGTGTGAACCTGGACTAACAACAGCCACAGCTATCCCTTCTTGTATTAGGATGAGCGGTCATACTCACCATATGATCCCCTGGGTGCACAAAGCACATGACCCTTTTCATTCAGGGCGTTATTGGTCTGGCAGATATATTACTCACTAGTCACTACAGATTTGCAGATTTTTTGAGGTCACTGGTTCTTGCCTTCTCTACTTTCTATTTCCCTTAGTATATTGGGCAGATGTGCACTGCAAGGGTTTCCCATGGCTACTTATTTGATCATTTCTGTGATTTGTCATGAAAATAATGAAAGCTCCACTCTAAGGTCATGTATGATGCAATTCTGCTGCATTTTTTTTTACCCCAAATTTGGAAAGTCGCTAAAAAAAAGGAGTTAAATTACTGAATTGCGTCATGTAATTATGGCCTAATTGGTTGCTGCATGCAAGACCTTGTCTGTGCTAGTTCCTTAGCTTAGTGGTTTGCTCCAGACCTGCATTTGGCAATTCTGTTTGTTCCATTTTGGAAGTCAAGTAATTCAAGTAAAAAACAGATTGATGGTATCATTGATGAAAATGGAACCAGAGGGGCCCCACTGATTATTGTCGGGTTTGTGTGGGCTTTGTAATTTGTTAGTTTTCAGAACAGATATAAAGCGGATCAAGTATCATACATTTTTTTACCATTAATTATTATAATGAATGAGGCCCCTGTACTTTCATATTTATCAATAACTAGATGGTGGCCCAATTCTAACGCATCGGGTATTCTAGAATATGTATGTATATAGCAGCCACATAGTATATAGCACATGCCACGACATATTCTTAAATACCCGATGCGTTAATACAGGCCACGCAGTATATAACAGTGGCCACGCAGTATACAACACAGCCCAAACAGTATATAACAGCCCACGCAGTGTATAACATTGCCCACATAGTATATAACACTGGCCACGTAGTGTATAGCAGCCATGCAGTATATAACGCAGCCAACACAGTATATAACACTGCCCACGTAGTATATAGCAGCCATGTAGTATATAACGCAGCCCACGCAATGTATAACATTGCCCACATAGTATATAACACTGGCCACGTAGTGTATAGCAGCCATGCAGTATATAACGCAGCCAACACAGTATATAACACTGCCCACGTAGTATATAGCAGCCATGTAGTATATAACGCAGCCCACGCAGTATATAACATTGCCCACATAGTATATAACACTGTCCACATAGTATATAGCAGCCATGTAGTATATAATGCAGCCCACGCAGTATATAACATTGCCCACATAGTATATAACACTGCCCACATAGTATATAGCAGCCATGTAGTACATAACGCAGCCCACGCAGTATATAACATTGCCCACATAGTATATAACACTGCCCACATAGTACATAGCAGCCATGTAGTATATAACGCAGCCCACGATGTAACAGCCCACATAGTATATAGCAATGTGGGCACTATATGCGTGGTTAAAAAAGACTTAAAATAAAAAATAAACATATACTCACCTTCTGTAGGCCCCTTGTAGTCCTGGCGCCTGTGTGCGGTGCACATGGCAGCTTCCGGTCCCAGGGTTGGTATGAGCGCAGGACCTGTGATGATGTTGCGGTCACATGACCGTGATGTCATGGCAGGTCCTTCTCGCATAGCATCCTTGGCACCGCAACCTGCCGCTTGCACTGCCGAGGACAGCGTGCACGTCGGAGGGTGAGAATAACCTTTTTGTTTTTAATTATTATTATTTGTAACATTAGATCTTTTTACTATTGATGCTGCATAAACATCATCAATAGTAAAAAGTTGGTCACACAGGGTTAATAGCTGCGTTAATGGAGTGCATTACACCGCGGCATAACGCGGTCCATTAGCGCTGCCATTAACTCTGTGTGAGGGCTGACTGGAGGGGAGTATGGAGCGGGCACTGACTGTGGGGAGGAATGAGCGGCCATTTTGCCGCCGGACTGTGCCCGTCGCTGATTGGTCGTGGCAATGGTCGTGGGTGTTTTGCCATGATCAATCAGCGACTTGGATTTCCATGACAGACGGAGGCCGCGACCAATGAATATCCATGACAGACAGACAGAAAGACAGATGGAAGTGACCCTTAGACAATTATATAGTAGACTAGATGGTAGCCTGATTCTAATGCGTTGGGTATTCTAGAATATGTATGTAGTTTATTTATGAAGATTTTAGAATAATACATTGAATACACAGGATTTGGCCGGCCGCGACCAATTAGCGAAGCTTGTTTCAAATCCCGCGCCAATTCGTGACTGCGCCTGTCGCTGATTGATCGTGGCCGGCCATGTAGTATATAGCACAGCCCACGAAGTGTATAACAGCCCACATAGCATATAACACAGCCACGTAGTTTATAATAGCCCACGTAGCATATAACACAGCTCACGTAGTATATAACAGCCCACGCACGCAGTGTATAACACAGGCCACGTAGTGTATAACACAGGCCACGTAATGTATAACACAGCCCACAAAGTATATAGCACAGCCACATAGTATATTACACAGCCCACGCAGTATATTGCACAGCCCACGTAGTACATTGCACAGCCCACGTAGTACATTGCACAGCCCACGTAGTATATTGCACAGCCCACGTAATATATTGCACAGCCCACATAGTATATTGCACAGCCCATGTAATATATAGCACAGCCCACGCAGTACATTGCACAGCCCACGTAGTATATTGCACAGCCCACGTAGTATATTGCACAGCCCATGCAGTATATAGCACAGCCCACACAGTATATAGCACAGCCCACGCAATATATAGCACAGCCCACGCAGTATATTGCACAGCCCACACAGTATATTGCACAGCGCACCAGTATATAGCAATGTGGGCATCATATCCCTGTTAAAAAAAAAGAATTAAAATAAAAAATAGTTATATACTCACCTTCCGTCGGCCCCCGGATCCAAGCGAAGCTTTTACCAATGCTCCTCACGTGCTCTGGTCTCAAGAGTGCTTTGCGGTCTCGCGAGATGATGACGTGGCAGTCTCGCGAGATGATGACGTCGCAGTCTCGCGAGGCCGCTACAACATCAAGTCGCAAGACCGCAATGCATGGACCAGTCACCGGAGCGTTGCGAGGAGCGGGAAAGGCCTGGGCTGGATCAGGAAGGTGAGCATATAATGATTTTTTATTTTTTTAAATTATTTTTAACATTATATCTTTTTACTATTGATGCCGCATAGACAGCATCAATAGTAAAAAGTTGGTCACACAGGGTTAATAGCAGCGTTAACGAAGTGTGTTACACTGCGGCATAATGCGGTCCGATAACGCTGCCATTAACCCTGTGCGTGCGCTGACTGGAGGGGAGTATGGAGCGGGCACTGACTGCGGGGAGGAAGAGTGGCCATTTTTCCGCCGGAGATAGATAGATAGATAGATGGCTTGAGAAAGGCTCATTTGGAGCCGAAACGTCGTGGTAAAGACATGTGGGTCTGATTAAACTCTGCACAGTTGATCAAGATATAATGGAGTGCTGCCTGTTTTTTGCCTGAATCTATAGATAGATAGATAGATAGATAGATAGATAGATAGATAAAGAGATATGAGATGGATAGATAATCAGATAGATGATAGATAGATAGATAGATAGATAGATAGATAGATAGATAGATAGATAGATAGATAGATAGATAGATAGATAGATATGAGATAGATTGACGATAGATTGATACATATGAGATAGATAGAGAAACATGAGATGGATAGATAGATAATTAGATAGATAGATGATAGATAGATAGATAGATAGATAGATAGATAGATAGATAGATATGAGATAGATAGATAGATAGATAGATAGATAGATAGATATGAGATAGATAGATAGATAGATAGATAGATAGATAGATATGAGATAGATAGATAGATATAAGATGATAGATAGATAGATAGATAGATAGATAGATAGATAGATAGATAGATAGATAGATAGATAGATATGAGATAGATAGATATATAGATAGATAGATAGATATGAGATAATAGATAGATAGATAGATAGATAGATATGAGATAGATAGATAGATAGATAGATAGATAGATAGATAGATAGATATGAGATAGATAGATAGATAGATAGATAGATAGATAGATAGATAGATAGATATGAGATAGATAGATAGATAGATAGATAGATAGATATGAGATAGATAGATAGATAGATATGAGATAGATAGATAGATAGATAGATAGATAGATAGATAGATAGATAGATAGATAGATAGATAGATATGAGCCATCAGAATAGTGGTAGTGAATCCTGCTGATTTGTAGATAGGAGAGTCTCCACTGTCTGATCACAGCAGATATCTGAGCAAATGAGAACAATTTCATGGTGACAGTTTATACAGACTTCAACTTTGCAGAAAACAATTAATTCCACAAGTAAACATTATTAAGCACTTCGGAATTCAGTGAATGAATTTACCCCCCCACCCGAGCACCATTAATTCCCTAAACATGTAGTTTGTACATTAGGTTTATGAGAGATGCAGACAAAACGTAACGAGCGTTTCACAACTAGGAACTCCCATGGTCAATTGTCAGTGGAAAAAACACAGAAGGTTTGTAAGGATAAAATAAAGATCCCTAGGGTTTCGGAACAGGTTGTTGGTTCAGCTGCAGCTCAATACTTTCTGTAGAACTAAAATAATCTCTTTCTTTTTATACGTTCCAAAAAATACATATATATTAAAAAAAAGTTGGATGTTGTAGGTGGAAACATTCTGAGCCAAACGTTTCTTGAATCATTGTGAATAAATCCAGCCATCGCACTCATTTAACCCATTTCATGCCACTAGCTGATAGTATGCAATGGCAGTAAGAAATGACAATTATCACCGGTAAAAAATACATGTTTGTTAAAAGATCATAGTTATAAATGTGCAGTATTTGTGCAAGGTGAAATTGAAGTTTTTCTTCTAGAATAATGTGAACTGTTCAATGTAATCTACGTAATGATACACAAGATATATTTATAAATGATATCTTAATTGACCGGGTAATATGATTTTCATGAAATTGTGCTGATTAATCTGGTTGTACACAGTGGGTACGGAAAGTATTCAGACCCCTTTACATTTTTCACTCTTTGTTTTATTGCAGCCATTTGGTAAAATAAAAAAAAGTTTTTTTTTTTTCATTAATGTACACTCTGCACCCCATCTTGACTGAAAAAAACAGAAATGTAGACATTTTTGCTTATTTATTAAAAAAGAAAAACTGAACTATCACATGGTCATAATAAGTATTCAGACCCTTTGTTCAGAAACTCATAGTTAAGTCACTTGCTGCCAATTTTCTTGTGATCCTCCTTGAGATGGTTCTACTCCTTCATTGGATTCCAGCTGTGTTTAATTAAACTGATAGGACTTGATTTGGAAAGGCACACACCTGTCTATAGAAGACCTCACAGCTCACAGTGCATGTCAGACGAAATGAGAATCATGAGGTCAAAGGAACTGTCCAAGGAGCTCAGATACAGAATTGTGGCAAAGCACAGATCTCGTCAAGATTACAGCATAATTTCTGCAGTACTCAAGGTTCCTAAGAGCACAGTGGCCTCCATAATCCTTAAATGGAAGAAGTTTTGGACCACCAGAAGTCTTTCTAGACCTGGCCGTCCATCGGGTAATCGTGGGAGAAGAGCCATGGCGGGAGAAGTAAAGAAGAACCCCAAGATCACTGGGGCTGAGCTCTAGAGATGCAGCAGTGAGATGGGTGAAAGTTTCACAAATTCAACTATCACTGCAGCCCTCTACCAGTCGGGCATTTATGGCAGAGTGGCCCGACGGAAGCCTTTCCTCAGTGCAAGACATATGAAAGCCCGCATAGAGTTTCCTAAAAAACACATGAAGGATTCCAAGACAATGAGAAATAAGATTCTCTGGTCTGATGAGATGAAGATAGATCTTTTTGGTGATAATGCTAAGCGGTATGTGTGGAGAAAACCAAGCACTGCTCATCACCTGCCCAATACAATCCCAACAGTGAAACATGGTGGTGGCAGCATCATGCAATGGGGGTGGTTTTCAGCTGCAGGGACAGGATGACTGGTTGCCATTGAAGAAAACATGAGTGCGGCCAAGTACAAAAATATCCTGGATACAAACTTCTTCCAGAATGCTCTAGACCTCAGACTTGGCCGAAGGTTCACCTTCCAACAAGACAATGACCCTAAGCACACAGCTAAAATAACAAAGGAGTGGCTTCAGAACAACTCTGTGACCATTCTTGACTGGCCCAGCTATAGCCCTGACCTAAACCCAACTGAGCATCTCTGGAGAGACCTGAAAATGGCTGTCCACCAAAGTTCACTATCCAGCTTAATGGAACTGGAGAGGATCTGCAAGGAAGAATGGCAGAGGATCCCCAAATCCAGGTGTGAAAAAGCTTGTTGCATCATTCCCAAGAAGACTCATGGCTGTACTAGCTCAAAAAGGTGCTTCTACTCAATACTGAGCAAAGAGTCTGAATACTTATGACCACGCGATATTTCAGTTTTTCTTTTTTAATAAATTTGCAACAATTTCTACATTTTTTTTCAGTCAAGATGGGGTGCAGAGTGTACTTTCAGGGCCGCCATCAGGGCATTACTGCCCTGACTGGCATATGGGGCCCGTGGGCAGAGGGGGCCCGCATCAGGCCCCGTCTCATCTGCTCACCGGGCCCCCCTACAGGCGCTGTGGCACGCTATTGTTACAGTTTAACAGCTTCAATCACAACAGTCATAAGTAACAATGTTAACAATACAATAATTAAAGCAACACAACCCGAGATATACAGCGAGTAGAAAGGAGGGCAACAAAATTAATATAGGGGATGGAGGAACTACAATACCCAGATAGATTATCAAAATTAGGATTATTTAGTCTAGAAAAAAAGACAACTGAGGGGCGATCTAATAACCATGTATAAGTATATAAGGGGACAATACACAAATATCTCGCTGAGGATCTGTTTATACCAAGGAAGGTGACGGGCACAAGGGGGCATTCTTTGCGTCTGGAGGAGAGAAGGTTTTTCCACCAACATAGAAGAGGATTCTTTACTGTTAGGGCAGTGAGAATCTGGAATTGCTTGCCTGAGGAGGTGGTGATGGCGAACTCAGTCGAGGGGTTCAAGAGAGGCCTGGATGTCTTCCTGGAGCAGAACAATATTGTATCATACAATTATTAGGTTCTTTAGAAGGACGTAGATCTGGGCATTTATTATGATGGAATATAGGCTGAACTGGATGGACAAATGTCTTTTTTCGGCCTTGCTATGTTACTATGTTACATTTAGACAGGTTTAGGGCGTAAAACAGTTCATGGGAGTGCTTCTTTATTAAGGTTACATCTTATATTTGTCACATCTTATTTGTTTCACAGAAAGAACATATACCGTCCTTGAGGCGGTGTTCAACCAGTGAGGCACCTTCAGCGTATCTGCAAGTACAATTTCCTGACATATCTGGCAGGGAACCATATATTTTTTTCAGTAAAATATATAGCAAATGAGTGTCTTTCTTACACTGTATTGAAAAGCATGGTCAGCATTTCTTGGTGATAGGAATCAATGGCAGATGTATGCATAAGTCCAGCACACCATAAACAAGCATGTTGAAAACACGCTTCAACCTTAATCACAGTGATGTGCTGTATATTTTTATTTAATTCAGCTTCTCATTGAATATATGCTAAGAAATGAGTAACATAGCCAAATTATAAATATGTTAAAACCTACAAGAGAAAAAGTAAGCAAAAACCCTGATGGAACTAAGTAAGAAAGCAAAAGTGTATCTTCAGTTTACTTGTAGACTTTAGTTTATTAAAGGGGATGTCATCTTCTCTGCACAAAGTGGTTTTTAAATTATCTGTAAGGATAGGGGATAACTATGAAGCTTGGCACAAATCCTTTAATTTCTCAAGTAAAATCATGGAAATGCAGAGGTACAAATGGAGCAGCTCTGGAGCTTGAGATGTCCCTCTGCTATAAATGAAGACACAAATTGTGTAAATTGTATATGCCAGTAACCTCAGAAAGGCCAACGTCACAGTGTAACATTTTAACTGTACGCAGAAGGAGCATATTTTCTAACACATGGATTATCTACCAAGAAAACATTAGCTGTAATATTGTTCCTCAGAATTCTTCCAGTCCACCCAATCTGTTGAATGGGATATAACGGTCTCTCAGTAGGCCTATGACAGCCAGTATCATCTGCTGGTCCCTCTAGTCTCAAGGTTGGTGCTTCACAAACTATCCTGGCCTAGTAATTGCTCCTGATGTCTGTCCTGCACTGCCCAAAAACAGCTCCTATGAAAATCCTGCATGATTTGGTAACTAAGGTGTGAAGAAACCAGAGTATATCTTAATTACCCAGACGACTATGTTTTTGCAAACCAAGAAGAACTGACTTTTTATCAGTATATTGGCTTGTGGATTTAAGTGTTTATGTCTGGTGGGTCAAGAAGACAGAGTTGCAAACTGATATACCATTTAACATACTGTGTAAGTTAGAGACACGAAAATCCCTTTCTAGATCATAAAAATAAATCCAACTCTACATAAATTATATGACAAAAGAAAAGAACCTCTAAGTGCAAAACAGACCAAATACAGAGTATCTTATGGAAAATTAGTACCTTTATTAAACAAAATACAATACAAATGTCATTATTCAGAGTATGGCTAACCAAGCAGGATAGGAGAGGTACACAATCACCATGTCAAGCAGAGTAAATTATGCAAATTATATTAATTATATTGTAACAATCCAATAATTATAATGTAGACTTACTCATAAAGACCGTACTATTAGTAAGATAGCTAATCTAATTTATATATATTTAATGGTATTAAAGCTCATTGCATATATGAGAATAAATAAAGTGCATGTGCATAGGAATTTTTTGCAACAGAGCTGCTGACAACTACCTAAATGAGGCTACTATGGTAAAGAGCGATTGCACAAGTAATCCTTAAAAAATAAAGTGCGAAATGCCTAGAAAACTTAATGCAGAGCATAAGAAAGTGAAGGATGTTAAGTTACATGATTTTAAATATAATGTGCGTATATAGTTATATAGCTTACATGTGGTGAGAGACCTCAACCCCAGCCTGCCGCCTCAATGCGCATTTCGCCGTTCTTCGTCAGGAGACATGGTTAGCTATACTCTGAATAATGACATTTGTATTGTATTTTGTTTAATAAAGGTACTAATTTTCCATAAGATACTCTGGATTTGGTCTCTTTTGCTTAGAGGTTCTTTTCTTTTGTGATATAACATACTGTGTAAAGGTACCGTCACACTAAGCGACGCTGCAGCGATACCGACAACGATCCGGATCGCTGCAGCGTCGCTGTTTGGTCGCTGGAGAGCTGTCACACAGACAGCTCTCCAGCGACCAACGATGCCGGTAACCAGGGTAAACATCGGGTTACTAAGCGCAGGGCCGCGCTTAGTAACCCGATGTTTACCCTGGTTACCATCGTTAAAGTAAAAAAAACAACCACTACATACTTACCTACCGCTGTCTGTCCCCGGCGCTCTGCTTCTCTGCTCTGGCTGTGAGCGCCGGTCAGCCGGAAAGCAGAGCGGTGACGTCACCGCTCTGCTTTCCGGCCGCTGTGCTTACAGCCAGTACAGGAGGAGTGCAGAGAAGCAAAGCGCCGGGGACAGACAGCGGTAGGTAAGTATGTAGTGGTTGTTTTTTTTACTTTAACGATGGTAACCAGGGTAAACATCGGGATACTAAGCGCGGCCCTGCGCTTAGTAGCCCGATGTTTACCCTGGTTACCAGCGAAGACATCGCTGAATCGGCGTCACACACGCCGATTCAGCGATGTCAGCGGGAGATCCAGCGACGAAACAAAGTTCTGGACTTTCTTCCCCGACCAGCGACATCACAGCAGGGGCCTGATCGCTGCTGCCTGTCACACTGGACGATATCGCTAGCCAGGACGCTGCAACGTCACGGATCGCTAGCGATATCGTCTAGTGTGACGGTACCTTAAGTCTGTAATAGCGACTTGTACATAGTGTGTTTATCTTTGTTTATTGTGTGCTGATACGCTAATTGTTTATTGTATTCTGTAACCAGTTTGTTGACTTCGAAGGTAGATAGGGAAAGGCTGTGAGGGGAACTATAGGACACTGGGTAATTCTAAAAATAGCTTACAGGCCTCGGGTATAAAAAGACTCAGAGAGCAGATCTTATCACACAGAGCTACCAGCCAGACATTCTGCAAACCACCCAATGGACGAGAGACATGATTGCAGCCAATTAATCATGGCACGATCATGAGGGACATGGATCTATGATTCTATAGGAAACAACCTAGGGGTTTTCAGCTCCAGTTGGAAGGACACATATCTGATCCAGTGACCATCTCTGAACCATGGATATGTTTGGAGAAAGCCAGGTTTTGGGACCCGCTGGTCGCCTGGTTCTATGGAGATGGTCGTATAAGCCTGGTGGTGACTCTCGTGTCAATTGGCTTTGGACCTTGTACGGACTCTATGGAATGTTCTTTGTCATCTCCCTATGCTTGTCGATATCTCTTCTCTGTGTGTGTATCACAGGTGGCATAGCGGCCCTGGGAGCTCTGACGTAACATCTACCATTATCCCGGCGAGTCAGCAGAAGGGTGAGACCCTGTAATGTGCACCATCTTGGGGTAATTGCTGGGATTGTTCTGCTTGCTACTGGGTGTTATGGTTAAATAAAGTATTGCCACACTGTTTTACCCTAACACTGTGTTGTCTGTGTAGTGTATTACCCACGGGGAGATAGAGCTCGGGCAATCAGTGGTATGAGCACTGGTCCATGCAGTCTTTCTAAAGACAGCCGGGCCAGCGGACAAGAGCACCCACTGAACCCCGTTTCTCCACATAAGGATACCTGGAATCTCTAGTCTCTTCCTAAAGCCTACTGATAGTCTCACAGTGGCTCTACTGGACCAGGCTGCATTCCACCAATAACATTCTGTGTTATTGTGTCTTTCTTGACAGGCCACAGTGGCAGTGCTCACACATTGTGCAGGGTTCTCACACCTCTCATGTGGTCTGGGTGTATACTGTCCTGGTACCAATTTTGACTTTTTAATAATGCTCCCTGGTCCCCAATATTAACCCCTTAACCCTCAAGAGTGCTTTGTACGTTAATGACCGGGCCAATTTTTACAATTATGACCAATGTTCTTTTATGAGGTTATAACTCTGGAATGCTTCAATGGATCCTGATGATTCTGACAATGTTTTCTCGTGACATATTGTACTTCATGATAGTGGTAAAATTTCTTTGATATTACATGCAGTTATTTGTGAAAAAAATGGAAATTTGTCGAAAATTTTGAAAATTTTGCAATTTTCCAACTTTTAATTTTTATGCCCTTAAATCACAGAGATATGTCACACAAAATACTTAATAAGTAACATTTCCCACATAAGCACAATTTTGGAAACAACATTTTTTTGTTAGGGAGTTATAAGGGTTAAAAGTTGACCAGCAATTTCTCATTTTTACAACACCATTTTTTTTTAGGGACCACATCACATTTGAAGTCATTTTGAGGGGTCGATATGATAGAAAATAACCAAGTGTGACACCATTCTAAAAACTTCACCCCTCAAGGTGCTCAAAACCACATTCAAGAAGTTAATTAACCCTTCAAGTGTTTCACAGGAATTTTTTTGTTTTATTTTACCAAGGGTAACAGGAGAAAATGGACCCCAAAAGTTGTTGTACAATTTGTCCTGAGTATGCCGATACCCCATATGTGGGGGTAAACCACTGTTTGGGTGCATGGCAGGGCTCGAAAGGGAAAGAGTGCCGACTTTTCAATGCAAAATTTACTGGAATTGAGATGGGACGCCATGTTGTATTTGGAGAGTTCCTGATGTGCCTAAACATTGAAACCCCCCACAAGTGACACCATTTTGGAAAGTAGACCCCCTAAGGAACTTATCTAGATGTGTGGTGCACACTTTGACCCACCAAGTGCTTCACAGAAGTTTATAATGTAGAGCCGTAAAAATAAAAAATCATATTTTTTGACAAAAATTATCTTTTTGCCCCCAATTTTTTATTTTCCCAAGGGTAAGAGAAGAAATTGATTGCCAAAAGTTGTTGTGCAATTTGTCCTGAGTACGCTGATACCCCATATTTTGGGGTTAAACAACTGTTTGGCACATGGCAGAGCTAGGAAGGGAAGGAGCGCAGTTTGACTTTTCAATACAAAATTGACTGGAATTGAGATCGGACGCCATGTTGCGTTTGGAGAGCCCCTGATGTACCCAAACATTGAAACCCCCACAATTGACACTATTTTGGAAAGTAGACCCCCTAAGGAACTTATCTAGATGTGTGGTGCGCACTTTGACCCACCAAGTGCTTCTCAGAAGTTTATAATGTAGAGCTGAAAAAATAAAAAATCATATTTTTTCACAAAAAAGATTTTTCGCCCCCAATTTTTTATTTTCCCAAGGGTAAGAGAAGAAATTGGACCCAAAAGTTGTTGTGCAATTTGTCCTGAGTATGCTGATACCCCATATGTGGGGGTAAACCACTGTTTAGGCGCATGGCAGAGCTCGGAAGGGAAGGAGCGGCCTTTGACTTTTCAATGCAACATTGACTGGAATTGAGATGGGACACCATGTTGTGTTTGGAGAGCCCCTGATGTGCCTAAACATAGAAGCCCCCCACAAGTGACACAATTTTGGAAAGTAGACCCCCTAATAATAATAATAATAATAATAATTTTTATTTATATAGCGCCAACATATTCCGCAGCACTTTACAAATTATAGAGGGGACTTGTACAGGCAATAAACATTACAGCATAACAGGATTCCCCTGACCGCTGCCACCAATTTGTCACAATTCACACCGAGACCGTCACCTTTACGTCATGGGTCGGGGTGGCTTTGGGCCAACAGACGGCTATCACATGTGCAGGGGGGCTTATCTTAGTTATCCCTCCACTGCTAACAATGTGATGAGAAAACACACACAAGGCTATTGACCTCTTAGTTTACAGCAGGGGCTTATGCTAGGTATCCCACTGCTTTCAATATACCACAAACTGCACGGATTTATGTATATCCTGCTTACAGTTCCACTTAACACTTGCACCTCTCTGGCGCCCCCCTTACTCTCAGGTCAGATTAGGAACTTATCTAGATGTGTTGTGAGAGCTTTGAACCCCCAAGTGTTTCACTACAGTTTATACACAGACGTGAAAATAAAAATTATTTTATTTTTCACAAAAAATTATTTTGTAGCCCCCAGTTTTGTATTTTCCCAAAGGTAACAGGAGAAATGGGACCTCAAAAGTTGTTGTCCAATTTGTCCTGAGTACGCTGATACCCCATATGTGGGGGGAACCACCGTTTCGGTGCATGGCAGAGCTCGGAAGGGAAGGAGCGCCGTTTGGAATGCAGACTTAGATGGAATTGTGTGTAGGCATCACATTACGTTTGCAGAGCCCCTAATGTACCTAAACAGTAGAAACCCCCCACAAGTGACACCATTTTGGAAACTAGACCCCCCCAAGGAACTTATCTAGATGTATTGTGAGAACTTTGAACCCCCAAGTGTTTCACTACAGTTTATAATGCAGAGTCGTGAAAATAAAAAATCTTTTTTTTTCACAAAAAATAATTTTTAGCCCTCAGTTTTGTATTTTCCCAAGGGTAACAGGAGAAATTGGACCCCAAAAGTTGTTGTCCTGAGTACGCTGATACCCCATATGTGGGGGAACCATCGTTTGGGCGCATGGCAGAGCTTGGAAGGGAGGAGCACCGTTTGGAAGTGACCCCATATTGGAAACTAGACCCCCAAGGAACTTATCTAGATGTTTTGTGAGAACTTTGAACCCCCAAATGTTTCACTGCAGTTTATAACGCAGAGCCGTGAAAATAAAAAATCATTTTTTCCCACAAAAATTGTTTTTTAGCCCCCCAAATTTTTATTTTCCCAAGGGTAACAAGAGAAATTGGACCCAAAAAGTTGTTGTCCAATTTGTCCTGAGTACGCTGATACCCCATATGTTAGGGTAAACCCCTGTTTGGGCGCACGGGAGAGCTCGGAATGGAAGGAGCACTGTTAAACTTTTTCAACGCAGAATTGTCTGGATTTGAGATCTGACGTCATGTCGCGTTTAGAGAGCCCTTGATGTGCCTAAACAGTGGAAGCCCCCAATTCTAACTGAAACCCTAACTCAAACACACCCCTAATCCTAATCCCAACTCTACCCATAATCCTAACCACACCCCTAACCCGAACATGCACCTAACCTTAACACCAACCACACCCCTAACTCCAACACACCACTAACCCTAATCCCAACCGTAAATGTTATCCAAACCCTAACCCTAACTTTAACCCCAACCCAAACCCTAACTTTAGCCCCAACCCTAACCCTAACTTTAGCCCCAACCCTAACCCTAACTTTAGCCCCAACCCTAACCCTAACTTTAGCCCCAACCCTAACCTTAACTTTAGCCCCAACCCTTACTGTAGTCCTAACTTCAAACCTAGCCCCAACCCAACCCCTAGCCCTAACCCTAGCCCCAACCCTAACCCCAACCCTAAGCCTAACCTCAACCCTAACCCTAGCCCTAACCCTAGCCCCCACCATAGCCCCAACCCTAGCCCTAACCATAGCCCCAACCCTAACCCTAGCCCCAACCCTAACCCTAGCCCCAACCCTATCCCCAACCCTAACCCTAACCCCAACCCTAACCCTAATGGGAAAATGGAAATAAACATTTTTTTTTATTTTATTATTTTTCCCTAACTAAGGGGGTGATGAAGGGGGGTTTGATTTACTTTTATAGCAGGTTTTTTTAGCAGATTTTTGTGATTGGCAGCCGTCACACACTAAAAGACGCTTTTTATTGCAAAAAATAGTTTTTGTGTCTCCACATTTTGAGAGCTATACTTTTTCAATATTTTGGTCCACAGAGTCACATGAGGTCTTGTTTTTTGTGGGACGAGTTGACTTTTTTTTGGTACCATTTTCGAGAATGTGACATTTTTTGATCGCTTTTCATACCGATTTTTGTGAGGCAGAATGACAAAAAAACAGCTATTCATGAATTTCTTTTTGAGGGGTGCGTTTATACCGTTCCACGTTTGGTAATATTGATAAACCAGTTTTATTCTTCAGGTCAGTACGATTACAGCGATACCTCATTTATATCATTTATTTATGTTTTGGCGCTTTTATATGATAAAAACTATTTCATGGAAAATATAATTAATTTTGCATCGCTTTATTCTCAGGACTATAACTTTTTTATTTTTTCGCTGATGATGCTGTATGGCAGGTCTTTTTTGCGGGACAAGATGACCTTTTCAGCGATACCATGGTTATTTATATCCGTCTTTTTGATCACGTGTTATTCTACTTTTTGTTTGGCGGTATGATAATAAAGCGTTGTTTTTTGCCTCATTTTTTTTATTTTTTTTTACGGTGATCACTGAAGGGGTTAACTAGTGGGACAGTTTTATAGGTCGGGTCATTACGGATGCGGCAATACTAAATATGTGTACTTTTATTGTTTTTTTTTTTTTTTAGATAAAGAAATGTATTTATGGGAACAATATATTTTTTTTCTTTATTTAGGAATTATTTTTTTTTACATGAGTGAATATTTTTTTTTTTTACTTTATAAAATTGCCCCGGGGGGGGGGGGGGCATCATGTCATAGGGTCAGATCGCTGACCTGACACTTTGCAGAGCACTGTGTCAGATCAGCGATCTGACAGGTACTGCAGGGAGGCTTGCAAGCGCTTGCTCTGAGCAGGCGCTTGCAAGTCACCTCCCTGCAGGACCCGGAAGGCCCCTGAAGCCATATTGGATCCGGGGCCTGCAGGGAGGAGGAGGAGGTAGGAGACCCTAGGAGCAACGCAATCACATCGCGTTGCTCCGAGGGTCTCAGGGAAGCACGCAGGGAGCCCCCTCCCTGTGCGATGCTTCCCTATACCGCCGGAACACTGCAATCATCTTTGATCGCAGTGTGCCAGAGGCTAATGTGCCAGGAGCGGTCCGTGTCAGCTGACACCCGGCGGCGATCGGCCGCGCTCCCCCCCGTGACCACGGCCGATCGCATATGACATACTATCCCATCACTGGGAATTAAGTCCCTGGTCACCTCGACGGGATAGTATGTCATATGGGATTAAGGGGTTAAGCAATCTTTTGTAGCGCTCCGCACCACTAAATGCTCAAACACTCCTAGAACAGTGTTTCCCAAACTCCAGTTCTTACGAACCCCAACACATCAGGTTTTCAGGATTTCCTTAGCATTCCACAAGTGATGGAATAATTAATAAGGCACCAGAAACTACCATAGGTTCTCTCATGTGTACAATACTAAGGAGATCCTGAAAACATGATGTGTTGTGGGGGCTTTGAGGACAACGTTTGGAAAACACTAAAAGGGTCTACATTGACTTTTAGGATCGCTACTTTCTATAGGTGGCACTAGAGTTCTAGTCCTCATCCTCTCTGAAGAGACAATTTGCATATTTTTCAGAGGAGGATTGTGTCTTAAAAGTCTCCTCATCTCGGCATGCTTGACATGTCACTCTCTGCAAGGAGAAAAGTTACCCCTTGGATCCCAATTTAAGGTTATACACAATTTAACACAGTTACCTTCCATTTGATTGGATGGGGTGAAAGAAATTAAATCAAGCCAGTTAACAACCAAATTGTATATTTTTGGCTGCAGAATTATTGTATGAAAAGTGTTCCTTTCTACTGACTGCAGATCTTATTCAATACTCTGGCGGCTGGATAATTTTTTTCAGGCAGAAGCGTTTCTCAAAGTGAAAGCGAACAGGAGCCGATATGTATTCCTTTATGGCTAACTTTTTCATATGCTGAAAACAATACTTTTGCTATATTTTGTCCTCTGATTTCTCTAAACTCATTTTCAAAACAATGTTAGTAATACCATGTTGCTACGTTCATACAGAAATAGTGAGTTACTATGGCTGTATGTGGTCCTGCACTCATACCAACCCTGGGACCAGAAGCTGCCGCGTGCACCGCACACAGGTGCCAGGACTTCAATTGGCCTTGGAAGGTGAGTATACGTTTACTAGATGGTGGCCCGATTCTAACGCATCGGGTATTCTAGAATAAGTATATGTTTATTTATGAAGATTTCAGAATAATGCAATGAATACACAGGATTCCGCCGGCCGGGCGCGACCAATTAGCGAAGCGTGGTTCAAATCTCAGGCCAATTCGCGGCTGGACTGCGTCTGTTGCTGATCGTTCGCGGCCAGGCGTGACCAATCAGTGAAGCCAGGGTGAGCTCAAGGTTTTTGAGGGCCCCGGGCGAAAAATTCTCACAGCCCACGTAGCATATAACACAGCCCATGTAGTATGTAGCACAGATGCGTAGTTTATAACACAGCCACGTAGTATATAGCACAGCCACATAGTATATTGCACAACCACATACTATATTGCACAGCCACGTAGTATATAGCACAGCCACATAGAATATAGCACAGCCCACGTAGTATATTGCACAGCCACGTAGTATATTGCACAGCCACGTAGTATATAGCACAACCACGTAGTATATTGCACAGCCACATAGTATATTGCACAGCCACGTAGTATATTGCACAGCCCACGTAGTATATAGCACAGCTCACGTAGTATATAACACAGCCCACGCAGTATACCACACAGCCCACGTAGTATATAGCACAGCCACGTAGTATATTGCACAGCCATGTAGTATATTGCACAGCCACGTAGTATATAGCACAGCCATGTAGTATATAGCACAACCACGTAGTATATTGCACAGCCACGTAGTATATTGCACAGCCACGTAGTATATAGCACAACCACGTAGTATATTGCACAGCCACATAGTATATTGCACAGCCACGTAGTATATTGCACAGCCCACGTAGTATATAGCACAGCTCATGTAGTATATAACACAGCCCACGCAGTATATAACACAGCCCACGTAGTATAAAGCACAGCCATGTAGTATATTGCACAGCCATGTAGTATATTGCACAGCCACGTAGTATATAGCACAGCCATGTAGTATATAGGAGAGCCATGTAGAATATTGCATAGCCATGTAGTATATTGCACAGCCACGTAGTATATAGCACAGCCATGTAGTATATTGCACAGCCACGTAGTATATTGCACAGCCACGTAGTATATAGCACAGCTTACGTAGTATATAACATAACCCACATAGTATATAACACAGCCACGTAGTATATAGCAATGTGGGCACCATATCCCTGTTAAAAAAAAGAATTAAAATAAAAAATAGTTATATACTCAACTTCCGGCAGCCCCTGAATCCAGCCCAGGCCTTTAGCAATGCTCCTTGCGACGCTCCGTTCCCAGTAATGCTTTGCGGCAATAACCCATGATGATGTAGCGGTCTCGCCGCGGTGTAATGCAGTCCATTTAACGGACTGCTAAAACTCTATGTGGATGCTGACTGGAGGGGAGTATGGAAGGAGCACTGACTGGAGGGGAGTAGGGAGGGGTCAATTCGCAGCCACGGACTGTGCCTGTCGCAGATTGGTCACCCCCAGCTGGCCGCGACCAATCAGTGATGCAGGATTTCCGTGACAGACAAACAGATGGAAGTGGACCTTAGACAATTATATATATAGATTTTTTATTTTAAGTCTTTTTTAACCACGCATATAGTGCCCACATTGCTGTATACTACGTGGGCTGTGTTACATACTGCGTGGGCTGCGTTATATACTACATGGCTGCTATATACTACGTGGGCAGTGTTATATACTATGTGGGCAATGTTATATACTGCATGGGCTACGTTATATACTACATGGCTGCTATATACTATGTGGGCAATGTTATATACTGCGTGGGCTGCGTTATATACTACATGGCTGCTATATACTATGTGGGCAGTGTTATATACTATGTGGGCAGTGTTATATACTGTGTGGGCTGCGTTACATACTGCATGGCTGGTATATACTACGTGGCCAGTGTTATATACTATATGGGCAATGTTATATACTGCGTGGGCTGTGTTATATACTGTTTGGCTTGTGTTATATACTGCGTGGCCACTTTTATATACTGCATGGCCACTGTTATATACTGTGTGGCCTGTATTAACGCATCGGGTATTCAAGAATATGTCGTGGCCTGTGCTATATACTATGTGGCTGCTATATACATACATATTCTAGAATACCCGATGCGTTAGAATCGGGCCACCATCTAGTTCATTTATAATGTTCTATAATTTTGCTGCTAATGATGTCTACAAGTCCTCTATGCAGCTGAGTGCTTTGCTGAATCGTTATAAACTCGTCAGAGCTCCTTCTACTATTGGCAGTTCTCTTCTGCTTCACCCTCCCTTCTCTCAGTGTTAGCGGTAGCAGGAGGATTTGTACACAGATCTGCAATGGAGAGAGTATCTTGGAGGCCACAGAGAGAAGGCTATAGGTATGTGGAAGCTTGTGAAGAAGAAAGTACAATCTTATGAGCAATGGTCAACATCTGTGCTTTTAAAGAATTAGTGGCATGTATGACCATTAAGATTCCCTGAGACATTCAGCAGTGATACATGAAAGCAAGTAGACAACAGCACCCAGAATATGCAGAGTTTATCCCAGCCTATATTACAGGGAGACACACTCCTGCAAGAGAAAAATCTGGAACTTGAATCAGGCTGCAAACTGCATATGAGTGAGACTGGAAATGAATGAAGGAATAAAAATTGCAGCCCAAAACAGGGCACTTTTACTTACCACTAACATATGTAAAAACATTTTTTTTTTCATATCAAAGGTGTCAATAGCCTTTAACTACTGTATGTAGAATGACGGGAATGGAAAAAATGGTTTTATGTCACATTGGATTTAAGGCAAATATTTGTGGTGATTTTCACGCTGCATGGCTTTACTGCAGCAGCTCCATTTTCAACATGCATTCTTCCTTACGTCACTTTATTTCAATGTGTAGTCTTCCGCTGTTTTCGCTCATAAGTTACCGCATCTTCTAGTATGGACAGGCTCTACACCATTTAAGTAGTAGAAAAGATTCTAGCAAGGAACAAGCAATTTCTGTGTCTCTAAGAGCTTATTCAGGAGTACGATTTTCTTGTACAAGTGCTATCCGTATTTTTCACGGATCGCACTCATTTTTGCGATAGTTTTATAGAGCCATTTACACGTCTGCTGAAAATCGTGGAGACGTCCAATTTCGATCTGACCGTAGGATCCAAATCGTCAATTCAAGTCAATGGTTCCAGAATAACGTGTCCATCTGTTAGCACGGAATGGTTTCTTTAGAGTCCCATCTAGTCAATATCTCACTAGTTTTCCCCTTATATAGGTAAAAAGAAGGATAAAGGACTGACTATTTAGTCTGTATATAGAGAAAGTTCTTTCAGGCTAAGAAGTTAGTGATTTCTACCGATATCCAAGAAATACAAATTAGCTAAATCCCTCCTGCTTTGCTTTCTAGCATTCCTGATAGTACATGGGGGAGCGTTTTCTCTGAATTCTGCCATAAGGCACGCTTTCTGTTTCCTGGAGGCTTCTATTGCCCAATGCCAAAAGAAACATTCATTTAATTAGTGCAGCCTGGAGATTGGGCCGAGACTCCGAGACTAAAATCGTGTTTCAATAAACAAGATTTAATTTAAAGCCTTGAGATACTGTAAAAAAAAAAAAGCAGTTTGTTCTCAGGGGAAGAAAATATCTGAAAATAAACTTTTTTGCAGAGTTCGGCAATGATATTTCCAACTAATATTCATTTTTTAAGTAGAGCATAAATCAGAGTGGTTTTCTGTTTCACATTGATCCATTTTTCCTGGGAGTTGAAAGCTGGAATTTTTTTTAAAGGGAAAATTTTAAGCCCAATAAAAGCAAAACGTTGATTCACATCGACATGATTATATAGTGAACCCTTAGGCTATGTTCACACATTGCATTTTTTTTTCTGAAGGCAAAACCTGCTCTCTTGGCAGTAAAGAAGCTGCTTGTAAAAAGTAGGCTTTGATGAGTTTTTGCTGCGTTTTTATTGTCTCTTGTGCATGTTGATAAAGTTTAGTGCCACCCCCCCAAAAAAAGATGATGCAACATCCATAGGTTTTTGCACAAATAACACAGCAAACTCTGATACCTGCTTTTTTGCGGTGTTTTTGCACTTCCACATTGCTTTCAATGGGTGAAAAGCACTGAAAAAGCACTGAAAGAATTGACATGCTGCTTCTTTAACCCCTTAGTGACAGAGCCAATCTGGTACTTAATGACCAGGCCAATTTTTGCAATTCTGACCACTGTCACTTTATGAGGTTATAACTCTGGAACGCTTCAACAGATCCCGATGATTCTGAGATTGTTTTTTCGTGACATATTGTACTTCATGTTAGTGGTAACATTTCTTCGATATTACTTGCGATTATTTATGAAAAAAACGGAAATATGGAGAAAATTTTTAAAATTTTGCAATTTTCAAACTTTGTATTTTTATGCCCTTAAATCAGAGAGATATGTCACGAAAAATAGTTAATAAATAACATTTCCCACATGTCTACTTTACATCAGCACAATTTTGGAAACAAAATTTTTTTTTGTTAGGGAGTTATAAGGGTTAAAAGTTGACCAGCAATTTCTCATTTTTACAACACCATTTTTTTTTAGGGACCACATCACATTTGAAGTCATTTTGAGGGGTCTATATGATAGAAAATAATGAAGTGTGACACCATTCTAAAAACTACACCCCTCAAGGTTCTCAAAACCACATTCAAGAAGTTTATTAACCCTTTACGTGCTTCACAGGAACTGAAACAATGTGGAAGGAAAAAATGAACATTTAACTTTTTTTTGCAAACATCTTAATTCAGAACCATTTTTTTTATTTTCACAAGTGTAAAAACAGAAATGTAACCATAAATTTTGTTATGCAATTTCTCCTGAATACGCCAATACCCCATATGTGGGGGTAAACCACTGTTAGGGCGCACCGCAGAACTGAAGGAGCGCCGTTTGACTTTTTCAATGCAGAATTGGCTGGAATTGAGATCGGATGCCATGTCACGTTTAGAGAGCCCCTGATGTGCCTAAACAGTGGAAACTCCCCACAAGTGACACCATTTTGGAAACTAGACCCCTTAAGGAACTTATCTAGATGTGTGGTGAGCACTTTGAACCCCCAAGTGCTTCACAGAAGTTTATAATGTAGAGCCGTGAAAATAAAAAATCGCTTTTGTTTACACAAAAATGATCTTTTCGCCCACAAATTCTTATTTTCACAAGGGTAACAGGAGAAATTAGACCACTAAAGTTGTTGTGCGATTTCTCCTGAATATGTCAATACCCCATATGTGAGGGTAAACCACTGTTTGGGCGCACCGCAGAGCTTGGAAGTGAAGGAGCGCCGTTTTACTTTTTCAATGTAGAATTGGCTGGAATTGAGATTGGACGCCATGTCGCGTTTGGAGAGCCTCTGATGTGCCTAAACAGTGGAAACCCCCCACAAGTGACCCCATTTTGGAAACTAGACCCCTTAAGGAACATATCTAGATGTGTGGTGAGCACTTTGAACCCCCATGTGCTTCACAGAAGTTTATAATGTAGAGCCGTGAAAAAAAAAATCGCATTTTTTTCTACAAAAATGATCTTTTTGCCCACAAATTTTTATTTTCACAAGGGTAACAGGAGAAATTAGACCACAAAAGTTGTTGTGCAATTTCTCCTGAGTACGCTGATACCCAATATGTTGGGGTAAACCACTGTTAGGGCGCACCGCAGAGCTTGGAAGAGAAGGAGTGCCGTTTTACTTTTTCAATGTAGAATTGGCTGGAATTGAGATTGGACGCCATGTCGCGTTTGGAGAGCCCCTGATGTGCCTAAACAGTGGAAACCCCCCACAAGTGACACCATTTTGGAAACTAGACCCCTTAAGGAACTTATCTAGATGTGTGGCGAGCACTTTGAACCCCCATGTGCTTCACAGAAGTTTATAACGTAGAGCCGTGAAAAAAAAAATTGCATTTTTTCTACAAAAATGATCTTTTTGCCCACAAATTTTTATTTTCACAAGGGTAGCAGGAGAAATTAGACCACTAAAGTTGTTGTGCGATTTCTCCTGAGTACGTCGATACCCAATATGTGGGGGTAAACCACTGTTTGGGCGCACCGCAGAGCTTGGAAGAGAAAGAGTGCCGTTTTACTTTTTCAATGTAGAATTGGCTGGAATTGAGATCGGACACCATGTCGCGTTTGGAGAGCCCCTGATGTGCCTAAACAGTAGAAATCCCCCACAAGTGACCCCATTTTGGAAACTAGACCCCCATGGAACTTATCTAGATGTGTGGTGAGAACCTTGAATGCCCAAGTGCTTCACAGAAGTTTATAATGCAGAGCCGTGAAAAAAAAAAAAAAAAATTTTTTTCCACAAAAAAGATTTTTTAGCCCCCAAGTTTTTATTTTCACAAGGGTAACAAGAGAAATTGGACCCCAAAAGTTGTTGTCCAATTTGTCCTGAGTATGCTGGTACCCCATATGTGGGGGTAAACCACTGTTTGGGCGCACGGCAGAGCTCGGAAGGAAGGAGCGCCGTTTTGGAATGCAGACTTTGATAGAATGGTCTGTGGGCATTATGTTGCGATTGCAGAGCCCCTGATGTACCTAAACTGTAGTAACCCCCCACAAGTGACCCCATTTTGGAAACTAGACCCCTCAAGGAACTTATCTAGATGTGTGGTGAGAACTTTGAATGCCCAAGTGCTTCACAGAAGTTTAGAATGCAGAGTCGTGAAAATAAAAAATATTTTTTTTTCCACAAAAAAGATATTGTAGCCCCCAAGTTTTTATTTTCACAAGGGTAACAGGAGAAATTGGACTGCAATAGTTGTTGTCCAATTTATCCCGAGTACTCTGATACACCATATGTGGGGGTAAACCACTGTTTGGGCGCACGGCAGAGCTCGGAAGGGAAGGAGCGCCTTTTTGGAATGCAGACTTTGATAGAATGGTCTGTGGGCATTATGTTGCGATTGCAGAGCCCCTGATATACCTAAACTGTAGTAACCCCCCACAAGTGACCCCATTTTGGAAACTAGACCCCCCAAGGAACTTATCTAGATGTGTGGTGAGAACTTTGAATGCCCAAGTGCTTCACAGAAGTTTAGAATGCAGAGTCGTGAAAATAAAAAATATTTTTTTTTTCACAAAAAAGATATTGTAGCCCCCAACTTTTTATTTTCACAAGGGTAACAGGAGAAATTGGACTGCAATAGTTGTTGTCCAATTTATCCCGAGTACGCTGATGCGCCATATGTGGGGGTAAACCACTGTTTGGGCGCACGGCAGAGCTCGGAAGGGAAGGAGCGCCTTTTTGGAATGCAGACTTTGATAGAATGGTCTGTGGGCATTATGTTGCGATTGCAGAGCCCCTGATATACCTAAACTGTAGTAACCCCCACAAGTGACCCCATTTTGGAAACTAGACCCCCCAAGGAACTTATATAGATGTGTGGTGAGAACTTTGAATGCCCAAGTGCTTCACAGAAGTTTAGAATGCAGAGTCGTGAAAATAAAAAATATATTTTTTTTCACAAAAAAGATTTTGTAGCCCCCAAGTTTTTATTTTCACAAGGGTAACAAGAGAAATTGGACCCCAGAAGTTGTTGTCCAATTTATCCCGAGTACGCTGATGCCCCATATGTGGGGGTAACCCACTGTTTGGGCACACGGCAGAGGTCAGAAGGGAGGAGAGCACCATTTGACTTTTTGAGCGCAAAATTGGCTGTCGTGTTTGGAGACCCCCTGATGTACCTAAACAGTGGAAACCCCCCAATTCTAGCTCCAACCCTAACCCCAACACACCCCTAACCCTAATCCCAACCTGATCCATAATCCTAATCACTAACCCTAACCATAATCACAACCCTTACCCCAAAACAACCCTAATGTCAACCCTAACCATAACCCTAATCAAAACCCTAAATCCAACACACCCCTAATCCTAATCTCAACCCTAACCTCAAACCTAACCCTAATCCCAATACACCCCTAATCACAACCCTAACCTTAACCCTAATCCCAAACCTAACCCTAATCCCAAGCGTAACCCTAATGCCAACCCTAACACTAATACCAACCCTAATCCAAACCCTAACCCTAATCCCAGCTCTAACCCTAACTTTAGCCCCAACCCTAGCCCTAACTTTAGCCCCAACCCTAACCCTAGCCCTAAGGCTACTTTCACACTTGCGTCGTTTGGCATTCCGTCGCAATCCGTCGTTTTGGACAAGAAACGGATCCTGCAAATGTGCCCGCAGGATGCGTTTTTTGCCCATAGACTTGTATTGCCGACGGATCGTGACGGATGGCCACACGTCGCGTCCGTCGTGCACTGGATCAGTTGTGTTTTGGCGGAGCGTCGGCACAAAAAAACGTTCAATGAAACGTTTTTTTGTACGTCGCATCCGCCATTTCTGACCGCGCATGCGTGGCCGTAACTCCGCCCCCTCCTCCCCAGGACATAGATTGGGCAGCGGATGCGTTGAAAAACTACAGCTGCTGCCCACGTTGTGCACAATTTTCACAACGTGCGTCGGTATGTCGGGCCGACGCATTGCGACGGCCCCGTACCGACGTAAGTGTGAAAGAAGCCTAACCCTAAATTTAGCCCCAACCCTAACCCTAAATTTAGCCCCAACCCTAACCCTAAATTTAGCCCCAACCCTAGCCCTAACCCTAGCCCTAACCCTAACCCTACCCCTAACCCTAACCCTAACCCTACCCCTAACCCTACCCCTAACCCTACCCCTAACCCTACCCCTAACCCTACCCCTAACCCTACCCCTAACCCTAACCCTACCCCTAACCCTACCCCTACCCCTAACCCTAACCCTACCCCTAACCCTAATTTTAGCCCCAACTGCTGTTCTCCTGCCGGCCGGCAGATGGAGACAGATGGCGGGCGCACTGGGCATGCGTCCGCCATGTTCTTCTGCCGGCGGCCAGGAGGAGCAGCAAGAGGATCCAGGGACCTAGATGAGTATGCTAGGGTCCCCGAATCCCCCTATTTCTCTGTCCTCTAATGTGCGATCACATCAGAGGACAGAGAATTACACTTTACTTTTTTTTTTTTTTTTTTTTGGTCGCCGGTAAACAGTTAATTACCGGCGATCGCAAAACAGGAGTCGGTAATACCGACCCCGATCATGCTTTTTGGGGTCTCGGCTACCCCCGGCAGCCGAGACCCCAAAGATTCTCCCGATGCCGGCCGGCGGGCGCACTGCGCATGCGCCCGCCATTTTGAAGATGGCGGCGCCCACCGGGAGACACGAGGAGCATCGGGGGAGCTAGGTGAGTATTGGGGGGCCACCTGGGACCCCTTTTCTCTGTCCTCCGATGTGCGATCACATCGGAGGACAGAGAAATTAAAAAGAGATCGCTTTTTTTTTTTTTTTTGCGATCGCCGGTAAACGATTAATTACCGGCGATCGCAAATGCGGGGTGGGTTAAAAACCCCCCGAATCATGTTCTCTGGGGTCTCGGCTACCCTCGGCAGCCGAGACCCCGGAGAAAATCGGCCTCTGGGGGGCGCTATGGACTTTTTCCACAGCGCTGTTAATTAACGGCGCTGTGGTTTAAGTACCCTTAGCGGCTGCCGTTAAATGGCGTATCGGCGGTCGCTAAGGGGTTAAAACATGCAACAGTCAGGAAAAAAATCAATTTCTGAAATCTCATAGCTTTTGCTGGCACTGTAAAATGCAGCATAAAATTTGCATAAAGAAATGCAGAAAAAACACAGCATGTGTTAGGGGTCGAATTCCTGCCTCTGCACAGGGGGGATCTCGAACCATTTCCGCTGCGGTCTCCCATTCTTCTCCTGCCGCAGTGGAGCCTGCTCAGTGGAGGTGTCCGTCCCAGCATCATGCTCAGTCTGACTCTGTGCAAAGGGTTACTGCTGTCCTTCCAGCTTCTGCCATTGTAGCCAGTACTGGTCAGCAGCGAGCAGACGTCTTTGGGACTATGTCCTACTTTTCCCCTTCTGAGCATGCCCAGGGTAAGATCTCTCATTGGAGATCAAGGGTCACATGCTCAGCTACTGCAGCAAATCCTATTGGTCCTCTAGGAAGGTCCTGAAGGTGTTCAACGTCTGTGGCAGCCTCTCATTGGTCCTTCTAGGAAGGTCCTGTACGTGCTGCAGCTATAGGAGGTGCGCATGACCGCACGGCCATGAGCTAGTATCAATTTATGTATGAGCTCAGTGCCAGTGTGGTCATGTTTGTATGCAGTCAGGGACCCGGCTGAAATAAGCCCCTAGAATGCTGGCACCTCCAGCGAGGAGTTTTGTGTGTGTATATTCAGGGACCCGGCTGAAATAAGCCCCTAGAATGCTGGCACCTCCGGCGAGGAGTTTCATGTTTGCATTTGACTGCATGACCACCATCTGCTCTACTAAGTAGCTGTGTGCCTCTGTGAGCCAAACAGGGCACAGCGTTATCTTTGCTAACAGACTCTGTGAAGTAAGTCTGTTTATACTACTATATTGTACCGCCATATCTAGCAGCAGGTGCTTTCCTGCACGGTGGATCCCGGGTTGCGAACGCACCAACTTCTTCTAATAAATATATATTCGGTTCGTTCCGCCAACCCTAACAATGTGTGAGCATAGCCTATCAGTGGCGTAGGAAGGGGGGTGCGGGGGGGGCGGGCCGCCCCGGGCGGCACAATGTGGGGGCGGCTATCAGCACGGCTGCGCGCATTCTCTGCTCCTTCCTCCCAGCATTATGAGGACTGGAGCAGAGCGCTGGCAGTGCGCGGCTGTGCAGAGTTGCTGGCTGCAGTGTAGCAGGGGCACACAGTCACACACGCTGTGACTCACCCCCGCACCTGCAGTCAGCAGCAGAAGCTCCGATCCCGCCCCTCCAGCAGCGTCACAGCTCTCACAATGTGAAGAGCCATGGAGGGGTGGGGCTAAATGTTGGGGGCGGAGCCACGGACAAGCAGGAAGAAGAGGCAGAAGGAAATATGAAAATCAGAGCGGGAGACAGAAAAGATGTGAGAACAGAGACAGAAAACAACAGAGAGGCAAGACACAGGTGAGAAGTATATATGTATATATATATATATATATTACATCATTGTCTAAGGGTCACACTTCCGTCTTTCTGTCTGTCCTTCTGTCTTTCTTTCTTTCACGGATATTCATTGGTCGCGGCCTCTGTCTGTCGTCGCTGATTGGTCTCGGCAGCTGCCTGTCATGGCTGCCGCGACCAATCAGCGACGGGCACAGTCCAATTAGTCCCTCCGCTGCAGTCAGTGCCTGGCGCCTGCTCTATACTCCCCACAATCAGCGCCCGCTCCATAATCCCCTCCAGTCACCACTCACACAGGGTTAATAGCAGCGGTAATGGGCCGCGGTGTAACGCACTCCGTTACCGCTGCTATTAACCCTGTGTGTCCCCAACTATTTACTATTGATGCTGCCTATGCAGCATCAATAGTAAAAATATTTCATGTTAAAAATAATAAAAAAATGAAAAAACCTGCTATACTCACCCTCCATCGCCTTTCCCGCTCCTCGCAACGCTCCAGTGCCCGCTCCATGCAAGCGGCAGCTTCCGGTGCCAAGGATGGTATGTGAGAAGGACCTGCCATGACGTCACGGTCATGTGACCGCAACGTCATCACAGGTCCTGCGCTCATACCAACCCTGGGACTGGAAGCTGCCTCGTGCGATACAGGGCCAGAATTCATCGGAGGGTGAGTATATGTTTATTTTTTATTTTAAGTCTGTATACTACGTGGCTCTGTGCTGTATACTCCATCACTGGGCAATATACTACGTGGCTGGGCAATATACTACGTGACTGGGCAATATACTACGTGGATGGGCAATATACTACGTGGCTGGGCAATATACTACGTGGCTGGGCAATATGCTACGTGGGCTGTGCAATATACTACATGGCTGTGTTATATACTACGTGGCTGGGCAATATGCTACGTGGGCTGTGCAATATACTACATGGCTGTGTTATATACTACGTGGCTGTGTTATATACTACGTGGCTGTGCTATACGCTATGTGGGCTGTGCTATATACTGCGTGGGCTGTGTTATACACTACGTGGCTGTGCTATATGCTACGTGGGCTGTGTTATATGCTATGTGGCTATGCTATATTTCTCTGCTGTATCTGCATCATGAATCATGCTATGTGTTAAAGGGGGGGCCCACTGAGACTCTTTCGCCCGGGGCCCTCTAAAACCGCGGCCGGCGCTGCAGCTGTTTAACGCTATTGACGTGCGGGCCCGCGCCCGTACGTCAATAGTTAACAACAGCCACCAGCCATTTGGAGGCTGGCAGCTGAAGTCGGCCGCAGCGCACACGTCGACAGCTTCTGACGTCATTGTCAGTCGCCGGCGAGTGCACGCTTCAGCTGCGTGGAGAGAGCAGGAGCGCGGTCAGGTAAGCAGAACTTGTTTTTTTTTTTGCCGACCCTATCATGTGTGTTGCCCTATTTTTGGTAACCTTTGTATGTATTGAGCCGAGGTAGGGGGGGGGGGGGGGGGGGCGCCAAACTCAGGAGCAGCCCCGGGCGGCAAAAGCTCTAGCTACGCCCCTGTAGCCTATGTCTCCTTAATTAAGGCACTTTATGCATGCTCCAATCCTATCAAATTAATATTTTAGGTAGCCAACAGTTCTGCTCACCCTATGAAGGGACTACCATGGTTGCCATCAGCGTTCCTAAAGAATTAGTGGCATGCATTGTTTATGGACTGACATTTTAATTGGTGTGGTGGTAAAGCAAAGGGTCCCTCAACTTGGGAGACATTCAGTTGTTTCAGTTAAAGGCAATATTGTCACCAGGTTTTTACCATCTAATCGTAGATCAGCATAATCTAGATATGAAAACCCCGATTTCAGCTATGTATTACTTACTGGGCTGCTTGCGCTAATTATGTTTGTAAAATCACTGATTTATTAGCAGGCAATTTTCAATACAGGTCTGGTTACCCTGCTGCCATATTCATGAGCTCTGTTTAAATCTGCCCTTACTACTGATTAGTAGCTTTCTGCCTACTCAGAGTACAAACATATCTGCGGGATTATACAAAGCTCAGCTCTCAGAGAAGTGGTAGGTCTGAAGCAGATAAAACAGTGATTTTATGAAAATGATGGCAAGCAGCACGATAAGTGATATATCACTGGAAACATCCTGCTGCTCACATATGGGCTGGCTAAAACCATGCGACAGATTCTCTTTACTGAGGTTCATGCGTTCTGCTGAGCTGTCCATCATTTTAATAGGAAAAGTAGCACTGTATGCAATTGTATTTTTTCCACCAAATGTCACAGACTCTGCAGTAGAGAGGCTGAACCAGAGCCTTGATTGTAGACATGAATACAAAGGAAAATGTTAGGCCAGGTTCAAACGACTGTATGAAAATCAACCAATTTTCATACAGAAAATGTAACATGGCATTGGCAAGGTACTCATCTCTTTCTATCCAGCACGTTACATGAAAGTAGGGGCGCCAGCTGTGTGTGGACTTGTGTTGTGGGGGCGATGTGCCCTTACAGGCCGCATGTAACCAATGTTGCTGGCTGTCCAGAACAATTCAATGAGGGAGACCACCATTCAAAATAAACCTTTTACTGAACATTAACTTGGGGAGGCAGCGAGTATACAGTATATCTTCTCACACGTTTCCTTCATAATGTGTAACATTTACCTCACACAAATTCAATACCTTTCTTTTCTCTCTTTTACTTGTTCTCTATCGTCACTATTCCTCGATATGTCACTGCAACCCAGCTCGACACTACAGTTCAGCTAGCAAAATGTATTTACTCAACTCACGATTCCACGTCTTCTTTCTCTTCTGGTGAACTATGGTGTCTGTATGGCCGTACTTCTCTTCTCTTCTACTGACACTCTGGAACTCCTGCTGGGGCACGCTCTTCGTCTCGCTTACATTGTTCTGTATAGGCCCATTACATTGAGGAGTTATGAACTTCTCTACCATACTGCTAGGCGTCCTCTCCCAAGACCCAAGTCTGGTAAATCCCTCTCTCTCTCAGTCACTCTTCCTTGTTTCTCCTCCGGATCACGCTATCTCTTTCTGATCTCACTACTAGGGACACCCATGAATTGCGGCACTGCTTACACCAGAGGTTAAGTCTGTTCTCTCTGCACTCCAGGCACTTTCTCTCTTTCTAACAAGAAACTGTCACTTTCCATTTTGGTTAGTCGCTCACACTCTGGGCTAGTCCCAACCATTAACTCTTATTATTCCTACTGTTAGCAATTCACAATACTAACATCATTAACACAATTCACTATTCACATTATACATCATAGTTCACATGAAAAAAACACTTATTTCTTCAAGTGGGAACGTGGCCATTATGTCCATCTCCCTATGAAAGCAAGGATGATTTTTTATCTGCATTGACATCTGTAGTCCATTCATGTGCCCATTTTTTACGTACATGTGACATATATGTAGTGTCGGACTGGGGTGCCAAGGGCCCACCAGTAAAATCAACTTGAGGGCCCCACATTTCAGCTGTATGCAAATATGATTTTATCTTCAATCATACATTTCTATAGCAATAAACTGAGTTGATAGTGTCTGTACAATGTCTGTACTGTGTCTATGTCTATACTGTACATAGTGAATCAAGTGTATTGTGCCAAGTGGTGCTCAGATAAACTGCTGGATGCCCACTCCTGCACAGGGGCCCACCGGAGGAGTCTCCTGTTCTCCTGTGGGCCAGTCCAAGCCTGCAGCCATGTGCAATCAGTATTTATACCTCAACCTCAATGTACCTGCTCAAATACAGTTTCCTAGATTAATAACGGCATTGTATCCATAAAAATCGGATACTATATCGATGAGCCATATGGGATCTGATTTTTTTTGCCCATCCATAGACTTAAATGTAAATTGTAAAGACAAGTATTTCTTATGTGGGGAAGCTATAGTGGTATACATCCAGGACTAAAAACACTCAATGTGGCACATTTATAATACAGGGTGGGCCATGTATATGGATACACCTAAATAAAATGGGAATGGTTGGAGATACCAACCAACTTCCTGTTTGTGGCACAATAGTATATGGGAGGGGGAAAACTTTTCAAGATGGGTGGTGACCATGGCGGCCATTTTGAAGTTGGCCATTTGGGATCCAACTTTATTTTTTCCAATAGGAAGAGGGTCATGTGACATATCAAACTTACTGAGAATTTCACAAGACAAACAATGGTGTGCTTGGTTTTAACATAACTTTATTCTTTCATGAGTTATTTACATGTTTCTCTTTGTTTACAGCCATTGATTTGTTGCCGAGGTTAACACATGAGAAGCTGATAGAAATTGTGTTGATGTCTGGTGAACGCAGTACCCGGGTCATTGCAGCAGATTTCAATTCAAGACACCCTATGCAAGAAAACTGTCACCATTCTCATTTGATTTAGGTGTATCCATATAAATAGCCCACCCAAAACATTTTTCTCATTACTGAACATAATGTTCTGTGTAAACTGAGGGTCCTGTTCCAAGTTTTGTTTTGCCCATTCTGCAAATTCAGTGCAGAAGAGATCTAGATGCATCAGCTGTCAGGTTCCCTTTAACTGAAAGGCTTTCATGACAGCTATTGTAAAGTCGGGTTTAGTATTGTCCGTGATTAAATTGCTTTTTGTTGTATGAAATAAGTATTTGATCATCTACCAACCAGCAAGAATTCTACTTCTCAGACTTGTTAGTTTTTGCTTAAGAAGCCTCCTACTCTGCACTCATTACCTGTATTAATTGCACCTGTTAACACACTCAATCACATGCCAACCTCTCCACCATGGCCAAAACCAAACAACTGTCTAAGGCCAGGGACAAAATTGTAGACCTGCACAAAGCTGGGATGGGCTACAGGACAATAGGCAAGCAGCTTGGTGAGAAGGCAACAACTGTTGGCAGAATTATTAGAAAATGGAAAAAACACAAGATGACTGTCAATTTTCCTCAGTCTGAGGATCTCGCCTCGTGGGGTAAGGATGATTCAGAGAGGTCAAGTACCAGCCCAGAACTACACTGGAGGACCTGGTCAATGACCTGAAGAGAGCTGGGACCACAGTCTCAAACATTACAGCTAGTAGCACACTACGTCGTCAAAATCTGGAGACGCTCTGTTTTCCTATTGTATCACATACTTATTTCATGCAATAAAATGCTAATTAATTATGCAAAATCATACAATATGATTTTCAGTTTTTTTTATTTTTAGATTCTGTCTCTCACCGTGGAAGTGTACCTACGATAAAAATTACAGACCTCTCCATTCTTTCTAGGTGGGAAAAGTTGCAAAATTGTCAGTGTATCAAATACTTATTTTCTCCACTGAATGTCTTAAACTCCACCTAAATGACATCATTTGAATGATTCTAATGGTTGCTATTGTTAATATTTGTATTGTGTTAAAAAATGGAATATAAAGCTATATTGCCTATTTTCCTAAATCCTATATTTGCTGACTTACATTTTCACCAAAATCAAACACAAATTGTAAAATTTTAGAAATTTATATGTATAAAACGATTCTCAATATATTAGTATACAGTATATACACTCACCTGCCCCAGCTCCACAAGTTGGAGAAAGTTGTCCATTGGAGCATGTACACATGTTAGGTCGTGAACAAAATCCATCTCCACAGGAGTTTCGGCAGATTGCTGAATAAAGACAGAAGAACAGAAGACAATTAATCTTTCCAATCTTTGTTCCAATCGTTATCCTCATTAACCCCCTCATGACATTGCAATTTTCAATTTTTTCACTTTTCTTTTATTTCTCCCCTAATTCCAAGAGCCATAACTTTTTAATTTTTCAGTCAATATAGGCATATGAGGGCTTGTTTTATTTGTGGTACAAGTTGTACTTTTGAATGACACTGTTGGTTTTATCATACAGTGTACTGGAAAACGGGGAAAAAATTCCAGGTCCGATGAAACTGCAAGAAAAAGTGCAATTCCACAATTGTTTTTTTTTACTTACCATGTTTACTATATGGTAAAACTGACCTGCCATTATGATTCTCTAGAATAGTCCGAATCCACAGATACTAAACATGTATAGGTTTTTTTTTTATTCAATTGGTAAAAAAAAAAATCTGAAATTTGTAAGAAAAACTATTTTTTTCTTATGTTGCCATATTCCAAGACTCATAGCGTTTTCATTTTTCAGGATCTGGTATGGGTGAGGGCTTATTTTTTGCTCCTTGAGCTGATGTTTTTATTGATACAACTTTGGGGTAGACATGATGTTTTGATCGCCTGCTATTGCATTTTATTGCAATGTTGCAGCAGACAAAAGAATGCAATTCTGATTTTTTTTCTCGTTTTGCCATTTACTGATTGGATTAATTTATAAGGATTGAATACCTGATTTGTGTATGAGTTGGCATATATGAGTAGGGTAGAGTGCAGCAGATTGGCAAATGGCAGTAGGGTAGAGTGCATCAGATTGCAAATAGCAGTTGTATAGAGTGCATCAGGTTGGCATACATCAGTCCTGTAGAGTGCACATGGTTGGCATACGTAGGTTGTGTAGGTTGCATCAGATTGGCATACGTGCGCTGTGTAGAGTGCATCAGGTTGGCATACGTCAGTTGTGTAGAGGTTGGCATACATGAGTTGTGTAACATAGTTATTAGTTATTAAGGTTGAAGGAAGACTTTAAGTCCATCTAGTTCAACCCATAGCCTAACCTAACATGCCCTAACATGTTGATCCAGAGGAAGGCAAAAAAAACCATGTGGCAAATAGTAAGCTCCACATTGGGGAAAAAAATTCCTTCCCGACTCCACATACGGCAATCAGACTAGTTCCCTGGATCAACGCCCTATCAAGGAATCTAGTGTATATACCCTGCAACATTATACTTTTCAAGAAAGGTATCCAATCCCCTCTTAGCGTGCATTAGGTTGGCATGCGTGAATTGTGTAAGTCACAAATGAATTAAGTAGTCCATGGATGTGTGGTACAGTTTGAAGCATTCTTTTATACACAGGCCAGGTTTGTCGGGATAGGTGTCGCATTGATATGTAGTGTCCCTGCGTATTCCCCTTCTGTAACACACTCAGCACCTCTTTTGTGACCTTCCTTTCTTATGGTTTGAAAGATCTCGCCGGGGAAATGTTGGCCTGTTATGATACAAGCACTTTCAGTTCAGGAAGTACTGGGGCCGCTACTTTCTGACTTCCAAAAAATCACTACCACCTGGAACTGAAGGTATGTACCAATCTAGTCTGCACATCGTAACATCAAGTAAGCGTTGTACATTGCCATCTGTATGATGTGCATGGCCAGCTTCTTGTACCACACCTTGGATTTTCTTATGGCACTGTATCAACTCCCCCAATGTTCCTGTTGTACCCCAGGACACAGTCTTGTTTATTGACCTGTGTAGACGTACTGTACCTCCTACAGTTGTGGGGGTGCTGTCATCACTATGCATGGCGTTCCACAAAGGGACATCCCAGTTGTACTTGTTGCATGTTGTTGCTATATTGGGCTCTGCTCCCACCCTTTCTGAGCAGCTGCCCAATTAGCATCTTAGGGAGGCCTCTTTGATTTTTGTGGACAGTGCCTCCCCCTGAAATGTATTAGCGACTGATCCACACGATGTTCCATTGGAGAACATACAGCTTAACAAACTTGTTTCTGAAGTGCTCAATGACTGACCAAACTTTGAAAAGTCTGTAAAAGTTGGGGTCATCTCGGGGAGGAAATTGTGCATTATCACATTATCACTTTTATGAAAAAAATGTGTGGATTGTCTCAAATCATTTACAATGCGGAACAGTGGAGTGTTGCATTAAACATAAACACTCCAATATTGCGACGTTTTGGCTTCTTCACTAACCCCATGTGAAGTACCAGGCCCCAAACATCATCATGCCTATTGTATCTACAAGGGTCAAATTAGAAAATTATGAAGGACAGTTTTCTGCCAAAAATTGATGGGCGTACAAATTTGTCTCGCCACCATGAGGTTTCCAAAATCCTCAGTGAAAAAGATTTTGAAAAAGTCTATTTCTGTGAGGTTGGTGGTGTCAAATTTGATTCCTGATTGTAACATAAAATCAGGGGTCTGTGATTCATAATCTTTGGGGTTTGAGGTCCATACGGGGTCAGTAACGGTGGCCGCTGGTTCGTTTTCTGTACTGGGACATCTGAGTGGTGATTCAGTATCATTTGAGGTAGAGGAAGAGGGTGATAAATAAAGGAAGGTGGCATCCTCTCCCTCACTATCAGTGTCAGAGGCAAGGAAGGTGTATGCCTTCTCCACTGAATAGCGTGATTGGGACGAGGGGACATTTTTTCACATATGCAGTGTTTGTGTTTGAGTGTTTGGTGTAACCTTTATTCATTTAGAAGGAAAAGAAAAAAAGAAAAGAATAAGAATCTAGAAAGAAAGAGATTCAAATAAAATAAAAAGAATATAAAATTTTGGTAAAATAAAAAACAAACTTACCATATATACTCGTATATAAGCTGAGTTTTTCAGCACATTTTTTTTGTGCTGAACGCCCCCCCCTCCCCCCCTTGGCTTAAACACAAGTCACAGTGCAGAAAGCTGGCGGGGGAGGGGGGGGGGTGGCAGAGCAGCGGGTGCCAGGAGCCGGCGCACACATCATACTTATCTACCTGTGCGCCCTCAGTGCTGGCACTGCATCTCATTCCGGCCGCCGGCGCCTGCCTGCAGCTTTTCCTGTGTTCAGCGGTCACGTGGTATCGCTCATTAAGGTGATGAATATGGACGCGTCTCCACTCCCATAGGTGTGAAGCACATATTTATCACCTTAATGAGCAGTACCATGTGACCACTGAGCACAGGAAGAGCTGCATGTGGGCGCTGGCGGCCGGAATGAGATACAGTGCTAGCACCCAGCTAGTGCTAGCACTTTTTCAGTAGGAAACATGCACATATGGATAGGTCATAAGAAGGCATGCAAACAGGGACGGAACGGGGGAGGCATTCATACCAGGACAGGGAAGGGGGAGGCATGCATACAGGGACGGAACGGGCGAGGCATGCATACAGGGACAGGAATGGAGAGGCATTCATACCAGGACAGGGAAGGGGGAGGCATGCATACAGGGACGGAACGGGCGAGGCATGCATACAGGGACAGGAATGGAGAGGCATTCATACCAGGACAGGGAAGGGGGAGCCATGCATAGCAAGACAGGAATGAGGGGACAATGCATACCTGGCTCATACTTGAGTCAATAAGCTTACCCAGTTTTCCGTGGCAAAAGTAGGTGCCTCGGTATATATACGGTACTAAATGGACATCAGTAAAAAAACAAATTACTGAGAGCCCACAACTCTCTGACACTAACCCTGATCAGATGATTGGCACCACAGCTGCATGTGTTGCAGCTGTGTCACAGTCATGACACATGCATGGAGAGCTCAACACACTGGTTCTCCATGTATGTGCTGTGACAGTGACACAGCCGTGACACATGCAGCTGCGGTGCCGATCTGCTGATCGGCCAGCGCGATCCAGGAAGCCAGGTTCCCTCTGCAGCTTGCCTAATAAGAGGGAACCTGAGCAAATTCGCTCATCTCTATCACCGACCAGCGCTTGGCGGCTGCAGGAAGCACTAACAAAAAAATGATGCCAAAAATCGAGCGATCAACTACTGAACAGTGCTTAGTGGCAGAAAGGGTGAATGGGAGGGTGTTAGATAGAGGGGGAGAGGGAGAAAAAAGGAGAAAGAGAAAAGGTAAAAATGGTGAAAAGGGGGAAAGCTCAGAGGGGGATTGGGGTGGATTGGAAAAAAAATCAGGGATCAGGAACAGAACAGGAACATCTTTTTTCAGGAATCATAGGAACACCAGCAGCAGTGATGGCACAGACTTCAAGAAATCTGTGGCACCAAAAGTCCCAGCACAGCGCAACAAAACAGCACTATGCCTCATTCTAGCTTTGGAGCTAGAGCAGTAAGGGTAGAGTGGTCATACTGAGGTCAGATCATGTCTGTGCACTCTGATTGGTGCGATCAACTTCATCGTCTGATCGCACTAATCACATCTGGGCCTGGTGATGCTGACGTTGTTATGCTCCAGCCTATGATCGCACCTGCAAATACTCACCGACCTGGACATATGTATATGTCGAAGGTCATGAAGAGGTTAAAATATCAAATTTTATTTAAAAAAAATTTTTACCAAGTTTTTATGCTTTTGTTACCAAATCTGAGAACAACATAAAGTCGGGGCATAATCTCAGATTCCAGTGGTGTTTTACTTACTGGGGTCCTTGCAGTAGTTTTGACAACAACTGCTTTATCTGCTGCAGATCCTGCTAGACCTCAATGATCATCAGCCTTGGTTATACCTGCCACCCACCACTGATGGTGGTGCACGTGGAGTTAGAAAGGGCTCATCACTGAGAGAACTAGCAGATCTGTAGCAAATAAAACTTATTTTATCAAAACTACAACAAGAAGCCTAATAAGTAACACACTGATGTAATCATGGTCACTGTCCCTATTTTAAGCTGTTCTTAAATTGGGATGCATAAACCTAGTAATAGATTCCCTTTAAGCGTGTCACTGCAAATAACCCAAATTTTAGGCTCATAGGCATGGAAATGTTTGAGACATGTGGATTTGTTTTTCAAGGCTCTAAAATACTGAATATACAGTAGACTAAAATCGCCTTTACTCTAAAGGTACCTTCACACATAACGATATCGTTAACGATATCGTTGCTTTTTGTGACGTAGCAACGATATCGTTAAGGAAATCGGTATGTGTGACAGCGACCAACGATCAGGCCCCTGCTGGGAGATCGTTGGTCGCTGAACAAAGTCCAGAACTTTATTTCGTCGCTGGATCTCCCGTGGACATCACTGGATCGGCGTGTGTGACACCGATCCAGCGATGTCTTCACTGGTAACCAGGGTAAACATCGGGTTACTAAGCGCAGGGCCGCGCTTAGTAACCCGATGTTTACCCTGGTTACCAGCGTAAAAGTAAAAAAAAAACAAACACTACATACTTACCTACCGCTGTCTGTCCCCGGCGCTGTGCTCTGCACTCCTCCTGTACTGGCTGTGAGCGTCGGTCAGCCGGAAAGCAGAGCGGTGACGTCACCGCTCTGCTTTCCGGCCGCTGTGCTCACAGTCAGTGCAGGAGGAGTGCAGAGAAGCAGAGCGCCAGGGACAGACAGCGGTAGGTAAGTATGTAGTGTTTTTTTTTTTTTACTTTTACGCTGGTAACCAGGGTAAACATCGGGTTACTAAGCGCGGCCCTGCGCTTAGTAACCCGATGTTTACCCTGGTTACCCGGGGACTTCGGGATCGTTGGTCGCTGGAGAGCTGTCTGTGTGACAGCTCTCCAGCGACCAAACAGCGACACTGCAGCGATCCGGATCGTTGTCGGTATCGCTGCAGCGTCGCTTAATGTGAAGGGGCCTTAACCTGGGGAGAGAGGGATTCGGTCAAGCAGATCGTTTGCCAACGGGTATCTAATGTATATGGCCTTAATACTCAAATAGTTGCTTAAACTGTTCCTTTGCTATGGAGGGTACTTTAAGGCAATGCATTATTATCATTTATTTATATTTATTATGCCAATATCTTATTAGCATTTACGTATTTATTATCATAAAATCATAGAGTTATGTAAATCAGAGGATTGATAGACGTTAATTATTAGCAAATGATCACAAAATGAAAATAACGTTTTCCAAACTTGAAACATTTAGTATCAAGTATGAGCGTCACACACAGAAATACACACACTTACACACTTTGGCCACCATGAATAAGGTTATTAATGTGTGTTTGAGGATTGTCTGCAACAATAAATTTACTTGGATGCACAAATCATCAAGAGATGTTGCTCGCATTGAAATCCCTGTGCTCGATGGGAGACAAGTCTGGAGATGTTGCAAGCCAAGTTAGCACATTTAGGCGATGCAGGTTGCTCACATTAGCAGGAGCAACACACGGCCCAGCATTTATTGTGTTAACACTTTGGAGAAATGACCATACCACTGGATCCACCACCAAATCAATGTTGCGCTCAGCTGTTAGTGTACCTGTCTAAAGTGACAGAGAGCAGTAGTAGGGACCGCGCTGCTGTCCCGTTTTGTTCTGACACGTTACAAACAAGTGCCAGTGTGCTGTAGGGTGTGGGGTGCATCACACTCACTAGTAGGCCGCAGGCTTCCGCTGCCTCCAGGCTTCCATCCTCAGGAGCCAGCACACACAATGCATGGTACAACAAGTTCTTTACAACAGTTAAACCTTTACTAAATCGTCCCAGTTCATCAGATGGGTACAGAGGGGATAGAGCACAGCAATTTGCACTTCCTTCCTCCTTAGCACAACTCCTCTTCAGTCCTGCCACCTGTTCATCCTGAACTACCCCGAAGCACATCAATTCTGTCAGTCTCAAGGATTTCTCGTTGTCCACTCCGTCAGTGAACCCAGGACCAGCCACCTGCTCCTCGTGTAATTCCACGCACACCGACCTCATCATGTCAGAAGACTAGGCCCACTCCTTGGTACCTGTCCTGAGCCCTAGGCTCCAGATTCTGCAGGAATGTCCATCAGGAAACTGTTATGATCCGGTGGTTAAGAGCACACGGAATGACCTGATAGTTACTGATAATAAGGACGAGCTCTGGGACGTGGGAACTCTGCTGACCGCAATCCCTAAACCTATCAAAACACACTAGAAATAGCCGTGGATTGCGCCTAACGCTCCCTATGCAACTCGGCACAGCCTAAGAAACTAGCTAGCCCTGAAGATAGAAAAATAAAGCCTACCTTGCCTCAGAGAAATTCCCCAAAGGAAAAGGTAGCCCCCCACATATAATGACTGTGAGTAAAGATGAAAATACAAACACAGAGATGAAATAGATTTAGCAAAGTGAGGCCCGACTTACTGAACAGACCGAGGATAGTAAAGATTACTTTGCGGTCAGCACAAAAACCTACAAAAAGACCACGCAGAGAGTGCAGGGAAAAATACCTTCCGCACCAACTCACGGTGCGGAAGGCGCCCCCTCTGCGTCCCAGAGCTTCCAGCAAGCAAGACAATATTTGACAAAAGCAAGATGGACAGAAAAAATAGCAAACAAGCAAAATAGCACAGAGGAACTTAGCTTCTGCTGGAGCAACAGGAACTCAGAATGATCCAGGAGCAAACTAGAGCCATAGTACAACATTGACAGCTGGCATGGGGCAAAGATCTAAGTGGAGTTATATAGAGCAGCCCACTAACAAATTAGCCTCGTCACCTGTGGAAGGAAACTCAGAAACACCCACAGGCACCAGAGAAAGTCCATGGACAGAACCAGCCAAAGTACCATTCATGACCACAGGAGGGAGCCTGACAACAGAATTCACAACAGGAAACTCTTTTTGGCCCCCCAATGCCTCGAAAGGTTGACCCATGCTGCCCCTAGCAACCCACTGCACCTGAATTTGGCCTTCACTATGCACTTCACTAGCTGACACTGAGCTCCCTCTAACCAGGAAGTGTCCCTCTTTTATAAGCACTAGTGCCAACCCACTGGTCTAGTTCTATCCTTAACCATTTCCTATCTTACATGCTAAACCTATTATCCTGATTCTACAGGGTGGACCATGTATATGGATACACTTAAATAGAATGGGAATGGTTCGTGATATCAACTTCCTGTTTGTGGCACATTAGTATATGAGAGGGGGAAAACTTTCAAGATGGGTGGTGACCATGGTGGCCATTTTGTAGTCGGCCATTTTGGATCCAACTTTATTTTTTCCAATGGGAAGAGGGTTGTGACACATCAAACTTATTGAGAATGTCACAAGAAAAACAATGGTGTCCTTTGTTTTAATGTAACTTTATTCTTTCATGAGTTATTTACAAGTTTCTCTTTGTTTGCAGCCATTGACATGTCACAGAGGGTAACACGTGAGGAGATGATAGAAATTGTGTTGATGTCTGGTGAACGCAGTACCCTGATCATTGCAGCAGATTTCAATGCAAGACACCCTACGCAAGAAAATTGTCACCATTCCCATGTTATTTAGGTGTTTCCATATAAATGTCAACTCATTCTGCAGAAAACAAGCTCTCACATGACTCCCTCTGCAGATAGATAGGAAAATTATTGCTATCAAAATTTGACGATGCGTGACAACATCCAAACATAAAAAAATATATAAATCTGGTAATCGCACCGACTCGAAGAATAAAGTTTTCTAATCACTGATACCACACGAGAAACGGCTTGAAAAATAAATAAAACCTATTTATGGCTTCCAGTACCACCTGTATGCAGACGACACCCAGATCTACCTCTCTGGCCCAGATGTCACCTCTCTGCTGTCCAGAATCCCAGAGTGTCTTTCAGCCATATCCTCCTTCTTCATCTCTCGATTCCTAAAACTCAATGTAGACAAAACCGAACTCATCATCTTTCCCCATCTTGCGTATCCCCCCTACCTGATCTATCCATTATGGTAAACGGCATCACGCTCTCTCCCGCACCTGAAATCGACTCTGCCCGGTCCTTCAAACTGCACGTCCAAACTCTTGCCACCTCTTGTCACCTCCAACTCTGAAATATTGCCAGAATCTGTCCCTTCCTCAGCCCACAATCTACCAAAACTCTTGTGCATGCCCTCATCATCTCCCACCTCGATTACTGCAACACCCTTTTCTGTGGCTTCCCTGCTAACTCTCTTGCACCGCTCCAGTCTGTCCTCAACTGTGCTGCTTGGCTAACCCACCTCTCTCCTCGCTACTCCCCTGATTCTCCCCTCTGCAAATCCCTCCACTGGCTCCCAATTCCCCAATGAATCCAGTTCAAACTTCTAACACTGATCTACAAAGCCATCCACAACCTGCCCCTCCCTATATCTCTGAATTAATCTCCCAATATCTTCCCTCACGTAATCTTTGATCCTCCCAAGACCTCCTACTTTCCTCCACATTTACTCCTTCCTCACACAACCGCCTCCAAGATTTCTTCTGAATATCCCTCATCCTCTGGAATTCCATGCCTCAACACGTCAGATTATCTACCACCCTCAGATCCTTTAGACGGAATCTGAAAACCCATCTCTTCAGGAAAGCCTACAGTCTGCCATAACCATTCCACCGCCTCACCACCACCTGAGCTGCCACCTCATCACCACCAGAGCTACCGCACCCCCGACTTTCTGTCTCTTCCCCATTATCCCATAGAATGTAAGTCCGCAAGGACAGGGTCCTCTCCACTCTGTACCAGTCTGTCATTGTAAATTTGTTTACTGTAAGCGATATCTATAACTCTGTACGTAACCCCTTTCTCATGTACAGCACCATGGAATTAATGGTGCTATATAAATAATAATAATAATAATAATAATAAAACCAATTCTTGACATGTTGTTGATTTGTTCTTTCCACCTCCAAAACATGTCAGTAAGACTTGGCTTACATTTATCCTGTGCTCTGCGCTGAGCACTTGCACTGGCGTTTCAGTGTAAATCTCTGAAATACGTGATTCAGATGGAATGCCAATAGAAGATTTTTTATAAGGAGACATGGAGGAACTGTGGACTATGATTCGAAGGTGTAAATCTTTTTAAGCATGCATAACAGACCAGTCGGCCATAGTTTTGCACACCTCTGAAAAGGACGCCGCTGAATAGAGGCCAGATGGAGTCCAGAGCTACTCTGCTGCTTCATTATAATGGATTCCTGGGGGGGGGTTTCATCTGAATCATGTCAATCGGAGATTTAGATGGAAACCCCGATGTAAGTGCTCAGCGTAGAGCGCCAGATAAATGTGATCCAAAATGTTATGTAAAATATTCCTAACAAAAGCTTCAACTCAATCCACAAAAAAGCAAGGCCCCCCTCAGGTTCATGATTTGTTAATGGAAATATAGGCTTCCACGTTACTGATAGAACAAAGGCTCTGGAAAAGTGCTGTGACTCCTCGCTCCCCAAAAGAAATTCAGCAAATTCTGCACTCCCAAATCCAAATGCTCCCCTCCCATCTGAGCCGCACAGTGTGCCTAATCCATATTTAGCATCTGGAGCATTGCATATGGAGTTCACAAAAAATGCTATGATAATGTGTTCTCCAAGAGTGAAATAGCACTCTTTCCCCCTGAGTCTCGCTGTGTTGCTAAGCAGCACTGTACAGCCACATATGGGGTATTGCCACGTTCAGCAGAAATTGTGGGAAAAATGTTGGTGACAAATTTACTCATATCCTCATTTGAAAATGTAAAATCTGGAGCTAAAACAAAATCTTTGTTGTAAAAATGTAATCATTTTTCTTCACTGCAAAATGGCATAACATTCTGTGAAACACCCGTGGTATCAATATGATCACAGAACCCCTAGATTAATTCATTGAGAGACGTAGTTTGTAAAATGGGGTCACTTATGGGGAGTTCTGCTGTTTTGGCACCTCAGGGGTCTCCCAATGTGTCATGGCAGCCACAATTCTACACTACTACGTTTCTTCCCTTCTGAGCTTTCCACTGTACCTGCAAAGTAGTTCCCAATTACATGTAGGGTATTGGCACTCTCAGGAACTGTGAGGTCCATTTTTTCCTATTAGTCCTTATAAAAATTGTGGTAAAAATGTTATTATTCTTTCTTCATTGCCCAATGATATAAAATTCTCTGAGGCAAATGTGTTGTGAATATGCTCACTGCACCCCTAGATGAATTTAATTGAGAGGTGTAGTTTGTAAAATGGGGTCACTTATGGGGGGTTCTTCTCTTCTGGCACCTCAGGGTCTTTGCCAATGTGACATGGCACCCTCAAACCATTCCAGCAAAATCTGAACTCCAATATGGCACCTCTTCCCTTCTGAGCTTTCTATTGTGCCTCAAAAGTAGTTTTTGACCAAATATGAGGTATTGGCATACTCAGGAGAAATTGCATAACAAATTGTATAGTCTGTTTTCTTCTATATCACCTTTTGAACATGACATACTTATACGTCAAAGGTGGTGAAGGGGGTTTAAGGAAATCTTTCAATAGGATTAACGCTTCTAAGCTGTAGGGCATGTAGGTCATAGAAAGCTGGATAAAAGGATATCTGTAATTTGATGTATTAATACAGAGAAATCCACAATTTTATTATATATAAATGAGCTCTTCCAGGCTATGGGGAGGATGCTGCCTGGAAGATAACTCTGCCCCCAAAGATAATTTTACATGAAGGAGGAGTTACCAGTGTGATGTGTAATGGCCGCTCTTTGCTCTCTTGATCTCACTGCAGAGCTGTGTGCGGTTATACCTGACACAGCTGTAGGTTTTTCTCAGCTTCAGCTTTCAGCTCACAGGCAGACAGGGCTGCAATATGGTTACAATACAGCAGAGCTCAGAGAGTAGCAAAAAATACTGTATGTTTCCAAGAAGACAAATTTCATTTCTCCTGTTCTGTATCAATTACCTGTCTCACAAAACTCTTTTATTTAAAATAAGCTCTGGAGGTGGAGTTAATTTCCAGGCAACATCCTCCACCTAGCCTGAAAGAGCTCATTTACATGTAAGAAAAACAAGGAATATTACATCAGATTGCAAAAATCAAGGTTTCATTTTATTCAGCTTCCTAGGACCTGCATAGACGGCTTCGGAGGGTTGATCCTGCTAACAGTTGCCCTTTAAATACAGTAAAAGGTAAAAAAAAGTTTTTAAAACATATGAAAGAAAAACACAAAAATTGAAAGCAACCACCTGTTGCTCAATTGAAAATAAAACAATAAAAAAAAGAAAAATACAAATATTTGGTATTGCTGAGTTCAAAATGCCTGATCTACCAAAGTATAAAATAAATTAATCTGATCTGATAACGGCATAACGAAAAAAAAATACATTTTTTGGGCCTCTGCAACATTAAAATAAAATGCAAAAAGAGGCGATCTAAACATTGTATCTTCCCGAGCATGGTATCAGTAAAAACATCAGCTCAGGGCACAAAAACGCACTCACATAAGCCCCATATCTTGAAGACTGAAAATGTTACAGGTCTCAGAAAATAATGACAAAAGCAAATAACATTTTTCATACAATTTTCAGAATTTTTTCAACACTTAAAAAAAAATCTATACTTGTTTGGTATCTGTGTACTCATACTGACCAGGAGAATCATAATGTCGGGTCAGTTTTACCATATAGTGAGCATGGTATATAAGAAAACAAAACAATTGTGGAATTGCCCTTTTTTTTGCAATTTCACCGCACTTGGAATTATTTTCCCTTTTTCCAGTGCACTATGTGGTAAAATGAATGGTGTTTCTAAAAAGTACAACTCGTCCCAGAGAAAACAAACCCTCCTACGGCAAAAGGGGAGGAAAAAACAAAAACGAAAAAAATGGAAAATGGCCCGAGGATAAAGGGGTTCAGGAGAGGGGATTTCAAACCATAGATTTAGTATTGCCATGGCCACATTTTCAATAGTCTGGAAGAACAAGGCAAAAGACTGAAAGTTAAAGTTAATGCAGGAGAAATTATATGTTTTGGCATTTCACTACTTACAAAAAATAAAGTCATAGTTTGTAACATCAAAAAAGCTTGCTAAAATAACTGTTCATACAGTATACCTAAGGTTTACAAATGACACAAAAAAACGCTTTACAGCAAAGTCCTTTCCATGATGACCTTCAATAATGTATGTAATTGCAGTTTTTCAAGGGTCTTCTATGACACAGTATATTCGTTTTGTGCCATTATTTGCGATTGAGACATAAATCCTTCAGTTTACAGTTTTCCAGCAACCATGGCGACTATATTCTAAAATTAATTGGCACAAGTTAAAGGAGTCTAAAATAACAAGTCTGCAGTCACTCTATGTGACTGCAGACTTAGGCCGGGGTCACACTAGCAGTATTTGGTCAGTATTTTACAACAGTATTTGTAGCCAAAACCAGGAGTGGGTGATAAATACAGAAGTGGTGCATATGTTTCTATTATACTTTTCCTCTGATTGTTCCACTCCTGGTTTTGGCTGCAAATACTGATGTAAAATACTGACCAAATACTGACCAAATACTGATAATGTGACCCCGGCCTTATAAATACTCACAGCTCACGTGCTGCATGCTCTACGGATTCTCCGCTGTCAGCGCCGGTAGAAGGCTGTTATGTGACCAGAAGTATGCGGTATGCATACTCCTGGCCAGAACCCAGTGGTGGGATTCAAATTTTTAACAACAGGTTCTGTGTTTGTGTGTAGGAAAACCACACCCATTTTTAAGCCACACCCATTTACACACACCTTTTCCTCAAACATATAAAAGTAGGGGCGCAGTCAAACAGTTGAAAAAATATAAATTGGAATGAGTCCAGAACAGTGCACATTCTGGCCAGCGGCTCTTCTGACCCGAGTTTGACAGCTGCATATATTTCTATGCAGCTGTCTCACTTGACTGACCGGCTGGTTACATGATGCTCCATACTGTATAATGGCCACACAGTGCTCCATACTGTATAATGGCCACACATGATGCTCTATACTGTATAATGGCCACACATGATGCTCCATACAGTATAATGGCCACACAGTGCTCCATACTGTATAATGGCCACACAGTGCTCCATACTGTACAATGGCCACACATGATGCTGTATACAGTATAATGGCCCTATATGATGCTCCATACTGTATAATGGCCACACATAGTGCTCCATACTGTATAATGGCCCTATATGATGCTCCATACTGTATAATGGCCACACATAGTGCTCCATACTGTCTAATGGCCACACATAGTGCTCCATACTGTATAATGGCCACACAGTGCTCCATACTGTATAATGGCCACACATGATGCTCCATACTGTATAATTGCCACACAGTGCTCCATACTGTATAACGGCCACACATGATGCTGGGTATAGTATAATGGCCCACATAATGCTGGGTACAGTATAATGGCCCACATGATGCTGGGTACAGTATAATGGCCCCACGTGATGCTGGGTACAGTATAATGACCCCACATGATACTACGTACAGTATAATGGCCACACATGATTACCTCACCCCCATCATTACCCTCACACCCAGATCATTGCCTTCTCCATCACTACAAACACCTACACACACCTTTCAACGTGCTCTCTCGCAGCAGCCGGCCGCTTCCACTCCAGCAGCGCTAAATGATGTAATCCAGCCGCGCCGCTGACATCTCACATCGCTGCAGCTCTGGTAGCCACTAATAAAGACCTCTCTGTGTCTCCTGTGCCAGTCAGTGTCAGAGCGAGGAGCAATATCTGCTCCAATCCGACACAGCTAGCGTCCGCTCCATACACCTTGTACACATGGAGCTGTGCTCCGTACACCTCGGACACACGTGGCTGCGCTCCGTACACCTCGTACACGTGTGGCTTTGCTCCGTACACCTCGTACACATGCGGCTGCGGTCCATACACCTCATACACATGCGGCTCCGCTCCGTACACCTCATATACACACGACTCAGCTTCATACACCTTGCACAAGCGGCACCGCTCCATACACCACATACACATGCGGCTCCGCTCTGTACACATGCGGCTCCACTCCATACACCACGTACACACGCGGCTCTGCTCCGTACACCTTGTACACACATGGCTCCGCTCCATACACCTTGTACACAGACGGCTCTGCTACATCCACACTGTAAACCCCTCCTGACCACACACATATACTTACCCTCATCCAGGACCATGACAACCAGCAGAGTCCTGTATACATACACAGAGGTCCCGATCATGTGACCCCTGACGGTCCTTTGTGCACAGAGCAGCCATATATGTGGTGTGCTGCTCTGCGGGTGGAGGGATGAGGCTGAGGCTGACATTGCAGTGCATGAGGTTGGGAGGTGTGCATAAGTATCGGATCGCGGCTCTGAATCTCCCCGGTTCAGGGAACCGGCTGCTATTTTAACAAGCGGTTCCATCGAATCGGGGAGAACCGGCCGAATCCCACCCCTGCCAGAACCCAAATAGACTGTTTCTGGCTTAGCGAAATACACCTGCATTGAGCGCGCCGGAAATAGTGTTGTCAGATTATGGCAAGGAATATGCATATCGCATACTTACAGTCACATAAAACTCACAGTACACAGTGCATCAGCAGTGAGTATTCACAAGTCTGCAGTCACAGAGTGACTGTAGACTTGTCAATTTAGACCGAACAACTCCATTAATACAAAACACCATTTAAATATGTGCTACCTTCCCATGTAAATAAGGGATACTTCGGACATCTGTGAAACTCCCTAAACAAACTCGACAGCCTTATATATTATAAGTCTTTTATGTTGTGATCGGGAGACCCAGGGACAGTCCATAGTCTGCACTGGAGTCTATGTTCAGACTGAGTTTCACGAACATTTGAAGTAGCCATAAACCTGTGAAATTTGGATAGTAGACACCAGATTTCATGTTGTGCTGTCTGTGTGTGTGTGTATTGAGTTTTCTGTGACTGTTTTTAATGTACATTTACGTACTTTATGTGATACTCATATTTACTATTTAGGTACATTACTTTAGTTGCCACAGTGTTTTCCATTTATCAGCTCTTTAACATATGAGTCAACCAACACAAGCATAAGTTCTAAATACACAGCTCAGTGTATATGTAGGAGAACTGATCATGGAAGCAAAGTGTTGCAAAGCCATGAGGCCGCTAGACTGGAACAAAACCCTGCAGAACTATTCTTAAGGACAAAAGTTTCAGTAGGGGCAGAATTAGGCAGTGCACTAGATCATGTCACAGTGACAAAACCCACCTTCAATATACAAAAGTCAGCGCGCCAAATGGCAGGAGATTTGGCACCAATAGAGGTGACAGAGGCTCTCGCTGCAGCTCCAGCAGCCGAAATAGTGGGCCGCAGCAGCAAGTAGTAGCTAGGCCTGGACCAAGACGCCAATGGTCAAGCATTTAAGACCAGAGCTACACCAGTAAAGGTCCAGAGGAGATGTTAGTCGGTGGTTAAGCACTGAAGATGCCCTGGGAATATCCAGCCTGGGCCAGTGATTGAAGGAGATGTGTGAGACAGGCCGTCACTTCCAACATGGATGGTATCGGGGAAGGCTGCGTCCGGCTGATGCTAGAAGCAGCTCAGAGTGTGTTGATAGACTTTGTAAGAAAAACGTGCTGCTAATGAGATGGAGAAGCGGCCCTCGTCAAGGCTCAGAAAACCGCAAAAACTTCTCTACTACTCTGTAAGTATTGCCCTTTTGTGAATAGTCATCTTCAATATCTCAGTTTCTAGATCATACTGTTAAAACAATAATTAAATTGTTGTTTCTACGTGGTGTCTTCGCTGTTGCACTTAGCCACACACAGTACATTTTTTACTTGTATTGTGGTAGATATTGCTTCCCATTACTTGGAATATATGGCCATTTAAGATTTTAGGAATGCAATTTAGGAATGTGTTTCAAGGAATAGACAGGTCAGATTGAGGGCGAGACTGCAATCTAATCATTCTGCTTGAAGTGAATGCCTCCACTCTAAAGTGGATACATATGTTGATATAACCTCCTGTGAATAGAGAACTATCTTACCACCTGCAAAAGCAAAGCACAGGAAATCATCCCCAGTGCTGAAAAAAAAATCCCATATAAGGCCTTGGTCTACATAAATAAGTACATATGGCATATTTGTAACACCTCCGAGGGAGAAACAAAGGGAAGTCTTCTGTGTTGTTGACCTCAATGGCTATATGACCCAACTGTAGACACCTTATAATGCATGAAAAGAACACTAGATTAGACACATTTCTAGCAACTTTAAGACACAAAAAGACCACCATGCTTTTTAGAGTTGTGAATTCATTACCCTAAGATGTGGAACATATGCTTAGGCTAGGCCATCAAACTAAAATCAGCTGGCATAAGTTAATACAAAACACCCTTCAAGTGTGTGCTGCCTTCCCATGTACATATGAGTAAATCTGTGAAATTTGGACAGAACACCCAACTTGTGAAGCAGAGACATGTGGGTGTAAATTCTGGATAGCTTTTGCAAGTAAAGTAGACTAGAATGCGTAGAAGAAGATTATATAAAAAATAGACCTGACCTCAGCATTATTAATCCTGGAATTGAACACTAGATATGGAACCCAATAAATTTTATGACAAGTCCTTCAAATAATGTGAAGAAAGGAAATTGATACTTACGAACAATACATTGGTTTCCTCCTGGTAGTGTTTTCCACCCTGGACAACAATATGAGTGAAACCGAGATCCACAAACATTTGGTCTAAAAAGAAAAAAATTACAAAATGTAAGATTAAATGGTCAATTTAGTCTAAAAGTGGATTATATTATATCTAACTATTTTTATATTAGAAGAGAAACACATCTACTTAACACTTGCATGGCTTAACAAATAAGGTTAGTATTGGGATTCTGCCACAGTACTATCCATGCCAGGGGTAAAATAACATTCCTGTATGTTATATTGCTTCACTGTACAGTGTTTCTTTCAAAGGTCAAGAAAAGGTCTCTCCAATATCATGAATTCAGAGAGACAAGAGTCAACAGTTATCAGAATGCATTCAAATGAGGGTTGTATGTGAAAAGTCTATCCCTGTTCATCCCTGTTCATGGACTACGTTGGACAGTCTACAAAGCAGGAGGTGGGATGATGCACCCTCAATGCACATACTTGTCTAGACAAGGTTAACAATTCAAAATCACATTTCTCTCATAGTAAAGTCGCCCATACACATTGGACTAATGTCAGCCGAACCTGCTGATGTTGACAGGTTCAGCAGACAGTCTAATGTGTATAAGAAACCTGGATTGGATCCTGTGTGTCCGATATGGAACTTGGAGGTATGCCAACAACAGAGATGTCTGGAGGACTCACAGAGAACGCAGGAGCGCTTGGCCGTGAGATAGCTGCCGGCTGATCAGCCGAACCATCATTCAGCCAACAGTCATCTAATGTGTACGGCAGGTTTAAGAGGCATAAAGGCTGCCGGTATCTTATACTGAAAGTAGCATGTTATATCCCAGTTTATCACCATTGTGCTCCCTGCCTCCAGACACTTCTTTTATTCTCCAATTTCCTTTATAGGTTGAAATCACAAAGACAGAGCAGATTTATTACAGAAATGTTTGCAAGAAAAGCCCCACAAATGTCATTCTGTGTGAGTGGGATTACTAAAACATAACTTGTTTTTCATCGAGGTAAAAATTGCGAACAAGGCAGCAAACAGTCAAGTCAAACTACTTTTCACTTTTCTTCTGTGTCATGAATACCAGGATAAGGTAACCGAAGAACTAGAGTTTAATGGAAAGCGAGAAGACAGATGTCACTGGCTGGTTTAGTTGACAACCTCCATTCCTTAGAACAGCCCTATGCATTACCTCACTATATGTATCCGTAAAGCATAGGGGGCTCAGAAAAGTTAGCAAGCAAACTTGCATTAGAGATAACATTTTGTAGCATCTATTGGAATATCTGTCAGCCATGTGTGGCAGCATGATGGGTCATCTTATAAAGAAAACTAGATGGTGGCCCGATTCTAACGCATCGGGTATTCTATAATATGTATGTAGTTTATTTATGAAGATTTCAGAATAATGCAATGAATACACAGGATTCCGCCGGCCGGGCGCGACCAATTAGCGAAGCGTGGTTCAAATCTCAGGCCAATTCGCGGCTGGACTGCGTCTGTTGCTGATTGTTCGCGGCCAGGCGCGACCAATCAGTGAAGCCAGGGCGAGCTCAAGGTTTTTGAGGGCCCCGGGTGAAAAATTCTCACAGCCCACGTAGCATATAACACAGCTCATGTAGTATATAGCACAGATGCGTAGTTTATAACACAGCCACGTAGTATATAGCACAGCCACATAGTATATTGCACAGCCACATAGTATATTGCACAGCCACGTAGTATATTGCACAACGACGTAGTATATTGCACAGCCACGTAGTATATAGCACAACCACGTAGTATATTGCACAGCCAGATAGTATATTGCACAGCCCACGTAGCATATAGCACAGCTCACGCAGTATATAACACAGCCCACGCAGTATATAACACAGCCCACGTAGTATATAGCACTGCCACGTAGTATATTGCACAGCCATGTAGTATATTGCACAGCCACGTAGTATATAGCACAGCCATGTAGTATATAGCACAGCCCATGTAGAATATTGCATAGCCATGTAGTATATTGCACAGCCACGTAGTATATAGCACAGCCATGTAGTATATTGCACAGCCACGTAGTATATTGCACAGCCACGTAGCATATAGCACAGCCCACACAGTATATAACATGGCCCACGTAGTATATAGCACAGCTTACGTAGTATATAACATAGCCCACTTAGTATATAACACAGCCCACGTAGTATATAGCAATGTGGGCACCATATCCCTGTTAAAAAAAGAATTAAAATAAAAAATAGTTATATACTCACCTTCCGGCAGCCCCTGAATCCAGCCCAGGCCTTTAGCAATGCTCCTTGCGACGCTCCGTTCCCAGTAATGCTTTGCGGCAATAACCCATGATGATGTAGCGGTCTCGCCGCGGTGTAATGCAGTCCATTTAACGGACTGCTAAAACTCTATGTGGACGCTGACTGGAGGGGAGTATGGAAGGAGCACTCTCTGGAGGGGAGTAGGGAGGGGTCAATTCGCGGCTGGACTCCGCCTGTCGCAGATTGGTCACCCCCAGCTGGCCGCGACCAATCAGTGATGCAGGATTTCAGTGACAGACAAACAGACAGAAGTGGACCTTAGACAATTATACATATAGATGTTCCTCTCACAGTCTAGTGAAAGGCTATCACTGGCTGTCACGTATGACACAACCAAACCTGATCTGAGCCAGGGGAGTTAGACTTCCACCTACTATGGAGAAATGACACCACCCAACCTTATCACCAAGTAAGCCACATATGATAACACTATCCAAACAACAATGGCAACAAGCCCAAACCGCTAGTGGTTTCTAATTAAGAGTAACGTGATACTGCAGCTTCTGTTCTTTTTTGTAGTTTATTCTTTTTTTGGCTCGAAAAAAAATGCATCACATACTGCCTTGTGTAAATAGGTAGTGAAAAAAGCAAAGATTATCAGATTGGATTCATTATTTTATACTGAAGGAGCTTGTGTTACAGTGATTTTTCTGGCAGCAAAATCAAATTCGTGATACCATTTATAAGGGCATGTAGGTCAATGAAAGAAAAATGCATTGATGCAATTATAACTGCTATCTGTTGGGTAAATCCGGAGTAATTCACGATTTCCACAATATGCAAATGGGGCATTACATACTTTGTCATGCCCAGAGCACTTAATAAAACCTACAGACACATTGAGCTATTACTCAGCAGCAGGCGCTAGGGATGAAAATAGCTTCAGGAGGCAGAGTTTTGTTAAGTGCTCTGGGCGTGACAAAGAACTTAATGTCTCATTTGCACATTGCTAAAATCATGGATTTCTACAGATTTAAGCAACAGATAGTGAATATAACGGTGCTAATGTGTTTATCTTTCACTGACTAAGGGTACCGTCACACACTGCCATTTCGATCGCTACGACGGTACGATTCGTGACGTTCCAGCGATATCGTTACGATATCGCTGTGTCTGACACGCAGCAGCGATCAGGGATCCTGCTGAGAATCGTACGTCGTAGCAGATCGTTTAGAACTTTCTTTTGTCGCTGGATCTCCCGCTGGCATCGCTAGATCGGTGTGTGTGACACCGATCTAGCGATCTAGCGATGCGATCTAGCGATGCGTTCGCTTGTAACCAGGGTAAACATCGGGTTACTAAGCGCAGGACCTCGCCTAGTAACCCGATGTTTACCCTGGTTACAAGCGTAAAACTAAAAAAAAACAAACAGCACATACTTACATTCTGGTGTCCGTCAGGTCCCTTGCCGTCTGCTTCCCGCACTCAGTGACTGCCGCCCGTAAAGTGAAAGCAGAGCACAGCGGTGACGTGCTTTCACTTTCACTTTACGGCCGGCAGTCAGTGAATGCGGGAAGCAGACGGCAAGGGACCTGACGGACGCCAGAATGTAAGTATGTGCTGTTTGTTTTTTTTTACGCTGGTAACCAGGGTAAACATCGGGTTACTAAGCGCGGTCCTGCGCTTAGTAACCCGATGTTTACCCTGGTTACCCGGGTACCTCGGCATCGTTGGTCGCTGGAGAGCTGTCTGTGTGACAGCTCCCCAGCGACCACACTACGATTTACCTACGATCACGGCCAGGTCATATCGCTGGTCGTGATCGTAGGTAAATCGTATAGTGTGACGGTAACCTTACATGTCTATATAAACAGTTGATCTTGCTAATAGATCCCCTTTAATTATCACACAATAGATTGATGATTGCAGATCACATAGGGACTTTCTTTAATGTATCCCAGTGCGATCACCCCTCATGCGAGACCGAACGTGTTGCTATATAGTTTAGTGTAGGACTCGTAATCGTGGGGACCCTTGGCGTGGGTTACGAGCTTGCGTATTTTGGCCAAAATATCAACCAATAACTCACTATTTTTGTATATTTTTGCACTATATTTTTCGGGGTGTAGCCAAGCCCAAACACGGTCGGTCTTGCATGAGGGGTGTTCACACTGGGATGCATTCAGAGTGTACTGGCCAGCCCGCCTAATCGAAAAGTAGGGGCGTGACTAATAGGCTGTGAATCAGACACTATGCAGTACCATTGTGTGAACAACGCCCTATGTGGGCCTTTATTGTGCAATTGTATACTGGCAGTCACCCCCTCCAGGAGTGGGTATGTGGAGAGTGGCTGTTGATCTGGTATTTTTCACCTGTGTTGCTAACATCTTGCTTTATGGGCTGGCTGCATCCTGCAGTGCATTTTTTCCAAGATCTGGGCAGGTAAGTGTTGCTGCCTTTTTTTCTGCTGTTGAAAATCCAACAATATGTGAGCCTCCGACCTTTAAAGGAAAAAAAGGGTCTTTTTCACTATTTAGATGAATCACTTTAAATACATACTTCTGAGCTAAACTGAACTAATTTGAATGGCGCACAAATGTCAAGTAGATGTTATCACATATTCTGTCTATGTGCCTTGAATGTGAAAGATGGCAATAATCCTTTAAATGTATATTAGGAACACAAATAGTGAAATTGGCTAGACAGTCTTCATATAAATTTTTGTATCAAAAAGCAACATTCACAGCTCCAAAATCTGAAGATTTTACTAAGTGGTTACAAAAATACTTGGGCATCTTTTACTAAATATACTTTTATTATAAGGAGAATGGAACATCTGGTGGCTATTATAGAAATTAAGAGTTTGGTGACTTTTTCTTGCTTTGAAGGCATAGAAAAATTTGAGCTGAAATCCTTTAACATGAGATCACATAACCATAATTCTCAAGGATGAGAAATAAGACGGTCAAGGAAAAAGTAGTATTAATATTTGTCTTCTGACCTTTATCTCCTTTAGGGCAGAAATTACCTATACATTAAGATCCACAAAGAAAGTAAATGAAAGTGGCACTCACCCGGATGTTGCTGAAAAGTGATGTCCTTTATTCAGAAAAACAAATGGACAAACATGGAGTGGAGAGGCGGCTGGTAGCGGTTAGGGTGCGCTACCAGCCGCCTCTCCACTCCATGTTTATCCATTTGTTTTTCTAAATAAAGAACATCACTTTTCAGCAACATCCGGGTGAGTGCCACTTTCATTTACTTTCTTTGTGGATCGTTATGATATATCTTATAGTTGAGAACCACCCACTAGTTGCTATCCTGGATTTTGTGCCGCATATATCCTGAATTGAATCCTACGTGAAGAAGTGAATTGTTTGCCTCTTAACCGCCTTAGTGCCTTCCTACCTCTCGTCTTTTTACCTATACATAAAGGTTGAAAAGAATGATTCTCCAGTTACAACCAAAGACAAGTAGGGTACTACAAAGTTAAATATGGTACATACACTGATTTTTTACTTTTATCTGTCCCTACTGAACTTACACAGAGGGCATTCGAGGGGGTGCTCACAAAAAGTTAGGGATATTCGGCTTTCGGGCGAAATTTATGGAAAATGTAAAAAGTTCATGCTATAGTGATATTTTATCAAGAAATTAGGAAATGTAAGTAGAAGTATGTAATGGTGACTTCCTCATCTCAAACAATTTATTGAAACAAAAGCCAACAACAGTGGTGGGTATACCTCCAAAAATGTCAATTTAGGTTATCGAGGTTCTGGGGAACAGCGTTAAGAGTCTTTACATGGTGACTCAGATGACCCCATAGGTTAACTAGAGGATTCAGGTCTGGAGAAAAAAGTGCAGGCCACTTCATTTGAGGTACCCCAGTCTTCAACAGCCTTTCCCTATTGATGCAACCTCAATGAGCTGAGCATTGTCAACCATGAAGATGAACTTAGGCCTGTGTTGTTTATGTAGAGGCACAATGACAGGATTAATGATGTTATTCAAGTAGTAAGGGCTTGTTGCTATACCTTTCACAAAGCGTAGAGCAGTTTTGTATTAACTAGACACACCCACCCAGTAACACCACCACAAAAGGCTTGTCTGGTGATTACATCGTTGGCAGCCATCATTTTTGCTCTGCATGGATCGACTTTCATCAGCACTGATGCCCACTGGTCTCTCATCCAGCATAGATGCTCCCTGGCCCTGATGATGTGGTCAGGTACCCTTGCAGGTCTTCTAGCACGCAGAATATGCTGATGTAAATGGTTTTGAATGGTCTAATGTGACACTTTGGTGCCTCTCACCTCTTTTAAATATGCCTCGAGTTTTGTGGTATTCATCATCCGGTTCACAAGAGCATTGTTCACCATGAAGCAGTCATCAGTGTGAGATGTAGCCAAAGGACAACAAATATGCCTTTCTGTGACTCTTCCAGTCTCTCTGTATCTTTGATGCCACCTGGTGATGACACTCTGTGACTCTCAAAGCTCAGTGGCCACTTCCATCTGAGAACATTCTGCTTGAAGTCTCATAATGGCGAAGTACTGTTGATCAATTGTTAGGTGTTATCTTGGTCCGATGATGTCAAAATGTGAACAACATGATGGTGAGGACTGTTTAAATAGCAATTCTAAATAAACCTCAACTTTTATTGGACTATTCATGGATCAAAAACCTGTTGTGAATTTTGCCATTAAGCTTCTCGTTAGAGATCAGCAAGTTGTGCAAAAAGTACTGAAACAAGATGGTGACATTACGTTCACCTCAAAAGGTTATAGTGTGTTTTAGGATCATCCTGAAATTTCACCCGAAAGCCAAATATCCCTAATATGGGCACCATACGTTGCCACTGGAAATATCAATGGTTCCACTGTGCAAATCCTTAACCTAATATAGTGTTATGATGCAGAAAAATAGCCTAAAATGGCCACAGAAGCTAATATTTTCGTAGTCATCTTTGACCTGTAGATATGCAGTACCTTTTTTTATAATGTAAAGACTTTGTAAATGAGAAAATCTGTTTTAAGAAGTAATTATATTTTCACATATGGTTTCTCAGAAATTGGGAATTTCCACATTAATGTTTGTGGTTTAGAACCACAATATTTATTTTGGTTTTCTTCAAAAAGCAACTGCAAGAAATACATACCCAGCCGCTCAATGCAATCAAAGAGCATAATTGTTTTCTTAGTGGAGGTCCCCTCTATAAAGTAAAAGTACTTTTAAAGTGTATCTAAAAAGAGACTATAAAATTGATGCCCCTTTGAAAGCAAATTATGAATGTATTAAAAGAGTCCTTCTACCCTGGCATTAAAAATTGACTATATACCATGTTCCAAATTATTAAGCAAATTAAATTTTTCTCGGATTTTCCTAAATAGTCGGTGCAAATGACAGTCAGTCTAATAAAAGTCATCACCCGTTAGAGTATACATCAAATTTCATTGAACAAACCTCCCAATGATAATAGTATAATCTCCAAAATGAATAAAAACTCAAAATGCACTGTTCCAAATTATTAGGCACAGTAGAATTTCTAAACATTTGATATGTTTTAAAGAACTGAAAATGCTCATTTGTAGAATTTGCAGCATTAGGAGGTCACATTCACTGAACAAAAAAGCTATTTAACTCCAAAACATCCTAACAGGCCAAGTTACATGTTAACATAGGAACCCTTCCTTGATATCACCTTCACAATTCTTGCATCCATTGAACCTGTGAGTTTTTGGAGAGTTTCTGCTTGTATTTCTTTGCATGAAGTCAGAATAGCCTCCCAGAGCTGCTGTTTTGATGTGAACTGCCTCCCACCCTCATAGATCTTTTGCTTGATGATACTCCAAAGGTTCTCTATAGAGTTGAGGTCAGGGAAGATGGTGGCCACACCATGAGTTTATCTCCTTTTATGTCCATAACAGCCAATGACTCAGAGGTATTCTTTGCAGCATGAGATGGTGCATTGTCATGCATGAAGATGATTTTGCTCCTGAAGGCACGTTTCTGCTTTTTATACCATGGAAGATAGTTGTCAGTCAGAAACTCTATAAACTTTGCAGAGGTCATTTTCACACCTTCAGGAACCATAAAGGGCCCTACCATCTGTTTCCCCATGATTCCGGACCAAAACATGACTTATCCACCTCCTTGCTGACGTCGCAGCCTTGTTGGGACAGTGTGGCCATCCACAAACCATCCACTACTCCATCCAACTGGACCAACCAGGGTTGCTCGACACTCATCAGTAAACAGGACTGTTTGAAAATTAATCTTCATGTATGTCTGGGCCCACTGCAACCGTTTCTGCTTGTGAACACTATTTACGGATGGCTGAATAGTAGGTTTATGAACCACAGCAAGCCTTTGAAGGATCCTACACCTTGAGGTTAGAGGGACTCCAGAGGCACCAGCAGCTTCAAATATCTGTTTGCTGGTTTCTAATGGCTTTTTAGCAGCAATGCAAAAAACACCATTAAGAATACGTATAAAGGTGAAAAAGTGGTGAAAAGACTAGACCACCTGTACAGAGTCCATATTATGGCAAAAAATGGACAAAACAATCTGCCACATAATCCAGCAATATGGAACACATAGAAGTAACCCACTTTTCCTCCTTTTTAAGTGTTGTTAATGGTGTTTATTTGCACTTTACATATAACTAGTTGGTGGCCCGATTCTAAAGCATCGGGTATTCTAGAATGTGTATGTAGTTTATCTATGAAGATTTTAGAATAATACAATGAATACACAGAATTCGACTGACCGAGCGAGACCAATAAGCAAAGCATGGTTCAAATCCCACCCCAATTCGCGGCCGGAGTGTGCCTGTCACTGATTGTTTGCTGCCAGCTACATAGTATATAGCACAGCCACGTAGTATATAGCAGCCCACATAGCAAATAACACAGCCACGTAGTATATAACAGCCCACGCAGTATATAACACAGCCCACGCAGTATATAACACAGCCCACGTAGTGTATAACACAGCCCATGTAGTGTATAACACAGCCACGTAGTATATAACACAGCCCACATAGTATATTGCACAGCCACGTAGTATATTGCACAGCCCACATATTATATTGCACAGCCACGTAGTATATTGCACAGCCACGTAGTATATTGCACAGCCCACATAATAAATAGCACTGCCACGTAGTATATAGCACAGCCACGTAGTATATTGCACAGCCCATGCAGTATATTACACAGTCACGTAGTATATTACAATATTACACAGCCCACGTAGTATATAGCACAGCGACATAATATATAACAGCCCACGCGGTATATAACACAGCCCACGTAGTGTATAACACAGCCCACGTAGTGTATAACACAGCCATGTAGTATATAATACAGCCCATGTAGTATATTGCACAGCCACTTAGTATGTAGCACAGCCCACGTAGTATATTGCACAGCCACATAGTATATTGCACAGCCACATAGTATATTGCACAGCCCACGTAGTATATTGCACAGCCCACGTAGTATATTGCACAGCCACGTAGTATATAGCACAACCACATAGTATATTGCACAGCCACATAGTATATTGCACAGCCACGTAGTATATTGCACAGCCACATAGTATATTGCACAGCCCACGAAGTATATTACACAGCCCACGTAGTATATAGCACAGCGACGTAGTATATAACACAGCCCATGCAGTATATAACACAGCCACGTAGTCCCACATAGTATATAGCACAGCCACGTAGTATATTGCACAGCCACGTAGCATATTGCACAGTGCACATAGTATATTGCACAGTCCACGTAGTATATAGCACAGCCCATGTAGTATATTGTACAGTCCACGCAGAATATAGCACAACCCACGTAGTATACAGTACAACACAGCCACAACGTATATTACACAGCCCACGTAGTATATAGCACAGTCATGTAGCATATTGCACAGCCGATGCAGTATATAGCACAGCCCACTCAGTATATTACAGCCATGTAATATATTACACAGCCCACGTAGTATATTGCACAGCCGACGTAGTATATAGCACAGCGACATAGTATATAACACAGCCCATGCAGCACATAACACGGCCCACATAGTCCCACGTAGTATATAGTACAGCCAAGTAGTATATTGCACAGCCACAAAGTATATTGCACAGCCACGTAGTATATTGCACAGCCACGTAGTATATTGCACAGCCACATAGTATATTGCACAGTCCACGTAGTATATAGCACAGCCTACATAGTATATAGCACAGCCACCTAGTATATTGCACAGCCGATGCAGTATATTGCAGAGCCGGTGCAGTATATAACAGCCCACGCAGTATATAGCACAGGCCACGCAGTACATTACACAGCCCACATAGTATATAACACAGCCCACGCAGTATATAGCAATGTGGGCACCATATCCCTGTTAAAAAAAATAATTAAAATAAAAAATAGTTATATACTCACCCTCCGACGGCCCCTGGATCCATCCCATGCCTTTCCCGCTTCTCGCGCGCTGCTCCGGTCCCAAGCGGCAATAACAGGTGATGATGTAGCGGTCTCGCGAGACCGCTACGTCATCACTGGTCATTGCCGCAATGCACTGGGCTCGATCCGGGGGCCGTCGAAGGGTGAGTATATAATGATTTTTTTTTTAAATTATTTTTAACATTATGTTTTTACTATTCATGCTGCTTAGGCGGCATCAATAGTAAAAAGTTGGTCACACAGACGGTTAATGGCAGCGTTAACGGACTGACTTACACCGCGTTATGCCGCGGTGTAAGGCAGTCCTTTTAACGCTATGTGGGCACTGACTGGGGGGGAGTATGGAGGGGGCACTGACTGCAGGGGAGTAGGGAGCGGCCATTTCGCAGCCGGACTGTACCCGTCGATGAATGGTCGTGGCTGTTCTGTGACAGACAGACAGAAAGACAGACAGACAGACAGAAAGACGGAAGTGACCCTTAGACAATTATATGGTAGATAAAGATACAGTTTCACACTATTTGCCTCTCATAAATGCCTTCATATGATGATTATAACTCTTTTTGGTGCCAGGTATATGCTTTTTCTTGTTCTTATCAAGTTCTAATTGTTAGCATTAACCCCTTCTGTTTCACAGTGTAAACATACATTGTGATCAAGAAAGAGTTCGGTCATTTTAGCATACATACATGTACAACTCATTGATTTCAATCAAGCGTTTAAAGGGGACTTATTACATCTCAAACTAATGACATGTTTACATAGGTGGTGATTAAACTCATACCCTGATTTTAGAAATAATTTTTGCCGTTTCTGAGAAATTCAGCATTGAAATCATATTTAAATGAGCTGCAAGTGCTTTGAGGTGGGACATTGCACTTGAAACTTTGTTGCACTGAGAGACCCGCTGCTGAGATGAAATAACCTTTATTTCTCCTGGCAGCATCGAGCTTTCAGTCATAGAGGTGCTGCCGACACGGCTTCAGTCACTGTTCAGTACGTAGAGAACGGCAACAAAAACTACATCCTGTCACTCATTGACAGACGGCAGACGGCTCCAATGCTGACTTTAGTTGAACTGTCTATGATAAGGTTAATGAGTGGGTTTACCTACAATCCTGTAATAATGCTGGGTATGTGTGATCTATATTTGTTACCTTTCCTTACAATCCTGCCTGTCATGATAGAAAGAGAGCTAATAAAACTGATCACTAGTGTTGAGCCACCCTAGTGTTCTGGTTCGGTTCGGGTCGTCGAACAGGGACGTTCGACGAACACTGTCAAACCCCATTGAAACCAATGGCAGGCAAACACAAACACATACAAACACATGGAAAACACATAGAAAACACATTAAAAGGTGTCCAAAAGCTGACAAACTGCTCAGAAGACACAACAAACACATGGAAAAGTCACAACTACATATAGTCATGCGAAAAGAAAAGAGGTGGAGGAGTAAAAGGAGGAGGAGACACAGATATAGGCATGTCATTCCCTTCTAAAATCAAGAAAGGCTGGAGTAAAAATGTAAACTCACTCTACCAACACCCAGACGTCTTGACAAAAAAAAGAAAAAAAGAAATATCTTTAGGTAGAATAGCGGTAGGTCCATTCAGAACACTTTCCTTAGAAGACGTAGTGGTACCCCCGTTGAGAGTTGTGCCAAAAAATGAACCCAATACATTCAGACTAATCCACCATTTGTCATATCCAAGGGGCAGGTCAGTAAACGACAACATCGACGCAGAACCAAGTACAGTACTATGTACTGTACCTCCTTTGACGAGGCAATCAGGCGGGTCAAGAAGGTGGTAAGGGGCACCCTAATGGCCAAAACAGACATTGAGGGGGTATTCCAGTTACTACCTGTGCCTCCGAATAGTGTCCTCCCATTGGGCTGCTTCTGTGAAGGAGCATACTACATAGATCGCTGTTTGCCCATGGGGTGCTCCATATCCTGCTCACTATTAGAGGCGTTTAGTTGCTTCCTCGAATGTGTCGTCATGGACGTTTGTAAGGCGGCACATATTATCCATTACCTCAACGACTTCTTATGCCTGGGCCCAAAAGATTTGCCACAGTGTGAAAACACGCGGTAGTCCACCTGTGAGAAGGAGAGAGCTGGAGGGAGAGTGGACACCCCAGAGCTGAGGAGTTAGATTGAGAAAGAAAGAAGGCGGTGTAGCTTGCTTCATGGGTGGGGTACTCTGCTGAGTAGCAGAAATTGCTACTAGGCTCAAAAGGATTTCCTGGACCAAATGCCGTTAAAAAATAGTACTTAGGTAGACAGGCGGTGTAGCTTGCTTGATGGGTGGGGTACGTTGCTGAGTTGCACCAAATTCTACTAAGCCCAAAATGATTTCCTGGGCTAGATGCCGTTACAAAATAGTAGTTAGGTAAACAGGCGGTGTAGCTTGCTTCATGGGTGAAGTACGCTGCTGAGTAGCACCAAATTCTACTAGGCCCAAAAGGATTTCCTGGGCTAGATGTCGTTACAAAATAGTAGTTAGGTAAACAGGCGGTGTAGCGTGCTTCATGGGTGAAGTACGCTGCTGAGTAGCACCAAATTCTACTAGGCCCAAAATGATTTCCTGGGCTAGATGCCGTTACAAAATAGTAGTTAGGTAAACAGGCGGTGTAGCTTGCTTCATGGGTGGGGTACGCTGCTGAGTAGCACCGAATTCTACTAGACCCAAAAGGATTTCCTGGGCTAGATGCCGTTACAAAATAGTAGTTAGGTAAACAGGCGGTGTAGCTTGCTTCATGGGTGAAGTACGCTGCTGAGTAGCACCAAATTCTACTAGGCCCAAAAGGATTTCCTGGGCCAGATGCCGTTAAAAATAGTACTTAGGTAAACAGGTGGTGGGTGGCTGGGCTACTCTGCTGACTAGCAGACACTGAAGCTTTGGAGCAGACCTCTGAATCCCAGGCCATAGTATGGGGAAACAACTCTGCAGACGACCCCACCTACCTGGAATTGACGATGGCAGCGTCATGTAAAACTCAGCAAGGGGACTAAATAAAAGTGTCTCCATTTTTTCCAAAAATTCGGCCACAGACACCACTTAAGTGGCATCAATTTCGCCAGAGTTTTTTAAAACGGTTGGTGAGATGATTTTCAAAAATCATCAAGCTTTTAGTCTTCCCAAGATGACACAGGGGTAGAGAAGTCCTTGCGGATCCAGGATTTGTTCATCTTGATGAACGTTAGTCTGTTTACATTGTTACTGGACAGCCGCGTGCGCTTATCTGTCAGCACACCACCAGCAGCGCTGAACACACGTTCAGAGAGAATGCTGGCTGCGGGGCACGACAAGATCTCCAAGGCTTGAGTGGCGAGCTCAGGCCATTTTTCAAGATTGGAAGCCCAAAATGAGCAAGGGTCCAGTTCCACAGTCATGGCATTGATGTTAACTTGGAGATACTATTCTACCATCCTCTCTAGGCATTGGCTGTGCGTCAGACTTCTTGTCTCCTGTGGCCTTGCAAAGGATGGTCTAAAAAAATCTTGAAACGATTTGAAAAATTTGCTGTTACCACCAGATACGATGTTACTGTTACGGTTTGAGTGATGACTCGATAGTCCCACGGTTGGCAAGTTAGAACTCAGAGATTCACTATGTGCACCACTGGTGTTTTGTGGAAAAGCAGATGTTAGATTCTGTAACAGTCCCTGCTGATACTCCTGCATCCCTTTCTATGGCAGGAATTATTTCGCCAAATTTGCTTTTGTACCGGGGATCTAAGAGTGTGGCAACCCAGTAGTCGGCATTACTTCGGATTCTGACAATCCGAGGGTCATGTTGCAGGTAGTGCAGCAAGAAGGCACTCATGTGTCTTGTGCATCCAGGAGGACCAAGTCCTTGTTGTCTTGGTGGTGGCAAGGTGAGAATCATGCTTCCTTCATCAGCCCTCTCCCCCCAACCTCGCACAACAGAAATTTGATCAAGGTCTCCCTCATCTGATGAGTCTTCCATGCCCAGCGCCTGTTCGTCCTCCACTTCTTCCTCGCCTCCTGCACCTTCCTCAACAGTTTGGCTGCTACCAACAAGGTTCAAAATGTGAGCCATACAAGGCACGTGTGTGACATTGCCCCGACGAAGGGCCGCACCCAGGTTTGGAGCATTGTCGCACACAGCCTTCACTGGCTGTGGTTGAGTGGAGACAACCATTGATGGAACTCGGTCTCCAGAGCTGACCACAACTCCTCAGCTGTGTGACTCACATTTCCCAGACATTTCAATGTAAACACTGCCTGGTGCCGTTGAGCCCTGGTGACAGCATAGTGAGGAAGTGTGCAGGATTCCTTCTGCGCAGTTACAACACGGGTGGCATTACCAGACAGGCTTTGAGTGCAGGTGGAGGACCGAGAGGAGGTTGAGGAGGCAGAAGCAGTAGAGGAACTTCTAGATACAGAGGATCGACGAGCAACTCGTGGCTATGGCAAGACTTGGACAGCAGCCCCTTCTCCTGATGTCGCCGTAGCTACCCAGTGCCCAGTTACCGACATGTAACGCCCCTGTCCATGTCTACTCGTCCAAGTGTCTGTGGTGAAATGCACCCTGTCACACACAGAGTTTCTCAAGGAAGCGGTGATGTTGTGTGCGACATGCTGGTGTAGCGCAGGCACAGCTTTCTTTGAGAAGTAGTGGCGACTGGGCATCTGGTACTGGGGCACTGCGACGGACATATGGTCTCAAAAACCCTCTGTGTCCACCAGGCGGAAATGCAGCATTTCTGTAGCCAACAGCTTGCAGATGGAGAAATTCAACCTCTTAGCTTTGTCATGGCTAGGAGGAAATGGTCTTTTACTTGTCCACATCTGAGGGACTGAGGGCTGGCTGCTCTGCTTAGTTGGAGTTGAGTAGGGTGTCCCCGGCAAACTGCTGGTCTGTGAGGAAGGTGCAGGCGGAGATGTTATGTTTCCTTGATCAAAATGTGGTGTCGATGTCGGAGAGCGCTCACCACCAGCAGGTGTTTCCACTTGCAAATGTCCTGATGACCTGCCAATCACACTGGCTGTTGCGGGTAAAGAGGTGGAAGGTCTGCATCCAAAACCATGTACGACTGCTGTCCCCACAGTCACAGATGATGAAGTGGACATGGATGCACTTGATGGGGCAGACGGTGGTTGACCCGGCCCACTAGGCCGCATTGTAGAACAGTGAGCTTCCCACTGCAACTTATGCCTCATATCCATGTGACGGTTCATGCATGAAGTACTCAAGCTAGTGATTTTTTGCCCTCTACTGAGATTTTGTTGACAAATTTTACAGACAACATGAGTTGGGTCATCCTTTGCGATGTCAAAAAATGCCCAGGCTATGCAAGGCTTAGAGCCCGTGAGACCTGAAGAGCCACCACGACTTCTGGTCTGAGGCACAGTTGGGGTTGAGGATGCAGTTGTTGATGTGCTTCCAGTACTCCGTCTCTGTCCAGGAAGGCACACCGTTACCTTGTTGTCAGACTTGTCTTTAGCATCCTCCTCCACCTCCTCTGCTGACCTCATGGACCTGCAGACTGGGGGTTGATAGTAAGTGGGGTCTACAACCTCGTCATCATCATCATCCTGTGTGTTCTCACACCCATCGTCCTCAGAGCCAGCCTCTTCCTGCCCTGACCGAAAAGTCAAGTTTTCGTTCCAATCAGGTATCTCATCATCTTCCTCATTGTCTCCACCAACAGGAGTTACAGTTTGGGAATGAGGGTCTACAATATGCTTAGAGCCTTCTTCATCTGGGCCTGGATCCGACTCACAAAGATTCTGGGCATCAGTGCAGATAATTTCCTCGTCTGGATTCACAGAAGCTCTGGAGCAGACCTCTGATTCCCAGGCTATAGTATGCGTAAACAGCTCTACAGACTCAACCATGTGTGTTACCCCATGCTCAGACGGGCAGCTGGAGACTTGGGAGCTGTGAGGAAGCAAGTGCGATTGGGGTGACAACTCTGACGACTTGAGTAGCTGTGATGTTGAAGTTGACATGGAGGAGAACCCACTTGAACGAGCACATGATATCCGTTCAAGCACCTGCTGTTTCTGTGCCTCATCTGGAATTTTTGTCGATGCTTGCAGCGATGGTCGTAAGAAAGGGATCATATCAGATTGTCCACGCAAAGAAGTAGACATCTTACATGTTACTGTTGCTTTACCACCTACCCCACTGACACAACCTTTTTTTTCCCATTCCAACATGCCTATTCCCCTTTCCACCAGCAGCAGGCTTTTTGCCACTCATTTTAGTGCTTAACTAATTGGTAACTCTGTATCTGTAGTTGTTGGCACAACAACCGATGGATGAAAACCGAGCAGAACTGAATGGCCAAACTGTGGTACTAGGCCCAAATCTAATAACTGGATTAGATGCAGTGAAAATTGAGATACACAGGCGGTATAGTTTGTTTCACAGGCGGGCTACTCTGCTGACGTGCAGACACTGCTCCTAGTCCCTAAACTATTAACTGGATTAGATGCAGTGAAAATTGAGATACACAGGTGGTGTAATTAGTTTCACAGGCGGGCTACTATGCTGACGTGCAGACACTGCTCCTAGGCCCTAAACTATTAACTGGATTAGATGCAGTGAAAATAGAGATACACAAGTGGTGTAGTTAGTTTCACAGGCGGGCTACTCTGCTGACGTGCAGACACTGCTCCTAGGCCCTAAACTATTAACTGGATTAGATGCAGTGAAAATAGAGATACGCAGGCGGTGTAGTTAGTTTCACAGGCGGGCTACTCTGCTGACGTGCAGACACTGCTCCTAGGCCCAAAACTATTAACTGGCTAGATGCAGTAAAAATTGAGATACACAGGCGGTGTAGCTAGCTTCACAGGCAGGCTACTCAGATGACTATCAGACAATACTACTAGCCCAAAAGGATTGGCTGAGCTAGATTACACCAAATGCTGTGACAAACACTTGCACAGCACTGGCACAGACCTGCCTGACAAACAGTGCTATGAACTGCTGTAACCTACCCTGAAAAGGGCTGATATTACAACTAATCCCATCTCCTCCCGACTCCCTTAACCTATCTTTCTGACAATTCGCTCCCAAAAAAACAATCTGTATAGCGCCCACAACAGCAGCGATGCCATCTAACAGTAAGCTGAAGCAGTGAGGAAATGGTGGCGACGGGGCAAATGGCTGGTTCCTATAGGGGAAGGGGGACATGTGACATACACAGCCAATGGCACATGCCCTTGCTTGTGTGCATCACATGCACATTGCTATGTGTGTGCGCACTGCTGATAGGCTGAGAGACTGCACCACCCCACTGTAAATGCGAGAAAGAAAAAAAAATGGAGATCAGCGTTATTTCAGCACAGATCTATCCCCCGCCCCTCCCCTGCCCACTATACACTGAAACAGTCTATTAGCAATGATAAACAGTTTTAATGTGCAAATCAAGCTAGGCTTTTGGTGAATGAACAGTTATCGAACAGAAACTTGAACAGCCAAATTTTAAGCAAATTGTTCTGGTTCGTCGAATAACTCGAACACCACCCAAAACAGCTCGAATTTGAAATTGGCAAACAGTTCGACTCGAACACTGCTCATCTCTACTGATCACACAACAGGAAGTGTAAAGGTGCCCATATACATTGGAGTAATATAAGGAGGACCTGCTCATGTCAACTAGACTGGCTGACTATCAAATCTGCCTCCATACTTTACCTGATAACAGCTATTGAATCTTAATGTCTGATCCTTTTGTTCTAACAGAATATAAGTCATTGGCAGTGGCTTACTTTCCTCTACCTATTGAAAACACACGTTTGGTAGAGCTGAACAAATATCCTGAAATGTGATTCAAGCAGAGTTACTCAACTCAAGGGGTGAGATTTAATTTGCATAAAATCAACTCAATACTAATAGAATGGGTTGGGAATGGGTTAAAATTTTCAATAACATTTTATAAGCTCTCAGCCCTACCCATCTTACTTAGGAGTGCCGCTATCTTTCTCACTACTCACAACTGTCCCGCTGCTGTCATAGCTCACAGCTACCTTTTCTTCTTCCCCCTCTAGATCTTCAGGCAGGAGTTGCCACTTATTAGGCCTCTTTGTGTCATGTTTTGCGTGAAACAAATCAAATGTAGTTGAAGTCGAAGTGTTTTTTAGGGACTTTTCAGTGGTGGCATCATCAGGAAGCCCCAAAGTGAGAAGGAAAAGAAACAGAACCTGGTTGGAGGGCAGAGCAGCCGCCAAAGAGTCAAGATGGTATGAGGGCTGAGGAGAGATGAGTAAAACAGACTGTTTAGGGTTGTAACCCCTGTTCCCAACCCATGGAATCCAGCAAAAGCTTGTCAGCCATTTAATTTCTTTGGTCAAAAGAGGATTCCCAGATAACTGTGGCTCACCAGCAAATCAGACTGAGTGCCAAATCAGCAAAACCCACACATGTTTACTCAATATCTTGTTAGAATCTAAACTTCTAGTAAAGTCAAATTGTTCACATAGTTATAAAATGGGAAAAAGAGACAAAAGAAAAATTGTATAGATAAGTACAATTTGCAACCATAGATTTATGTCTAGAAGTACATTGTAAATGCTAATGGACAGAAAATTACATTGTATAACATGATGTTCTCTCAAGTTCCCCACGAGTTTTGTATTAGACCACCAAGAAGCCTTTTTACATGTTTGGACACCACCGGAGTAGTTTAACATTTGGAGAGAGAAAGGTAACAATTTGTATATAATATGAAAGCACTATTTAAATTTCCAGTTGTCCAAAATATCTGCCATTAGTGATGCTTGTGGCCATCATACTAATCCTGTTGTACCAAAACCACATTGCATTTTCCTCTGTCCATGTTGTGATGTTTAGGCTACAACATTAGCAAAATGAGAGAGGCTAATGTTCTAGCCAAAATGTCACCTGTTGAACTAATGTTCCTTTTCAGCATCAAACTTGGAGTTCTGCCCACTTCTACCAATATTTTTTTTCTTGTATGATGGTCTGACTGGGGTTATCCACCACGAGGCGTGCAGCTTGATTAATGATTCACAAGCCTGGAATTCGAGTGCTGTTTGTACTGCTAACTTTTTATGTATATTACACCTTCTGTATAGAGTACATAACATATTTTATTAAAAATTGCAAACCTGGAAAGGAGTTTAGAGCTCACTGAGCATGCGCTGGCTGAGGTCAGTGATATGGATGAGGGTGGAGGTGGGGAAGATCAGGGTCAAGAAGTAGGTAGCTGGGTAACAATTAGGAGATGGGGTAGGGAGAAAAGTGCCAGGGAGCCCAGTTCTGATCTGGCACAACCCAGTAAATATGCCTATTTGGCTGATATTAGGAATGCAAGCCCAGGCCTTGGATCACTACAGCAGGATGCTGCTCCTAGCAACCAGGAAAATGACTACTGTAGGAAGGAGGGAAATAGGAGTGCAGCATAGGGCAGACAGATGTGAGACTGTGAATGCCGAACAGTGTGTTGTCGGCCGGGTTCTTGGATTCGTCATATTGCGGATCAGATAGACAGATTGCTGGGAGGGGCTGGGTAACACCCAGCGGTCATGGTACATATCAGTACCAATAGCAAAGTTATAGAGAGGTAGAAGGTCCTTAAACATTATTACAGAAAACTAAGAGAGTAGCTGAAGAGTCAAGACACATTCTAAAGACATAATGATAGGGAATTTAGATTGTGAGCCCCATCGGGGACAGTAATGATAATGTGTGCAAAAAATGTAAAGCGCTGCGGAATATGTTAGCGCTATATAAAAATAAAGATTATTATTATTATTATTATTAAGGCCATGACCTCCAAGGTTGTGTTTTCAGAAATACTGTCAGTACCACAATTGTCATTAGATAGACAGCGGAAGCTTAGGGAGATAAGTAGGTGACTTAGAAATTGGTGCAGGAAGGAAAGGTTTGGGTTCATGTAGAACTGAGTTGACTTCTCAGGCTCAACGGTAGGGACAGGCTGCAGAGGGTGCAGCTGTATTTGGAGAAAAAAATGGTGAGATGGATGGATGAGCTTTTAAATTAGGATCTATTGGAGAGGGAAGGTAGTTGTGCTAAAAAGGGGATAGATAGAGTAGACAGAAAGAGACAGTAAGGGTTAGTGAAGATTTACGTGTGGGCTGGGATATGCAAGGAAAGAAGGGAGCTGAGTAGGAGTAACAAATGTGCTAGCAGTACTAAATGTCTGCTGGCAAATGCAAGAAGTCTTGCAAATGAAATGAATGAATTGGAGACTTTTGTGTCAGCCACAGAAAACGACGTGGTGGGCATTACAGAAGCCTAGCTGAACGAAAACCGTTACTGGATGACAAATGTAGAGGGTTACACTACATTTAGAAAGTACAGGAAAGACAAAAAGGTGGAGGGGTGTATACTTTCATTAAATCCAACTTAAGGCCTGTGCTTAATGATGACATTGGAGGAAGCTGTGCTAATGTAGAGTCAGTGTGGGTAAATGTACATGGGGATGGCAATAATGGAAAGCTGCTAATTGTAGTTTGCTACAAGCCTCCTACTATAGTTGAACAGGTAGAGGATGAAATGCTGTAACAAATTATAAAGGCAGAAAATAATAATAGGGTCCTTCCTTATTATGGGGGAATTTAACTATCCAGACATTCAATGGGATATAGAATTTTCCGGTTCTGCTGAAAGTTGCAAGTTCTTATCCGCAATTCAAGACAATTACCTCTCACAGTTGGCAGATGAACCAACCAGAGGAGATAATATGCTGGATCTGGTTCTGTCAAATAGACCAAATACAATTTCAGATCTACAAGTCTGGGAGCATTTGGGATGCAGTGGCCATAATATGGTAAGTTTCAATGTAATTTTCAACCAAACATTCAAAAGGGGAAATGCAAAAACTGGAACTTTAGGAAAGCCGATTTAAACAAATTAAGGGGAGAGCTTAATGATGTAGATTAGGACCATGTTATGGTAACTGGGGATACTGAACATATATGGGGCTTGCTAAAGGATATACTACTAAAATTCGGTAGAAAACATATACCCTCTTGTAATAAAATGTCCAGGAATAAAAAGAAACCCTTATGTATAATTAAGACAGTACACAGTTTAATAAGACAGAAACAAAGGCCATTCAAAATCTTGAAGGCCGAAAATACAGAAATAGCATTTCAGAAGTATAAAGATCTCAATAAGAAATGTGAAAAATAAATCAAACTAGCAACGTTATCTACAGAGAAATAAATCACCAGCGACATTAAAATAAATCCCCCAAAATTTTATAGATACGTCAATGACAAAAAGTAAAAAAAAAAAAATGGTATTGGCCCATTAAAAGATGACAATCACAAGATAATTACAGAGGACAAAGAAAAGGCTGAGATATCAAACAGACACTTTCATCCATATTGATCAATAAATTGTCCTGGGATCTTTTACAAAGACAAAAGTCAAACTTTACCACCTGATATAACTAGTTTAATGCAAGAAGAAGTGTGCCTGTGTCTGAGCAAATTGAACATTGACAAATCCCCTTGCCCAGATGGCACTCATCCATGTATACTGATGGAATTGAGCTCAGTAATTCACAGACCGATGTATCTATTATTCTTAGACTCTCTTGTAACAGGAGTGGTGCCACAGGATTGGAGAATGGCTCACGTGGTACCGATATTTAAGACAGATAAGAAGGTGGATCCAGACAACTACCGTCCTGTAAGCCTGACATCATTAGTGTGCAAAGTTTTTGAGGACATTATAACAGATGACCTGCAGAGATATATTGCGAAGAATAATATAATAAATGACAACTGGTACGGATTCATGAATAATAAGTCATGTCTAACATGTTGGGTTTCTATGAGGAGATAAGTGCAAATCTGGATGTTAGTAATGCAGCTGATGTGATTTATCTGGACCTTGCAAAGGCATTTGTTACTGTTCCACTTAACAGCCTTATACTGAAGCTACAGAAATAAGGACAGGGGGAAACTATATGCAGATGGGTAAGCAATTGGCTAAATGACAGGAAACAAAGAGTTGTCAGAAATGGTACGTTCTCTAAATGGGATATAGTCAGCAGTGGGATACCCCAGGATCTGTACTAGGACCAATTCTTTTTAATCTCTTTATTAATGACCGTGTGGATGGGATTGAGAGTAAAGTGGCGGAGAGAGAGAAAGAGAGAGAGAGAGAAAGAGAGACACAACATGCAAAAAAAGGAAATTAATTCAAATAAACTCAAGGTACAAGTCTGCTGGACCAACAATCTCATAATCCACCAGATAAATAAGGAGTCAAAAAAGGCTTAATAACACTTAATAATATATATATATATATATATATATATATATATATATATATATATATATATATATAGACATACTGAATATATATTTTAGTATTTTATTTTGTTATATATGTTTGAAATTAGAGGATCTATCCTTGATTTTCAGAATGTTAACTCCATGTCAAAATGGCTGTGTATCCTTTCTGAAAGCTTACCGCCTGCAGAACTAATATAAAGCTTTTCTTAACATCAGAATAATGTAATTAATGCATGGAATTTCAAAGCAAGTTTACAGCTTCATCAGGTCTGAGAAATCTATTTAATAATTCAAGCAGTTTTCTTTTTAGGAAATTAGGTGACATATTTGCTTTAAACTGAGTTACATCCAGATACCTGCAGGAACACATTCCTGTGACTATGTGCAGCAAGAGAACCCGCTAATGTAGTAAAAAGCATAAATCATGTTTGAAGTGTTTTAGAAGCCCAGCATAAATGTTAGCACATTGGTATTTCAATCGTATTTATATATGTGATGTTAAATACTTTTGTGTGAAAAATGACAAAACTATAAAAGTTGTGATATCAATATTGGTTAACCATAAAAATTCTATGTGCAAGCTATTGGAGCACAGAGGCCCTCTAAACAGACATTTTACATAGATCACATAGATTTTTCCGGATAACATGGTAAAACACTATTGTTTTCTTTAAATCTTAAATTTTGTATTTATTTACACATTTTCAATTAATATACAAACTGCTATTCCTCAAAAAAATTTATGAATAAATTCACAACTGGGAGTTAGCGGTTGGGGGTGTATCCGTGCAGCGGCCAATCAGTGCTGCCATTGTCAGTCTGAGTAAAGAAACATCCATTTGACAAGTGGAATAACACCCAGTTGCCAATTTATTCATACATTTTGTGGAGGAATAACAGAGGGATTGGACAATGTAGCAGATTTTGTTTTTCATAAGTACTACAAATTACACACCAAAACAAAAGTGTCAGTAGAGCTCCTGAGCTGCATACACAAAACGCCACATTCAGACATCCGTGTTGCATGTAAATGTTCTATCCTTGCTTTTATCAGGTATAGAACATATGTTTCTTAAAGTCTGATGACATTGTGCGCCATCTGTGTGCTGTCCGTATTTATTATTTCAAATTATAGAAGCTTTGAAATGGACTTAATTATTTAACCATAAGGCCACATTCACACTATGAGTTTTTGGTCAGTATTTTACCTTAGTATTTGTCAGTCAAAAACAGGAGTGTAACAATTAGAGGAAAAGTATAATAGGAACATGTCACCACTTCTGGATTTATCACCCATTTTGTATTCGGCATGTGAATGTACTTTGCAACTGTGTGGTCTGTGTCAGCATGTGCTCAGGGTCGGCTGGTAGCCATTAGAATTCCAGCACCTCCGGAGAGGAGTTTGTTCATGTGGAATCAGGGCTGGCATAATGCTACTAGAATTCTGAGTAGAGTTGTTTGAGTGCTGTTGCTGACTGTATGACCACTGTTGCTATCTGCTCTGTTAGTGGCCTTCGATCCTCTGTGAAGTTAACAGGGATCGTGTCTAGCATCATATCTTTCGTTACTGTGTACGAGTGACACGGCTTTATTTCTGAGCATCAGCTTCGTTACTATGTGCGAGTAAAACTACCTCTTATGCTGCTCACTGAGTCACCTGGAACTCAGTGCGAGCAAGCAATCGCTTACTGCATTCTCCGCCATTGTTCATATTAGCTACAGTTTTACATCTCTGCATGGTGGACCCCGGGTTGCAATTGCACTTCTTCACTAAATCTATTTAGTGCAATCCGCCAACCCTAACACACACTATACATTGCCACATCTTGGATTTACACACACACACTATACATTACCACATCTTGGAGTTACACACAGACACTATACATTACCACATCTTGGAGTTTCTGAGCGGAGTTTGCACGAGCTGAGCAGCTGAAGGATCTTCCACACAATGAACTCAAGGACCTCTCAGGTCATGTGATCAGTCACATGACCTGAAAGGTCCTTGAATGAATCATGTAGAATGTCCTTCAACTGCTCAGTGCTCAGCTCCTGCAGCCTCCATTCAGTCCTGGTAGCTTTTTCTCCTGCTCTACAGTGATCACATTGATCATTGTCAGACAGGAGGAGAGGGCAGTTCTCTCTGTGATAGGGGAGGAGTGGTGTCCATCTTCTCCATCAGAGGACACTGCCTGTGGACAATAAGACGCACACACTTTTTAACAAGAGTTTCTCGTGTTAAAGAATGCATTGTATGTTCTGAAAAATATGGTACTAATTTCTGGAGGGCCAAACGGGTTAAGAGAATCCATTGTCCTGATGTATGAGGCATCCAGAGATGTCTACACAGGGTGCCATCAGTACCTGCCAGGACTGCTTCTCAGCTAATGCAACTACTCTTCTGTGTGTAACTGATCACATATAGCAAAAATCTGTCAAAAGTATTTTTATGTGCATATGGTTGGGGGCCCGCACAAAATTGGAATTGCGGGCCGCATGTGATCTCATTGGCTGCAGGTTGTGCACCCCTGCTTTAGGGAAAACACCATCAACATTTTCCTACGACACTTCAAATACACTGGCATCTATAAGACGACATGTGTACATATCCCTAGACTTTCAAAGCACAGTGCGAAGAGGAAGATGCCAGTTAACACAATATAAACAGAGGCTGGAGAGTCATAGAAATTTATTGTGAACATTTTATTGAGATGCTTTGCAAAAAAGAAAAAAAAGAGCATGAACCGCACATCCCAAAATCATACGTTGATCTAAAGCCGCTAGGCAAAAATTTATATAACTGAATATGAGGTTTTCAGTTTAACATTCTGATCAGACTGTATGAAGCCCACTGCCACTTCACAGCAAACCTCGTAGTGGGTCCTACCGCCCTAACGGAGCGGAGCCGAGCGGCGCCCACCACCACAGCGTCAATGCACCAGCAGTGCGGACGGCCTGTTGCCACACAGCACCCATGCTGCAAGACTGAGTCCCCATGACTCCAGACTGCGCCGCCCCACCAAAACCTCTAGTGAGGGTCAAGCATGGAGGATACTACTAGATGAGGTTTTGTCTGCCACTGCAGAATACCTTCATGAACCTGGACATTCTTTCAATCCCCTGATGAACCCCCATAACGGGGAGGGAAAGGCGTCGGGAAGAAAAAAGGAAGTATAAAACGATGCATTATCCAGGGTGGCTATATTTTCCAATGGGCTTCATTTAAACAGGCTCAAACTTGGGAACTGCCCTTGTCAGGGCGGGAGACTTATACACGGGGCACGACAGGGGAGATAGGTTCCAACCCCCACCCCCTCCCCTTCGTCTCCCCCTTGAGGGGAAAAGGTTTACTTGTCTCTCCCCTACGCCGTGCTCTGAAAAATCACAGAAATCTATAAGAAGGAGAGAAACGGCGTTTGGTGAGATCAAACTATTTTTTGTCTAGTGCACTGGTACGCATGAGCACCTAATTATAATTTTAAACATAAGATATTGTTTTAGAAGTATACATATTAAATGTTAAGTTTTAGAATTTAGTGGCTGGCTTTGCTGTTTTGTGTTGAGTTTCAGTGCTCCTTTCATTTTGGTGTTGGTGCTGTGTGGCGGCCATTGTTGCTGTGGCTTTGTGCTGGTGGGGCGGCACGGTCTGGAGTCATGGGGACTCAGTCTTGCAGCATGGGTGCTGTGGGGCAACAGGCCGTCTGCCCTGCTGGTGCATTGCCGCTGTGGCGGTGGGCGCTGCACGGCTCCGCTCCGTTAGGGTGGTAGGACCCACTACGAGGTTTGCCGTGACGTGGCAGTGGGCTTCATACAGTCTGATCAGAATGTTAAACTGAAAACCTCATATTCAGTTATATAAATTTTTGCCTAGCGGCTTTAGATCAACGTATGATTTTGGGATGTGCGGTTCATGTTCTTTTTTTTTCTTCTATTTTATTGAGATGGATGACTGCTTTAACTGCCATTAAGAGGAAAAATTGTAGATGCAAATTGCAAGATAGCAAGTTTTTAAAGATTGCCTGTCACCAAAACACTGCTTTTCTCTTCTCTGGAGCAATTATTTGATATACACTGCTCAAAAAATAAAGGGAACAACAGAATATAACTGCAAGTAAATCAAACTTCTGTGAAATCAAACTGTCCACTTAGGAATCAACACTGTTTGACAATCAATTTCACATGCTGTTGTGCAAATGGAATAGACACCAGAGGGAAATTATTGGCAATTATCAAGACACACTCAAAAAAAGGAGTGGTTCTGCAAGTGGGAACCACAGACCACATCTTGGTTGTGCTTTCACATGAGCCTTAGGTGGACTCTACAACCCTCACAAGTGGCTCAGATAGTGCAGCTCATCCAGGATTTCACATCAATACGAGCTGTGGCATGAACATTTGCTGTGTCTGTCAGTGTAGCATCCAGAGGCTGGAGGCTCTACCAGGAGACAGGCCAGTACACCAGGAGACGTGGAGGAGGCCATAGGAGGGCAACAACCCAGAAGCAAGACCGCTACCTCAGCCTTTGTGCAAGGAGGAACAGGAGGAGCACTGCCAGAGCCCTGCAAAATGACCTCCAACAGGCCAGAAATGTGCATGTGTCTGCACAAATGGTTATAAACCGACTCCATGAGGATGGTCTGAGTGCCCGACGTCCACAGATAGGGGTTGTGCTCACAGCCCAACACCGTGCAGGACGATTTGCATTTGCCACAGAACACCAGGATTGGCAAATTCGCCACTGGTGCCCTGTGCTCTTCACAGATGAAAGCAGGTTCACATTGAGCACATGTGACTGACGTGACAGAGTCTGGAGATGCCGTGGAGAGTGATCTGCTGCCTGCAACATCCTTCAGCATGACCAGTTTGGCAGTGGGTCAGTAATGGTGTGGGGTGGCATTTCTTTGGAGGGCTGCACAGCCCTCCATATGCTCACCAGAGGTAGCCTTACTGCCATTATGTACCGAGATGAGATCCTCAGACTCCTTGTGAGTCCATATGCTGGTGTGGTTGGCCCTGAGTTCCTCCTAATGCAGGACAATGCCAGACCTCATGTGGCTGCATTTCCTGCAAGATGAAGGCATTGAAGCTATGGACTGGCCCGCCTGTTCCCCAGACCTGAATCCGATTGAACACATCTGGGACATCTTGCCTCGCACCATCCACCAATGTCATGTAGCACCACAGACTGTCCAGGAGTTGGCGGATGCTTTAGTCCAGGTCTGGGAGTAGATCCCTCAGGAGACCATCCGCTGCTTTATCATGAGCATGCCCAGGCATTGTAGGGAGGTCATACAGGCACGTGGATGCCGCACACAATACTGAACATCATTTCCTTGTCTCGAGGCATTTCCACTGAAGTTGGATCAGCCTGTAATTTGATTTTCCACTTTGAGTATCATTCCAAATCCAGACCTCCATGGGATATTCATTTTGATTTACATTGATCATTTTTATGATTTATTGTTCTCAACACATTTTACTATGTAAGGAATAAAGATTTGCAACTGAAATATTTCATTCAGTGATATCTAGGATGTGGTATTTTATGTGCCCTTTATCTTTTGAGCAGTGTACATATATATATAAGTTGTGCTCAAAAGTTTACATACCCCTGCAGAATTTTTGCTTTCTTTTCCTTTTTTCAGAGAATATGAATAATAACACCAAAACTTTTTCTACACTTATGGTTAATGGTTGGGTGAAGCCATTTATTGTCAAACCACTGTGTTTTATCTTTTTAAATCATAATGACAACCAAAAACATCCAAATGAACCTGGTCAAAAGTTCAGCTACCCTGGTGATTTAGGCCTGATATCATGCACAGAAGTTGACATAAATGGCTACTAAAGGTAACATCTTCAGCTGTGACCTGTTTGCTTGTAGTCAGTGTGTGTGCATAAAAGCTGAGTGAGTTTCTGGTGAACCAGACAGACTCTTGCATCTTTCATCCAGTCACTGACATTTCTGGATTGTGAGTCATGGGGAAAGCAAATTAATTGTCAACGTATATACGGGAAAAGGTAGTTGAACTGTATAAAACAGGAAAGGGATGCAAAAAGATATTCAAGGAATTGATAATGCCAGTCAGCAGCATTCAAACTGATTAACAAATGGAAAATCAGGGGCTCTGTAAAAACAAAACCACGGTCAGGTAGACCAACAAAAATGTCATCTACAACTGCCAGGAAAATTGTTTGCGATGCAAAGAAAAAACAATAAATGACATCAGCTGAAATATAGAACTCTCTGCTCTGGAAACTAGCTATGTGGCTGTTTCATGATGCACAATAAGGAGGCGCTTGAAGAAAAATGGGCTGGTCGAGTCACCAGAAGAAAGCCGTTACTGTGCAAATGCCACAATATGTCCTACAATATGACAAACAGCATATAGAGACAAGCCTCAAAACTTCTGGAACAAGGTAATCTGGAGTGATAAGCCCAAAATGGAACATTTTGGTGACAACCACAAACATTACATTTGGAAAGAAGTCAACAAGGCCTGTAATGAAAGGAATACCATTCCTATTGTAAAGCACGGAGGTGGATCACTGATGTTTTGGGGATGTGTGAGCTACAAAGGCACAGGAAACTTGGTCAAAGTTAAAGAAAAGATGAATGCAGCATGTTATCAACAAATACTGGAGGCAAATTTGCACTCATCAGCTCGGAAGCTGCGAATGGGATGTACTTGGACGTTTCAGCATGACAGCAATTCAAAACACAAGACCAAGTTGACCTGTCATAGGTAGAACAAAGTGAAGGCTCTGGGGTGGTCATCTCAGTTTCCTGACCTCAATATCATTTAGCCACTCTGGGGAGATCTCAAGCCCCAGTTAATGCTAGACAGCTCAGGAATTTACAGGAACTGGAGGCTTTTTGCCAAGAAGAGTGGGCATCTTTACCATCTAAGAAAATAAAGAACCTCATCCACAACTCCCACAAAAGACTTCAAGCTGTCATTGATGACAGAGGGGGCAATACACGGCATTAAGAAATGGGGTATGTGAACTTTTGATCAGGGTCATTTGGATGTTGTCATTATGATTTAAAAAGATAAAACACAGTAGTTTGAGAATAAATGGCTTCACCCAACCACCAACAATGAGTGGAGAAAAAGTTTTGGTATTATCATTCATATACTCTCAAAAAAGGCCAAGAAATCAAAAATTTTGCCAGGGTATGTAAACTTTTGAGCACAACTGTATATATATATACACGCTGCTCAAAAATAAAGAGAGCACTTAACACAATGTAACTTCAAGTCAATCACACTTCTGTGACATTGACTTGTCCAGTTATGAAGCAACACTGATTTTGAATCAACTTCTCCTGCTGTTGTGCAAATGCAACAGTCAACAAGTAGAAATGATAGGCAATTAGCAAAACAAACTCTATAAAGGAGAGGTTCTGCAGGTGGTGACCACAGACCATTTCTCTGTTCTCATTCTTTTTGGCTTTTGTTTTGGTCACTTTTGCATATTGTCCTTGCTCTCACCCCTGGAAGGTACAGTAGCAACCCACAGAAGTTTTTCAGGTAGTGCAGGTCATCCAGGATGGCACATCAATGCGAACTGTGGCAAGAAAGTTAGCTGTGTCTGTCAGCACAGTATCCAGAGCATGGACAAATACCAAGAGACATGGAGGGGGTCATATGAAGGCAACAACCCAGCAGAACTTCTACCTCCTCCTTTGTGCAAAGATGAACAGGAGGAGCAGTGACAGAGCCCTGCAAAATGACCTCCAGCAGGCCACTGACATCAAAGTGTTTGCTCAAACTGTCAGAAACAGACTCCATGAGGGTGGTATGAGGGCCCAACTTCCACAAGAAGGTGTTGTGTTTACATCCCAACACAGTGCTGGGTGATTGACATTTGCCAGAGAACACCAAGATTGGCAGATTCAACATTGGCGCCCTGTGCTCTTTACAGATGAGAGCAGGCTCACACTGAACATATGTGACAGCCTGGAGACGCTGTGGAGAACGTTCTGCTACCTGCAACATCCTCCAACATGATTGGTTTGGCAGTGGGTCAGTAATGGTGTAAGGAGGCTTTTCTTTGGAGGGCTGCACAGCCCTCCATGTGCTAGGTAGAGGAACCCTGCCTGCCATTAGGTATCGGGATGAGATAATCAGACCTATTGTGAAACCTTATACAGGTGCAGTGGGCCCTAGGTTCCTTCTTATGCATTTCCTGCATGATGAAGGCAATGATGCTATGAGCTGGCCTGCCCCTTCCCCAGACCTGAATTCAAATCGAGCACATCTGGGACATCTTGTCTCGTTTCATCCAGCAACGCCGCATTGCACCACAGACTGTCCAGGAGTTGACTGATGTTTTAATCCAGGACTGAAAGGAGATCCTTCAGGAAAACAGTTGCCTTATCAAGCATTGTAAGGAGGCCATACAGGTACGTGGAGACCACACACACTACTGAGCATCATTTCCTTGTCTTAAGACATTTCCATTGAATGTGGATCAGCCTGTAATTTGATTTTCCACTTTGATTTTGAGCATCATTCCAAATCCAGTCCTCCATGAGATATTAATTTTGATTTACATTGATCATTTTTATGTTTTATTGTTCTCAATGAATACCACTATGTAATGTGTAAAGATTTGCAACTGGAATATTTCATGCAATGATATCTAGGATGTGGTATTTTAGTGTTCCTTTTATTTTTAAGCAGTATATATATACACACACAAAATAGCAACTCACTGTAGCTCCCTTCGCATACTTCACACTATCTTATTTCAAAGTCTAAGGTAGTGAAAAAGGCAGAAAAAGAAACAGATTGAATTTACCTGAATGGCCTCAAAAAATATCCTAAAATAAAACTCATTATGCTCCAAAATAGGTGACGTTTAAATGTGGACTTTGAAGTTGGAGTTTTAATATTTTGGATAGTGAGAACTATGATTTGCCTCAGTCTGCCTTTATAATGACCTGCTTACCTCTATAATTTTATACAGATGTCATTTTTTATTGTGGATGGATGTATTAACTGAGACAAGTCGTTTAGAAGACATTGTAGGAAAAGAAAAATTGCTGTGTCTCCTCACTTTGAAGTAATTATGGCATAACATTCTAGATGCGGGGAAGGACATAACTTTATGCTTCAAAGCCTCACAGGGTGCTGATCTCTCACCCACATCTCCTTTGTAATAGCGATCATATCACAGGCCGAGCCGCACATCTGTGTACCAACATCCACACAAGCCACACTGCAGATAAACCACCCTCTGATTCTTGTGAAGTTTATGTATTTTCATTGGAAACATCCTGCTGCTCAGACAAGGTATTTGTGCCAATGGTGGTATCCATAGGTTCCTGTCCCACCTTTGATGATAAAATTATTCTGTTTGCATGAAGTGGTAAGTTTAGGAAATAAAAGATGCATTTGAATTTAAGGATTATTCGGGCAGATCTGAGAGAGATGACCAGGTGTAAAGATTGCACATTAAAGGAATCTGTTAGCAGGATTGTGCACAGTAACCTACACACAGTGTCAGGCCGGCGCCATTATACTGATTACAGTGATACCTGTGTGATGAAATCCATCCTGTGGTTGTTGTTTAATCCCTATTTTCAGTTTTGAGTTAATGATATACTCATGCTTCCGGGTGGCCTGTTGGGGGAGGGGCTTCATGTGGCGTTCTGCTTAGGTATTCATAATGCAGACTGATGACAGGTCACCGCCCCCTAGTAAGCATAATTAATATTATATGTACATACTACAAAAAAACCTTTCTACAGGTGCCAGCCATGGCACCTACACTGCATCATATGTGTACTGTGTTTATAAGTAATGAGCTTGAGATTATCCTGATATATAAAAAAATTCCATTTCAAAATGGTGCCCGCCGCATCCGCGCAGTAAGAGCTATCGGTGTGTATAGAGGTGATCTGATAGCTGCCGTCAGCGCCATCTTGGAGGAGTAAATTTTTTTCTCTTCTCTAGCAATAGCTGCGCAATAGCAGCTATTTGCAATCGCCGAGAGCTGCTATTGCGCAGGCGCCGCTGGAGGAGGCAATTTTTTTCCTAGCAAGATGGCGCGGCCAGCGTATGCGCAGTACCAGCTATCAGATCACTGCTATATACACCAATAGCTGCAACTGCGCAGGTGCAGAGGGTGCTGTTGTGAATTCTGTTGTCGAGCTCCCTCCTGTGGTCATGAATGGTACTTCGGTGAGTTCGGTCCGTGGGCTCCCTCTGGTGGCTGTGAGTGGAGCTGCTGCTTCTGAGGTTCCTTACACAGGTGACGTGGTTTATCCTTTGGTTGACTGCTCTATTTAACTCCTCTCAGATCGTTTCTCCATGCCAGCTGTCAATGTTTTAGCATTGGTTCAGTTCGCTCCTGGATCTGTCTGGTGTCCTGTCTTCTCCTGCAGAAGCTAAGTTCCTGATTGTTATTATTGTTCTTGTTTCTTTGTCCAGCTGGTTATCTTGATTTTGTCTTGCTAGCTGGAAGCTCTGGGATGCAGGGTGGCACCCCCGCACCGTGAGTCGGTGCGGAGGACCCTTTTGCACACTCTGTGTGGTCTTTTGTAGGTTTTTGTGCTGACCGCAAAGATTCCTTTCCTATCCTCTGTCTATTTAGTAAGTCGTGCCTCCCTTTGCTGAAACCTATCTCATTTCTGCGTTTGTGACTTTCATCTTTACTCACAGTCATTACATGTGGGGGGCTGCCTATTCCTTTGGGGAATTTCTCTGAGGCAAGGTAGGCTTTATTTTCTTCTCTAGGGCTAGCTAGCTCTTAGGCTGTGACGAGGCGCCTAGGGAGCGTCAGGAGCGCTCCACGGCTATTTCTAGTGTGTGCGATAGGATTAGGGCTTGCGGTCAGCAGAGCTTCCACATCCCAGAGCTCGTCCTGTATGAGTTTAACTATCAGGTCGGGTGCTCCTAACCACCAGGTCATAACAGTACAGCTGGCCCAAAGTATTAATGCATCTCAATAGAGGGATAAGAGAAGTTCTGAGACCATTTTTTTTTCTTTGCACTGTGTTTTGTCTTTCTTTTCCCCTAGACCTTTGGGTGGTTCAGGACACAGGTGTAGAGATGGACATTCAAGGTCTGTCCTCTTGTGTGGATCATCTCACTGCAAGGGTACAAAACATTCAAGATTTTGTGGTTCAGAATCCGATGTTAGAGCCTAGAATTCCTACTCCTGATTTATTTTCTGGAAATAGATCTAAGTTTCTGAATTTCAAAAATAATTGTAAACTGTTTCTAGCTTTGAAACCACGCTCCTCTGGTGACCCCGCTCAACAAGTAAAAATCATTATTTCTTTATTACGTGGTGACCCTCAAGACTGGGCATTTTCCCTTGCGCCAGGAGATCCAGCATTGCGTGATGTTGATGTGTTTTTTCTGGCGCTAGGATTGCTTTATGATGAACCAAATTCCGTGGATCAGGCAGAGAAAATCTTGCTGGCTTTGTGTCAGGGTCAGGATGAGGTGGAGGTGTACTGTCAGAAGTTTAGAAAGTGGTCTGTGCTTACTCAGTGGAATGAATGTGCCCTGGCGGCAATTTTCAGAAAGGGTCTTTCTGAAGCCCTTAAGGATGTCATGGTGGGATTTCCCACGCCTGCTGGTCTAAATGAGTCTGTCATTGGCCATTCAGATCGATCGGCGCTTGCGTGAGCACAAAGCTGTGCACCATTTGGCAGTGTTCTCTGAGAATAGGCCTGAGCCTATGCAGTGTAATAGAACTTTGACCCGAGCTGAACGGCAAGAACACAGACGTCAGAATGGACTGTGTTTTTACTGTGGTGACTCCACTCATGCTATCTCCGATTGTCCTAAGTGCACTAAGCGGTTCGCTAGGTCTGCCACCATTGGTACGGTACAGTCAAAATTTCTTTTGTCTGTTACTCTGATTTGCTCTCTGTCGTCATATTCTGTATGGCATTTGTGGATTCAGGCGCTGCCCTGAATTTGATGGACTTGGAGTTTGCCAGGCACTGTGGTTTTTCCTTGGAGCCCTTGCAGCATCCTATTCCATTGAGAGGAATTGATGCTACGCCTTTGGCCAAGAATAAACCTCAATACTGGATGCAATTGACCATGTGCATGGCTCCTGCACATCAGGAGGATATTCGCTTTTTGGTGTTGCATAATCTGCATGATGTGGTCGTTTTGGGGTTGCCATGGCTACAGCTCCATAATCCAGTGTTGGATTGGAAATCTATGTCTGTGTCCAGCTGGGGTTGTCAGGGGGTACATGGTGATGTTCCATTGTTGTCAATTTCCCCTTCCACTCCTTCTGAAGTCCCTGAGTTTTTATCAGATTACCGGGATGTATTTGAGGAGCCCAAATCCGGTGCCCTACCTCCTCATAGGGACTGCGATTGTGCTATTAATTTGATTCCTGGTAGTAAGTTTCCTAAGGGCCGTCTGTTTAATTTATCTGTGCCAGAGCACGCTGCTATGCGGAGTTATATAAAGGAATCCTTGGAGAAGGGTCATATTCGCCCGTCGTCGTCACCATTGGGAGCAGGGTTCTTTTTTGTGGCCAAGAAGGATGGCTCTTTAAGACCTTGTATTGATTACCGCCTTCTTAATAAGATCACAGTCAAATTTCAGTATCCTTTGCCGCTGATGTCTGATCTGTTTGCTCGAATTAAGGGGGCTAGTTGGTTCACCAAGATAGATCTTCGAGGGGCGTATAATCTGGTGCGAATTATACAGGGTGATGAATGGAAAACAGCATTTAATACGCCCGAGGGCCATTTTGAGTACCTGGTTATGCCATTCGGGCTTTCTAATGCTCCATCTGTGTTTCAGTCCTTTATGCATGACATCTTCTGAGAGTACCTGGATAGATTCATGATTGTATATTTGGATGACATTTTGGTCTTTTCGGATTATTGGGAGTCTCATGTGAAGCAGGTCAGAATGGTGTTCCAGGTTCTTCGTGCTAATTCCTTGTTTGTGAAGGGGTCTAAGTGTCTCTTTGGAGTTCAGAAGGTTTCATTTTTGGGTTTCATTTTTTCCCCTTCTACTATCGAGATGGACCCTGTTAAGGTCCAGGCCATTTATGATTGGACTCAGCCGACATCTGTGAAGAGCCTACAGAAGTTCCTGGGCTTTGCTAATTTTTACCATCGCTTCATCGCTAATTTTTCTAGTGTTGCTAAACCGTTGACTGATTTGACCAAGAAAGGTGCTGATGTGGTCAATTGGTTCTCTGCGGCTGTAGAGGCTTTTCAGGAGTTGAAGCGTCGTTTTTCTTCTGCCCCTGTGCTGTGCCAGCCAAATGTTTCGCTTCCGTTTCAGGTCAAGGTTGATGCTTCTGAGATTGGAGCAGGGGCTGTTTTGTCGCAAAGAAGTTCTGATGGCTCGGTGATGAAACCATGTGCCTTCTTTTCTAGAAAATTCTCGCCTGCTGAGCGCAATTATGATGTTGGCAATCGAGAGTTGTTGGCCATGAAATGGGCATTCGAGGAGTGGCGACATTGGCTTGAAGGAGCTAAACATCGCGTGGTGGTCTTGACGGATCACAAGAATTTGACTTATCTCGAGTCTGCCAAACGGTTGAATTCTAGACAGGCTCGATGGTCGCTCTTTTTCTCCCATTTTGATTTTGTGGTTTCATACCTTCCGGGATCTAAGAATGTGAAGGCTGATGCCCTGTCAAGGAGTTTTGTGCCTGACTCTCCGGGTGTTCCGGAGCCGGCGGGTATTCTTAAAGAGGGGGTAATTTTGTCTGCCATCTCCCCTGATTTGCGTCGCGTGCTGCAGAAGTTTCAGGCTGATAGACCTGACCGTTGTCCTACGGAGAAACTGTTTGTCCCTGATAGATGGACTAGTAGAGTTATCTCTGTGGTTCATTGTTCGGTGTTGGCTGGTCATCCTGGAATCTTTGGTACCAGAGATTTGGTGGCTAGATCCTTTTGGTGGCCTTCTTTGTCACGGGATGTGCGTTCTTTTGTGCAGTCCTGTGGGACTTGTGCTCGGGCTAAGCCCTGCTGTTCTCGTGCCAGTGGGTTGCTTTTGCCCTTGCCGATCCCGAAGAGGCCCTGGACGCACATTTCCATGGATTTTATTTCTGATCTCCCTGTTTCTCAAAGGATGTCGGTCATTTGGGTGGTTTGTGATCGCTTCTCTAAGATGGTCCATTTGGTACCCTTGTCTAAATTGCCTTCCTCCTCTGATTTGGTGCCATTGTTTTTCCAGCATGTGGTTCGTTTGCATGGCATTCCGGAGAACATCGTCTCGGACAGGGGTTCCCAGTTTGTTTCAAGGTTTTGGCGGTCCTTTTGTGCTAAGATGGGCATTGATTTGTCTTTTTCTTCGGCTTTCCATCCTCAGACTAATGGCCAAACCGAACGAACTAATCAGACTTTGGAGACATATCTGAGATGCTTTGTTTCTGCTGATCAGGATGATTGGGTGTCCTTTTTGCCTTTGGCTGAGTTCGCCCTTAATAATCGGGCCAGCTCGACTACTTTGGTTTCTCCTTTTTTCTGCAATTCTGGTTTCCATCCTCGTTTCTCTTCAGGGCAGGTTGAGCCTTCGGACTGTCCTGGTGTGGATGCTGTGGTGGACAGGTTGCAGCAGATTTGGACTCATGTGGTGGACAATTTGACATTGTCCCAGGAGAAGGCTCAACGTTTCGCTAACCGCCGGCGCTGTGTTGGTCCCCGACTTCGTGTTGGGGATTTGGTTTGGTTGTCATCTCGTCATGTTCCTATGAAGGTTTCCTCTCCTAAGTTTAAGCCTCGTTTCATTGGGCCATATAAGATTTCTGAAATTCTTAATCCTGTGTCATTTCGTTTGGACCTTCCAGCTTCTTTTGCCATCCATAATGTGTTCCATAGGTCGTTGTTGCGGAGATACGTGGCGCCTATGGTTCCCTCCGTTGATCCTTCTGCCCCGGTGTTGGTCGAGGGGGAGTTGGAGTATGTGGTGGAAAAGATCTTGGATTCCCATGTTTCGAGACGGAAACTCCAGTACCTGGTCAAGTGGAAGGGTTATGGTCAGGAGGATAATTCCTGGGTTTTTGCCTCTGATGTTCATGCTGCCGATCTAGTTCGTGCCTTTCATTTGGCTCATCCTGATCGGCCTGGGGCTCTGGTGAGGGTTCGGTGACCCCTCCTCAAGGGGGGGGGGGTACTGTTGTGAATTCTGTTGTCGAGCTCCCTCCTGTGGTCATGAATGGTACTTCGGTGAGTTCGGTCCGTGGGCTCCCTCTGGTGGCTGTGAGTGGAGCTGCTGCTTCTGAGGTTCCTTACACAGGTGACGTGGTTTATCCTTTGGTTAACTGCTCTATTTAACTCCTCTCAGATCGTTTCTCCATGCCAGCTGTCAATGTTTTAGCATTGGTTCAGTTCGCTCCTGAATCTGTCTGGTGTCCTGTCTTCTCCTGCAGAAGCTAAGTTCCTGATTGTTATTATTGTTCTTGTTTCTTTGTCCAGCTGGTTATCTTGATTTTGTCTTGCTAGCTGGAGGCTCTGGGATGCAGGGTGGCACCCCCGCACCGTGAGTCGGTGCGGAGGACCCTTTTGCACACTCTGTGTGGTCTTTTGTAGGTTTTTGTGCTGACCGCAAAGATTCCTTTCCTATCCTCTGTCTATTTAGTAAGTCGTGCCTCCCTTTGCTGAAACCTATCTCATTTCTGCGTTTGTGACTTTCATCTTTACTCACAGTCATTACATGTGGGGGGCTGCCTATTCCTTTGGGGAATTTCTCTGAGGCAAGGTAGGCTTTATTTTCTTCTCTAGGGCTAGCTAGCTCTTAGGCTGTGACGAGGTGCCTAGGGAGCGCTCCACGGCTATTTCTAGTGTGTGCAATAGGATTAGGGCTTGCGGTCAGCAGAGCTTCCACATCCCAGAGCTCGTCCTGTATGAGGTTATCTATCAGGTCGGGTGCTCCTAACCACCAGGTCATAACAGGGTGCCATTTTCAAATGGATTTGAAATGGATCAGGGGCAGGTCACTGAGGGATCAGGGGCAGGTCAATGAGGGATCAGTGACCTGTCAGAAGAGATACTGATGAATTCCTAATCAAATCACCGCATGAAGCCCTCCCACCCACAGCCCCACCCTGGAGCACGAGCATATCATTAACTCAAACCTGAAAATAAAAATGAAACAACAACCACAAGACAGATTTCTTTAACCAAGTGTCACGGATCCCTACTCCGTGGTGTCGCTTATTCGTCACGTGCCTGCTCTCACACGTGACTTGGGGTTGTGCCTGCAAGGGTTAATCTATCTCCCCACTCTCAGTCCAGCCTTCAACCTCTGTCCTATGCTGTAATGGGAGCATAAATCACACACCGACTCAGGCCACACACCCGCTCATACGCGCTGCCACCACTCACCAAATACACGGGCGGTGAGTCCCGGACTAATAATAATACTAATAAAAATATGTATATCACTCATAAGGCTCACACACCTTAGGCTATGGATTCTTTTAGAACACTCAAGGTTCAACTTGTTAAAGTTTTATACTTTAATAACAAAAGGTTCAATGCTTACAATAAGAAAAAGGTATACAAATCTGATAATAAAAAGACATACAACTTATGCAAAACAGTGTCAAAATAAACAGGAGAAAAACTTACAGAAATCATCTAACTGGTAGTTTGCTTTCTGCTCCCTGATGGGGGGTAAATGGAGTTGGTAGAACACATCAGCTTCTCAGGCTGCCCTCACATGTTAACACAATTCTCTGTTGGCAGCCTAAATTTATAACTTGGGTATGAGGTCAGGTTTCTAGACTGGCCCCTCAGGATAATATCATAATTGCTGGCTTGTTGTTGGCCACGGCCGCTTTACTAATGAATATATATTATTTTCCTCTTAAGACACTTGTGACCAGGTTCCCAGGAATAGATCACCTCAGGCCGCAATTTAGCATCTCCCCTCCAAGACCTCAGAGGTGCCAAATGTTACCTTCTCCTTGGCTCTAGCTAGACCTCCTGGTGTAATATGGAGACACAATTTCTACTAGTCCCAAGGAAGTACCTTTTAACACCTAGGTGCGACTTGCCTTCAGGACAGGTGTTACATTATCACTAGTCACACATATAACCATAGACATATGTCACTACACACATATAGATATATATACACATATTTCACCACACCAAGGTATCATTTTAATCAGTATAATAGCGCCGATCTGACGCTGTCTGTAGGTTAATGAGCACAATCTTGCTGACAGATTCACGTTAATAGCCTAACATTGTAGTTGATGTGCAAAAATGCTTTATAATAATAATAATAATAATTTTTATTTATATAGCGCCAACATATTCCGCAGCACTTTACAATTAAGACATCCGCTCACCATGGCAATGATCGGGACCCCGAGTCATGCCGTGGGGTCTTCAATCCAAAGGCAGAGGGGCTGTCAGCCCTGTGCCGGCCTTCAGAATGCTGCGATCATGTTCAATTGCTGTATTTTGGTGGTTTAAGTGCCAGGGGTGGTCACCACTCATGGCACCTAGTGTCGCCTGTCAGCTGTCAGAATCAGCTGACTACCCGGCGGCAATCGCCCGTGCTCCCCCCGTGAATGCGGCCGATCGCTGAGACGCAATATTCCGTCCATGGTCAAATTGGCTCAGGTCACATGGACAGAATATTACGTCTGATGTCAGAAAGGGGTTAATACAGCCATGCATTTCTTAACACACTAGATTCAAAATATAACACTGGGATCATAGATCCCCTTTTTAATTTTTGTTTTTCATGCATTTTAAGTCTTTTTTAAAGTTATATAAAGAAACATCAAAAATTTTAAAAAAATGAATTGTGCTCTATTGTTCTTGAAAATCTTTTGTCAATGAGTCCCTAAAGCTTCCATGTGCTTTGAAGTTAGTAAGCAAGCCTGGGCAAGCTCGACAGCCATTCCCACAAGCTATGGGAGAAGAAGGGCCAGACACAGCTGTTTTAGACAGACCTGTAATTTCCATTTTCAGAAATGTGCATGTGCTCATAGTCATATATGCTCGGAAAGTCCTTAGTCACATAAGTGTTGCCAATTACCAGAAATGATATGCTCATGGTAAAAGGAAGAAGTTGTTTCTTCACAATAACCACAATTGTTGTGGGATTGTGGAATGCTGACGGGATCCAAGCTCCAAATGATTATGTAGATCCTATGTTTGCACGGCATAGGCAAAGAAATGCCGCCTCAGCTAAAGATGTCTTAAACATTAACTGCCTACTTCTACAACTTAGGCTTCTTTCACACTAGCGTCGGAATCTCCCCGTCGCAATGCGTCGGGGAGAGATTCCGACGCCAGCGTTTAACGCATTGCACAATGGAGGCAGCGGATGCATTTCTCCGGCGCATCCGCTGCCCCATTGTAAGGTGCGGGGAGGTGGGGGCGGAGTTCCGGCCGTGCATGCGCGGTCGGAAAAAGCGGTCCGTCAGGAGCAAAAAACGTTACATGTAGCGTTTTTTGCTCCCGACGGTCTGCCAAAGCACGACGCATCCGTCGCTCGACGGATGCGACGTGTGGCAATCCGTCGCAAATGCGTCGTCAATGCAAGTCTATGGGGAAAAAACGCATCCTGCAAGCACTTTTGCAGGATGCGTTTTTTCTGCAAAATGACGCATTGTGACGGATTGCAGAAAACGCTAGTGTGAAAGTAGCCTTAGATGCTGTCTTCTTGAATATGTACCCAGCCGGTTAAAATGGTTGTCAAGGCATAAAATATTTAATACAATCCTCAAAATTGAAGTTCCAACATCAACAAGAAGACATGGAATTATGGAAAATATGGGCTGGATAGACATGTTAATGATATGCAAATAATGAAAAAATGGAAACAAAATTTTCAAAACATCTTGATTTATTCAGCACTGAGAATGAGCATAATGAGCAGAAATTCCCACACTTACACGCTGTGGCTGCTCGCAATGAAGTTATCAATGGTTGTTTGATGAATGTTCTGCCGCAATGAGTTTACTTGGACACACAAATCATCAAGATCTGCTGTTGGCAGCTACCTTTGTAGTTGCCAACCAATGATGTCCCAAAGGTGAATGATGGGAGACAAGTCCAGAGACGCTGCAGGCTATGGTGGCATGTGAAGGTCACACTGGCTGCTCACAGTAGCACCAGACACTCAGCCTGGTTTTGTCATGTTGAAAAACAGTTCCTGGGACACTTTGGAGAAATGGCAGTTCCACAGTAACACAACCAAATCAGTGTATTGATGAGCTGATAGTGTACCTGGAATAAAGACTAGAGAGGTTCAGCTACCATATATTATGCCACTCAGCATTATATTTCCAGTAGTAGCCCTTGTCTTTCATACCATCATGAAGGCCCATGTGGCAAGTGCAATCAGTCTGGCAGAACATTCCTAAAGGTACCTTCACACTAAACGATATCGCTAGCGATCTGTGACGTTGCAGCTTTCTGGCTAGCGATATCGTTTAGTTTGACACGCAGCAGCGATCAGAATCTTGCTGTGATGTCGTTGGTCGGGGCTAGAGGGCCAGACCTTTCTTTGGTCGCTGGCTCTCCCGCTGACATCGCTGAATCGGCGTGTGTGACACCGATTCAGCGATGTCTTCGCTGGTAACCAGGGTAAACATCGGGTTACTAAGCGCAGGGCCGCGCTTAGTAACCCGATGTTTACCCTGGTTACCATCCTTAAAGTAAAAAAAACAAACGCTTCATACTTACCTTCTGCTGTCTGTCCCTGGCGCTGTGCTTTCCTGCACTCACTGTGAGCACAGCGGCCGGAAAGCAGAGCGGTGACGTCACCGCTGTGCTTTCCGGCTGCCCGGCGCTCACAGCCAGAGCAGAGAAGCAAAGCGCCGGGGACAGACAGCGGTAGGTAAGTATGTAGCGTTTGTTTTTTTTACTTTTAGGATGGTAACCAGGGTAAACATCGGGTTACTAAGCGCGGCCCTGCGCTTAGTAACCCGATGTTTACCCTGGTTACCGGCATCGTTGGTCGCTGGAGAGCGGTCTGTGTGACAGCTCTCCAGCGACAAAACAGCGACGCTGCAGCAATCCGGATCGTTGTCTGGATCGCTGCAGCGTCGTTTAGTGTGAAGGTACCTTTAGACATCTATTTACAAGTTCATTGATTACATGCCAAAGCGTATAAGTGTGTGTTTCTACGCTAATACTCGAATGCTGAATAAATCGAGATATTTTTAAAATTTTAATTCTATTTTTCACCATTTGCATATCGGTGACATGTCTATCAAGCTTTTCTTTAAATAATTTCAAGACTTTTCCTTCTCCGTGTGGCAATTTTGATTTTGAGGAGTATATAGGAGATAAAGAGCTGACCCGTCAGCTATCTCAATAGCTAAAAATAGCTGATCATGGGGGGTGCTGGGTATTAGACCCCCACTAATCTGATATTGATGACCTAGCCTAAGTCTAGGCAATTAAAAAAGTAAGCATAGGCAACCCTTTTAAAAATTGTATAAGTAATTTTATAAAGAAGCAGAATTATATAACTGGCACATAATATCATCTAATGTAAATGTGATTATTGCTGTACTTTCAGACACAGTACATTTAATTTTTTCATTTAAATAGATTTTTTTAATAAATGGACCAAACCCACTATTTACTCAGGAGCTCATTTATTTTTTATTTCCTTTTTTCTCCTATATGTTCCACTTCTTTTCTTTTTAAAAATTAGCCCATACGGTTCCAGAAATATGAGCCTTATTATTTTGGGCTAATTTTTTGTGGTATTTACCAAGCGGGGTTATCTGGGGGCGTATTTTTACCCTGCCCTGCATTAATTCATTTTGAGCCATGCATCTCTTAGTAAAGACTATAAAAGATCACTAAATAAGAAATCCGATATCTCTGAAATCGTATGACGGGTTTAAAAAAAAATGGCACACTCCGGGGAGCAGCAGGACCAAAACTGTCCACTTTTTATCTACCACCAGGTCCTTTTTAAATACATGGCAATCAGCAGTTATCAGGGGGGTGTGGGGGGGTCATGAACAGTGGAGGGGAGAAAGCTGTCTGAAATGGTGCCCATTTATTGTAATATTAAGACCTCCAAACCTGGAACCATGAACTAGCTCATGAAGACGTCTTTGGAATACGGTCCAAGAACAGATCACAATGCATGGACTGGCCTCCTGATATAAGCGTGACAGCCTACTAGAATTATATGAAGCTGTCACGCTCAGGTCAGTAGTCCCATGGCCAGTCTGTGCATTGCGGTCCATGCTCGAATTGTGTTGCATTGACATCCACATGAGCCCTTATAAAGGGAAATATTGAGTGAGGGACCACCTTCTTTGATGAAAATATGTCTTAATTGGCATATGGAAAAGGGTTTTCCAGATGGGGCGACACACTAATTACTGCATTACTATCAAATTCCTAAATTTGTTTTTCTTTTTCCCCTCAAGTGACAAAAAAACGTGTTTAAAATCTTTTTGGCTGCCCAACATACAGAGATGGCAGAAAATATGCAGTGGTTTGTCTGTGAAATCAGAGGTCATAGAGTTTGTGTCAATTTTCTGGGTTTTATGCTCTGCTGTTTCCATTAAAAAGAAAAGGCACTGGTGGGAAAATTAAATCTTTCTCTGACAGTCTTAAGGCCCCGTCGCACTTAGCGACGCAGCAGCGATCCCGACAACGATACGACCTGTCAGGGATCGTTGCTGCGTCACTATGTGGTCGCTGGTGAGATGTCAAACAGTGAGATCTCCCCAACGACGCAGCAGCGATGCGGCGACCTGTAGCGACCTGTACAACGATGTCATATGGCAGCTATTTCATGACGATTCAGACCTCAATGAGGGACGTCCTGTCAATGAGGTCGTTGGTAAGGTGTCAAACACAGCGATGTGTGCTACCCAGCGGGACCTCAATGATCAAAAAAAGGTCCAAGCCATTCCGACACGACCAGCAATCTCACAGCAGGGGCCTGGTCGCTGCTACGTGTCACACATAGCGAGATCGCTACTGAGGTCGCTGTTGCGTCACAAAACTTGTGACTCAGCAGCGATCTCGCTAGCGATCTCGCTTTGTGTGACGGGGGCTTTAAACTAATACTTGAATCACTACCTCTGAGAAAGGAATCACACCTTCCTCTTGACAACATATCCTTCAGGACAGATAGCCTTTTGGCTAGAATGGAGGAAAGTACACCTTTATCTATGAAATGCACATTTTCTAAATCAAATTAAAGTGACTAAAATTCCATTCTCTATAAAACATTGGAAGCTAAACTGTAAGAGTCACCGGTAGGGTGTTTACTTATATAGTTAGTTGTGAATCCACTCTATTCACTTTATGCAGTTAATAGCCCTCTGTGTCTGTACTGCTACATACTTAGGCAGTTAACTGGTTCATGCAGCTTTACATGAACACCCGATTCTTAGGGTACTGTCACACAGTGGCATTTTGATCGCTACGACGGCACGATCCGTGACACTCCAGCATCGTAACAATATCGCTCCAGCGTCGTAAACTGCTGTCACACTTTGCAATGTACGACGCTGGAGCGATAATTTCATGACGTATGTGCGATGTAGAAGCCGTTGGTTACTATGCGCACATCGTATACAATATCGTGCACACCTTTGTTACACCATGCGATCATGCCGCCACAGCAGGACACTAGACGACGAAAGAAAGTTTCAAACGATCTGCCACGACGTACGATTCTCAGCGGGGTCCCTGATCGCAGGACCGTGTCAGACACAGCGAGATCGCTGGAACGTCACGGATATATCGCTGGAACGTCACAAATCGTGCCGTCGTAGCGATCAAAATGCCACTGTGTGACGGTACCCTTACACTATGACCGGTCCGAATAACTAAAGCAATTGTTACCATCCACCTCTCGTGTCTCCCCTTTTCCTCATAGTCTGTAAGCTTGCGAGCAGGGCCCTCATTCCTCCTGGTATCTGTTTTGAACTGTATTTCTGTTATGCTGTAATGTCTATTGTCTGTACAAGTCCCCTCTATAATTTGTAAAGCGCTGCGGAATATGTTGGCGCTATATAAATAAAAAATTATTATTATTATTATTATGGTGACTTAGTGGTTAGCACAGGATTTAGATGCTCTTTTCGTGTATTGTAATCTTCTTACACCAATGTATTAGTGGATAATCAAAGAAAGGTGATGGAATTGTGTGATATTATTGTGTGTTTGTGTCTGTAACTTTATAAAATAATTAGGTTTCCTTTCTGCCATTGATCCCAAAGGCCTCTTCGTAAGCCACATCACTCCTAGTGCCCACTATATCCCTCCTAAACGCCGCTCATAATAGTACACCAGTGCCACTACATTGCTAGAAACGATTTGTGCGGGCCTGTGGGCATCATGATGGCTTAGTGGTTTGCACTGTCTCTTTGTAGCGATAGAGACCTGGGTTCCAACTCCACCGAGGACAACATCTCCAATGTGTTTGTGTGGCTTTACTGTGTTTTCCTCCCGAAGACATGCTGATAGGGAATTTAGATTCTTAGAACCCCAGACAAAATGAAGGACAATTCCTGGTACATGAGAAGGAATGATTTTTTTTTTGGTTTGTTTCTGCCTGGAGATCAATCAGCAGGTCACACCACAAATCTGTATGCAACAGGCTTATTCTCACAGCACACAGAGACCGTTCATTATAATTTCATTAATCACTTATTAATCATTATCATTTTCAGATGTTTGGCATTATGTTGAGCAACATGTATGAATATATTTGGACAGCTATGTTGGAGGAAAATTCCATAGGAGAAAGTAAGTGATTTCAGCTGGTGTGTCCTTTCCTTTACCCCACGGTGACGAAAGACACAACAAACAAATGGCAAAGGGTGCCAAACAATGTCTGAATGCTTGAATGCACAATGTAATTGCAGACTGTGGTGCGAACATACAGCAATTCTAAATATGTGCACTAATTGTTGTCTAACTGAAATGACGGCAAATAAAGCAGCGAATTAACAATTCAACGACAGACACTTATGTAAACTGATGAATATATGCCGCTCATAAAAACCATAGTCTTTACAACACTTTAACTTTTTTTTATATGGGAAGGTTTTTTTTTATACAGATCCTACTTCATGTCCAGTTTTATGGCTATTGAGAGTGAGAAAGGACTGTGCTGAATGTAGGATGCAGTTTATATAGATTTACAAGGATGTCTCATTCTGTGCGTCATAGTTTACGTCAAATTAAATTCTCCGACACTACAGGGGTTGCTCAGTTTAGGATATTGACTTTCAAGCATCCTATTTAGATTTTCTTAGTTAATAGAGTTAATAGAGGTAAATGGTAGATTGAGTCTTCTAGATTTGGAAATCTTTCCATGTCTATACATATTACCATATTTTTCAGACTATAAGGGGCACCCACCATATGTCCCACCCCAAAAATAGGAAAAAAATATATAATTTTTAATGTGAAAATGCGGGTCCATCTTATAGTCTGAATTTAGCTTCCTGGGTGGTAGCAGCGGACGAGTAGGATAACAGGAGTCAGGAACAGGATTGCCTGTGTAGGAAGCTGGCAGCGGTAAAAGTGGGGCGATGCTGCCGGTCCTGGGCTGGTAGGAGGGAATGCCCCAGCAGTGCGAGCCATTGATATCCCAGTGGTGGGCTTCAGGAAAATGTTGGCGGTGCGTGGCAGGAACTGAGTCCCTGCAGCACACATTGATCTCCCAGCGGTGGGCTACAGGAGAACGACGCTGGTGTCGGCTCATTCGAATATTTGGATCTTGGCTCAATGACAACTCGAAATCTCAGTCTGCGCATGAGCTGCCTCACACACCATTTTTCTGTAGCATTACGGGGACTCAGTTCCTGCCTTGCATCGCTGACATTTCCTGAAGCCAACTGCTGGATGATCAATGGCTTCTGCCTTGCATTGCCAGGACACCCCCTCCTCCCAGCCCAGGGCCCAGAGCATTGCCCCACTCATGCCGCTGCCAGCTTCATGCTGTGACTGTGCCTCCTGTGACCCCACTCCACCACTGCTGCCCCCCTCTGGTAAGCTACATTCGGACTATAAGATGCACCCCAATTTTCCTCCTAAATTGTTGGGGAAAAAAGTGCATTTTGTAGTCCAAAAATATGGTTAATGGACAGACTTAATGAAACACCTTGTGAACAGTTTAACGTTCTAAACATTATTTTTTTTGTGAAGAAGCACTTCCAGTGCAAAATATTATCCCTTAATCCTTTTAAGCATTTATGTGATGTAGTTTAGGTGCATTAAAATACTTCCCATATACCATCTTTCTCAGCTTACTGCGCCGCTCCACTTTTCTTTTAGATAATCTGACTGCATATCAGGCTTGCTGGATCACACAATGGTGGGTCACCGGAAGCTCATTTCATAAAGTAAGCCTATGCAGTCTCTTTCTGAGTCTTCATAAGTTTACAGTGGTGGAGGTAGCACTGCCCAGCACAGTAGTCCATGTGCATGTTGATAAAGGAGAGGAAGGAGAGCTCACGTGACCCAGAAGAGGGCCAAAGCGGCGCTGGAAACTGGAGAAGGCGTCGATGAGTAGGAATGTTAATACACCTACACTATATTACATACATATTTAGAAAAGATTAGGGAATACAATTTTTTCTGGGAGTGCTTCTTTAAAACATATGTGCCAGTATTATATTTATCTGATATGCAAAAATTTTATCTGATGAAAGTGTTAGGACTTTCCACACGTAGGCCCTTGAGAATTTTCTGTGGTGCTTGGAGAATTTTTAAAAACATTTAGAATTGAGAGTCCTCATTGGTTGATACCTTTTAATGGCTAACTGAAAAGGTGGTAACAAATTGCAAGCTTTCGAGACTATTCGAGTCCTAAAACGTACCCTAAAGGTACCGTCACACTTAGCGATGCTGCAGCGATACCGACAACGATCCGGATCGCTGCAGCGTCGCTGTTTGGTCGCTGGAGAGCTGTCACACAGACCGCTCTCCAGCGACCAACGATGCCGGTAACCAGGGTAAACATCGGGTAACTAAGCGCAGGGCCGCGCTTAGTAACCCGATGTTTACCCTGGTTACCATCCTAAAAGTAAAAAAGTACTGTCTGTGTGAGCACAGCGGCCGGAAAGCAGAGCGGTGACGTCACCGCTCTGCTTTCCTGCTGCCCGGCGCTCACAGCCAGTACAGGAGGAGTGCAGAGCACAGCGCTGGAGGACAGACGGCTGTAGGTAAGTATGTAGTGTTTGTTTTTTTTACTTTTAGGATGGTAACCAGGGTAAACATCGGGTTACTAAGCGCGGCCCTGCGCTTAGTTACCCGATGTTTACCCTGGTTACCAGTGAAGACATCGCTGAATCGGTGTCACACACGCCGATTCAGCGATGTCTGCGGGGAGTCCAGCGACCAAATAAAGTTCTGGACTTTCTTCCCCGACCAGCGACAGCACAGCAGGGGCCTGATCGCTGCTGCCTGTCACACTGGACGATATCGCTAGCGAGGACGCTGCAACGTCACGGATCGCTAGCGATATCGTCTAGTGTGACGGTACCTTAAGTCTTCTGAAGGGAATTACGCTACTGTTTTGGGTTAGCTTTGGACTCGTTTAAACGAAGCTGGTGGCAGCATACCGTGTGCGGGCCTTTGGGTGTCGTTGTAGCGACTGCGGCGCTGTAAATTATTGTTCCTGCCTGAGCAGGAGTAGTTATATCGCCTCCTTGCAGCGTGCCCAATAGTCAGTACATAGCAGGCAGCCTTTCTGGTGACTAATTACCCTAGGTGCAGTACCTAATCTGACCCTAGAGAAAGGGGGGCGCCAGAGAGCTGCAAGGTTCAAGTGGAACTGTAAGTGGGATATACATAAATCCCTGCAGTTCGTGGTATATTGAAGAGGAATGGGATACCTAGAATAAGCCCCTGCTGTAAACTAAGAGGTCAATAGCCTTGTGTGTGTTTTTTCATCACATTGGAGCAGTGGAGGGATAACTAAGATAAGCCCCCTGCACATGTGATAGCCATCTGTTGGCCTAAAGTCACCCCGATCTGTGATGTGGGGGTGACGGTCATGGTGTGTAGCCATTAAAAGGTATCAACCACTGAGGACTCTCAATTCTAAATATTTTTCTATCTACTGGCTAACACGGTACCAAGATATATATCTTTCCTGTGGAGAATTTTTTAGAATTTTCAACATATCTTCAATTTCATTTAGTAAGACACAGTTTTGTTATTATGAAGCAGCTACGGGTACAGTATGTAGACAGTCATAGCCTATACTGTATCTAGTAAATATTGCTGTACTTTAAACTGGCTGTTTCCTTGAAGATGTAATTAAAGAGGTTTTCAAAGGGGTTTTCTATCACTTTGATATCGCTGACCTACTATTATGGTGGGTGCTAATGACCATATTATCAGTCCAAGTGCGATCTGACAAAACTTTGGATCGCACTTGGACCAATATTATTCTATGGGGCCGTGCAAATGTCCATTTCATTCCTCAGACAGATCCTGACAAATACTGACCCTGCTCCCCTTTCATTCACAATGACACTTGCGCATGCTCATTAAATACTTCAACACAAAAGTATCGGTAAGAGTCTGATCACTGTGGCTAAGTGCATGTGTTGTTTCCTAAAATAACAAGATGTTAGAGTTTAAAAAAGCCTGTGTGGTCAGTGTGAAAATTATGATTTATATAAGATTGCCCAATGAGTTCAGCCATTATCTCCATTAACGAATAGCAAGAATATTCTTTGCCAACACTTTCACATGTAAACCCAGGCCTGTCTACAGTTTTAATCACTTGAAATAGTACTTGGCTAACTTCGTCAAGTCATGAGGTGCCTTTAGATTGAAACCCAGGGTATATACCATTTCAATGTATCCTCTAGGATGACTTTATATACTTTCTTAGTGTGGGGCCTGAACGGGCAGTCATGCACCTCTCCTTCAGACTATACTAGAAATACCACAAAACTTTCCTAGAAAATTATTGAGTGTCTCCCGGGTTGTAATGTAAATCTGTGTAATTTTTGCGATCTGTACTGTAGCTTTTTAGAATACTCATACTTTAAAACTTCAAGCCTTTTTCACAAATATGTCTGAGCTAATACTATATGGATTGGTCAGACTGTAATCTGTGCCAGAAACACTGAAATGCACCAGAAGGACCAACCACATCAGAAAGACAATTCGGATGGAAGGGGTTTCATATTGTAGGTAAGAACTTAACATAAATACATAAATTCAAGAAAACTACTCCAGCACTTTGCAATGTTTTTCAGAAGTCTTTGATCTCTACGCCCAAGTAAAACAGGGAATTTTTGATAATTTACTGAATGTGCAGATTCTAGTGAGAACGGAGCTGGGCTCGGTACAATATAAGCACTGGTTAGTGGCACATTTCATAAAATAAAACCTGACAAGGAAGTCTTGGAAGCAATTTGAGGTTGTGAATGTGACAACTAGACGCTAGTCTACATTGTTCTCCTTTCTCGCTAAAATGCTCTATTATTTTTATTGCTAATATTATATGTACAGAAATGGCAGCCCATTGCATCAGTCAGCATCCCATTGGAGCTTGTAACCTAATTTCCCTATGAATTTGATGAGTAACCAGATAAACCTTATACTTTATTTTAAAGGAAAATTAAATACTAGTACTTGTTTGACCTTAAATGACAGCCTCCATTCAAAAGGTCTGATCTTTGTGACGAAACGACAGTCCCATATGGTAGTGAAGCAATATTTTACACTTCTACCTATGTAAATCATACAAATCCAATATTTATCTTTCATTAATTCCAAATAATAATAAGTTGTGTGGAGGCATTTAGGATTTTTGCCCCACCGTACTGTGGAACCGTAGGTCTCCACATGGTGCGTCTTTTGCAACATATTATTTTCCCTTAGAAATGATGAACCTAAATGAGAATAGCTCTATAAGAAGGCATCCAGGATACTTTATTTTTTGTGGATCATTAATAAATCTGACAATAAACATTTTTGAATGCCTCTGTATGACATTGCAGATACAGTTTTGCAGCAAATGATTCTGTGCACTCTATAAAATGGCTGTTTGGACCTGTCATACGTTCATGTGCAGAAAGCTTCATTGGAACCTGTCAAGGTGATTTTCCAACTTGTTGCTGTATAGGTACTTGTATAACATAAAAATATACCAGCTCTAGAAGAAAAAACCCACAAGTTTTAAAACAGCATGCAAACTAGTCTAGCAAGCATTGAGGTTGTGTCAATATACACAGACTGCATTAACATGTCTCCAGTGTACATCCAGGCTAATTTCCATGTGGCTCCAAAGCTTGATTTCTCACTGCTGGCATGTTGGATTACTATAAGACAGGGGTACTATGAAATATACAGCCACAGTGCTAGATTCAGTGGTAAAATTGTCCTGACACATTCCCTTCAAGTCCTACAAAATTTCAGCATTGTTTGTAGAGTAAAGCTGAATTTGAAAGCTCTCAGGAAAAGTGAATGGCTCAAAACAAGTTACAAGACACTAAGATGTACAGTGGGAACGGAAAGTATTCAGACCCCTTTAAATTTTTCACTCTTTGTTTCATTGCAGCCATTTGGTAAATTCAAAAAAGTTCATTTTTTCTCATTATTGTACACTCTGCAACCTGTCTTGACTGAAAAAAAGAAAAACTGAAATATCACATGGTCATAAGCATTCAGACCCTTTGCTCAGACACTCATATTTAAGTCACATGCTATCCATTTCCTTGTGCTCCTCCTTGAGATGGTTCTACTCCTTCATTGGAGTCCAGCTGTGTTTAATTAAACTGATAGGACCTGATTTGGAAAGGCACACACTTGTCTCTATAAGACTTCAAAGCTCACAGTACATGTCAGACCAAATGAGAATCATGAGGTAAAAGGAACTGGCCAAGGAGCTCAGAGACAGAATTTTGGCAAGGTATAGATCTGGCCGAGGTTACAAAAGAATTTCTGCAGTACTCAAGGTTCCTAAGAGCACAGTGGCCATCATAATCCTTAAATGGAAGAAGTTTGGGACCACCAGAAGTCTTCCTAGACCTGACCGTCCAGCCAAACTGAGCAACCGTGGGAGAAGAGCCTTGATGAGAGAGGTAAAGAAGAACCTCAAGATCACTGTGGCTGAGCTCCAGAGATGCAGCAGGGAGATGGGAAAAAATTCCACAAAGTCAACTATCACTGTAGCCCTCCACCAGTCTTGCCTTTATGGCAGAGTGGCCCGATGGAATCCTCTCCTCAGTGCAAGACATATGAAAACCCGCAGAAAGTTCACTACAAAACACATGAAGGACTCCCAGACAATGAGAAATAAGGTTCTATGGTCTGATGAGAGGAATGTAGACCTTTTTGGTGATAATTTTAAGCGACATGTGTGGAGAAAACCAGGCACTGCTCATCACCTGGCCACTACAATCCCAACAGTGAAATATGGGGGTGGCAGCATCATGCTATGGGGGTGTTTTTCAGCTGCAGGGACAGGGCGACTGGTTGCAATTGAAGGAAACATGAATGTGGCCAAGTACAGAGATATCCTAGATGAAAAGTCCAAAGCACTCTGGAAAAGGTTCAGACTTGGCTGAAGGTTTACCTTAGAACAAGACAATGACCCTTAGCACACAGCTAAAATAACAAAGGAGTGGCTTCAGAATAACTCCGTGACCATTCTTGACTGGCCCAGCCAGAGCCCTGACCTAAACCCAATTAAACATCTCTGGAGAGACCTGAAAATAGCTGTCCACCAACGTTTATGTTGGTAAAACATAAACCAGAATACAATATGGGCAATTTTAGTAGACAATGGCACTTAAAATTCAAACCTCACTTCTAATATAGACTACATTTTGTCCAGTGTGATCACCAGTATTGTAATACACTGACCAATAGGCTTTTCGTAAATCTTATGTGAATGGGTCACATTCCAATGACTTGCTTCTTTTGTGATTGCTTGCGAGGAAACTGAATGTGTTGGAAAAATACCTAATTTGCTACACTTGTGCTAAGGTCAAATATCACAACCTTTGTGGACTGTCTCTAATGTAAGGAACTTATGGTTACTTACAATATATCGGAAGAAGTCATGGTCTAATTAAATGAACTATTAACACCTTGTTGTTTGGAATTTATATATAGGAAGATTTACTGTTAAGACTTCATGCCATAAGGTGGGAAGGAGGCTTTTTTTGGAAATTGAATTACTATGAGTTTGGGATATGATTACATATGACATATATTATATGTTATCAATTCTCCATACTGTCAGGATGCTTACATGTTCACATAAGGAAATCTTGCCTAGGTGGCAACCAAGGATCTAAAACCTAATCTAAAATAGTGTCTTTGAAGTCTTATCTTCTGCTACTTTGTGCCCTATTCAATCAAATACAATTTTACAATGTAAATAATCTCTAAGTATTTTGTATTAATTAAAATGTTGTAATCTCATGATTCGAATTTACAGAATCTTTTCACATCTAGAATTTTTGATCGGAGTGAATATTGAACACATCTGGTTAGTCTAATTTAGATAAAACTAAACATTTCTAGAAGAATGATTGTATTTTCAAAATACTTTTATATTTTCACATGTATAGGGGTAGGAATTTAAATACCCTCAGGTTTACCTATGATCACAGGATAGAAGTATCTAGTCATGCCTGACAGCCCCAGGAGAAGCCTCAATTACAGGAAATTAATTGTCTGGAGGCTAGTAAGAGGGAATCGTCACACTCTGTCACAACTGGTGATAAAAATGCAGAGATTAGGTGATGTATTGCCTTACAAAGGCCATGGAATTTATTCCAACAATTTTTTCAACCACTTAAAAGCTCTTTGTATATTTAAAGGGAACCTGTCACCGAGTCAAAAGTCGTCAGTTTTTGCTCTTTTATTTTATTCCCACTGCTCCCCTTATTATCCTGCTCTATACGGTTCCAGAGATTTGGGCCATCTTATTAAGTGCTATTTTTTATGGTTTTTACAAAGGGGCCATTGCTGATAGGGTAAAAATACAGTGGAGCCTAAAGACATGCCCTTAAAGAGATCATAAGAATTAGCACAAAATTAAAAAAGGCTTATATTTCGGGAACTATATTGCAAATTTAAAAAACATATATACTCAAATACTCAGGGAGCAACAGGAATAAAATAGGACCAAAAATTTAACACTTTTGAACTGGACTTTGACCTCATCTTTAAAGAACCGTGGTGCAGTCACTCATATGCCTACCTGATCAGACTGGAATGCTATCAAGTGCAACTACTTGGTCAACTTGTCATACCCCTCCTTTGGCCCCCATAAAATAAAGCATATACTAACCTCCCCTGCTGGCACAATTCCCGTGGTGTTGGCACTCGCTCTCTCAGGGCTTCCGCACTGTTATTATGACATGTGATGCCGGTGCCCAATCAGCGCTTGCATCACTGTCCCTGCCTCTTATCAAATGGAACATGCAGAGGAAGTCCGGGGGTCAACTGCATCCTAGACTTCCTCTTTGTTTGATTTGGCCGAAGGCGGGGACAGTGACCCCGGCGCTGATTGGGTGTCGACATCATGTGTTACATGGGAGGTGAGTATAAGCTTTATTATTTTATGGGGGCCTAACATTTTGATCAAGAAGGGGTTATTCTAGTAATGAACAACTGCTTTAAAGGGAATCTGTTACCAGGTTTTTACTATACATTCTGTGAACAGCATAATGTAGAACTAAGGCCTCTTTCACATCTCCGTTTTTACAATCTGCACAGGATCCGTCAACATGTTGAAAAGACGGATCCTGTGCAGATTGTAAAAAAGAGGTGCCCTGGGCCCGTTTTTCTGATGGACCCGTCGAGGTTATGTGCACCTGTTGTTTATGTGTCTTCGCGACGTCATCGGGTCATTTCGCAATGCATTACTGGGAACGCTAGCTGCCGGGAGCATCGCGAGCATCGGTAACGCTGCACGGGACGCCGGAAGGTGAGAATATTGAGATTTTTTAATTTTTTTTTATTTTTAACATTATATCTTGTTACTATTGATGCTACTTAGGCAGCATCAATAGTAAAAAGAGAGAAAGAGCGAGCGAGAGAGAATTTCCCTGACTGGAAATTCTTCGGCGCATGCTCAGTTTCAAAAGATATAACCCGTCGCTGGAGTCCTGCTTTTGACAGTCATCAACGGATCCTGCGTCCATAGGCTTCCATTATAGCCAATGACAGGCAGCACAGGATCCGTCGCTGAGCGATTTTCCGACGTACGGAAAAAACCTTCCTCTGTGCGTTGTCCCCGCCCGATGGACAGCAATTTTCCAACGGATCCAGTGCACGACAGATGAAACGGATCGCCATCCGTCACTAATACAAGTCTATTAGAAAAAACAGGATCCAGCAGAAAAATTTGCTGGATCCTGTTTTTTTCCCGGCGTCCACTGTGTCAGCGCCGGCTGTAAAGCAGAGCACAGCGGTGACGTCACTGCTGTGCTCTGCTTTATGGCCGGCGCTGACACAGTCAGTGCAGGGAAACTCTCGGCAGCAGCGCGTTCATTAGCAGTGCTCCTGCCGAAAGCAGTTTTAACCCTGTGGACGCCGGCGGGGGACATGACAGACATCAGAATGTGAGTATGTAGTGTATTTTTTTTTTAAATTTTACAATGGTAACCAGGGTAAATATCGGGTTACTAATAAGCGCGGCCCTGCACTTAGTAACCCGATGTTTACCCTGGTTACCCGGGTGCTGCAGGGGGACTTCGGCATCGTTGAAGACAGTTTCAACGATGCCGAAGTCGTTCCCCTGATCGTTGGTCGCTGGAGAGAGCTGTCTGTGTGACAGCTCCCCAGCAACCACACAACGACTTACCAATGATCACGGCCAAGTCGTATCGCTGGTCGTGATCGTTGGTAAGTCGTTTAGTGTAAAGGTACCTTAAGACACTGAATTCAGTGATGTGTCACTTATTAGGCTTTGTGCTGTTGTTTCCATACAGTGAAGGTTTTATCATCATGAAATTAATCACTGATGAGACCATGGTGCACGTGAACTCTGGTCCGAACACGCCCCCTCCTCTGATTGTCAATAGACAATGTATATAGAGAGCTTTAGTGTGAGTGGGGTTAGCTTTCTGAGCTCTACTACATGCCACATCTAAGAAGTCTGACTGTGTCACAACCCAGTAAACTAAGTGATACATGGTTGGAATCAGGGTCTCTTTTCCTACATTATGCTGCTCTAAGATCAGATAGCAAAAACCTTGTGACAGATTCCCATTAAGAAGGGGTTGTCTAAGAATTGGACAACTTTCACTGAGTTAATACTTTATATTTCTCAATATTATGTATTATTAATGTAATCCTAACATATATGTCGAGTACCAGACTGATGCCTCTTCAACTCATACTTCTGGAAGGAAAATTGTCGTACCATTGCTTGGTTACAGTACAATAAGGGCATTGATATTCTACGTATGGGAATGACATTGTGTATTCAACAATACCTTCTTTGTAATTGCAGAGCAGACAGCCATCCTGTAGAGTGAGACACGATGGAGACAACATTTTCATTAAGTATAAACTAATGTTTGAAACTGAAAAACAATCCAAAAAAAACCTGCCATTTTTCTGAAAAGAACTGAAAGAACTAGACCTCTTTATCCCTCTGCTCCACCCTGGCCTGATGCACAGCAGATACATTTCATACTCATGTAAATGTTTCCAGGTGTGATGACTGCATACAGCAGTACTGTTTTAACAGCCTCGCTGGGGATCACCATGCTTATGGAATAGAAATCATTTGGCATCGTGGCTGGAAAAGTCTGATACATTTGTGAAGGTTTTTTAGGGTTGGCGTCTGCAGAGAACAGACATGGCTTCAGAAAGGTGTAGACCTGACTGCTTTCTTTAGTCTCTGATGTCATAGGGTCCCAATCCTTGGGTGATTTATAGAGTCGTCATACTTTTGAAACAAAATTCGAGATCGCATTACAACTCTATGTCTTTAAGGGCTCTTGCACATGACCGTTTAAACAGAAGAGTGCTATCCGAGGTTTTATCGGACACTCCTAGTCCCCATGTTATTCTATGGGGTTGTGTACCAGTCCAATTTTTTCCTTGAACTGAGTGGAGCTGAGGAAAAAAATTGCAGCATTTACGATTTGCCTAGATGAATCTGATGGGACTCACCCAGTCTGCAAAAGAAATCAAACAGCACTCGGATGACAACCAACTTGGGAACGAATTTCACAAACGTACATAATGGAGAAGATAAAGAAACTTTTTTTCTCCCTATCTCAGATTCCACTCTGATCAAACCATGATCAGTCTTATTAGCATAAATGGACAGGTTTTTTTCAGATGGAGAGAAGACAGTTGTGTGACCCCATCCATACAATGTTAAAAACTTTGTTACCAAATTTGTTACTAAATGTAAGTATATTCTACAAATTATGGGAATCATAGGCTTAAATTGCAGAATGAGTCCGACAAATACTTTTAAAGGGAATCTGTCACCCCTGGACGATATTGATCTATTACTATGGGCATACAGGTAATAGAATGGTTAAACCAGTCTGTCTGCCTCATAGCTGCGGTGCAGATCTTGGGAAATTAATTTATAATGTTATTTGCTAATGATTTCTTCCAGGCTCCGGGCGTGCGGTGCCTGGAAGAAATCCCTGCCTCCTGTCTTCATAATGAGGGTGTCCCCCTCCCATTAGCGCCACACTGACCTGTTCAGCAATGTATCTCCGCGCATGCGCTGTGCATGCGTGTGGTTACGTGAACCTTGTCTGCCCTCCTATGGGCAGTGTCTGCATTGATCTTCTGCACAGGCGCAGTGACAAAGATTCCCTTTAACATTTGTTTTTCAATGTTTAATAACAAGGATTAAAATAATGAAGACAAAGGGAGTGACATTGAAAGCCTGTAAAAGTAACTCAAGGTTGGACTGATCGCTGACATTAGAGCAGTGTTCGTGGGCTGATGACCAGTGATCACTAGTGATGACCTTTGCCTCTTAAAGAGTAACAATATTCAGTCCACCCCTGCTTAGACTTATATCCTTTATTCTTTGAGAGAAACAAACAGTCTTCAATAAGCTTTTCTGAATGATATGGAGGTGTCAAATTAATGTCTATTTAACAACCCGCTCAACCTAAATTAAAGAAACATTTGCCAAATGATTAGAGCAAAACAGACTGTAAAAGGGGCAATAGAAAATAGACAACTGCAGCACTTTCTCCTTTTAGCAGTGAAGAAAGCTGCAGATCATTTACCCAGACTAGAAAATCCCCTCAGGCTTGGACAACTGCTGATTACACCACCCACAGCAAATACTACCAGCCCCTAATTTCCTGACCATAAAAATGGCCATTTGGAAGCAGAATGAAGACTGAATATCATTGTATGTTAGATTGAGATCCTCTTATTTACTTGGAAAGCCTAACAACCCCATGACTGCCCAAATTTGCGGGGCAGAACAAGTATACAGTTGGGTTTATATATGAATATATTCAGCTGATAGCTAGCGCTATCGAATACCCCTTACATCTGCACACTTGGATAGGATGAGTTTCCAAGTGTTTTGCTTAGGAAGTGGGGACTAAAGGCGAGATGGCTGCCGAACGATCTCTTGTGTATGGTGGGCTAAAGTCTTTGCCAAAGACATCTGGCAGTGGCTTTATCTCCACGAACAATAGGATGCTTAATTTCACATGATAACTGAAGAGAGTAGAGTGGTTCCTGTGTGTTGGACGGTCTTGTTAAAATCTTTGGGTTTAGCCAACTTTACACTCATGTCAATAGATAATAACCAGCAATATGACAACTATAAAATAGCTATTTAACAATTTTCAGACATCTAAATAAAACATCCAAGTCTAAAATATATTTTTTTCAGTGTTGAACAACCTTATTTAATCCTGATAGGCTCCATTAATGGAGTCTGTTAAATGTCTGGCATTTTTGACAGTGCATTGGAGACTACACTATTCTTTCTTAAGAAAATACCAGAGGGATTGAAGTAAACGTCCAAATATAAGACTGAAAGGAGCCTTAAATACTTGGTACATTTTGAATAAACCATTAACATGTCCCTTTCTCTTCTCCTAGTAGGGGACCACTGATAAAGGTTTCTGACATTAGCTAAACTACAGGACCAGCAGAACAAAAGAAGGACTAGGCTTACATCCAACATGGCTGATCAGTTTCCCAGACGTCTGCCACTGGTGGACAGTTGGGAAGTTCAACATAGTTTATACTGGCGGCCATCATTTGTCCATTGAATTTTGACACTTTAAGTAGTAGAGAAGTTAAAAATATTAAAACACTGAGAGCAGTTAGTGAACCATAATGTGATATCCCAAAAGGGCTTAATATCAGTCGCTGTTCAGGTACTCTGTTAGAAAAGTAGGTTTTTAGATATTGAAAAATGAAATCAATGACCTACCCTCTTAATGTGTCTTGTCCTCTCCTTCTCACCCTGAGTGCTTGCCTGTCTTCATAGACTGCAAACCTGTCCACTTGTTGGTCACCGAGTTCCAGCTGGCCCTGAGCTTGCTCCGCATACCACAGTGCTGTACATCCCAGCATGAATTTGGCCAGCCATATCACCCCCATGATAATAGGGGTTGAAGGTTTCGTCCAATCTCCCAAATTACTTTTCCTGATTGCTTGTTACTGTTGTTCTAATGAAGGAAGATTGTCAATATTCCTGAGCATAGAGATCTCCAGTCCTGTTGCACTCCTGCAGAGGCTGCAAAAGAAAATTACATTTTATGGTTTTACAGTTATGACAATTTACACAATAATAAACAAAATTCTTAACACCGATATTTAAACAGCAAAAATAATGGTTTGTTAAATGTCTTCCTCATTTTATGCTATGTATATGTCACATTTGAGCTTTCTGTCAAATGTATTCAGTAAAGTTCTCTAATAAACTGTATATCTGAGAAGGCTCAAACACAAAAATGAATAATATTATTGAGAATCCTATGGGAACCAATCAAAATTATAAAATAATAAAACTTTCTTCATTGCTTACGGTTAACGACAATACAGAATACGTGATTATCTCTCCGGGGTGCTTTATGACAAGTTATGAATCATATGTGAGGGAATTAAATCATAATGGTATTGTTAATTGTGGGTACTTTGTGCATTTGTAAAATGTGTCCTACACCCTTCAAGTTAATTTTGCGAAAAATTTATGTCCGACTACTGTGTGCTTTTATATTTTACATAGCGTTATCAGATCCTTTACTTGTTTGCTGCAAAGCCCATTCATACAGTCTTTGCCGACTGTAGAACTCTAGATGATAGTCATAATTAGTCCTATGTCTAACCTTCTTAGATCTACTCTTTAATCCACATTTCCTGTTTTTACTATTTTCATTCCTGTCAATCACAGTGCCCCCTGACAATGCAACAAACAGTGAAACCCAGAGTGCTTACCAAAAATTCCAGCTACTGTTCTATCCCAATGACATCACTACATACAGCTCTGGCAAAAAACTAAGAGACCAACGCAAAATTTTCAGTTTGTCTGATTTCTCTTTTTATAGGTATATTTTTGAGTAAAATGTAAATTGTTAATTTATTCTATAAATGTCTGACAACATGTCTTCGAATTTCCAAGCAATACATTTTGTATTTTTTTTATGAAAGGGAGAAATGGTCAAAAAAAAAAAAAAACAGTGCTTTCAGACCTCAAATAATGAGATCAAATCAAAACAAGTTCATAATCATTTAGAAACAACAATACTAATGTTTTAACTCAGGAAGAGTTCAGAAATCAATATTTTGTGGAATAACCATGATTTTTAATCACAGCTTTCATGCGTCTTGGCATGCTTTCCACCAGTGTGAAGGTTCTGGCGCAAACATTTAAGCAATTCTTCTTTGTTTGATGGCTTGTGTGTAATGCCTGATGCAGCGCAGTAGCACATAAACTCTACCAGGGGGTGCAGGTGAAGGAAAATAGGCACACTCACAGTGAAATCACGGAGCAGCAGGCAGAAGCCACAAGGTGGCGAAAGAGTAGTCAGAAAAAGCCGGGTCAGCAACAGAGAGGGAACAAAGTACCAGAGGTCACAGCAATAAACGTGGTCAGAAACAAGCCAAAGAAGTCAGAGCCGATTGGAAGCAGGAAATCCAGAAATCAAGACAGTCAAACAGGTCAAAGGACAAACCGAGTCAAATACCAAGGGGTCACAACATGGAGAGCAAGTACTGCAATGAGCGAAGTCACAGGGGAACACAGAAACAGGACCTAGGTAAACGGGCAGAGGACAAATCACGATATAACGGGTCAGCTGCTCAAGCCAGAGAAAGGAACTATAATTGACACTGCTTGCAGGTAACAGTGGACTGAAATTGCCAGAGAGATTCCAAAACAAGGCAAGGATCATGACATTGTGACTATCCATCATCCTCTTGATTACATTCCAGAGGTTTTCAATGGGGTTCAGGTCTGGAGATTGGGCTGCCCATGACAAGGTTTTGATGTGGTGATCTCTTAATTTTTGCCAGAGCTGTCGATGCTACTTAGTGACTTCATCACAGTTTTCATCTCCCCTGTCATCTATCAATGTTGGCTGACAGTGCTCTATCTAAAGGATAAATTCAAAATGTCAGGACTATGAATTTTTTCAATATCTGCCATAATGATATGGAGACTTATTTTTTTTAAATCTGGATGGGAGTTATGTGTGATTACTATAATTTTATTTTGCAGTGTCACAGTTGTTAATGAAGCTGGACTAGTCCAGCAGGACAGGGGCATCTCTTCCTCTTGGCTAGTCCTGCCTTGTGTATTCTGATCACACTGCCCTGGGTGTGAGTAATAGCCTGCCCTGAATACAATTCATGACTTAATGCAGAATAAAATTATATTCTTCAAACATTGTAGTATTAGTAATCGCATACATTCAGTTTAAAGAAGTTTGCATCCATAGTAGCTGTTAGGGATTTTCAAGGGAACTAAAAGGTTCCCTTTAAGATTTTCTATGTAGCAGTTTGCTCTAATAAGCCATGGTCTTCCATAAGTACAGTGCGACTGTCAATTGCTCAATTTTGTCATTTGGTAACACCATTCTTTATTCTTTTGGACAAATTTTGATATTTTAGAGAAGCTTAGGCTAACAGTAATGTTATTTGAATACGATTTAATAGCTCAAATATAGAATTTATCTACATAAACATTCAGTAACCTTTTATATACAGTGAACTACTTGTACCAATGCTTAAAAGATGAAGTTTATTTTATATACTAGAGCAGTGCTTCTCAAATTGCCGGTGTTCTTCACTCATGAGACCCACCACAGTTTTAGGTGAGGGACAGAAAAGGAGGCAGTATCGAAAGACGTTACCAAATGCTGCATAGGCACAAAAACTGACTTCGTTTTCTTCTCATTTTTATGTTCTACTGGAAGCAAATTTCAAGATAATTTTAGGTACTTTCAAAATTTTCACCTGAATTATTACCAATGGTGAAGCCTAGGAAGGACCAAATCAAACCTAAAGAGATCCTGCGTAACGAACAATTTGAAACCCCCTATTAGATCTGCATTCTCAAACCTGCAATGGTTGAAGCTAAAAATCTCAGCATTCCATGTTAAGACAACATCTGCGCAGGGTTTACTGTGGTGATTTATGTTCTTGGAATTGACATTTTAACATCAGGAGCTATATAGTAAAGAAGGGTAAAGTAATAAAATCTAACTGTCCCACTGCATTGTAGAAGTTCAGGTAAGGTGTAGAGGACAAAGCTGTAAACAAGCTTGTTGACTTTTCTGGATAACAAGCAGTAGAACTGGGACTAAAACACAAGACTATAAATCAGAATTAGTACAATTAAATGATTGTTCACAATAATAATAATGTTAATTTATATAGCGCCAACATATTCCGCAGTGCTTTAGAGTTTAACAGTTTCAAACGCAAGTCATAAGTAACAACGTTAACAATACAATAACTAAAGCAAGATAAGACGACCCTGCTCGTGAGAGCTTACAATCTAACATATATTAGCAGTATGAATTCAGTTTTATAGCACCAACAGTTCAGCTGCGATCCCCTGCTGTCCTGTCTGTATACTCTCTTTTGCTTCCTCCCCTGCCCAGGAGATGTGGTATGATCAGACCATGTTCCTGTATGGTCAAACACGGCCATTACACAGTACACAGCAGGATAATGTATAAGATTATCTCAGCACAGGAACATTTTTTGATCACATCCAATTGTGGAACTTTTTTAGAATTCTAAGATCTCTTGATTAAAATTAACTTTATTTGTGGGAAAACCCTTTAATTGGTACACTCTTGCACATAGTATTCCAATAGGCTGCATATCATGATAACATCCCTGATATAATTTGATTTCTTTGAAGGCTTGATTTTATAATCTAGTTTTTCCATGTACTTATGAGATAACCCTGTAACTTTTAGAAGATATATTAGGTCAGCATATCTAGTATCTCCAATGCCTTCCATAGTGGACAAATTGCACAGTACACAAAGGAAAAGGGACGTTTGTTCATTAGAGAGTGCCTTTGTTCATTCAGTGAGAATAATTAGTGACAATTGGTTCTGTTTTCTGCACACATTTAGCATGACTAAAGTTTATCAGTTTATATTTTTTTAAAAATGGTGGTTCCCTAAAAGGAATTGCACTTTGGCAAGGTCATTTTACTGTCCCTACTCCCTTGTAAGAAAATTGATTTAATCAATGTGCCCCTTGTTATTGGCCTACAATTCCACCATTAAAGTGATTTTAACCATTGCAATAACTTTCTAACATTGCATGAAATATTAACGCTCCCTGAAACCCCCTCGCCTAAGCATACCTGTGTCCCCTACTAGAGCCACTGCCAGACTCGGGGGCATACCGGGTTTGTGTAGGAGGGGGGCACACTAACGCCAATTCCACCTGAATGTGCATCTGAGGATGCTGATTCAGATGAAATGTATTGCAGCGCAGGCACCTGCTAGTTCCCTGTGCTGCAATACACAACACTGACCAATCAGAGGCTGGCAGCTAACTTTGGCTTGCAAGTCATGATCGGCGCATGGCAGTGACGACATGCGATGCCCATGCTGGCACACTGAGGTCAGCTGTCGGCTCCTGCGTTGGCTACAGAAGAAGACGCTGCACTGGGTGGGAGCAGAGGAAGAGGAGAATTGTTTGTTTCTTTTGTAAATGTATTGGAGAAGAACTGAAGAGGTCAACGATGTGCGAGACTTTATACCAGAATAGGAGACATTTTACTAGGAAAGGGGAAATGTTATAACATGAGGATGAGGGGCTTTAATCTGGAAGGGGCCAAGATGAATACATTATTACTGGAGGAGGCTCAGGATAGGGGAAATGTATACATGACGGAGACAGGATAAGGGACATTATTACTTGGGGAGCAAACAAATATGTCTATAGGATCTAGAATGCTCCAAGGGCACATACATCTGACCAACATGCAAATGGGGGCCCAGGTCCAATAGACTCTATTTATACCAGTGGCCAGACCCCAATGGCCGCAGCTTATCTCCAGTGAGAACCAAAGGATCGGCTGTTGGAATGGAATCATGTCATTCTTTCTCTTCCCTGACATCATCAGTCAATCTAGAGTCAGTAGGCTCTCATACACATTAGATGCCAGCCAATCACACCAATATCTGTAGAATTGGCCAACTTTATTATAATGTGTCTGGGTGCCAAATGACAGTCATGGTAAATATCATGGTAAATATTAAGCACTGATGTAGAGTTATCAATTTCTCCATTACTGTTCAATGATTTGTATTTGTATGGCTAATTAAATTTTTTGGCATAGAGTCATACATTTCAATATTAAATTATTGAGAAAACTGCACATAGCTGTTTGTGTCAGTCTGTAGTCTGCGATTAGACACCATACTGCTGGCTGTGGTGTGCTGGTGCTAATTAGAGATGAGCAATGTGGCACATTCGGATTTGTGTTCGGCTTCATGAGCATTTTTTACTCAAAGTCAGCAAAATTCGGTCACAGTTCGGTGAATCACCGCGTTTCCACTAATGCTTTTGTAATTACTGTGGCTAGGATAGTGGAGCTGTATGATGAGAGGGTGGGACGGAGGACATCTTTGATGAGGGAAGTGGGTGTAGAGAGGTTAGATGACACACTCTTTTTTCACCCTTAACTTTATGTGTGTTGACTCCGGCAGCCAATTAGGGAGCCTAAACCATCCACAACATCCTGACACAAGGTCTTCTGTGATTGGCTGTCAAAGTAACATGTCCCTGACCATACAAAAAGCGGACATCTTGTTTTGCTGGCTCCATTTTTTCAGTGTAACAGTTTAGAGAAGCAGCTCCTGCTAGAACTGCAAGTGAACTTGTCAATAAGCTAGATAAGATCCTGTCCTGTGCGTAATCGATCTTTCAGCATCTAAGTAGACTGTGCAAAAACTGTGTTGCAGTCTCAGGGGGCCCCATTTGCTAATCCAAATCATTTGTGATAAAACTGTGTTTCAGTTACAAATCAGAAGGTCAGATTTCCATTTAAAATTCTTTAGGCCTGATATTGGGGTGCAGCCAGGAAGCCCAATTAGCTACTCCAAATAGTTTGTGATAAAACTGTGTTTCAGAGACAAATCAGAAGGTTAGATTTATACTGAAAAATTGATCAGCCTAATATTGGGGTACAGCCTGGAGACCCAATTAGCAAATCCAAATTGTTTGTGATAAAAATGTGTTTCAGAGACAAATCAGAAGGACAGATTTCCATTTAAAATTGTTTGGCCTATTATTGAGGTGTAGCCACGAGGCCTAATTAGCTAATCCAAATTGTTTGTGATAAAACTGTGTTTCAGTGAGAAATCAGAAGGCTAGATTTCCACTTAAGAATCATTAGGCCAAATATTGGGTGCAGCCAGGAGGCTCAATTAGTTAATCCAAATAATTTGTGATAAAACTGTGCTTCAGTGAGAAATCAGAAGGACATATTTCCACTTAAGAATCATTAGGCCTAATATTGGGGTGCAGCCAGGAGGCCCAATTAGCTAATCCAAATCATTTGTGATAGAACTGTGTTTCAGTAGGAAATCAGAAGGCCACATTTCATCATCAAAATCTGTAGGTATAACAGTGTTTTTCAAGCACACTATCTGAGAAAATAAATAGTGATTGTTCATTTAGTGACAGGTAACTGACAGCTGTGGGCAAAAGGTTGTGAAAAAGGCTACAAGAGATGAAGGCTACATACAACATGAGTCAGAAAAAGTAAGGTTGTGGTGGAATGGGGAATAGGCTTGGTGTTTGACGTGTATGTGGGTTACATGATAATGTTAATGAAAGTTCAACTGAACAAACACTGTCTCGTCATATCCAAAGACCACTGATAATATCTGCTACTGGACGGGTTACTCCACTCCCTTTCTTTGGCAGCTACACAGTGGTCTGCTGTAGATAAGGCTCAGAAAGAGCATGTGCTCCAGTGGATGGCAAGCACTGCATCAAGTGGCTTCTCCTCTTCTCCCACCTTAACATTGCACATAGTGCAATCCTCAGAGGTGGCACCGCAATCACCCTTGTTTCCCCCCAACTGACTGTGAGGAACCACAGATGGGCCATTCTGTAGAGCTGCTCACAAATTCTATTCCATGGGCATCAGAGGTCTGCTCCAAAGATTCACAGAATCCAGAGGAGGAAAGCATCTGCACTGATGCCCAAAATCTTTTCATGTTGGATCCAGAGCCGGGTGAAATAGGGTCCAAGTAGAATCTGGACCTTCGTCACCAGATGATAACCACGGGGGTGGAAGTGATCCTGATGAGACTCAGATACCAGAGGGGCACGCGGACTGTACTGTGGTGTCAGGGCAGGAAGAGGAGAAGGTTGATTCTCAGGGTGAGGATTGTGAGAATGGAGAGGACGACAATGTGGTTGTAGATCGCACTTGGTGTGAACTTAGAGGTATGCAGCTGAGTAGCTCAGCAGAGGGGGTGGAAGTGGAGGAAAACAAAGAGGTTGCATTGCGGCTTCCACCACAGGCACAAAGTCATGCAAAAATGACAAGAACTCAATCCTCAGCCCCAACTCTGGCACATGCACAATCAACGTGTCTTAGTGTGGAAATCCTACTGTGCTAAAATGCGGACTAGCAGGCCTCGTCAACCACCTGCCATCTCATCAATCGCAACTGCTGCTTCTTCCTCCTCCGTGAATTTGCCAAGTCTTCTCATCACTATTCTGGTCATTAACACGATGAAGCACACTTTGAATAGTCTGTTTGAGGAGGTGGTGGTCCCAGAGGAAGAGATGGAAGCAGAGGAGGATGCGGAAGGGATAACAATATCTCAAATTTCTGGACTGTCGTCGCACACATGGGTGCCATGAGAGTGTGGCTTATAGTGATCAAGATGGGCTCATGGTACCATATAAACTGTTAGAGAAGTTACAGGAGCTGAGGAACAAATGGAGGAGGATGAGGTGATGGACGCACAACAGTAAGACGATGAATAGAACAATGATCTCCTCTCTGTTGTTCGTGGTTGGTGGGAGGGGATGGAGGAAGCAACCTTGAGTGTTACTACCAACACACCATGGACTTGGACATCATGGAAGCGGTCGACACATGAGCACCTTGTTGCTGCCCTATCTTCAACATGATGCCAATATTCTTAGGGTTAGAAATAGTACTGACTACTGGGTTGCCACTCTGTTAGATCCAGAGTACAATGGTAAATTTAGCCAGATGCTTTCCCCCCGTAACAGGGATCAGCGCAAGCTGGAGTATCAAAACATGCTTGTAGTCAAATTTAGGGTTGTTTTTCCGAATATAGCAGTGAGGTACAGAGTGTGCATCCCAGTTCAAGACGTCTGACTGCGGGAACGTCAAGGCATCATCTAAAAAACATTAGCAGCAGCAGTGTAAGTGGCATAGGCAATTTCTATGAGTTGTTTCACACATTTTTAGACCAGCCCGAGCACCAGCAGAACAGAATACACGTCTAAAAGGTTGTGAACATAGTGAAGACCAAAACATCCAACACCGCGGAGACACCATCACGTGTTTCTCAACGCAGTGATCCAGAACACTGCCTCCAAATATGCAAATGCAAGTAGAGGAGCTGCGGAGACACCATCACGTGTTTCTCAACGCAGGCAGTGAATAGCCAGGCCTTTCCCCAGGAAGGAACAACCAAGGGAAGGGCAGCATCCAATAAAGGATGCCTGCGTTGAGAAACACGTGATGGTGTCTCCGCAGCTCCTCTACTTGCATTTGCATATTTGGGGGCAGTGTTCTGGATCACTGCGTTGAGAAACACGTGATGGTGTCTTCGCGGTGTTGGATGTTTTGGTCTCCACGAGGTCAATCATCCGTGCCTTTATAGACTTTCTACTAGGCACTGCTCCTGATAGCCAGTTTCCTACTCCACACTGATGAGGGGCAAAACCCCCGAAACAGCTGTCTGTGGATGGATACCATGCTTGGCATAGGTGGTTTTCCTTTATTGGATGTTTTCCTTTATTGGATGCCGCCCTTCCCTTGGTTGTTCCTTCCCGGGGAAAGGCCTGGCTATTCACTGCCTGCGTTGAGAAACACGTGATGGTGTCTCCGCAGCTCCTCTACTTAAAAGGTTGTGAACAACTGAAGAGGATGGTGCAGGAGTATCTGGAGCTCAATATGAATGCCACGAGGGGGGTTTGGACCCTTTTGCATTTTGGTCTTCAAAAATGGAGAAGTGGCCTAAGCTCGCCTGTAATGCCTTGGAGGTTATATCATGCCCATCAGCCAGCGTTCTCTCGGAACATGTTTTCAGTGCTGCTGGTGTATTCTGGACATATAAGTGCATCCGACTGTCTCTTGAAAGTGTAGACTGCCTAACTTTCATGAAAATGAACAAGTCATAGATCTTCAATGACTTGCACCCCAGTCACAGACTAGTCAGACTAGGTGATGGTGTCGTTTTTAGTGTCATGCATTGATATCAAATTATTGCAGCCTGTGCCACCTTTGTTGTGGCTTCTGTGTGTGCTGTTGCTACTGCTACTGCTACTGATGTTACAAACAATTTTTTTAATTGTGGAGACTCAAAGTTGGATCTCCATCTTGTGGGTTGTCTGTAGTGGAAGGTGTGTCAAAGGCTTATTATACTGTTTCTACAATGTGGAAATTGATGCTACTTTAGTGGTGTGACAATATATTTTTAAATGTGGAGACTCCAAGTTGGATCTCCATCTAGTGGGCTGCCTGTGTAAGTAGGGCTCCCAGACTGGCAGGCCTGCACTTACTTTCAGTCAACTACCCGCGTTACTACAGTGCTGATCTAGAAGTGTACAATTAAGTTAGTACTAAGATTAATTTAGTTGCATGAGAAAATACCATGAGCAAAATTTTGCATTTTTTAATCATATGAATGTATATATTCAGATATAATTTCTACCGCCTGGCCGCTCTTCTTCATAGCTTATAAGCGTACCTGTCCTTTCACACTAAACCTATTCAAAAGCATTATCTTGATGTTTTATTCCCCGTGACAAGTTTAAATTGCCTTTAGTGCAAAAGCAGTCTATTCAGAAACTTTACCATTTGTCATGTTCCATAACTTTTAAGCCACTTTTTTTAAGTGGAAACCTTGTCCTCATCGGTGTTCTACTAGCACAGTAGGTGCTGGAACTTTCTTCCTCTCACTTTCCAACATGTGTTTCCTTCAGCGTTGCTAAAGGTGGATTTGGCTTGACAACAGACATTATACAGCAAGTTAGATAGAAAGGAGACACATAGTACCCAGCAGATTGGCGTGATCTCTCATTGGTACGGCAACATAAACTGTGGATAAAGTTATTTTCAGGTTTCCTTTTTAGCACATATCTATCAACTGAGTTTGTCTGAAAATACAGTGACCATTTCATTGACTATGGTTTCAGTGGATGCCATCTTGTGGATTTAGCAGACAATTAGGGACATTTTCTTAGATATATACTTTATTGTATTTCTAGACAAACATATGGACTAGATTTTCCCCTCACTCATCATTCAGCCATTTTTCTATAACCCACAGGACTGTCCCCACCCATAGCATTTTGGGAGGATCATCATGTAAGCCATCCACATGGCACATGATCCAATTATGGCATAGTGATCAAGCTAGAATTACCATGAACTATTCAATAAACTGTAGGACATTTTACATTGAACTAATTTTTTAAATATTATTCCCGGATATTTTAGTATCTGTTGTTCCCATTACATAGGAGCACGATTTCTACATGGGGCTCCAATTCTAACTCTTGTAACTAATATCATGGAAGGCAAACATGTTCCACATTAACTCCCACAGACTGCAATAACCTTACTATATGGTACAGAGCATGCATTCCTTATACTGCTAAAAATCTCATTTACCACACGAGTACAGAACATAGACATTATCCTTTTATGGACTAACATATATAAGTTCTTAGAAGGGCTGAATGAGCAACAGTAGGTATAAAATGGCAGCTCGAAACCTTGAATCAGGAGAAAGGTTAGAACGAATTGTATTGAATTTATCTTTATTTCTGCAAATCAGGTTCATATATTTAATCATATCCCAACATCTAGCAGCTTTCAGACACAATTCATTCGAAGCCAACCGGATGGCTCTGAGACAATTCACAGCTGCGGGACAGCCCTGTTTTCCACTTGCTAACGGCAACAAGATCTCAACTTCACTACCATCACACGCAACGCGCCCTTTTCGAAAAAAAAAAAAGAAGAAAAACCATCTCATTCAAACTAGCAAAGATTATACAAATGGTTGTCTGGAATGGAACATTGGATTTCGGCATGATGTAAAATTACTGCATGGTGTTTCAGTATTAGAACATCTCATGCTGCCCTATTCTAATCTAAAAAGAAGCTTGAGATAGCAGAATGAACAAAAGGGACCGACAGAACTGCGAAAAGCATAATTGGAAATATGTTATCAAATCAGAACTTATAAGAAACCATATCAATGCTTGGTCAAGGAAGGAGTATTAGCATGGAACATTGTTATATGCATTTACACATAGTTAACAGATGGCAAAAATCTGCAGGACTAAGTAAAAGTCTGTATTACAGGACAGCGATAGACATATATACAGATAGAGAGTTAGCTAGATAGATAGATGTAAGAATATTCTAGGCAGCAGTAGTGAAGTCTAAACTTCATATATTCCTTGTTTGCATACATCTTAGTGCTTACAGAGTGCTGCTGTATTCTTTTCGCTTGTAGATATATAGATTGAAAGATAGATTGAAATGGAAAAACTAGAGCAGCACCAAAATAACGAAGGTGCAAAGCCTCCCTGGTAACAACCAAAACATCCAGATATGAAGAACAACTTGAGTCAGAACATCAAAAATAGTGAAAAAGTGTGGTTTTTAATAGAGTTGAGCGAATTTTTCAAAATTCGGTTCCGGTTACGATTGGCGGCCAATATTGTTTTTGCAATGTGCGCCGAACACAGCCGAACGACATTAGAGTCAATGGGAGTAGAAATGAATGAATATGTTCGGAACCGATCATCAAACATAAATTCGGCACGAATAGGGCACCAATATGGCAAATTTCCGATTCTGAACATATTCGCTCAACTCTCGTTTTTAATTGCCTATTGTGGTGACATTTCGATTAAAAAAATGAGAACCTTCCTTTAGATAGATTTTGTAAGAATACATGATATGGTTGTAATGCAGTCCACATTTCATATATTCTTTGTTTGCATACATCTTAGTGCTTACGGAGTGCTGCTGTATTCTTTTGCTTGTAGATAGATAACTAGATAGAGCACAAAAATTGCACTGCTGCTGCTTTCACTCATTCACTTGACGGACTACTTTTCAGTAGGCGGAATGCATTGGAAGAAACCATATATATCATAAAAAAGTGCTAAAAGTCACAAAAATAGCAAGAGTAAAAAAAACAACAGAAAAGTAATTCAAAACCCCTGCAGTGCATATGTGTATGGGATATCACAAAAGGATTAAAAAGTGAATGGAACAAGTCAGAATTTTCAGCAACAAAGCATCCACATTACAATTATGTCCTGATTCCCTGATCACTAAGACCTATTCATGGAAGTGACACTGCAGACTCCATGAAGTGACACAAGCAATTTTACACTTGTCCCGCGACAGAATCTTAAAGTCCCAGCATGGCAGTCTCACATATGTAGTAAGATGCGGTGTGATGCGGAGATCACACTACTGTTGGTGGCACATTAGAAACCTGCTTGCACATCAAGGAGAAGTTCTCTTCTGTCTGCAGCAAGCCACTCACATCTGGAGCTGGACAACATTCCGTTTTAGAGTTTACTGTTACTTTAGGAATATTAATAATTGCTTGAAAAAGTTGCAAAACTCTCAATAGTCTAATATATAGGCGGTAGCTTACACTGGAATGGGTTCGCAGATCAGTTAGCCTTAGAAATAGACATCCACAAATTATAATTTCTTCAAGATGCCTCAAAATATATTCGAGATTAAAGACAGATTTTTTTTTTATCCCCTTTGCATAGAGTGAGAATGAAACAGAGATACATATATGTATGTACGGCATATACCTTCAGGTCCCGGAGAGTGGTAAAGTGTCCAGAGGTTCTTTTGTTTAGTGGAGACTGGACAGAAAAGAAAGGAGTAAAGTTGTGTTCCCTGGGATGGGAGCAAAAAAAAAAAAAAAAGGTAGTGCTTCACCCAAATTGGGCATGGGGAGTGTCTTCTACAGGGTGCATAAAGAAGTGCAAACCTCCCACATTCTTTATCCAAAAGTTTCTAACTTGAGTAGAGGGTGGGGGGAAGCAGAAAAGGAAGGGAGGGGGTAGGGAGGGGGAGTTGTAGACATAATCACCTAAAAGATTCAGTCTATGTTCATTGCAGATCATTCCAGAATGCTTTCCACTTAATCCAATCCAACACTAGCACTATAAATCAAGTTCTGGCTTGGAATCATCGGCTCATTTATGTTACTTTTTTTGTTTATTGGAAGAGCAATATACGTGTTTGAAGAGGTGATTCGACAGTTTGGCAAAATACAACTAGAGTATGTACGTGTCTACTTTTGGCTTTTCCTGTCTGACAAAAACATTGTCTCAAAATGGCAGATATTCTTAGCGTCAAATACTAATTTTTTGATTAAAAGGATGAGAAAGTGACTTTTTTTCCAAAGTGCAAACAAAAAGTTTAGCACACTATCTGAAGAAAAGGATGGGATCTAAGAGAAAAGTACGAAATAAGCCTTAATGGGTCCTAAGGACCAGCAAGGGTCAGAAATTAAGTTGCCTCACTTTGTGGAAGTAATAAGAGCCTCACAAGCATTCACTAGGAGCCAAAAAGTCTATTTCTGGTCTGCTCTGAAGGGCGAATTGTGGTTGCCGAGAAGTAAGGTACCCAATGGCCATATACAGATACACATAGATCTCCAGGAGGGACATACTAGGGGCAAGAACTATGGACAGTGGACACACAATGAAAAAAGAAATCTGACTAGAATTGTACAGATTTCTCATATTATCCGAGCCAAAAAACCTAAGAAATAGAGACGAATGTGCTCAAATAATTGACTATGCACCACAGGGTCACCATTCCTGTGGAGATTTTGCACCTTGGGCTTTCATACAAACTGGCCACAACGTATGGCTTAGATTGAAAGTGGAGCAATCCAATGAGTAGCCAAAGAGCCAACCTGCAATAGCCCAAAAGCTTCATTTCTCTGTGCATAAAGTGAATAAATGTAGCCATCATTTAACACCTTCACGACTGTAGAATTTTACATTTTTGTACTTTTGTTTTCTCGTCTCCATCTTCCCAGAGCCAAATTGCCTCTTCAGAGAGGAAGAGAACTAGAACTCCAGTGCCACCTATTGGAAGTAGCAATCCTAATAGTCAATGTCGACCCTTTAACGAGCCTTATCACATAACTTAGGATAATAGCCAAACTAGAATCTCAATTTGCAGACACTGTGTTTCGGGGTACTGCCCCTCATCAGTGCAAAGCGGAGATCTGGTTTGGTTGAGTGAGAGGCATCTGACCGGGGTCCAAGAAGTATCGTTTCTCCTTGTGGAGAGTGAAATGTTAAGCATGTTGAGATGAGGAGTCATAAGCCAGAGCCATAACTTTTCTGTTGTTAAGGGGTGAGCAGCAGTGGTCATAGCCACTGATAAAAGCTGATGCTAGACTTGATGTTAGTCAAAATATATACTATTACCAGTCTAAATGAAAAGCTTGTTAAAGAAGCAAGAGCATTCACTTTATTCAGAGATGAGATTCAGATGGTCCCCACTGGTTTGGGGGAACCGTGTGACACTGAGTTACTTCTCACGGACAAGCTGTGAGTCGTAATAGTCGGGAGTTCGAATAAATAGCCAGGAGGGTACGTCATAAACAGATGGAAGAGACAAAGATGTAGTTAAGTAACATCCAAGATCAAAATATGGGGAGGATAGTGGATCAGAGCAAAAGAATTAGACAGATGGATGGTCAGAAGGATGTCCAAAGTGAGGCAGTGATAGATCAATGAGCATGGCACCAGGCACAGGGAAAACAATCATACTTAGCTGAAGCTATGGCTGAACACTATTTAGGACTGCCAGCTCAGTTAAATAACTGAGCAATAAAGGGAATGTGGAACATCTGGTGAGTGCTCATCACCATCGAGTCTCAGGTTGGATGGATGAGCTGTCAATCAAAACACACAGCTCAGCACGCTCCTGCAACAGACTGGAAAACTCAGTTGTCAATCACTGCATCCTAAGAAACACTGAGGGATGGAATCATTACAAACTGATTGTTAAGCAGGAATCAGTGCCCAGATACAGTTCTGGGGGCCCGCCTCGGACGCACATTCAGTTGAAATATATTACAGCGCACAATATCTTTTTATCTTTTTTTTTTTTTCTTACAGAGGAGCACAATATGGGGGACAAATGGGGACATGGATGCGGGACATATGTCATGGGGATCGGGAGGAGGGACATAAAGGAGACCTGGATGAGGGAGATATGGGGACAGGGATGAAGGGCATATGGGAACCTGGATGAAGGATATATGGTATCGGGACCTGGATGATGGGAATATGGTACGGGGATCTGGATGAGGGATATATAGGGACCAGGATGAGAGACATATTGGGACCAGGATGGATGACATATGGAGCCAAGGATGAGAGACATAGGGGACACATGGGGACCAGGATGGGGTACATTATTACATAAAGGGGGCAGAAGGAACTATATTATTACAGGAGGGGCCAGGATAGGGGACATTAATCCAGAAGGGGGCAGGGATGGAATAAATTATTACAGGAGGGGGGACATTTTTACTAGAAGGGGCCAGGATGAGTGAAATCACTGTATGGGGGCCAGAATGAAAAACATAGATTATTGCTTAATAGTGTCCTGTTCAGGGCAGCACTATGCCTCTTTTTTCATCATCTGGCGCATTGTAGAAGTCAGGGAAAAAAGTGTGGAATGTGATCTAGTAGCGATCAGCTATAGATGTCTGAGTGATATTTTCTGCAGAATCGAGTACTGGCTGGAAGAAGTGATAACGATCTGCAAGACATGAAGAAGAATAGTCAAGATGAATGACTTCAACTACAGTAGGGACATCACTGGTAAGTCACTGTATTGCATGTACACTTACACTATACACTACATGTATTACCTGTACATTATCACTATATGCAGAGATCCTATGTATAATGGATAAACATCCTATGGATAATGGATCACATTGGTGATCACTGTATTACCTTTGCACTATACACTCTATACTAAATATACAGCTCCTGTCTACAGTGTCATTGTGGGTGATATTAGTGTTATTAGTATTATGTTTTTTTTTAATCATCAGAATTGTAGTATTCAGTGACTGAGTGGTGCTAATGTGTGGTCCAGTCATGGTGTGATGGTATTTGTCACTTGTATGTGGTATTATTTAGTCACTATGTGATGGTATTATGTGATCTGGTGATGGTGTGGAGGTATTTCTCCCTTGTATATGGTGCTATTTGGTCACTATATGGTGGTAATATGTGGTCCGGTCATGGTGTGGCAATATTTATTTCTTTGAATGTGGTATTATTCGGTCACTATTTCTTTGTAATATGTATTCTGGTCATGGTGTGGCAATATTTCTCCCTTGTACTGTATGTAGTATAATTCAGTCATGATGTGGTGGTAATATGTGGTCTGATGATGGTGTGGTGCTATTTTTCCCTTCTATGTGGTCTGGCCATGGTGTGGCCGTATTTTGCACATATTTAGCCTGTGTCTACTGAGGCAAGAGATTAGGTGCAACAGACAGTTGAGGTGACAGATGAACAGGTGCTCATCCTTCCCTATTTGAGCAGAGTTCCTTAAGTACTAATTTTAAAAACTTGTAGAAAATCCTTTAATATTATTCACTATAATAAGAAGTAACTTACAGTGACTGGGACAATGTGCTCTTGGCAGGAAGCAATGAGACTAACTAAGGAGGTAGAGGTCTTCCAAGAAGGGGAAAGCGCTTTTACTTTCTTGTATTTTTTAGTTGAGGACAGTGTGCATGAAAATGGGGGAGGTTAACATACTAGGCATGGCTTTTAAATTGCCATGTTTGTAAATTGGACGTGGTTTCTTAACACAAACAGGAAACCTGTTAAAATGTGAATCCCACCCCTGCCTTTAATGACACATCTCTTTCGGCTTCTATGCGCCAGGGTCATACATTGACTCCAACTATGGGGGTAGAATACTACTATACTTTATGCCACTTTCTGGTGTAAATGATAGCTCTTTTCTAATCTGTGATGACCACTCTCCTGATACTACACCCAGTCCATTTTTTTAAACCGCAAGTCTCACATAAACTTTCATGAAGTATAAGGGCACCAAACTTACATGATGTAGAACTCCAGAATACACTGGAAAGTTTCCAGACTTCCTATAGACATGATGGGTGTTTGTGATATTGAACTTGTCTGATTAATAAAAAACCTGAATAGCTCCCAGTCCTGGGAATTAGAAAATATCTTCAAACGATGATGTCATAAAGGTTGCCTCGACCAATCAGCGACGGGCACAGTCTGCCGCAAATTCTGGAATGATCATTGTCCATATACTACGGGGACATGCATATTCTAGAATACCCGATGCGTTAGAATCGGGCCACAATCTAGTATATATATACAGTGGGGCAAAAAAGTATTTAGTCAGTCAGCTATAGTGCAAGTTCCACCACTTAAAAAGATGAGAGGCGTCTGTAATTTACATCATAGGTAGACCTCAACTATGGGAGACCAACTGAGAAAAAAAAATCCAGAAAATCACATTGTCTGTTTTTTTATCATTTTTTTTGCATATTATGGTGGAAAATAAGTATTTGGTCAGAAACAAACAATCAAGATTTCTGGCTCTCACAGACCTGTAACTTCTTCTTTAAGAGTCTCCCGTTTCCTCCACTCATTACCTGTAGTAATGGCACGTGTTTAAACTTGTTATCAGTATAAAAAGACACCTGTGCACACCCTCAAACAGTCTGACTCCAAACTCCACTATGGTGAAGACCAAAGAGCTGTCAAAGGACACCAGAAACAAAATTGTAGCCCTGCACCAGGCTGGGAAGACTGAATCTGCAATAGCCAACCAGCTTGGAGTGAAGAAATCAACAGTGGGAGCAATAATTAGAAAATGGAAGACATACAAGACCACTGATAATCTCCCTCGATCTGGGGCTACACGCAAAATCCCACCCCGTGGGGTCAGAATGATCACAAGAACGGTGAGCAAAAATCCCAGAACCACGCGGGGGGACCTAGTGAATGAACTGCAGAGAGCTGGGACCAATGTAACAAGGCCTACCATAAGTAACACACTACGCCACCATTGACTCAGATCCTGCAGTGCCAGACGTGTCCCACTGCTTAAGCCAGTACATGTCCGGGCCCGTCTGAAGTTTGCTAGAGAGCATTTGGATGATCCAGAGGAGTTTTGGGAGAATGTCCTATGGTCTGATGAAACCAAACTGGAACTGTTTGGTAGAAACACAACTTGTCGTGTTTGGAGGAAAAAGAATACTGAGTTGCATCCATCAAACACCATACCTACTGTAAAGCATGGTGGTGGAAACATCATGCTGTGGGGCTGTTTCTCTGCAAAGGGGCCAGGACGACTGATCCGGGTACATGAAAGAATGAATGGGGCCATGTATCGTAAGATTTTGAGTGCAAACCTCCTTCCATCAGCAAGGGCATTGAAGATGAAACGTGGCTGGGTCTTTCAACATGACAATGATCCAAAGCACACCGCCAGGGCAACGAAGGAGTGGCTTCGTAAGAAGCATTTCAAGGTCCTGGAGTGGCCTAGCCAGTCTCCAGATCTCAACCCTATAGAAAACCTTTGGAGGGAGTTGAAAGTCCGTGTTGCCAAGCGAAAAGCCAAAAACATCACTGCTCTAGAGGAGATCTGCATGGAGGAATGGGCCAACATACCAACAACAGTGTGTGGCAACCTTGTGAAGACTTACAGAAAACGTTTGACCTCTGTCATTGCCAACAAAGGATATATTACAAAGTATTGAGATGAAATTTTGTTTCTGACCAAATACTTATTTTCCACCGTAATATGCAAATAAAATGTTAAAAAAACAGACAATGTGATTTTCTGGATTTTTTTTTCTCAGTTTGTCTCCCATAGTTGAGGTCTACCTATGATGTAAATTACAGACGCTTCTCATCTTTTTAAGTGGTGGAACTTGCACTATTGCTGACTGACTAAATACTTTTTTGCCCCACTGTATATACTGCATATACAGTATATATATATATACATATATATATATATACACATTATATATATATATATATATATATGTATATATATATATATATATAAATACACAGACGTTTATTTATTAATTTGTTGTTTTTTATTTGTTTTATGTTTATGTATTGTTTTTACATATACACAAATAGACATACATTTACTATATACTGTATATATACATATAGAAACACACACATGATTATTTATAAAGCTATTATTTTGTGGGAATACTTTATCATTTTACAGTTTAACCATAGATGTGCTCCTTATTTTATTGTTTGGCTACTGTTCTTTGAATGTGTCGTGTCTGTGTCAGAGTTAGCAGTTTATGTAGAAGACTGATTGATACCTGTGGTTATCAGTGTTGTCACATTTCCCTTTATAAACATCCCTTAATGATATGGTAGCAGCTGTATTTTCTTGCCATAGTGGCTCCTTTGGTGAAGTACTATACCAACTCTAGTTTTCTTTGTGTGTAATATGAGATATCTAAAATAGATATCATAACTATTTTGGCTAATGCATGTGTGTACACTGAATTCATGTTTTCAATACTATTACAACACCTAAACAATAAAAGTAAAAAATGCCAATAAAGGAAACAAATGTCAAGGCAGGAATACATCAATTATTACCCCTTGATTGCTAATCTTCTTTCTTTACCAAATCGTGGATTACCGTATATTGTGAATCTAATTCTACCCATTGAAGTAACGGATTATGTCCTTCAATCAGAGCAATCAGAACAGCATACATCTAATTGTTTGTGTAATTGGCAAACTTATCTAACTGAAATCGAGGAAATGAATCTACACGACCCGGGTAGGATTGGTGCAGATGAAATATGGCTGCAATGCTTCATGACGGTTTCAGAGATTTTCATACAAAGATTTATTTGGTATTCACATATTTTATGATTTGACACTTTGGCTTTAATATGTTTATTTCTTAGGCTTGGTTCACACGAGCGCATTCGGACCGCAATGCCTGGACTGATTGCAGGTCTCCTGACCCAAATTTACAGCCTCATAAATAGATTTCACATGCGCAGGCGTGTACTACGGAGGACAGAGAATGAACTTCAATTCAATATTGCAGCCAGCATGCAGCCAGCGGGTAAGAAAAGGGTGAATCAAACACCCGAAAACCCCGCCCCTATGGCTGAAAATTGTTCCCTCCAAATTCAAGTGACAGAGTCCCTTTAAAAGCAAACCCTCTGTATTTGTGAGTTTTTTTTCTACAAATATTTAATAGCAAATCTACTGTTCTATGTGAAAATTCTTGCCAGAGGGTTTTATCATTTCTTCAAAGTTTTATCATATGTTGTTTTGATGATGGCAATGCGAAACAGTTCACAAAGAGCCTGGGTGACTCTCTTGAGAAATAAAAATGAGCTCTCTACAGATGGAGTCTTGATCCATCAATGCATTCTGCAATATTTGACGTAGGATTATGGTTTGGACTGAAAGAACCTGTGTTTTTTGGGGGGCACCCCTGGTAAATTACTGTTATTGTGAACAGTTAAGCAAGTTGAAAATGAAATTATCTCTAAAAGGCTTAAAACTAAATGACTAACTAATGACACATTAACATTTATTATATTTGAAAAATTACAAAAAAGGAAAATGGGTAAATGAAAAATTTTGGGCACCCTTGGAGATTTGTGTGCTGATTTCAGATAACTTTGACCAAAGTTTCAGATCTTAATTAGCCTGTTAATGTTATGGCTTGTTCACTATCATTGCTAGGAAAGGCAAGGAAATGCAAATTTGCCAGCTTTAGAAAAACCCAGCCTCCTCTAACCTTGTGTCAAAAAAACAGCAGCCATGGGTTCTTCTAAACAGCTGATCAGCACTCTGAAAATGCAAATGTTGGAGGCCCACAAAGTAGGAGAAGGCTATAAAAAGATAGGAAAGAATAGTAAAGAATTTTCAGGGATTCAAGCTTGAGGAGGATAATTTGCATATTCCAGGTGCCTTCTGGGAAAAGCGAAGAGTCTCCCTCAGCTAGAAGATCGTTGGGTACAGCCGGGACCAGCTGCTTGGAAAGCATCACCAAACCAGGGATTCAAGCTTGAGGAGGATAATTTGCATATTCCAGGTGCCTTCTGGGAAAAGCGAAGAGTCTCCCTCAGCTAGAAGATCGTTGGGTACAGCCGGGACCAGCTGCTTGGAAAGCATCACCAAACCAGGGATTCAATTTTGAGGAGGATAATTTGCATATCCCAGGTGCCTTCTGGGAAAAGCGAAAAGTCTCCCTCAGCTAGAAGATCGTTCGGTACAGCCGGGACCAGCTGCTTGGAAAGCATCACCAAACTAGGGATTCAAGCTTGAGGAGGATAATTTGCATATTCCAGGTGCCTTCTGGGGAAAAGCGAAGAGTCTCCCTCAGCTAGAAGATCGTTGGGTACAGCCGGGACCAGCTGCTTGGAAAGCATCACCAAACCAGGGATTCAAGCTTGAGGGGGATAATTTGCATATTCCAGGTGCCTTCTGGGAAAAGCGAAGAGTCTCCCTCAGCTAGAAGATCGTTGGGTACAGCCGGGACCAGCTGCTTGGAAAGCATCACCAAACCAGGGATTCAATTTTGAGGAGGATAATTTGCATATTCCAGGTGCCTTCTGGGAAAAGCGAAGAGTCTCCCTCAGCTAGAAGATCGTTGGGTACAGCCGGGACCAGCTGCTTGGAAACCATCACCAAACCAGGGATTCAATTTTGACGAGGATGATTTGCATATTCCAGGTGCCTTCTGGGGAAAAGCGAAGAGTCTCCCTCAGCTAGAAGATCGTTGGGTACAGCCGGGACCAGCTGCTTGGAAAGCATCACCAAACCAGGGATTCAATTTTGAGGAGGATAATTTGCATATTCCAGGTGCCTTCTGGGAAAAGCGAAGAGTCTCCCTCAGCTAGAAGATCGTTGGGTACAGCCGGGACCAGCTGCTTGGAAAGCATCACCAAACCAGGGATTCAATTTTGAGGAGGATACTTTGCATATTTCAGGTGCCTTCTGGGAAAAGCGAAGAGTCTCCCTCAGCTAGAAGATCGTTGGGTACAGCCGGGACCAGCTGCTTGGAAAGCATCACCAAACCAGGGATTCAAGCTTGAGGAGGATAGTTTGCATATTCCAGGTGCCTTCTGGGAAAAGCGAAGAGTCTCCCTCAGCTAGAAGATCGTTGGGTACAGCCGGGACCAGCTGCTTGGAAAGCATCACCAAACCAGGGATTCAAGCTTGAGGAGGATAATTTGCATATTCCAGGTGCCTTCTGGGAAAAGCAAAGAGTCTCCCTCAGCTAGAAGATCGTTGGCTACAGCCGGGACCAGCTGCTTGGAAAGCATCACCAAACCAGGGATTCAAGCTTGAGGAGGATAATTTGCATATTCCAGGTGCCTTCTGGGAAAAGCGAAGAGTCTCCCTCAGCTAGAAGATCGTTGGGTACAGCCGGGACCAGCTGCTTGGAAAGCATCACCAAACCAGGGATTCAAGCTTGAGGAGGATAATTTGCATATTCCAGGTGCCTTCTGGGAAAAGCAAAGAGTCTCCCTCAGCTAGAAGATCGTTGGGTACAGCCGGGACCAGCTGCTTGGAAAGCATCACCAAACCAGGGATTCAAGCTTGAGGAGGATAATTTGCATATTCCAGGTGCCTTCTGGGAAAAGCGAAGAGTCTCCCTCAGCTAGAAGATCGTTGGGTACAGCCGGGACCAGCTGCTTGGAAAGCATCACCAAACCAGGGATTCAAGCTTGAGGAGGATAATTTGCATATTTCAGGTGCCTTCTGGGAAAAGCGAAGAGTCTCCCTCAGCTAGAAGATCGTTGGGTATAGCCGGGACCAGCTGCTTGGAAAGCATCACCAAACCAGGGATTCAAGCTTGAGGAGGATAATTTGCATATTCCAGGTGCCTGAATTTTTGCCTGTAGGACATTATTGCAAGAGAGCTTGGCTGAGTAGATTACACAAGAAGGAAAACACACAGCAAGTCAGCAGGATCTAGGAGCAACATGGCAGATGTGACAACCTACATGGTGAGCTGCAGCATGTGCTACATGTTCACAGATCGACCAGAAGAAGAATCGAATTTCACCTGTCAGAAGTGTAGACTAGTGGCCCTTTTAGAAGAAAAGGTGCGGGGTCTGGAAGAATGAATAGCAACTTTGAACCTCATCAAAGAGAATGAAGACTTCCTAGACAGAACAGAAGCATCTCTACTGGTCACAGAAGGTGAAAAAAGTGTCAGAGAACCTCCAAAAGCAGATGAGTGGAAACATGTGACCAAAAGAAGCAAGAAGACCATGGAGAAATCACCAACCACACAAGTGAAGAACCGATATCAAATCTTTGTAGAGGATGAAGATGGCACACCTAAGGATGAAGCAATACCAGCAAGCAAAAAAGAAAAGGGCACACAGCAACAAGTGACAGCAAAAAGTACAGCCAAGAAGCAACGAAGAGTGGTGGTGGTGGGAGACTCACTACTGAGAGGCACAGAAGCAGCCATCTGCAGACCGGACATAACTGCAAGAGAAGTATGCTGCCTTCCAGGTGCGATGATCAAGGATGTGACCGATAGGATACCAAAGCTCTTCCGCTCCAAGTACGTCCACCCATTTCTTCTGATACATGTTGGCACCAATGACACGGCAAGGAAGGACCTACCGACAATCTGCAAGGACTTTGAAGAGTTGGGGAAGAAAGTAAAGGAACTGGATGCACAGGTAGTTTTTTCTTCTATCCTTCCAGTAGACGGGCATGGCACCAGGAGATGGAACAGGATCCTTGATGCAAACAACTGGCTAAGACGATGGTGCAGACAACAAGGATTTGGATTCCTGGACCACGGTGTGAATTACTTGTACGATGGACTCCTCGCCAGAGATGGACTATACCTCAACAAACCTGGGAAACACACATTCGCCAGAAGACTCGCTACACTCATCAGGAGGGCGTTAAACTAGAAGAAGAGGGGACGGGAAGAAAAACATTAGACTCGAACAAAGAAGACCTAGGAAAACATACTCAGAAGGGAGGTAAGAACATTTCTAAAACAATCCACAGCGAGGAGATTGGAACAAAACAAAATCCTCTAAACTGCATGCTCGCAAACGCCAGAAGCATGACAAACAAGATGGAAGAACTAGAAGCAGAAATATCTACAGGTAACTTTGACATAGTGGGAATAACCGAGACATGGTTAGATGAAAGCTATGACTGGGCAGTTAACTTACAGGGTTACAGTCTGTTTAGAAAGGATCGTAAAAATCGGAGAGGAGGAGGGGTTTGTCTCTATGTAAAGTCTTGTCTAAAGTCCACTTTAAGGGAGGATATTAGCGAAGGGAATGAGGATGTCGAGTCCATATGGGTCGAAATTCATGGAGGGAAAAATGGTAACAAAATTCTCATTTGGTTCTGTTACAAACCCCCAAATATAACAGAAACCATGGAAAGTCTACTTCTAAAGCAGATAGATGAAGCTGCAACCCATAATGAGGTCCTGGTTATGGGGGACTTTAACTACCCAGATATTAACTGGGAAACAGAAACCTGTGAAACCCATAAAGGCAACAGGTTTCTGCTAATAACCAAGAAAAATTATCTTTCACAATTGGTGCAGAATCCAACCAGAGGAGCAGCACTTTTAGACCTAATACTATCTAATAGACCTGACAGAATAACAAATCTGCAGGTGGTCGGGCATCTAGGAAATAGCGACCACAATATTGTACAGTTTCACCTGTTTTTCACTAGGGGGACTTGTCAGGGAGTCACAAAAACACTGAACTTTAGGAAGGCAAAGTTTGACCAGCTTAGAGATGCCCTTAATCTGGTAGACTGGGACAATATCCTCAGAAATAAGAATACAGATAATAAATGGAAAATGTTTAAGAACATCCTAAATAGGCACTGTAAGCGGTTTATACCTTGTGGGAATAAAAGGACTTGAAATAGGAAAAACCCAATGTGGCTAAACAAAGAAGTAAGACAGGCAATTAACAGTAAAAAGAAAGCATTTGCACTACTAAAGCAGGATGGCACCATTGAAGCTCTAAAAAACTATAGGGAGAAAAATACTTTATCTAAAAAACTAATTAAAGCTGCCAAAAAGGAAACAGAGAAGCACATTGCTAAGGAGAGTAAAACTAATCCCAAACTGTTCTTCAACTATATCAATAGTAAAAGAATAAAAATTGAAAATGTAGGCCCCTTAAAAAATAGTGAGGAAAGAATGGTTGTAGATGACGAGGAAAAAGCTAACATATTAAACACCTTCTTCTCCACGGTATTCACGGTGGAAAATGAAATGCTAGGTGAAATCCCAAGAAACAATGAAAACCCTATATTAAGGGTCACCAATCTAACCCAAGAAGAGGTGCGAAACCGGCTAAATAAGATTAAAATAGATAAATCTCCGGGTCCGGATGGCATACACCCACGAGTACTAAGAGAACTAAGTAATGTAATAGATAAACCATTATTTCTTATTTTTAGGGACTCTATAGCGACGGGGTCTGTTCCGCAGGACTGGCGCATAGCAAATGTGGTGCCAATATTCAAAAAGGGCTCTAAAAGTGAACCTGGAAATTATAGGCCAGTAAGTCTAACCTCTGTTGTTGGTAAAATATTTGAAGGGTTTCTGAGGGATGTTATTCTGGATTATCTCAATGAGAATAACTGTTTAACTCCATATCAGCATGGGTTTATGAGAAATCGCTCCTGTCAAACCAATCTAATCAGTTTTTATGAAGAGGTAAGCTATAGGCTGGACCACGGTGAGTCATTGGACGTGGTATATCTCGATTTTTCCAAAGCGTTTCATACCGTGCCGCACAAGAGGTTGGTACACAAAATGAGAATGCTTGGTCTGGGGGAAAATGTGTGTAAATGGGTTAGTAACTGGCTTAGTGATAGAAAGCAGAGGGTGGTTATAAATGGTATAGTCTCTAACTGGGTCGCTGTGACCAGTGGGGTACCGCAGGGGTCGGTATTGGGACCTGTTCTCTTCAACATATTCATTAATGATCTGGTAGAAGGTTTACACAGTAAAATATCGATATTTGCAGATGATGATACAAAACTATGTAAAGCAGTTAATACAAGAGAAGATAGTATTCTGCTACAGATGGATCTGGATAAGTTGGAAACTTGGGCTGAAAGGTGGCAGATGAGGTTTAACAATGATAAATGTAAGGTTATACACATGAGAAGAAGGAATCAATATCACCATTACACACTGAACGGGAAACCACTGGGTAAATCTGACAGGGAGAAGGACTTGGGGATCCTAGTTAATGATAAACTTACCTGGAGCAGCCAGTGCCAGGCAGCAGCTGCCAAAGCAAACAGGATCATGGGGTGCATTAAAAGAGGTCTGGATACACATGATGAGAGCATTATACTGCCTCTGTACAAATCCCTAGTTAGACCGCACATGGAGTACTGTGTCCAGTTTTGGGCACCGGTGCTCAGGAAGGATATAATGGAACTAGAGAGAGTACAAAGGAGGGCAACAAAATTAATAAAGGGGATGGGAGAACTACAATACCCAGATAGATTAGCGAAATTAGGATTATTTAGTCTAGAAAAAAGACGACTGAGGGGCGATCTAATAACCATGTATAAGTATATAAGGGGACAATACAAATATCTCGCTGAGGATCTGTTTATACCAAGGAAGGTGATGGGCACAAGTGGGAATTCTTTGCGTCTGGAGGAGAGAAGGTTTTTCCACCAACATAGAAGAGGATTCTTTACTGTTAGGGCAGTGAGAATCTGGAATTGCTTGCCTGAGGAGGTGGTGATGGCGAACTGAGTCGAGGGGTTCAAGAGAGGCCTGGATGTCTTCCTGGAGCAGAACAATATTGTATCATACAATTATTAGGTTCTGTAGAAAGACGTAGATCTGGGGATTTATTATGATGGAATATAGGCTGAACTGGATGGACAAATGTCTTTTTTCGGCCTTACTAACTATGTTACTATGTTACTATGTTACTATGCCCTTTCCTCAGTTTGAAATGTAATTAAGAAATTGCAGTTGACAGGAACAGTGGAGGTCAAGATAAGGTCTGGAACACCAAGCAAAATTTCAGTGAGAGCTGCATGTAGGATTGCTAGAGAAACAAATCAGAACCCCCGCTTAACCCCTTAGTGACAGAGCCAATTTGGTACTTAATGACCGAGCCAATTTTTGCAATTCTGACCACTGTCACTTTATGAGGTTATAACTCTGGAACGCTTCAACGGATCCCGCTGATTCTGAGACTGTTTTTTCGTGACATATTTTACTTCATGTTAGTGGTAACATTTCTTCAATATTACTTGCAATTATTTATGAAAGAAACGGAAATATGGTGAAAATTTTTAAAATTTCGCAATTTTCAAACTTTGTATTTTTATGCCCTTAAATCAGAGAGATATGTCACGAAAAATAGTTAATAAATAACATTTCCCACATGTCTACTTTACATCAGTACAATTTTGGAAACAAAATTTTTTTATATTAGGGAGTTATAAGGGTTAAAAGTTGACCAGCAATTTCTCATTTTTACAACACCATTTTTTTTTAGGGACCACATCACATTTGAAGTCATTTTGAGGGGTCTATATGATAGAAAATACCCAAGTGTGACACCATTCTAAAAACTACACCCCTCAAGGTTCTCAAAACCACATTCAAGAAGTTTATTAACCCTTTACTTGCTTCACAGGAACTGAAACAATGTGGAAGGAAAAAAATGAACATTTAACTTTTTTTTGAAAACATCTTAATTCAGAACCATTTTTTTTATTTTCACAAGTGTAAAAACATAAATATAACCATAAATTTTGTTATGCAATTTCTCCTGAACACGCTAATACCCAATATGTGGGGGTAAACCACTTTTTGGGCGCACCGCAGAACTTAGAAGTGAAGGAGCGCCGTTTGACTTTTTCAATGCAGAATTGGCTGGAATTGAGATCGGACGCCATGTCACGTTTAGAGAGCCCCTGATGTGCCTAAACAGTGGAAACTCCCCACAAGTGACACCATTTTGGAAACTAGACCCCTTAAGGAACTTATCTAGATTTGTGGTGAGCACTTTGAACCCCCAAATGCTTCACAGAAGTTTATAACGTAGAGCCGTGAAAATAAAAAATCGCTTTTGTTTACACAAAAATGATCTTTTTGCCCACAAATTCTTATCTTCACAAGGGTAACAGGAGAAATTAGACCACAAAAGTTGTTGTGCGATTTCTTCTGAATACGTTGATACCCCATATGTGAGGGTAAACCACTGTTTGGGCGCACCGCAGAGCTTGGAAGTGAAGGAGCGCCGTTTTACTTTTTCAATGTGGAATTGGCTGGAATTGAGATTGGACGCCATGTCGCGTTTGGAGAGCCAATGATGTGCCTAAACAGTGGAAACCCCCCACAAGTGACCCCAGTTTGGAAAGTAGACCCCTTAAGGAACTTATCTGGATGTGTGGTGAGCACTTTGAACCCCCATGTGCTTCACAGAAGTTTATAATGTAGAGCCGTGAAAAAAAAAATCGCATTTTTTCTACAAAAATGATCTTTTTGCCCACAAATTTTTATTTTCACAAGGGTAACAGGAGAAATTAGACCACAAAAGTTGTTGTTCAATTTCTCCTGAGTACGCTGATACCCAATATGTGGGGAAAAACCACTGTTAGGGCGCACCGCAGAGCTTGGAAGAGAAGGAGTGCCGTTTTACTTTTTCAATGCAGAATTGGCTGGAATTGAGATTGGACGCCATGTCGCGTTTGGAGAGCCCCTGATGTGCCTAAACAGTGGAAACCCCCCACAAGTGACACCATTTTGGAAACTAGACCCCTTAAGGAACTTATCTAGATGTGTGGTGAGCACTTTGAACCCCCATGTGCTTCACAGAAGTTTATAACGTAGAGCCGTGAAAAAAAAAATCGCATTTTTTCTACAAAAATGATTTTTTTGTCCACAAATTTTTATTTTCACAAGGGTAACAGGAGAAATTAGACCACTAAAGTTGTTGTGCAATTTCTCCTGAGTACGTCGATACCCAATATGTGGGGGTAAACCACTGTTAGGGCGCACCGGAGAGCTTGGAAGAGAAAGAGTGCCGCTTTACTTTTTCAATGTAGAATTGGCTGGAATTGAGATCGGACGCCATGTCGCATTTGGAGAGCCCCTGATGTGCCTAAACAGTAGAAATCCCCCACAAGTGACCCCATTTTGGAAACTAGACCCCCCATGGAACTTATCTAGATGTGTGGTAAGAACTTTGAATGCCCAAGTGCTTCACAGAAGTTTATAATGCAGAGTCATGAAAATAAAAAATATTTTTTTTTTCCACAAAAAAGATTTTTTAGCCCCCAAGTTTTTATTTTCACAAGGGTAACAAGAGAAATTGGACCCCAAAAGTTGTTGTCCAATTTGTCTTGAGTATTCTGGTACCCCATATGTGGGGTTAAACCACTGTTTGGGCGCACGGCAGAGCTCGGAAGGAAGGAGCGCCGTTTTGGAATGCAGACTTTGATAGAATGGTCTGCGGGCATTATGTTGCGTTTGCAGAGCCCCTGATGTACCTAACCAGTAGAAACCCTCCACAAGTGACCCGATTTTGGAAACTAGTCCCCCCAAGGAACTTATCTAGATGTGTGGTGAGAACTTTGAATGCCCAAGTGCTTCACAGAAGTTTAGAATGCAGAGTCGTGAAAATAAAAAATATTTCTTTTTCCACAAAAAAGATATTGTAGTCCCCAAGTTTTTATTTTCACAAGGGTAACAGGAGAAATTGGACTGCAATAGTTGTTGTCCAATTTATCCCGAGTACGCTTATGCGCCATATGTGGGGGTAAACCACTGTTTGGGCGCACGGCAGAGCTCAGAAGGGAAGGAGCGCCGTTTTGGAATGCAGACTTTGATAGAATGGTCTGTGGGCATTATGTTGCGATTGCAGAGCCCCTGATGTATCTAAACTGTAGTAACCCCCCACAAGTGACCCCATTTTGGAAACTAGACCCCCCAAGGAACTTATATAGATGTGTGGTGAGAACTTTGAATGCCCAAGTGCTTCACAGAAGTTTATAATGCAGAGTCATAAAAAAAATATATATATATTTTTCCACAAAAAAGATTTTGTATCCCCCAAGTGTTAGGAGTCGAGTTTCCTCTGCTGCACAGGGGGAATCTCGATCCGTCTCCGCTGCGGTCTCCCATTCTCCTCCGGCCGCAGTGGAGTCTGCTCAGCGGGGACGTCGCTCCCAGTGTCTTGCTCGCTCTCACTCTGTACAGAGAGTTACTGCTGCTTCTTCAGCTCCTGCCATTAAAGTCAGTGCTGGTCAGCGGCGAGCAGACTTCCCTGGGACTAAGTCCTTGTTTGCGCACACTGAGCATGCCCAGGGCAAGATCTCCCGTTGGAGATCGAGGGTCATGTGCTCAGGCTCTGCAGCACATTCTATTGGACCTCTTGGCAGGTCTTGGAAGGGTAAAGTTTCTGTGGCCACTTCCTGTGCTGCAACTATATAAACTGCGCATGACCGCACGGCCATGCGCTAGTGTACAATTGAATACGTGTGTTTGTTGTGAGTGCAAGTCGTTCATTAAATACCCCTACCCTATTGTATGACTGTTCGCGTATGGAGTATGGCTGCTATCTAGCGCCCGACATATCACTCAACGTGTCACACACGTATCAGCGTGTATTGCTGTGACCGCCAGTGCGGCGCCACTCGCCAGTAGTGCGCTTCCTGACCCACGTCTGGGTGCTTAGTGGTGCCTGCCAGCACGGCACAGTTCGCACTTCGGTGCTCTAATTATAAGAGTTGCCTAACACACCCTGTTGCGGTGTTGTGTCAGCAAGTGGTCTAATCGGACTTCAATCCTAGTTGGGGTTAAGTTCGCTGACTGCTTGCTCGCCTTCTATGTGCGGTACCGCGATCCTGTGACGCAACAGGATCGCTTCCTTCACGTTGGGTGAAGTTTAACCCACGCGAGTATACTTATGAGTACCGCCATATAGTCCGTCATTACTCAGCAGCAGGTTCCATCTCTGCACGGTGGACCCCGGGCTACGAACGCACCGTACACTATCAGTCTTATTATTTGGTGCGTTCCGCTAGCCCTAACATTACACTAGCGCCAGGGTCTGGCTAGTGATGACGGACAAACAGCAATCCCTGCGGTATATACAGCAGCTGGAGGGTAGGTTGGCGGCTCTCGAGAGCGCAACCTCAGCTGTGGATGTTACCGCAGTTGCTGTACAGGCTGCCAGCGTGGCTGCAGCAACTTTGTCCATTGCCACCCCTGTTCCGACATTTTCTCGCCTACCGCTGCCAGAAAAATTTTCTGGTAATAGCAAATTTTGGAGGGGATTCGTGAGTCAGTGCTCTATTCATCTCGAGCTTCTGGCTGCACGTTTCCCCACAGAGCGGGCTAAGGTGGGATTTATTGTGTCTCTATTGTCGGACAGGGCGTTGGAATGGGCTACGCCGCTGTGGGAGCGTGGCGATCATGTGGTGCAGAGTGCTCCTCTGTTTTTGAGCACTTTAAAACAGGTCTTTTTAGGACCTCAAGTCACCCATGACACTGCGCTCCAACTGCTGGCATTAACTCAGGGTGAGTCCTTGGTCAGTCATTTTGCCGTCCAATTCCGCACTTTAGCATCTAAGCTGGAATGGTCGGATAAAGCTCTTATCCCCATATTTTGGAGGGGCTTGGCTGACCATGTAAAGGACGCTCTGGCCACTAGGGAGATTCCTGCCACACTGGAGGAATTAATAACAGTCTCCACTCGAATTGACCTCCGTTTTAACGAGCGGAGGTTAGAGCGAGCCCAGTGTAGGCAGAAGTTTCGGCTGGCTCCTACTTTCGCCAAACCTCTGGAATCTCCGGTCCTGGTTCCTGAGTCACATGAGGCCAGGGAAGTGTCACAAGCGGGACCTAAGTCCCGGACCGCTTGTGCACTCAGGGTCTGTCATGTTTGCCAGCAGTCTGGACATTTAGCCACCATATGTCCTCAGCGGTCGAGGAAACGTCAGCGTCTAGTGGTCGTAGGTGGAGGTACACTAGACACGGCGACGTTTGCCTCTAAATTATCCTTTAAGGGGACAATTACTTTAGGCTCATTCTCCCACTCGGTAGAGCTCTGCGTGGATTCTGGGGTGGAGGGCAATTTTATGTCTTCTGCCTTCGCCCAACGCCACGCAATACCTCTGGTTATGCTAGCTCAACCTGTAACGGTACGACTGGTGAATGGGTCGACTCTGCCCTCACAGATAACTCACCAGACCATCCCTTTTACTCTGTCCATGTCGCCATCTCATCAGGAGATTATTTCTCTGCTCGTCATTCCAGAGGGAATTGATGAGGTCCTGTTGGGAATACCTTGGCTACGGTACCACTCTCCTCATATCGAGTGGTCCTCAGGTAGAATTCTGGGATGGGGTGAATCTTGTGGGGGTAGGTGTCAGAGGGAGTGCGTTCAGGTAGCTACAACTGAGGTACCCGCAGATCTTTCCTCTCTCCCCAAGCAGTATTGGTCGTATGCAGACGTATTCTCCAAAAAGGCGGCGGAGACCCTTCCGCCCCATCGCCCCTATGACTGTCCTATTGACCTCTTGCCTGGTGCTGAGCCTCCCCGGAGTCGAGTCTATCCGCTATCTCTCCCGGAGACGGAGGCAATGTCACAGTACATCCAGGAAAATCTGGCAAGAGGGTTCATCAGGAAGTCAGTGTCACCTGCTGGGGCAGGGTTCTTCTTCGTGCAGAAGAAGAATGGGGAATTGCGTCCATGCATAGACTACAGGGGTCTTAACGCCATCACCGTTAAGAATAAATACCCTTTGCCTTTGATATCTGAACTGTTCGATAGGCTTCGGGGAGCAAGGGTATTTACTAAATTAGATCTGCGGGGTGCTTACAACCTGATTCGCATCCGTGAGGGGGACGAATGGAAGACGGCTTTTAACACCAGGGATGGGCACTATGAATATCTGGTGATGCCCTTTGGGCTCTGTAATGCCCCAGCCGTTTTCCAAGACTTTGTGAACGATATCTTCCGGGATATGCTTTCCACCTCGGTCGTAGTCTATCTGGATGATATTCTCATCTACTCTCCAGATATTGACTCCCACCGGAGAGATGTTTGCAAAGTCTTCGACCTCCTACGGGCAAACTCCCTCTATGCCAAGTTGGAGAAGTGTATGTTTGAGCAGGAGTCCTTACCTTTCCTAGGCTACATCATCTCAGCCCAGGGATTGGCTATGGATCCTGCCAAACTACAGGCTGTGATGGACTGGCAGGAACCCCATTCTCTTAAAGCGGTGCAGCGCTTTATGGGGTTCATCAATTATTATCGCCAGTTCATCCCGCATTTCTCAACTTTGGTAGCTCCCTTGGTTGCCTTCACCAAGAAGGGGGCGAATCCCAAATTGTGGTCTGAGGAGGTCTCCAAGGCCTTTATCTCTATAAAGTCACACTTCGCTAGCGCTCCCATTCTTCATCGCCCCGATGTTGATAAGCCATTTATCATGGAGGTGGATGCCTCTTCTGTTGGTGCTGGAGCAGTCCTCTTCCAAAAGGATGCTCAAGGTCGGAAGCATCCTTGCTTCTTTTTCTCCAAGACCTTCACACCAGCAGAGAGGAATTATTCCATCGGGGACAGGGAGTTGCTAGCCATGAAGTTGGCTTTCTCGGAGTGGAGACATCTCTTGGAGGGAGCACGTTTTCCCTTCCAAGTCTTCACAGATCACAAAAATTTGGTGTATCTGCAGACAGCTCAGCGGTTGAATTCTCGCCAGGCCAGATGGTCCTTGTTCTTCTCCCGGTTTCATTTCACCCTCCATTTCCTTTCTGGGGAGAAGAACATTCGGGCCGACGCTCTCTCTCGCTCCGTTGTGTCATCTGCGGAGGAGGAGGAGGAGCCTCGGCTTATTGTCCCCACCAAGAGTTTGAGAACCGTGGCCCCGGTTTCGCTGGAGTCTGTGCCCCCGGGCAAGAGTTTTGTTCCATCTAGTTTGCGACCGGAGGTTCTCTCTTGGGCGCACTCGTCCAGGGTGGGTGGACATTTTGGTACTAAAAGGACATCAGAGTTACTGGCGAGGACATACTGGTGGCCGCATATGGCTCGTGATGTCGCGGAGTTCGTTCGGGCGTGTGTCTCTTGCGCCAGGAACAAGACTCCTCGGCAACGGCCAGCTGGTTTGCTTTATCCTCTGCCCGTGGCTGACAGGCCCTGGGAGATGGTCGGGATGGACTTCGTGGTTGGCTTACCCAAGTCTCGTAATTGCACCATTATCTGGGTGATCACCGATCATTTTTCCAAAATGGTGCATTTGGTGCCTCTTCCACGGCTACCATCTGCACGGGCGTTGGCTGTCTTGTTTATCAAGCATATCTTTCGCTTACACGGTATGCCAGACAAAATTGTTAGTGACCGGGGTCCCCAGTTTGCGTCTCGATTCTGGAGGGAGCTATGTCGTCTACTCAGTATTGAGTTAAATCTCTCTTCGGCATATCATCCCGAGACGAATGGGTTGGCAGAAAGGGCCAACCAGACCTTGGTCACATATCTGCGACATTTTGTTTCTGCCAGACAGGATGACTGGGCATCCTTGCTACCGTGGGCAGAGTTTGCACTTAACAATGCCGTAGCCGACTCTACCGGTCAGACTCCATTCCTCTTAAATTACGGCCAGCATCCGCGTGTTCCTGTGCCCATGCCTGTGTCTTCCGCTGATCCCAGGGTGGCAGACTGGGCTGTGGAGGCACGGGACATTTGGGATCGCACGCAGAATGCCATTCGGGCCTCCAAGGAGAGAATGAGGTCCTCCGCCGATGTTCATCGGCGCCCCGCTCCGACTTTTGCCCCTGGCGACTTCGTGTGGCTCTCCGCCCGTAACATCAGGCTGCGAGTTGAGTCCACTAAGTTTGCTCCTCGCTACTTGGGTCCCTTCAAGGTTCTCGAACAGGTTAATCCTGTGGTCTACCGCCTGGCTCTTCCTCCACGCTTGGGTATCACCGACACCTTTCATGTGTCCCTCTTGAAACCCGTATACATGTCCCGGTTTTCCGAGTCATCTGCCGGGACATCGGGTTCGTCTACGGACGATTACGAGGTGAACGCTATTTTGGGGTGCAAGGTGGTACGCGGCAAAAAGTTTTATTTGGTGGATTGGAAGGGTTATGGTCCAGAGGACAGGTCTTGGGAGCCTGCTGAAAACATTCGGGCCCCACAGCTCATTGCTGCCTTCGAGCGTAGCGAGGCCCAAGGAGGGGGGGCCCTAGGAGGGGGGGTAATGTTAGGAGTCGAGTTTCCTCTGCTGCACAGGGGGAATCTCGATCTGTCTCCGCTGCGGTCTCCCATTCTCCTCCGGCCGCAGTGGAGTCTGCTCAGCGGGGACGTCGCTCCCAGTGTCTTGCTCGCTCTCACTCTGTACAGAGAGTTACTGCTGCTTCTTTAGCTCCTGCCATTAAAGTCAGTGCTGGTCAGCGGCGAGCGGACTTCCCTGGGACTAAGTCCTTGTTTGCGCACACTGAGCATGCCCAGGGCAAGATCTCCCGTTGGAGATCGAGGGTCATGTGCTCAGGCTCTGCAGCACATTCTATTGGACCTCTTGGCAGGTCTTGGAAGGGCAAAGTTTCTGTGGCCACTTCCTGTGCTGCAACTATATAAACTGCGCATGACCGCACGGCCATGCGCTAGTGTACAATTGAATACGTGTGTTTGTTGTGAGTGCAAGTCGTTCATTAAATACCCCTACCCTATTGTATGACTGTTCGCGTATGGAGTATGGCTGCTATCTATCGCCCGACATATCACTCAACGTGTCACACACGTATCAGCGTCTATTGCTGTGACTGACCGCCAGTGCGGCGCCACGCGCCAGTAGTGCGCTTCCTGACCCACGTCTGGGTGCTTAGTGGTGCCTGCCAGCACGGCACAGTTCGCACTTCGGTGCTCTAATTATAAGAGTTGCCTAACACACCCTATTGCGGTGTTGTGTCAGCAAGTGGTCTAATCGGACTTCAATCATAGTTGGGGTTAAGTTCGCTGACTGCTTGCTCGCCTTCTATGTGCGGTACCGCGATCCTGTGACGCAACAGGATCGCTTCCTTCACGTTGGGTGAAGTTTAACCCACGCGAGTATACTTATGAGTACCGCCATATAGTCCGTCATTACTCAGCAGCAGGTTCCATCTCTGCACGGTGGACCCCGGGCTACGAACGCACCGTACACTATCAGTCTTATTATTTGGTGCGTTCCGCTAGCCCTAACACCAAGTTTTTATTTTCACAAGGGTAACAAGAGAAATTGGACCCCAGAAGTTGTTGTCCAATTTATCCTGAGTACGTTGATGCCCCATATGTGGGGGTAACCCACTGTTTGGGCGCACGGCAGAGCTCAGAAGGGAGGGAGCACCATTTGACTTTTTGAGCGCAAAATTGGCTGTCATGTTTGGAGACCCCCTGATGTACCTAAACAGTGGAAACCCCCCAATTCTAGCTCCAACCCTAACTCCAACACACCCCTAACCCTAATCCCAACCTGATCCATAATCCTAATCACTAACCCTAACCATAATCACAACCCTTACCCCAAAACAACCCTAATGTCAACCCTAACCATAACCCTAATCAAAACCCTAAATCCAACACACCCCTAATCCTAATCTCAACCCTAACCTCAAACCTAACCCTAATCCCAATACACCCCTAATCACAACCCTAACCTTAACCGTAATCCCAAACCTAACCCTAATCCCAAGCGTAACCCTAATGCCAACCCTAACCCTAATACCAACCCTAATCCAAACCCTAACCCTAATCCCAACTCTAACCCTAACTTTAGCCCCAACCCTAGCCCTAACTTTAGCCCCAACCCTAACCCTAGCCCTAAGGCTACTTTCACACTTGCGTCGTTTGGCATTCCGTCGCAATCCGTCGTTTTGGACAAGAAACGGATCCTACAAATGTGCCCGCAGGATGCGTTTTTTGCCCATAGACTTGTATTGCCGACGGATCGTGACGGATGGCCACACGTCGCGTCCGTCGTGCACTGGATCAGTTGTGTTTTGGCGGACCGTCGGCACAAAAAAAGTTCAATGAAACATTTTTTTGTACGTCGCATCCGCCATTTCTGACCGCGCATGCGTGGCCGTAACTCCGCCCCCTCCTCCCCAGGACATAGATTGGGCAGCGGATGCATTGAAAAACTACAGCCGCTGCCCACGTTGTGCACAATTTTCACAACGTGCGTCGGTATGTCGGGCCGACGCATTGCGACGGCCCTGTACCGACGTAAGTGTGAAAGAAGCCTAACCCTAAATTTAGCCCCAACCCTAACCCTAAATTTAGCCCCAACCCTAACCCTAAATTTAGCCCCAACCCTAGCCCTAACCCTAGCCCTAAACCTAACCCTAGCCCTAACCCTAGCCCTAACCCTAACCCTAGCCCTAACCCTAGCCCTAACCCTAACCCTAGCCCTAACCCTAGCCCTAACCCTAGCCCTAACCCTAGCCCTAGCCCTAACCTTAGCCCAAACCCTAGCTCTAACCCTAGCCCTAACCCTAACCCTAGCCCTAGCCCTAACCCTAGCCCTAACCCTAGCCCTAACCCTAGCCCTAACTCTAGCCCTAACCCTAACCCTAGCCCTAACCCTAGCCCTAACCCTAGCCCTAACCCTAACCCTAGCCCTAACCCTAACCCTAACCCTAGCCCTAACCCTAGCCCTAGCCCTAACCCTAGCCCTAACCCTAACCCTAATTTTAGCCCCAACTGCTGTTCTCCTGCCAGCCAGCAGATGGAGACAGATGGCGGGCACACTGCGCATGCGCCCGCCATTTTCTTTTGCCGGCGGCCAGGAGGAGCAGCAGGAGGATCCAGGGACACAGGTGAGTATGATAGGGTCCCCGAATCCCCCTATTTCTCTGTCCTCTGATGTGCGATCACATCAGAGGACAGAGAATTACACTTTCCTTTTTTTTTTGCGGTCGCCGGTAAACAGTTAATTACCGGCGATCGCAAAACAGGGGTCGGTAAAACCGACCCCGATCATGTTCTTTGGGGTCTGGGCTACCCCCGGCAGCCGAGACCCCAAAGATTCTCGCTGGGCCGGCCGGCGGGCGCACTGCACATGCGCCCGCCACTTTGAAGATGGTGGCGCCCACCGGGAGCCACGAGGAGCACCGGGGGAGACAGGTAAGTATTGGGGGGCTACCTGGGACCCCTTTTCTCTGTCCTCCGATGTGCGATCACATCGGAGGACAGAGAAATTAAAAAGAGATTGCGTTTTTGTTTTTTTGCGATCGCCGGTAAACGGTTAATTACCGGCGATCGCAAATGCGGGGTGGGTAAAACCCCCCCGAATCATGTTCTCTGGGGTCTCGGCTACCACCGGCAGCCGAGACCCCGGAGAAAATCCGACTCTGGGGGGCGCTATTTACTTTTTCCACAGCGCCGTTAATTAATGGCGCTGTGGTTTAAGTACCCTTAGCGGCCGCCGTTAAAAGGCGTATCGGCGGTCGCTAAGGGGTTAACTGCAAAAGACTTTCAGAAAGATTTAGCAGACTCTAGAGTTGTGGTACATTGTTTTAATGTCGAGAGTTATCTGCACAAATATGTTCGTCATGGAAGAGTCATCAGAAGAAAGTCTCCTGCATCCTCACCATAAAATTCAGCATCAGAATTATGCTAAACAAAATATAAACAATAGTGATGAGCGAGCACTAAAATGCTGGGGTGCTTGTTGCTCTGGTCGAACAAATTGGAATACTTGGGTAGTCGATCTGAGCAACGAGCCCAATGTAAATCTATGGGAAACCCGAGTATTTTTACCGTGATCCCCTGGGGTCCTTTTAAGGTCTAAAAACATCTGAAAATGAAGGAAACATTGCTCAAATGACACAGGAACATCATCAGGATCACCCCTGAAGCATTTCTGACTCCTAGGTTACAGCTGTAAGCAATGTTGTCAGAGTTTCATGCCATTTTTACAGGTGCACCAAAAAACATACAAAAACTAAACCAAAATGGATTTTACTGAGAAATATGTTAAGGCACATCCTTTCCAGGCTAATGACTTGTATTTAAGGCAAAATAATTTACCCCAGACCAAAATGTTCCTCCACCACTTAGGCTATGTTTAAATGGCCACTCGTATTTCTTTACTTAGCTGCTTTTTTCTTGCCATAATACAAATTCTAACAGTCTATTCAGTAGGACTATCAGCTGTGTATCCACCAGACTTCTGCTGAATACAACTGATGGTCCCAACCCCATTTATAAGGCGAGAAATCACACTTATTAAACCTGATGGGGCACACCTGTGAAGTTATAACCATTCCCGGTGACTACCTCTTGAAGCTCATCAAGAGAATGCCAAGAGTGTGCAAAGCAGTCATCAAAGCAAAAGGTGGCTACTTTGAAGAGCCTAGAATATAAGACATAATTTTAGTTGTTTCACACTTTTTTGTTAAGTATATAATTCCACATGTGTTAATTCATAGTTTTGATGCCTTCGGTGTGAATTTACAATTTTCATAGTCATGAAAATGCAGAAAAATCTTTAAATGAGAAGCTGTGTCCAAACTTTTGGTCTGTACTGTATATGTATAAATTACATAGATACTTATCCAAAAAAGTTGAGGCAGCACACCAAATCCAAAATTATAAAGTGCTTTTTAATAGCCCATGTGGCGACATTTCGATCCTGGGTACAGACCTTTCTCTATTAGATAGATATATAGATAAAAAGCCAGTAATTCATATGCCGCTTGCAGTATTATCACAGCGTGACAGGTTAGAATAGAATAGATAGAGTAGATATATACACAAAGAATGCATAGATATGTAGATGTCAGAGACAAAGACATATATGTATATATATTACATAAATAGATAGAAGAAAAGCTGGCAATTCATCTGCCGCGTACAGTATTATCACAGCGTGACAGGATAGAATAGAATTGATAGAATAGATACAGTATATACACATAGAACACATAGATATATAGATGGCAGTGACACCCACATATATATATGTATATACATATTACATAGATAGATAGAAGAAAAGACGGCAATTCATCTGCAGTGTGCAGTGAAATCACAACAGGAGTCGACAGGATAGAAGAGTTGGATTAAATACAGTAAATACATAATAGGTAGATATATAGATGACAGTGACATATACAATTAGTATAGTGTGTGCTGCTTACTGTATTATTTTTCTGAAAAAAATTGCATGGGCTCCTGCATAATCTTTGTAACCAGAGGAGGGAAAGCAGATGGCTGGAGGCCAATGTTTATAGCCTGAGAAGGGGGTAATAATCATGGAGCTTCCCAGGCTATTAATATCAGCTCACAGCTGTATACTTAGCCTTTACTGTCTATTAAAATGGGATTGGTACCCTAAAAAAAGACATAGGGTCCCCCTATAATTAATAATCAGCAAAGGCTATGAAGACAGCTGGGGGCTGATATTAATAACCTAGGAAAGGGTCATGGATACTGCCCCCCCAGGCTAAAAGTATCAGCTCTCAGCCGCCCCAGAAAAGGCACATATATCAAGATGTGCCAGTTCTGGCACTTAGCCTCACTCTTTCCACTTGCAATGTAGTGGTGGCAAGTGGGGTGATAGTTGGGGGGTTGATGTCACCTTTGTTTTGTCAGGTGACATCAAGCCCCAAGGTTACAACCTCGCCAATTCCACCAACGCCATTGTCTCCTGCAAGAGAATTAAAATAAAAATCAACCATATCCCTCACCAGTCTGTCATTCTGTCCCATGCCGTAATCCATGTCTAGGGGATTAACAGTTTTCAACCTGGATAGTGCCAAGATGTGACCGTCCAGACTGAGAACCACTGATGAATGAGCTGCTGTGAGCTCAGCCTCAGTGACTAGCGGTGACATCACTGAGGCTGCTTTCCCAGCTGGTCTGAACTGTGATGACCTTGGTGAGATCCCCACTAGCACCATGAGGTGCCACCTACGTGGCTGGGCAATATACTACATCACTGGGCAATATACTACATGACTGGGCAATATACTACGTGGCTGGGCAATATACTACGTCATTGGGCAATATACTATGTGGCTGGGCAATATACTACATGGCTGGGCAATATACTACGTGGACATGCATATTCTAGAATACCCGATGCGTTAGAATCAGGCCACCATCTAGTCAATAATACAAGGGAATGCATGCAGGTTTTTAAAAATATTTATTTACAGCGCAGGAGCGGTTGATGAATACTCCCATCAGCCGCTTCTGCTCTTACTGTTATTAGCGGCAGCAGGTGTCAGTTGATGAGAGCAGAAGTCCCATCAGCTGACACCAGTGACCAAAGATAAACTGTATACCTCAGATCACAGCTGAGTGCTCACGCTGTCTATTGACAGCGTGTGAACCATGGCTGTCTGACTGGCAGGGATGGTCTCAATCAAAAGCGGTGTTTGCTGCGCTGTCATGCATATGACAGCGTGTGAAACACTTCATTATCGGTCCCCCCATTCAAGTGAATGGGGTTTGGGTCCGCTGATCAGTGTCTCTGGCTGTATGGACGCCCCTTCAACCATGGAGCTTTCATCTAGATGTAGCCGAGCTGACTGTGAGGACACATCCTGCTGTCCTTGACTTTTCTGCAGCAAATTGAGATTCTGGTTTAGCTTTTATCCTAAGTCATGTGACAAGTCTCCTTAAAGGGTCGACATTGACTGTTAGGATTGCTACTTCCAATAGGTGGCACTAGAGTTCTAGTCCTCTTCCTCTCTGAAGAGACAATTTGCATATTTCCCAGAGGAGCATTGCGGCTTTAAGTCTCCTCACCTCAACATGCTGATCATGTCACTCTCCTCAAGGAGAAATGATACTTCTTGGATAGTGGTAAAAGTGTAATTATTTTTTCTTCACTGCCCGATGGTATAATTTTTAAGGAACAGCTGTGATGTCAGTATGCTCGCTGCAATTCATTCAGGGAAGTATTTTGTAAAATGCAGACATTTTTGGGGGCTTATGCTGTTCTGGCACCTCAGGGGACCTGACAATGTGACATGTCACCCACAAACAATTACAGTAAAATCTGCTCTCCAATATGGCACTCCTTCCCTTCCAAGCTCTGCCATGTGCCCAAACAGTGGTTTACCCCCACATATGGGGTGTCAGCATACTCAGGACAAATTGCACAACAACTTTTGGCATCCAATTTCTCCTGTTACACTTTGAAAAATAAAAAATTGAGGTCATAAAGATCATTTTTGTGGAGAAAATATGATTTTTTATTTTCACGGCTCTACATTATTAACTTCTGTGAAGCACTTGGGGGGTCAAAGTGCTCACTACACATCTAGATAAGTTCCCTTGGGGGTCTAGTTTCCAAAATGGGGTCCCTTGTTGGGGGTTTCCACTGTTTAGGCACATCAGGGGCACTCCAAATGCATCATGGCATCCGCTATCGATTCCAGACAATTTTGCATTCTGAAAGTCAAATGGTGCTCCTTCCCTTTCATGCCCTGCCATGCTCCCAAACAGTAGTTTTCCACCTCATACTGGGTATTGGCATACTCGGGAGAAATTGCACAACAAATTTTGGGGTCCATTTTTTTCTTGTTACCCTTGCGTAAATAAAAAATTGAGGTCGAAAAGATTATTTTTGTGGAGAAAATATGATTTTTTATTTTCACGGCTCTACGTTATTAACTTCTGTGAAACACTTGGGGGTTCAAAGTGCTCACCACACATCTAGATAAGTTAATTGTGGGGTCTACTTTCCAAAATGGGGTCACTTGTTAGGGGTTTCTACTGTTTAGGCAGGTCAGGGGCTCTCCAAACGCGACATGGTGTCCGCTATCGATTCCAGCCAATTTTGTATTCCAAAAGTCAAATGGTGCTCCTCCCCTTCCGAACCCTGCCGTGCGCACAAACAGTAGCTTTCCCTCACATATGTGGTATCGGAGAACTCAGGAGAAATCTCAAAACAAATTTTAGGGTGCATTTTCTTCCGGTACCCTTGAAAAAAATGGAAAATATTGCGATAAACAAACATTTTTGTGGAAAAAAGTGAAATGTAAATTTTTTCCTTCCACATTCCATTAATTCTTGTGATCTTGAATCTGGTTTTGCGCACCTTCAGGGATGCAGTTTTTAGAATGGTGTCACTTTTGCGTATTTTCTGACTCACTTCAAATGTGAGAGGGTCCCTAAAAAAATGGTTTTGTAACATTTGTTGAAAAAAATAAAAATCGCTGGTCAACTTTTAACCCTTATAACTTCCTCACAAAAAAAATTGGGTTCCAAAATTGTGCCGGTGTAAAGTAGACATGTGAAAAAACTTTTTTTGTGCAATATGACTCTTTTTTAAAGGCATAAAAACTAAAGGTTTGAACATTGCAAAATTTTCAAAATTTTCGCCAAATTTCCATTTTTTTTCGCAAAAAAAAGCAAGTCATATCAAAGAAATGTTACCACTGTCATAAAGTACAATATGTCAAGAGAAAACAGTCTCAGAATCACCGGGATCCATTGAAGCATTCTAGAGTTATTACCTCATAAATTGACAGTGATCAGAATTGTTAAAATTGGCCCAGTCACAAAGGCAAAAACAGGCTTGGGTGTGAAAAGGGTTAACTACGAGGATCAAGTATGGTCAATATCACTGGCGGACACGGTAAGAAAAGGGCCCCTGTGCAAGAACAATATATGGGCCCTTTGCAGTCCGAGAACTCCTAAAAATGCAAAATTGCACTTGCTTTGGAGTGAGAAATGGGCCCCCTTACCTCTTGGGCCCCTGTGCGGCCGCACAGGTTGCACCAATGGTATGTCCGCCCCTGGTCAATATGTAGTAATCTGAAAATTATCTCTTTGCACCTTGAGCAGCAAGGAGGATCCACATAGTACCCATGCTTTTTGTGTGAATGGGACAGCTGGGATAGGACTCATCAATGGAGCCAAAAAAGGTGGCCAACGAAAATATCTTTGCAACCTGGATTCAAGAACAAAGTTGTGGAAAGTTTAGTCGATCCCACTGAAGTTCTACTGCCACCACTCCACATTAAGGTTGGACTGATGAAGCAGTTTGTGAAAGCTCTACTGAAAGAAAGAGAGACTTTTAAGTACCTGTGTATCAATATATAACCTATAAATATGATGCATGACTCAATATATATAGAAAATCATAATTTTATTAGAACAAAATTAAAAAATGGATAATGTAGGGGATAAAAAACACGGTAGATAAAATAAAGGATATCACAGGGTATCTGTAAATTGCCACACCATATAAAATAGCAAATATATTCAAGACTATGTAAAAAATTACATTACAAAATTTATTATTGTGTGGGCAATACAGCCAATGTAATCTCTCATGTTAAATAACCACATTAAATACTCCCAAACCTATGATAGAGTAATGGCATACAGGGTGAGTAAATTAATATATAGTACCATGTAAAGTGCTGTGCATACTAGAATAAATATATAAATAATATCACCCTTAAATAAATATATTATGTAAACATAAGGAAATGCTCCTAAAAAGTGTCATAGTGCCATGAATATGTAGCAGGATAAAGTGGAATACCAACCGTATGAGAGCCTGTGAGAGCCTGGGCCTGCCCGACGCGCGTTTCGCCTGAACTTTGACGACTCATCAAAATAGCAACATTTTCAGGGCTAGCAATCTGGCAACGTAGGTGTTCAGCGTTTGGGCCTGTTTGGATGGATATTTCTGCTTTCTGTTAAATGTCTGGCGCAGGTACAAGTGAGTGCAGGGTGCTCTGTGGAACAGTTGACCGAGTTCTCCCTCTGGTCAAACCACTACATCTTCTTGCCTGTTTTTGCGCGGCGGATCCATCCCTGTCTGCACTGCTGTGCTCACTAGGCGTGCCTCTGTGCCAGGTTGAATCAGTGGCCTCATCATCGACCACGTCATCTTCAAATTCCTCAATCTGATCCTCCTTCTGAGTTCCGATTTTAGGCTGGTACATGAATGCATTAATATGCTCCACACAATTCTTCAGGTTTCAGCCTTACACAGAATTAAAAAATGATATAATACCTCTGTTAGTATATGCCATATACTGCTCATATGCGCAGCACCCCAGTAGGTGGGTGGAACGCCTGGGTACAAAATCTGTGTCTGACAGTGAAACCACTGGCCCTACCCCTGTGTTTCACCTTTCTCAATCTGCTGTCCAGGAAGGAGGAGCTGATGCCTCCTGTCCACAACCTGCAGTTGTACAGACACAATCACAGTCAGCAGCCACATCCAATTTGTTGTCCCAGCACAGCGTTCAATTGTCCCTTGTCAGCATATATGTCTGTTCACAAATTGTTAGTTAGATTGGGCATACATATTCGTTAGGACTTTACATTGTCCGGTGTTGGACAAAGACCATTGCTGACTTTGACTGGCTCTTAAATGGGATTTATATCTCTTTATTAAACTGTCGCTTCACTTACATTTTCTTAGTTTGGGTCCTTACAAAAAATGGTGGTAGGGAATTGGCCAGTTTCTGTACACTTTAAGCACTTCTAAGAGACTTGGTTAATACGTTCCACAGACTACACAGAACGCAGCCTTACACATATTGCAACATGGTAATTGCCACGCTAAGGCCTTTACTTGAGGCTGGTGCAGATTGGTCAATGGCATTGGTCTTTCCCTTGAGGAGGCTGCTTCCAAGTAAAGTGAGGCTTGTACTTGTTCCTGATATGGGTTTCAGTCCTGACAGACTGAGCACAATACAGGCCTTCACTTGCATTCACTGTATTCAGAATTTAATTCTAATGCTTTTTGTGTCTGGTAGAATCCAATTTTTATGACATTGATTATGCATCTCCTCCAATTCCTGTATTATATTCACCTTACCGCTTCACCCGCTATGACAGTTGTTCCATTGGGATCCGGTGGTAAAAATTAAGTGTTGAGCTTACAAAAAGGCAGGTTTCACAGCACCTGCTGGCCCTCTGAAAATGTTAAGCGAGGGCAGCATAATGACATGGCGGTGAACACGGTGATGGTGGTGGGTGATGCCCAAAACTCAAATGGGCATGTTTGAAATAGCATTATAAAGGGATGCGGAATATGTATTCCACAATCTTGCTATAAGAATTTGGCATGATGTATGAACCTGCCAAATGTTGGAGTGAGAGCCCTCACAAATGTTAAAGGAAAAACTACAAACAAAATGCTCAGTTTGAACATATGCTAAAGGGGAGGTACATTTTTATTTTTTTATTATATATGTAATTATAAGGGAAAAGATGTTTCTTAGCAATTGTTCCTTTAAAAAAAAATTTTGATTTGGAAAAATCGGTAAAACCGGTGAAATAGTCTGACAACATTATTTCCAGATACCATATGTAGTCAGAAAGGCATGCAGGCATCTTCTCCATGCTGTTCCCATTTAACTTTAGTTCTTTCCATCCATTTCAGCTTTTTTCCCATGCCTCCAGACTTGTCTGTTGGGTCAAGCAGAAACATATTCGGCTTTCTTATTGACTTGTATTGGATTCGTTATTCGATATGAATACATGGATATCAGCAATTATTTGTGTCGATTTTCCCCAATCCGAATATTTCACTATTCGATCATCACTACTGTGCATACAAGTGCCATATCACTGTGGAGCCCAACAGTGTGTCTAAAACACAGGTAAAATCAACATGTGGTATTACTATAACAGAAGGAGAACCCACTTAGAAATATATGAAATGGGTATCTTTAGAAGCACAAGCTCAGCACAATATATTGGGCACCAAGCTGGCATATCTGTAGTTTAAAAAACCTGGGTTGAGCTATAGATCAGCATTTGCCACAAGGTAGCTGATTTTTATTATATGTGCATTTATCAACTCTATTCGTGAAAACATTTTATTAAACTTTTATATGCAGCCCTGTTGGTGTTGCCCTATGCCTATCCCCTAATAAATAGACGGCTACATAACTTTATGACTAATTCTTTACATTTCAGCTGTTGTCAAAGTGTGCACCATCTGAATTTAACATGTTTCCAATCTGAATTCACCATGTTTTCAGCATGGAATAATATACTGCAGGACTTTTGGTCTAATTCCTTCCTATTATACAGCTGTTGATATGCCAAAATGTGGACTTCCATAGAATCTAAGAGAGAGTTGACTCTACATTTAGTTTCTCTACTTGCCATTCCTGTGTTGGTATTTGTTCATACTGTACATTTTTATTTGTTCTATTTTTTTGCAGCTTAGCATTTTTCTTGTTTTTTTATATTGACATATGAGACTTGTCCTTTTTCATGTTTTAGCTCAATTTAGGAAATTACTTTTTGGAATAATGCAACCACACATATCTCTTTTCATTTGTGACTTTCTCTCTTCAAGACCAACTGTGTGTTTATTTTTGGAAAACAACTGTGGAGTCAAAATAGTTGCTGCAAACGTAGATGAATTCCCAGGGGGCGAGGGGGGTGTAATTTCAAAAATGGCGTCACTGATGTGCTTTTTTGCTGCTCTTTTACTTAGGGAATCTGCAAATTGTAGTGCCAACATTATTCCAGGAAAATCTGCACTCCAAAAGTCAAATAGCGCACCTTCATTCTGAGCTCTGCCGTGTTTCCAAAAAATACTGTATGACCCCATATGGGGTAGTGCTATGTTCAGGAGAAATTGTATAAGAAATTATGGGGCCATTTTTATCTATTACCCCTTGGAAAAATGAGAAACCTGGGGCTAAAACAAAATTTAAGTGGTGAAAAATATTTTTTTTTTCTTACTGACGCACTAATATGATATTTTGTGACACTCTTGTGATGGCAAAATGTTCTCTATTTCTTTAAATTAATTATGTACTCCTACAAACCACAACGGAAGCATATGCCAATAAAGGATAAAAGGTATAATTTTATTTATAACACATAGACATATACATAAACACACGGAGAGTCACAATACAAAAATAACTGCCACTACAAAGTCATGTCCTCCAGACACAAGGCTGTCTCACACAGATACACAGATATATGGGACCAATAATATCTATCAGAAGTGTACAATGCACAAAGAGTAATAAATAATAAACTACAAAGTGTATTTGTGAAACTGTATCACACAATAATGAATAGATTAGATAATAGATATATCATAAACCACAGCCTAGTGCTGTATAATCGAGATAACATCATTACTTATTGGACGCCAAGGTGAAAAAATTGTACCTACCAAGGACAGCACAGGCCCCAGATAATACATAAATAAGGTGTCTAGTGACAATAGTAATCTTTTATATATAGCTCATATCTATGGTATAAGGTGCAGGTATATACCCTTTTACTATTGTTTATGTATATGTCTATGTGTTATAAATGAAATTATACCTTTTATCCTTTATTGGCATATGCTTCCGTTGTGGTTTGTAGTACATATATATTGGAAGTGCCTTTTGTCAGGCCTATATTTTGGCTTGTCTTTAAATTAATTAATTGACAGGTGTAGTTTGAAAAAGTCACTTTTGATATGGATCTTCTTTACTAGCATTAACAAAATGATTGTGTTAATTTTCTCCTATTACTCCTAGTGAAAATTAAACATTTGGGTCTAAAGCAGCATTTTAGTTTTAAAAAATGTAACTTTACATGGCTCACATTTCTAAAATTCAGGAAATAAGCTCTGGGTCCAAAATGCTTGCTTTTCACCTCTAGGTGAATTACATAGGCGGTATAGTTTTCCAAATTGCATCAGTTGTTGAGGTTTATTTGCTGTTTCGGCACTTCAGGAGATCTGCAATTGCAACATGGCTACTATTATCAATTTCTTGCAAAATTCTGTTCCAAAAGTCAATGTGCGCTCCTTTCCTTCTGTACCCTGTTGTGTGGCGAAGAAGCAGGTTCTGACCATGGATGGGGTAAAGAGTACACAAGGAAGATATTGCAGAACATATTGTGTGGTTGATTTTTTTTATGTTGCCTTTGTCAAAATGAAAAATGTGGGGCTAGGCAATTATTTTGTGGAAAAAACAAACTGTGTGAAACAACTGTTGGTTCAAGTTACTCACCATATTCCTAGATAAATTTGTTCATTGGCATGATTTCTAAAAATGAGTCATATGTTGTGGCATTTTGGTGTTTTTGCAATTCAGAGGCTGTGCAAATGCAATGTGGTTTCTGCAATCTAATCCAACCAAATTTGCACTAAGTCAAATAGCGCTCCTTTTGTTCCAAGCCACACAATGCATTCAAACAGTTTATCCAACTACGTATGGGGGTATGAATATACTTAAAAGAAATTTCACGATAAATTATGGTGTCCATTTTTATCATACTGCCATTTATGAAAATAAAAAATTGGGGCCAAAAAAATGTAAGTAAAATCAACGTTAAATAACTGCCAAAGTGAAGTATTCCCTACAAAAATGAAAAAATAGGTTTTGCTAATTTCATTAAAAAATTTACATTTTTTCCACCAACAAACCACGACTATCAACTACAATGAGCAAGTTTCACAACTTTCCAACATGCCACTTACGATCTGATCACATAATGTGAGGGGCCTCAACTCCCCCCATAAACGTACTAAGGCCTTCCGTTATTATAGATCCCAACAAGATGTGGTATGCCTTCAAGAGACGCACTTCTCAACTAGCTCCTATCCTAGATTTATGTCCACTTCTTACCCGCTTTTTTACTTGGCGAACACCCCCAACAAAACCAAAGGCGTCGCTATTTGCTTCAAAAAATCTGTCCCCTTTGTTTTTAAGTCCTCAGTAGTTGATAAGGATGGCCGCTATATCATGGTAACGGGTTCTATAGCTGATGAATTGGTGACTATTGTGTCCTACTACGCCCCTAATACCCATCAAGCTGCCTTCTTTTCCCAACTATTAGAAATAGATTCAGAACATGCCCAAGGCACCACAATTTTGTGCGGTGACTCCAACTGTATACTTAAAGCTAGCTTAGACAAATCCTTAAGTCTCCATTCCTCCAATCCTCCGCCGCCATACCCTTCTGCAGACTCAACCGCCCTTAACAAACTTCTCTCCCAATACCATTGGGTAGACCTATGGAGAGAATTCCACCCTTCCGATAGAGATTATACTTATTTCTCCTCACACCACTTAGTATATACTAGAATTGACCATATATTTGTTCATCCTTCCTTCATTCCAAATGTTTCAAATATCTCCATTCAATCTAATCCTTGGTCAGACCACTCCCCAAACCTATTTACATGCTCAACACTTCACCCACGGCCCCACTCATTCAACTGGACTCTAAATGACTCACTGCTCTCTTATCCCGATATTGCCCAAAAGCTGAAAAATCATATTGATGATTATTTCTTTTTGAACCAACAATCAGCTTCCTCGCCAATCTCCCTATGGGAAGCACATAAAGCAGTGCTCAGAGGTTTCTGCATCCAAGAGGCCTCTCATAAGAAAAAAGATAGAAATGCTAAGATAGCTGAACTGGAGAGCAGGGTGTCAGCTTTGGAGTCTCAGATGAAGAATACACCTCTACCTGCCACGTACCATGAACTCCTCCATGCTCGTACAGAACTAGACCTTCGTCACTCTGAGAACGCGGACCAGGCCCTACATTGGTCACAGCAATGCTTTTATGCCCTTAACAACAAAAATAATTCTAACCTAGCTCGTCGCTTAAAATGCCTACCTCTGCCTAGGCCTCCCATACGTTTACGCACATCCTCAGGCATTACAACTAACCCACAACAAATTATTCGCATTTTTCAACAAAAACTTAGGCAGCTATATAGTGTCCCATCCACCATAAACACAGAAGCTATAGAGAATTTTTTAGATTCTATTCCCCTCCCAGCCCTTAACTCTAATATGATTGAACTCCTTAATCAAGCGATATCCCCTAGCGAAATTGAACTAGCCATTCAAAATCTGAAAACTAACAAAAAACCTAGTCCCGACGGATTCACGGCTATCTATTATAAAAAATATGCCCCGATACTGATCCCTCACCTCACTAATTATTTCAACTCTTTGAGAGACGGTAATAAGCCAGGAGCAGCCTCATTAATGGCCGCAATTTCCATGATACCCAAACCCAACTCAGACCACCTACTCTGGTCCAATTATAGACCAATATCTCTTGTTAACGTGGATCTTAAAATATTGGCTAAAATCCTATCTCAAAGGTTGAACTCTGGCCTAGGCACTTTAATTCATAAAGACAAAGTGGTTTTGTCCCACGTAGACAAGCCTCGGAAAACATATAGAGGATCTCCCATTTGCTACATCTCTGCAAGCATCGCAACATATCAAGCATGTTACTGTCACTAGACATCAAAAAAGCCTTCGACTCCATTCCGTGGCCATACCTGTTTGCGGTGTTGCGGAGATGGAAGTTTCCCGACCACTTTCTCTCCTGGATTTACGCTCTCTACAGCTAACCATCTGCCTACGTACGCTACAACGGCTTCTCTTCTACACTTTTCCTTATCACTAGAGGTACCCGGCAAGGTTGTCCTCTTTCACCCCTATTATTTCTGTTGGCATTTGAACCACTATTCAATTGCGCCTCAATTCCAATATACAATGTGTGGAAGTGGCGACAGTCTCTCACAAACTTTTTTGTTTGCAGATGACATCCTACTTCTTTTATCATCCCCTCAGACGTCCTTGCTGGCCCTACTTCAAACGTTAAAAAATTTTGAATCTATCTCCGGTCTACAGATAAACACTGCTAAATCTTATGCCATGAATGTATCCCTCCCACAGCCAATTGTATCACATCTCCACAACGATTTTTCGTTCCAGTGGGTTACTAACCATTTAGATTATCTGGGGGTGAATCTGACGGCTAATCTAGACTCCCTTTACGCAGCTAACTACCCTCCTATGCTTCGTAAACTTCGCCTCTTGATCCAGTCATGGGAGAAGTTGAATCTCTCTTGACTAGGCCGAGTACGTGCCCTAAAGATGAAAGATGACTATTCTCACCAAATTACTCTACTTATTTCGCGTTCTGCCTATCCCTATCCCTTCACATTTCCTCAAAATGGCTCAAAGATTGACAGATACTTTTGTTTGGAGGGGAGGTCTCCCTAGGGTTAACAAAGCTACTCTTTATAGTCACCGTCTAAAAGGAGGCTTGGGAGTCCCCAATCTCTCAAAATATTACCGCGCAGCCCAATTAGGCCAACTGACCCTATACCATGCTTACACTGAACCTCCACTATGGCTATCGCTGGAAGCTTCCGAACTGCAACCCGACACTGTAGGCACAGTGTTATAGATTCTCCCGACCCAACGCAAACATATCTCGAACCCCATTATAAAACACTCTCTTGCAATCTGGGACTCGTTGAAATACTCTTCACAGCTAGTTTCACCCTTCTTGCCCCTCGCTCCCATTTGGGGCAATATCCTATTTCCCCCAGGTGTGGGATCCCTTAGAAATTTTCATAGGTGGGTTGAAGCAGGTATAACTAGAGTTCACCATCTTTTTAATGTCGACGGGATTATCCCATTTCCAGTCCTAAGAGAAAAATACCGTCTCCCTCACGGAGAAATATTTCATTATCTACACCTAAAGAACTTTGTTAGCTCTTTACTAAAAAATTCTACCCCACCCTACTCCTTTACTCCTTTCGAACAAAGATGCCGCCAAAGCCCACATGCCTCAGGAATTATATCTCTCCTTTACTCACATATCAATTCCCCCTCCCTTAGGCACAGCTTAAAATACACCTCCCGCTGGGAGTCTGATATTGGGTCTAGCCTGACTGACTCGGAGTGGTCCCAAATCTGGTCCTCCTCTACCGGAGGAATACTTAATACTCTCATGTTGGAAACTAACTGCAAAGTGTTGACCCGCTGGTACTTGACCCCAGCTAGAGTTGCTAAGGCAGTGGCTAACTACTCTCCAAATTGCTTCAGAGGCTGTAACTCTGTTGGAGACATGTTCCATATATGGTGGCTATGCCCGATTGTAAGAAGACTTTGGATTAGAGTTTACCACTTAGTTTCCTCCATTACAAATATAAACCTAAAAAAAAACCCTTGGGAGGCCTTGCTCAACAAACGCATCCCTAATATCCCTAAACACACTCAAGCTTCTATCTCATTCATATTTTTAGCAGCCAATCAAATTATAGCTTCGGCATGGAAACAACCAAACCTAGACTTTTCCGCAGTTAAATCACGCCTCTCTTGGTATATGATTAACGAGAAACTATCAGCCATTCTTACAGACAAAGTTGGTAAATTCGAGAAAATATGGCTCCCCTGGGCGGAATATGTCAATCATACTCTTTTGCCGCACCTGCACTTTTCCTAACTAACCCTGAACCGTCTGACTCAGAATGACTCTTCATAGTTACCGAATGCAACATGCTTTCACCCTCGGACTCTTTCCCCCCCCCCTCTTCCCTTGTCCCCCACTGTTGTTAGTTCATGCGATTGCATGTTATCGGTTTCTATGTATTACTATACAGGTTACATTTACAGCTTTGTATTGATATTTTCTTTATTATCACTTCATATGTAAACTGTAAATTCCCAATAAAAATTTATTGTTTAAAAAAAAAAAATTTAAATTTGTTGCTCAATTTTCAAGCCTTCCAAGAGGCTAACAAAAGAAGACCTTTAAAAATGATGCCATTTGATAAATGTGATAAGCTGTTTTTTGCATTTTTTTCATAAATTAATGCAAGACACATCAACCAAAATATACCAGTAACATAAAATACAATGTATCACAACAAAAAATCTCAGAATCACTAAGATATCTGGAAATATCTCTGAGTTATTATCTCGTAAAGTGACAAATGTCAGATTTGAAACATTTGACAAGAAAGCAATGGAGAGCATCATTCAATAAAAGGGATCCACCTGTGGCACGTCAAAAAGGAAACTAACAATGTAAAGAAACATGCCATGAAACACAGGGATCACAATAAAAATATCAAATTTTAGTGGAACACAATTTTGACACAAGAGAATTTAAAGGGAACCTGTCACCCCCAAAATCGACGGTGAGCTAAGCCCACCAACATCAGGGGATTATCTACAGCATTCTGTAATGCTGTAGATAAGCCCCCTATGTATCCTAAAAGATGAGAAAAAGAGGTTAGATTATACTCACCTGGGCGGGCGGTCTGATCCAATGGGCGTCGCAGTCCGGGGCTTCCCATCTTCATAGGATGATGTCCTCTTCTGGTCTTCATGCTGCAGCTCCGGTGCAGGCGTACTTTGTCTGCCCTGTTGAGGGCAGAGCAAAGTACTGCAGTGCGCAGGTGCCGGGAAAGGTCAGAGAGGCCCAGCACCTGCGCACTGCAGTACTTTGCAAGTACGCCTGAGCCACAGCGTGAAGACCAGAAGAGGACGTCATCTGATGAAGATAGGAGGCGCCGGACTGGACAGCGACACCCATTGGACTGGACCGGACCAGCAGCGGGAACACCCCTGTGTGAGTATAATATAACCTCTTTTTCTCAAAATTTAGGATACATCGGGGGCTTATCTACAGCAATCCAGAATGCTGTAGATAAGCCCCTGATGCTGGTGGGCTTAACTCACCCTCGATTTTGGGGGTGACAGGTTCCCTTAAGGGAACCTGTCACCAGGTTTGTCCCATATGAGATGTGGCCACCACCTTTCAGCCCTCATATATTGCATACTAATATGCTGTGTATATGTCTCAGATCCGGTCTGCAACAAAAGAAAAACACCTTTTATTATACTCTCCTACAGGGCGGTCCGGTCCGATGGATGTCGCTGGTCTTGGTTCGGTGCCTCCCTTCTTCTTGTGATGCCGTCTTTCTTTTTGCTTTGGGTGGATGATGCATCCCTGTGTCATCCACACAGTCTCCCTGGCATTATGCTCCTGCACAGATGTACTTGTCTGCCTTCTCTAGGGCAGAGTAAAGTACTGCAGTGCGCACGTGCTGGGGCTCTTTCACCTTTCCAGGCATCTGCACACTGCAGTACTTTGCTCTGCCCTCAATAGGGCAGAGAAGTACCCCTGTACAGGGAACATGTACTACAAAATTGTATTAATAAACTAAAGCTTGCCATACACAAATAAGCACTCACACAGCTCTATTGACAGAAAATAATAAGTTAGAATATTGTGACAAAAGCCACATTTTTTAAAAGCAGTAGAATATTAAAAAATATATTAATTTGCTATGACTGAAATCATACGGACCCATCAAAATTTGGTTACAGGTGAGGAAAAATACTAAAGGCAAAAACAAAAATAGGCAGAATAATTTAAAGAAATTAAAATAAGAGACACATAAGGATATATTCACATTGAGATTTTTTATGGTAATTTTAAAATCAGATGAAGTGTTTGTGATTTAAAAGCTTTTAGTAGCTTCTATTAGCTACACCTGTGCTTGCAGGTTGGAGGAATACAAGTGCCATATACACTAAGCGAGGGCTGCTGAGCAGATAGAGGGCTGCCTTTTAGTACAGGGCTGCAGGTAAGTGCATAGTTAAACACAATATCACAGTTTAACACAAGAGCATAGTTTAGTGTTTCTCTGCTTTTATCATTACAGTTTATCCCCATTTGTATGTGCTCAATAGACAATACTACCCGGAGTGCACCATGTGAGATGTATACATGTCTTGGACAGCCATTTGAGGGTGATTGGAGCACATGCTCTTTCTGGTCCTCATCTACTATACAAGGCGTAGCGCTGTGCGGCTGCCAAAGAAAGGGAGTCAAATAGCCCTTCCAGAAACACAAGTTGACAAAATGCTGTGCAATTACTCACTGCAGCAAAACAAACCTACTTCTCATTTTTCATGTCATCCCTGTCTCACACCACTAAAAAGCTATTCAGTATTTCAATTGTCTCCTCCATCCACCAGTTCCCTCTCCATTCATCTCGGCTGAAGACTTTGCCTCATTCTTCAAGCAGAAGATTGAAAACATAAGGCAAAGCTTTGGTCTTTAGTCCCCACAGCCCCTCCTCATAAATACTCAACTCCACTCCTCCAAAAACAACTTCTACACCATCACGGAAGACCAGCTTTCCTCTTTACTTTCCAAATCATGTATCACCACCTAGGAACTTGACCCCATCCTGTCCCATCTCATTCCAAACCTTAGCACAGTCTCCATCCCAACCCTAACCCATCTTTTAAACCTTTCACTAACAACTGTTGCCTTCCCCTCAAACTTCAAACGTAACTCTATCACACCATCTTTAAAAAGCACTCACCTTGACCCATCTTTTGTGTTTAAATATCGCCCCATATCACTTCACCTCTATGCCTCAAAATTACCTGAACTATACGTCCATTTTGAACTGTCCTCCCACCTTTCCTCCTGCTTCCTTTATGACCGCTTATAATCTGGCTTCTGACAGCACTATTTCACTTAAACTTCCCTGATTACAGTCACCAACAACCTACTAATCACCACATCCAAGCAACACTACTTTGTCCTCCCCCTGGAGGACCTATCATCTGTCTTCGACACAGTGGACCATTTCTTCTTACTGCAGACTCTCTCATCTCTTGGCATCACAGACTTGGCCCTATCTTGAATCTTCTCATACCTGCTTCATTTCTAAAATTTAACATGGATATAATCAAATTCATCATCTTTCCACCACTTCCTGCCAACTCCAGCTCCAAAATATCTCCTGGATCCGTACATTCTTCAACCATGAATCTGCAGAAACACTAGTGCATGCTCTCATTATCTCCCACTCACCTACTGCAACCTCCTGCTCTGTGGCCTTCCTTCTAACACTCTCACACCCATCCAATCTAACCTAAACTCTGCTGCCCGACTAATACACCTGTCACCCCTCTATTCCCTGGCTTCTCCCCTCTGTCAATCCCTGACTCACCATTGACTCCTGTTCAACACCTTAACTTTGGCATACAAAGCCATCCACAAACTGTCTCTTCCATGCATCTGTGACCTAGTCTCTCAGTACTTACCTGCATGCAACCTCTAATCCTCACAAGATCTCCTTCTCTACTCCCCTTTTATCTCCTCTTCCCACAATCACATACTAGATTTCTCCTGTAGATACCCTCTCCTATGGAACTGTGTACCCCAACATACAGTGGGGAAAAAAGTATTTAGTCAGCCACAAATTGTGCAAGTTCTCCCACTTAAAAAGATGAGAGAGGCCAATTGGTGGTTGACTAAATACTTTTTTCCCCACTGTATAATACTCTTGACTATCATGGCAACCTTCAAAAGGAACCTGAAGAACCACATTTCTAACACATCTACAACCTACACTAACTATGACTCCACCATACTGATGCACAAGCAGCTCCACCCTCACCTATTGTATCCTTACCCATCCCTCATAGACTGTGAGTCCTCACGTGCAGTGTCCTCTTTCCTCCAGTGCCAGTTGGTGACTTGTATTGTTTAAGATTATTGTATTTATTGCTTTTATTATGTATTCCCCTTTTCACATGTAAATCGCCATGGAAAAAATGGCACCATAACGATAAATAATAATCATACTGCTGTGCAGCTGCCAAAGAAAGGGAATCGAGTAGTAACAGAAGTGTCCAAAAAGCTTCACAATTATACTATTTCTACTCTGGGGAAATTGATAACACTTTAGTCATGTGTGGCAATAATTTTGGGAAATGTTTGTGCTCCAAATTGGGTCTCCTTCATGTCTGTTGCCTGTAGCAGTTGGGCTCCCAGACTGACTGACTGCTGCTGTACTTTTCCAAAAATTTCTAATGTGGGTGAATGGATCAGTCATCTACCTATGCTACTATCCTTATAGTTTTCTAAAATTAGTAGTCTGCCAAGCTGATATTTGTGCCACCTGAGTGTGGCTGAGCAAAAAAGCAGTTTGAACTGTAGCAAAGAAGTCTTACTAAGGCCAGGTTCACACTGCGTTAAAGCAGCCCGTTCAACACATGCATTAAATGGGCTGCGTTAACGCAAGTGCCAAAATTCGCTTGCGCTAGCGCAGATAGAGCTAGCAGATTCTCTATCTGCGCTAGCGGTGACGGACCCGGAAACGCTACAGCACGTGTCCCAGGGTCCGTCACTCAATGAAATAGGGGATAATGGCAGCGTTAACGGACTGCGTTACACCACATTATGCCACGGTGTAACACAGTCCATTAACGGACTGCCAGAACGTTATGTGAACCCAGCCTTATACTGTTCCCTCACACACCAGGTCCTCATTAAAACTTCAATTCAAAGCTGTAAATGCTGACCCAGATACCTCATGCATGGCCCATGGCTGACTGATTCTGTGCCATTATGAAATGTTCTACTGTGGGTCAATTGATCAGTCAACTACCTGTGTTACTTTCCTTACATTTTTCTACCAATAGTACTCTATGAAACTGATGTTTGTGCCAAAAAATGGAGCTGTTGCATGAGATATCAGGGCTTTCAGCAAAGAAGGCTTACACTGCTCCTTTAACCACCAGTTATTAATTGAAACTTCAATTCAAAGCTGTAAATGCTAGACCCTGACCTCATGCATGGCCCATGTCCGACTGCTGCTGAGCCATTAGCACATTTCTACTGTGGGTCAATTGATCCCACTTTTCAAGGCATCTGCCCCTAATTTTAGCTGTTTGGGAAGCTTTTTGTCACCCCTTAACCTGTTGTGTATATGTTTGGTTTGGCCTTCCATAGAATTTAATGGGGTTTAGTTCGTTGAAATGTTCGGCGACCATCTGGACATTTGACGAATCGAACCGAACCGAACCTTGAAAGGTTCGCTCATCTCTACTAGAATCCTGTTGAAAAATTATACCCTCTGGTAGTGATGAGCGAATATACTCGTTACTCGAGATTTCCCGAGCACGCTCGGGTGTCCTCCGAGTATTTTTTAGTGCTCGGAGATTTAGTTTTTATTGCCGCAGCTGAATGTTTTACATCTGTTAGCCAGCATAAGGACATGTGGGGCCTGGTTGCTAGGGAATCCCCATATGTAATCAAGCTGGCTAACAGATGTAAAACATTCAGCTGCGGCAATAAAAACTAAATCTCCGAGCACTAAAAAATACTCGGAGGACACCCGAGCGTGCTCGGGAAATCTCAAATAACGAGTATATTCGCTTATCACTACCCTCTGGCAATAAAATGTACAGGAATAAAAAGAAACAATTAAGGATAATTAAGACAGTGCAAAATGTAATAAGATTAAAACAAAGAGCATTCAAAATCTTGAACGCCGAATATACAGAAATTGCATTTCAGGAGTGTAAAGATCACAATAAGAAAAGGAAAAAAGAAATCAAAGCAGTTATTCACAGAGCAACAAATTGCCAGCGACATTAAAATAAATCCCCAAAAATGTTATAAATATATCGATGCCAAAAAGGAAAAAAAAATCCTAATCCCGGTCACAAATACGCCGTGCTCTAAGATATTGTCCAGTAGGTGTGGCTCGAATCACATGTACTGGATGTGCTGATTTAGCGTGTAAGAAAGCATTCACACTAGCATTTTTTAGATAGATTGTCACATGAAGTTGTCCCAAGTGTCTTCACTGAAACACCTAAGTCCAAGAGATCAATGAGATCATTTAATAGTCATGGTACTGAATTCCAATGTAGAAGACATTTCTCAAGTTCTGTTCTGGAGCGTTGCCAAATAAACAAAATATAGTCAATAAACCTCATCCATGATGAAATGGAACCAGATGATGTGCGGTCCATATTTTTAACATATTCAGCCTACAGTTTATGATACTGGGCCTACTAAATTTATGTCTGGCATAATTGAGAAAAAATGCGATTCTACATCACATGCGACTAGATACAAGGTGATGCATTCCTGTACTGATCGTGGTTTTGATTATGTATTTCTACACTGATGGTGGTTCTGGTGCTGTATTCCTGTACTGTTATTGGTTCTGATCCCCAAAGCAACTGGGCAACCAAAAAATGGTAGCAGGTGCTTTGGCTGATGAGTGGAAATATTTGGCTGCATTTTGCTGAAAGTATGGAGAATGGTACAATAATGAGTGGCTGCAGGTAACACTGAAACATGGTGGAGGTTCCTTGCAAGGCTTTATTTCTGAAAATGGAGTTGGGGACTTGGTTAGGATTAATGGTGTCCTCAATGCTGAGAAATACAGGCAGATACATATCCATCATGCCACCATCAGGGCGCATCAGATTAAATTCAAATGTATTCTACAGCAAAACAACGAGCCCAGACAAATAGCCAATTTCATTGGCTTTTGTTAAAATAATTGTATGTCCATGCCATGATGAACTGTTCACCTGTACTTGGTTTGAACAGTCATTCCATGCTGACAGAGTCCCATTAAGTGGTGTGTCATAAATTTCACACAAATCTTACCATCTACCTCCTCTCCTTTAACTGCATTAAAATACACCAAAGTTGGCATACCACATTGGAAAATCCAGTTTGATGATCACTGAAAAGAATTGTTAACATGTAGTTTGTTCATAGCAGAAGGAAAGTTTATAAATAGATAAAACACTACTGTATATAGTGAAAAAGTTTGTAACTATATTTTACACCCAGTCTTGAGTCATGACATTCTTATTAGACCAGTGATGATTTTGAGTTAGGAAATGCTGCCTTTAAAGAAAAATCCAAAAGAAATGATAAGGTATGCACATTATCCATTAATATTCATCTCTGACTTTGAATTTTCAAAATATTTAATGCAAGACAAGAAATGCACAAAAGCAGGCTTACTTCAATATCCATTTGATTTCAGAGGATTTTGAAACAATTCTATACAAGGTATGGAAGCAAACAGTTAAAATGCTTCTGGTCACAAAGTTTTATTTTTGTTACTTAATTTTCTTCCTAATATACAGTATATTCTTAAAGGCAGCTTAAACACCAGGAGACGGGTTAACATATGTGTACCCAGTCTAAATAAACAATGCGTCTTTGTATATGTCCAAAGACATTACCTCATGCTTTTGCAAGAAAAACTATTACTATTAAGGTCCACTTTAGAGAAGTTTAGCCCTGGAGGTGATTTATCAAAGCTGTACAGAAAGAAATAATCTCTATCTAATAGTATTAAATTACTTCAGCCCAGACCTTTCCAGTCGACCAATAAGTATAAAAAGTTTCACATAGTTTAGTAATGTACTTATAGTAGAATTGCTAAAAGAGCTAACACTAAATTGTGAATATGTAAGGCTGGTGAACTTCATGTCCTTCACATGGACTACAGATATGTCCTCCAAATGTGTCCATGTAAAACATGCATGTATATAATGAATGTTGTGCATGTTATGCTATGTACAAAATTAGACTGACTGACTGGGGAACAGGAGAATTCCCTGGTGGACCACTGTGCAGGAGTGGGCAGCACTGAGAGCACCAAGGGACATTGTTTGGCACAGAACATTTAAAGCAACCTGCACAAACAAGGGCAACAAAGTACTAGTTTATTATTATTATTATTATTATTATTATTATTATTATTGTTACTATTATTATATTGCCTGTGCTAAAAGGAATTGTGTTGTTCTGGAGGGTGATTCTTGTTTGGACATCTGAACAGTAATGGACTGAATGTCAGGGATAGCTTGTCTGCTGAGTTTTGTCAGTGGAATGGAGAAAGGAAAATATGATGTGGAGCTATGGGAGAGCTTCACTCAGCATACATAGGTGAATATTTTGAAGAGAAGTGGTCTAGCTGGAAGTGGTCTAGTAGGCAGCAGTGGCTCTGTGGGCAACACGGTGGCTCTGTAGTTAGCACTGTTGCCTTGCAGCATTGGAGTCCTGCATTCCCATCCCACCAAGAACAATAGCTGCAAGGAATTTGTATGTTCTCTTCTCCTTTACATGGGTTTCGTCCTGATAATCTAGTGTCCTCCTATGCATCAAAGAATGTGGCAAGGGTTTTTGATTGTGAGCCTCAAAGAGCACTGTAATGATAATTCCTGTAAAGCACTGTGGAATTAATGGTGCCAGTAGCGTAGCTACCGGGGGGGGGGGGGGGGGGCAGAGAGCGCCATCGCCTCAGGCTGGGTGCTTAGAGGGGTCCACCCGGAGCTACGCTACTGTAACTGTATCGGCGACACAGCTGACCGCATTGATGAGAGAAGGAGCACTACACTCTATCTCCCATCATCCCCCTGTCAATGTCTGACGTCACTGACACAGACACTGACAGGGGGCATGATGACGCCACTGCCTAGCGCCCATGGTCCAGAGGTGAGTGAGAGCTAGGAGCAGCGGAGGAACCAGGAACAAGAGAGGTGAGTATTTATTTATTGTTTTTTATGGGGGCTGCCTTATGCTACAGAGTCTGTCTATGGGGGGGGGGGGTTTCCTTATACTACAGAGTCTGCCTGTGGGGGATGCTGCCCATTTCTACAGGGTCTGCCTATGGGAGTGCTGCCTTATACTACAGGGTCTGCCTGTGGGGGGGTTGCTGCCTTATACTACAGGGGCTGTCTATGTGGATGCTGCCTTATACTACAGGGTCTGCCTATGGGGGTGCTGCCTTATACTACAGGGTCTGCCTATGGGGTGCTGCCTTATACTATAGGGTCTATCTGTGGGGGGGTTGTTGCCTTACACTACAGGGTCTGCCTATGGGGTGCTGCCTTATACTACAGGGTCTGCCTATGGGGTGCTGCCTTATACTACAGGGTCTGCCTATGGGGTGCTGCCTTATACTGCAGGGTCTGCCTATGGGAGTGCTGCCTTATACCACTGGGTCTGCCTATGGGGGTGCTGCCTTATGCTACAGGGTCTGCCTGTGTGGGGAGTGCTGCCTTATACTGCAGAGTCTGCCTGTGGGGGCTGCCTTATACTACAGGGTCTGCCCATGGGGGTGCTGCCTTACACTACAGGGTCTGCCTGTGGGGTCACTGCCTTATACTACAGGGTCTGCCTATGGGGTGCTGCCTTATACTACAGAGTCTGCCTGTGGGGGGCTGCCTTATACTACAGGGTCTGCCTATGGGGGTGCTGCCTTATACTACAGGGTCTGCCTGTGGGGGTGCTGCCTTATACCACAAAGTCTGCCTATGGGGTGCTGCCTTATACTGCAGATCCTGCCTGTGTGGGGGGGGTGCTGCCTTATACTCCAGAGTCTGCCTGTGGCGGGGTGTCTTTTAATACAGGATGTGCCTGTGGGGACTGCCTATGAGGGTGCTGTCTTATATTACAGGGTCTGCCTATGGGGTGCTGTCTTATACTACAGGGTCTGCCTATGGGGTGTTTTCTTATACTTCAGGATCTGCCTACTACAGGGTCTGCCTATGGGGTGCTGTCTTATACTACAGGGTCTGCCTATGTGGTGTTTTCTTATACTACAGGATCTGCCTATGTCTATGGGGTGCTGCCTTATACTACAGGGTCTGCCTATGGGGTTGCTGCCTTAAACTACAGTGTCTACCTATGGGGGTGCTGCCTTATACTACAGGGTCTGCCTATAGAGGTGCTGCCTTATACTACAGGGTCTGCCTATGGGGTGCTGTCTTATACTTGTGCATGAAAATGAAGGTATCCAGCTCAGGAAATAAAATCAAAAGTCTTTATTTGGACAAATTTAAAAAGTAAGCTGCTTGACAAACCAGTGCATACTGGAGGAAGGAATGTCTTGAATAACTGAACCGCGTTTCGAACATGTATAGTGCTCTTAGTCCTCAGTTTCACAATGAGCAGCCTTGCCAAAGGTTAAAATACACCCCAAACAGGTGGGGAGCAGAGTGAAAATGATTGCTCCACAGAATGAAATTAACCCTTGAATGCATGACATGCAATGCAAAGTGCACAAAAAGAAAAAAAAAAAAACACACACACCACATTCACTTACAAATGTGCATAACATATACAAATAATGTTAACTATAATCAATCAATAATGCAACATAATTTCCTTCTTCAAGCTCAAACCCAGAGATACTTGATTGTTTAATAAGTAAATCCAAAAAGCTTCCCTATCCCGCAATTTCTTTTATCTATCTCCACCATGAATTGTGGGCTGGGTAATATCATAAAGATGCTCCCTGATCCTGTCACGTAGTATACATAATAGAATGTTCAGCATGTGAACTATTATATGTGGGTTCTACAATCAGAAGATTAAAAGACAGGATCAGGGAGCATCTTTATGAAAGTAAGTGAATCAATGCATTCCTATGTGTGCGGAATCCCCGCGATTGCGCAGAAAGAATGAACATGCTGCGCTTTTTTCTGGAATGCGATTCCACCACGGAAAAAAACGCAACATGTGCACAAAAATTGCGGATTGCATTCTAATAATAGGTTGCTTAATGTATGCATTTTTTTCACGGTTTTATCGTGTTTTTATAGCGAAAAACCACAAAAACGTGAAAAATCCTGAACGTGTGCACACAGCTTAGCTACGCCTCTGAATGGTGCTATATAAGCGAGTAAAATAAATAAATAAATAGTTGCATCTCTAATCAAGTCAGGATTAGAGGGAGCAGTCAGACAGTTAAAAAAGTCTAAATGATGCCCTATGTTTTCAACCTTTTTGACCTCCGTATGGACATGTAGACCTCCAAGCAGGGAAGAGATCCTTAGGTCAAATTACTCAGAGTAGTCGAAATTGTGTGTTAGTAGTACAGATGGAAGAGTCACTATATGGAGGGTGGATGAGGATAACCTTAGAGAAGAACTACACATTTCACCAAGGAATCCAAATTTTATGGCAAAAGCAAAGCATGGAATAGCCAAGAGTCAGTAACAAAAGAACAAGTATTAGATGTTGTAACCAGCAGTGTAAGCAATAGCACAGTCTTGATTGGCATGAGTCAAGAACAGGAACACAGATACAAGTATCATGTAAAATCTGGTTAAAATCAGGTTAAAGGGAACCTGACAGCTGACACATGCTGCCTGATCCACAGGCAGTGGATGCTTTACTCCAGCCATGTATGTTCAACTCTGAAAAGCTGTGGTGTTTCAGAGGAAAAACATAGTTTAATAGCCGTTAGGGACCAAGCCAGGCTGGAGAATAGTTGCACAGTTATATTTGTACGTAGGGACCTGTCACTCCAGGCAGTGGGCGGGGAAAGCCAGGCGGCAAATAAACTATTTTCTCTGAAATGCTGCATTGTTTCAAAGCTAAACATATATGGCTAAAATTGTGCAGCCACTGTCTGATACATGCCCATTAACTTGCTATGGAAAGAAAATGCAACCTTGTTACAGAAAATAGACTAATAACTTGATCTTAGGTTACTGTGAAGTCCATTTAATTAGAGCACCCAGCTTCCAATTGGTTGGAAGAATATTCTGGACATTTCAGGACAACAACAGACATTCAAAAATTCCAACTTAAGCAGATAATAATTTAAATTCTAATTTTTCCTGTGCAACCGTTAACTTGCTTTATGAGGAAAAATGTTGCCTGTATCCAGTAGCTGTGGTCAACTGCATGTCCCATGATTCGTAGCAGGTAGCAACTAATGAAACAAAATCATCAGCTTCGAGAGATTCATGTAGAATGATGGCTGTGGTGCATGAACTAACCCGAAACTGGTTCCTGGGCATATAAGATGAGGAAACTCTTGTGAGAATAATTCAGGGGTATCAAAATATAATTAAATTTTGCAATCTAAGCCTATGGTGCATTAGAATGAGGCTTTATAGATTTACATCATACAAAAGACTTCCGACACATGCATAGACCATGGAATGTTCCGATAGTCTGAACAGTGGTGACATCACTGAGAAGAGTGGAATGGCGTTGGATCCTACACTATACTACATGTATATATATACTTAGATTCATGGGAGTGCTTTGTTAATAATGATAAAAATAACCAAACAGAACGGATAGTAACAGTAAATATACACCCACGGAAGTGACATTGTTTAAAAATATTAGCGCATAAGTTGAGCCTAACTTTTTCCACTGTCCCAGTTTTTCCCACTGAGAACAATCTTTTTTCAACTGGCTAACATGATGCCAAACCATTTTTTCTTTGAGCATAACTATAAGGCTACGTGCACACGTCAGGATTTCTTGCAGAAATTTCCTGAACAAAACCGGACATTTTCTGCAAGAAATCCGCATGCATTTTTTTCGCGTTTTTTTGCAGATTTTTTGCAGATTTTTCCGGAGGTTCCAAATGCAATAATATAGTGGGAAATCTGTAAAAAATCCACAAAATTAATGAACATGCTGCGTTTTGTACCGCGATGCTTTTTTTTCACAGAAAAAAAAATGCAAGATATGCACAAAAATTGCGGAATGCATTCTAAATGATGGGATGCATATGTATGCATTTTTTATGCGTTTTTATAGCGAAAAAAACACGAAAAAACGCAACGTGTGCACACAGCCTGACATGTATATACACTGTGCAGAATGCATCTTGTTCAGTGATGGTCGGGTTTCAACCTTCTTACTTTGGACATGTCTCTGAGCACTGAACGCCTTGTACTTCAGGGACACTCTAGGGAGGTTGCTGTTCTGCAATATGACAGCACTGAAGTATAACGGCTTCCTGAATACTTCATTTGATTCTTTGAAATTCTTTGACAATTAATGTGCGTCTTTTTTTCACAATACGATTTTGCAAACCTTCTGACTATTTGCAACAAAACTTTTGATGGTTCTATGATCCGGCCCAAATATTTTATCAATTTCAAGAGCACTGAATCCCTCTGTAAGACTTTAACAAATTTTGATTTTTCAGAATCAGATAAATCTTTTTGTTCAATTTTGCATGAAGAAAACAAGCTGCATAATAATTCTTCACACTTTGATAAAGAGTGTTGCATCATTAGGCCTCCCCTCCTTCATTATGCAAATACACATCACTTGATCTGCTTCATCCAATAGGCATTCAAGTTTATACAGTTTTAATTTGGAAAATATGTATAAAAATGATATTGTCAAAATACTCACTTGCCGAATAACTCTACACACAGTGCCAGTTCATGTATAAGCTGAAAAATAGTACATATATAAAGTAATTTTTAAGACAAAATTTATACACAATATTTCACGTGACAATGAAAGACCTGGAGTTAGAAGGTCACGTCTGGTGCTCAAGAGGTAACGACCCTTTCTATGCTGGTCACAAACATGCAGCTCTATTTCAGCTGCTTTTGATCTTGTCATTACCATTACCTCTTCGTATAAAAACTGGTCAGACCTTCTTGTCCCTTCTGGTGAAAGATTTGTCTTCCTGTGCTGTGTGCTAAAGCTAAGTGACTGGGGTAGAGCTGTTGTAGTAGTGTTCTTTGTTTTGCTGTAGTACATGTGAGTTCATCTCCTGGTCTATGTTCCCATTTAGTATATTCCTCCCTGTCCCTATCCTTCTGCTTATTGTTGGTTAGTACATTTTTATGATAGAGGTTTTCTGTTATCCCTGTTTTGTCTGTGTCTTGTTTACCTTACATTTCTGTCCCATGCCTCATGGGGTGGGGGAAAGGGACAGATCTGGGTTTAACAGGAACAGAGTAAGGTCGGAGACTCGGGCATCTCTACCTTCAAGAGTACTCCCTGGACAGGGATAGTTAGGGTCCCAGTTCTAAGGACAGTTTGAGGCCCCCCCTTCCTTACTGAAGACCATCAGAGCGTGACAATGATATTTTGAAAAATCAGAAAAGGTTAGTTAGCTTAGGCACATGACACCGGTTCTGAAGTTAAAACCATTTGGTGCACGTGTGTATAAATGTAAAATCCAATATGACTTCCGGGGTTGTCATAGCTTTTCTAATCTCCTCTTCTAGACATTCAAATAAACCATTCATTGCCACATACATATACAAGAAAAATATCTAGAGATATGAGGATCAATCTGTGGAGGATCAATTTTGAATAGAATTTCCTGAAATTTGAAAATGCCTGTGAATTCAAACATACTGGAATTTGATTATCAGCAAAGGAAAAACAAATACGAACCACCATTTCACACACTGTTGAAGATTCAAAGATTGGGCTAATGGTGTCAGGAGCAGCCAGGCAAGCTTCAGCTCATCCAATCGAGGTGGGTGGGGGCTGTTAAAGGCAGGATAAAAGATGGGAGAAAGGCTTGGAGTGCCATATTGTGCTTGCACTGTTTAGGGATAAGAAGTCACAGCACTCAGTTTATTCCACCTACGCAAAGATAAAGGCCTAAACTGCTTGTCGTATACTACTTTCAGTGCTCAAACATATTAAAAACGGGAGTGCCCATCTTGGATAATTCTGAAATATACTGCAGTAATAGCCCTGTAATAACAACCTTTTTTTAATCATCACACAAACAAGGTGGGCAATTTTAATGCTAAAATGCTATTTTTGCAACTAACTCAAAATCCTGATACCAAGACTTTTTTTACATAGTTACATAGTTACATAGTTATTAAGGTTGAAGGAAGACTATATGTCCATCTAGTTCAACCCATAGCCTAACCTAACATGCCCTAACATGTTGATCCAGAGGAAGGCAAAAAAAAACCCATGTGGCAAAGAGTAAGCTCCACATTGGGGAAAAAAAATTCCTTCCCGACTCCACATACGGCAATCAGACTAGTTCCCTGGATCAACTCCCTATCAAGGAATCTAGTGTATATACCCTGTAACATTATACTTTTCCAGAAAGGTATCCAGTCCCCTCTTAAATTTATGTAATGAATCACTCATTACAACATTATACGGCAGAGAGTTCCATAGTCTCACTGCTCTTACAGTAAAGAATCCGCGTCTGTTATTATGCTTAAACCTTTTTTCCTCCAACCGCAGAGGATGCCCCCTTGTCCCTGTTTCAGGTCTATGATTAAAAAGATCATCAGAAAGGTCTTTGTACTGTCCCCTCATATATTTATACATTAAAATAAGATCACCCCTTAGTCTTCGTTTTTCCAAACTAAATAGCCCCAAGTGTAATAACCTATCTTGGTATTGCAGACTCCCCAGTCTTCTAATAACCTTGTTCGCTCTTCTCTGCACCCGCTCCAGTTCAGCTATGTCTTTCTTATACACCGGAGACCAGAACTGTGCACAGTATTCTAAGTGTGGTCGAACTAGTGACTTGTATAGAGGTAAAATTATATTCTCCTCATTAGCATCTATGCCTCTTTTAATGCATCCCATTATTTTATTTGCCTTTGTAGCAGCTGCCTGACACTGGCCACTAAATGTGAGATTGTCATCCACCCATACACCCAGGTCTTTTTCATTGACGGTTTTGCCCAGAGTTTTAGAATTAAGCACATAATTATACATCTTATTACTTCTACCCAAGTGCATGACCTTACATTTATCCCCATTAAAGCTCATTTGCCATTTATCAGCCCAAGCTTCTAGTTTACATAAATCATCCTGTAATATAAAATTGTCCTCCTCTGTATTGATTACCCTGCAGAGTTTAGTGTCATCTGCAAATATTGAAATTCTACTCTGAATGCCCCCTACAAGGTCATTAATAAATATGTTAAAAAGAAGAGGGCCCAATACTGACCCCTGTGGTACCCCACTGCTAACCGCTACCCAGTCCGAGTGTGCTCCATTAATAAACACCCTTTGTTTCCTATCCCTGAGCCAGCTCTCAACCCACTTGCACATATTTTCCCCTATCCCCATTATTCTCATTTTATGTATCAACCTTTTGTGTGGCACCGTATCAAAAGCTTTTGAAAAGTCCATATACACTACATCCACTGGGTTCCCTTGGTCCAATCCAGAACTTACCTCTTCATAGAAACTGATCAAATTAGTCTGACATGAACGGTCCCTAGTAAACCCGTGCTGATACTGGGTCATGAGGTTATTCCTCTTCAGATACTCCAGTATAGCGTCCCTTAGAATGCCCTCCAGGATTTTACCCACAGTAGAGGTTAAGCTTACTGGCCTATAGTTTCCGAGTTCAGTTTTTGTTCCCTTTTTGAATATTGGCACCACATTTGCTATACGCCAGTCCTGTGGCACAGACCCTGTTATTATGGAGTCTTTAAAGATTAAAAATAATGGTCTATCAATGACTGTACTTAATTCCTGCAGTACTCGAGGGTGTATCCCATCCGGGCCCGGAGATTTGTCAATTTTAGTGATTTTTAGACGCCGCCGCACTTCCTGCTGGGTTAAGCAGGTGACATTTAATTGGGAATTTTTATCACTAGACATTTTGTCTGCCATGGGATTTTCTTGTGTAAATACTGATGAAAAAAAGTCATTTAGCATATTGGCTTTTTCCTCATCCTCATCCACCATCTCACCCAGACTATTTTTAAGGGGGCCAACACTATCATTTTTTAGTTTCTTACTATTTATGTAGTTAAAGAATATTTTAGGATTATTTTTACTCTCTCTGGCAATGAGTCTCTCTGTCTCAATCTTTGCTGCCTTGATTTGCTTTTTACAGAATTTATTTAATTTTCTGTATTTATTTAATGCCTCATCACTACCTACTTCCTTTAATTCTCTAAATGCTTTCTTTTTATCACTTATTGCGCCCCTTACAGCTCTATTTAGCCATATTGGTTTCCTCCTATTTCTGGTATGTTTATTCCCATACGGTATATACTGTGCACAGGTCCTATCCAGGATGCTAATAAACGTCTCCCATTTTCTCTGTGTATTTTTGTGTCTCAGGATATCGTCCCAGTTAATTGCACCAAGATCCTCTCTCATCCGTTGGAAATTTGCCCTCCTGAAGTTTAGTGTCCTTGTAACCCCTCTATTACACATCTTTTTAAAGGATACATGAAAACTTATTATTTTGTGATCGCTATTTCCCAAGTGACCCCCAACCCTTATATTTGATATGCGGTCTGGCCTGTTGGTTAATATTAGGTCTAGCAGTGCCCCCCTTCTTGTTGGGTCCTGAACCAGTTGTGAAAGGTAATTGTCTCTCATAATTGTCAAAAACCGATTACCTTTGCTGGAACTGCAGGTTTCTGTTCCCCAATCTATTTCAGGGTAGTTGAAGTCCCCCATAATAATGACTTCTCCTTGAGTCGCAGCTTCATCTATTTGCTTTACGAGGATATTCTCCATTGCTTCCATTATTTTTGGAGATTTATAACAAACCCCTATCAGTAATTTATTATTTTTTCCCCCTCCCCTTATCTCCACCCACAGGGATTCTACATTTTCATTAAATTCACCTATATTATCGCGCAGGATGGGTTTTAAGGATGATTTTACATATAGACACACCCCTCCCCCTCGCTTATCTGTACGGTCATTTCTGAACAGGCTATAGCCCTGCAAGTTAACAGCCCAGTCATGGCTCTCATCCAGCCACGTTTCAGATATCCCCACCATGTCATAATTATGCTTCAACAACATTAGTTCTAATTCGTCCATTTTGTTGGCGAGGCTTCTGGCATTAGTATACATGCACTTTATGTTCCTCTCTGTACTTCTATTTCTTAAATTATTAACTGTTCTGACCCCACCCCCCATGCCACCGCCACCCCCAACTTCCTTATTTGTGCCCAGGTCTCTGTCTGCACTATCTTCCCCTCCTATAAAATGAATACCCTCCCCCCCAATTCCTAGTTTAAACACTCCTCCAACCTTCTAGCCATTCTCTCCCCCAGCACAGCTGCACCCTCCCCATTGAGGTGCAGTCCATCCCTAGCGTAGAGCCTGTAGCCAACTGAGAAGTCGGCCCAGTTCTGCAGGAACCCAAACCCCTCTTTCCTACACCAATTCTTGAGCCACTTATTAACCTCCCTAATCTCCCGTTGCCTCTCTGGCGTGGCATGTGGTACCGGCAGTATTTCGGAAAATACCACGTTGGAGGTCCTTGTTTTCAGCTTGCAGCCTAATTCCCTGAAATCATCTTTAAGGACCTTCCACCTACCTCTAACTTTGTCATTAGTGCCAATGTGCACCATGACCGCTGGGTCCTCACCAGCCCCTCCCAATAATCTGTCCACCCGATCAGCGATGTGTCGGACTCGAGCGCCAGGTAGGCGCTACATCCTAAAGAAAGATTTTCATAATTCAGAAATTTAAATACAACTATTTACCTCACAAACTTTGCTAAAAAAAAAAAAAGCACAATTTTCCAAGATCCGTAGCGTCTCCATTTTTCGTGATCTTGGATTGAATGGGGACTTATTTTTGCATGCCAAGCTGACTTTTTTAATGATATCACTTTGAGCAGATACATTCTTTTAATCGTCCATTATTGCATTTTAATGCAATCTCGCGGCGACCAAAAAAATGTAATTCTAGCATTTTGAATTTTTTTTTCTCGCTATGCTGTTTAGCGATCAGGTTAATTCTTTCTTTTAATTGATAGATCGGGCGATTCTGAAAGCGGCAATACCAAATATGCGTAGGTTTGATTTTTTTTTTTATTGTTTTGTATTGTTGAATGGAGCTAAAAGGGGGTGATTTGAACTTTTATTTTTTATTTTTTCCATAGTTTAAAAACATTTGTTTTACTCTTGCCATGCTTCAATAGCCTCCATGGGACGCTAGAAGCTGGCATAGCTTGATCGGCTCTGCTACACAGGGGCCATGCTCAGATCACCCCTATGTAGCTGAATTACAGCATTGCTATGAGCGCTGACCACAGGGTGACGCTCACAGCAATCTGGCATCAACAACCATAGAGGTCTGCAGGAGACCTCTGATTGTTATGCCGCTGCACAGCTGACCCCCAATCACGTGACCGGGTCAGCGGTGCGTGTATTTGCGGCCTGATGGGCAGAAGCGCTTGTTAAATGCCGCTGTCAGAGTTGGCAGTAGCATTTAACTAGTTAATAGGCATGGGTGGATCGCGATTCTGCCCGCGCCTATTGCGGGCACATGTCAGCTGTTCAAAACAGCTGAAATGTTTCGTCTTTTATGCGGGCTCACTGCCGGAGCTCGCATCAAAGTGAGGGTCCTGCTACTATCCCGCCCGATGGCAGAAAAGGCATAAAAATTATAAGTTTGAAAATTGCTAAAGTTTTGCCAAATTTCCATTTTTTCACAAATAAACACAAATCATACCAAATAAATGTTACCACTGTCAAGAAGTACAATATGTTTCAAAAACTAATCTCAGAAAGAATCAGTGCGACCAGTTGAAGCATTCCAAAGTTATTACCACAAAAAATGACCCTGGTCAGAATTGTAAAAATTGACCTGGTCATGAAGATGCAAACAGCATTGGGTCGTAAAGGGGTTAATTGTGTTTTTCATACCTATCTTAAAAAATTACACTGCTCAAACAAATAAAGGGAACACTAAAATACTACATCATAGATATCACTGAATTAAATATTCCAAATTTTATTGATTGCATAGTGGAATGTGTTCAGAGCAATAAAACATAACAATTATCATTGTAAATCAAAATGAATATCCCACGGAGGTCTGGATTTGGAATGATACTCAAAATCATAGTGGAAAATCAAATTACAGGCTGTTCCAACTTCAGTGGAAATGCCTCATGACAAGGAAAAGATGCTCAGTATTGTGTGCGGCCTCCACATGCCTGTATGACCTCCGTACAATGCCTGGGCATGCTCCTGATAAAGCAGCGGATGGTCTCCTGAGGGATTTACTCCCAGACCTGGACTAAAGCATCCGCCAACTCCTGGACAGTCTGTGGTGCAACGTGACGTTGGTGGATGGAGCGAGACATGATATCCCAGATGTGCTCAATCGGATTCAGGTCTGGGGAACGGGAGGGCCAGTCCATAGCTTCAATGCCTTCATCTTGCAGGAACTGCTGACACACTCCAGCCACATGAGGTCTGGCATTGTCCTGCATTAGGAGGAACCCAGGGCCGACTGCACCAGCATATGGTCTCACAAGGTGTCTGATGAAGTCATCTCAGTACCTAATGGCAGTCAGGCTACCTCTGGCGAGCAAATGGAGGGTTGTGCAGCCCTCCAAAGAAATGCCATCCCACACCATCACTGACCCACTGACAAACCAGTCATGCTGAAGGATGTTGCAGGCAGCAGATCGCTCTCCATGGCATCTCCAGACTCTGTCAGGTCTGTCACATGTGCTCAGTGTGAACCTGCTTTCATCTGTGAAGAGCACAGGGTGCTATTGGTGAATTTGCCAATCCTGGTGTTCTGTGGCAAATGCCAAGCATCCTGAACTGTGTTGGGCTGTGAGCACAACCCCCATATGTGGATGTCAGGCACTCAGACCATCCTCATGGAGTTGGTTTCTAACCGTTTGTGCAGACACATGCACATTTGTGGCCTGTGGAGGTCATTTTGCAGGGCTCTGGAAAGTGTTCCTCCTGTTCCTCCTTGCACAAAGGTGGAGGTAGCGGTCCTGCTGCTGGGTTGTTGCCCTCCTACGGTCCCCTCCACGTCTCCTTGTGTACTGGCCTGTCTTCTGGTAGCGCTTCCAGCTTCTGGATACTACGCTGACAGACACAGCAAACCTTCTTGCAACAACTCACATTGATGTGCCATCCTGGATGAGCTGCACTACATAAGCCACTTGTATGGGTTGTAGAGTCCGTCTCATGCTACCACGAGTGTGAAAGCGCAACCAACATTCAAAAGTGACCAAAACATCAGCCAGAAAGCATTGGTACTGAGATGTGGTCTGTGGTCCCCACCTGCAGAACCACTCCTTTATTGAGGGTGTCTTGATTATTGCCAATAACTTCCATCTGTTGTCTATTCCATTTGCACAACAGCATGTGAATTTGATTATCAATCAGTGTTGCTTCCTAAGTGGACAGTTTGATTTCACAGAAGTTTGATTTACTTGGAGTAATAGTCTGTTGTTTAAGTGTTCCCTTTATTTTTTTGAGCAGTGTATTTTAGTTTTGCAATGGCACACACCACACAACTATACAGTGGTTTTCAAATGATCCACTCATCTCTAGTGACAGACCCTTGATAGCATTCTATAAAATTTTGCGATAATTGATATTCTGTAGACCACATGCCAATGATTAATTTCTATGACCTTTTTTGCAGCCAAGATTGCTATGACTTGCTCTTCTGTTGGCCTAAATTTAGTCATACTAAATCCTTCCTGAATAATGGGAAATTAAAAACTTTCCACTTTGTTACCTACAGTATGAATATTCTCTTATGATGAGACTCTGTAGTTCAACTTTGTTATGAAGGAGCACTATATTACTTAACTATTGCTACACATTGCTAAAGAAAATGTTTCAGTGGTTTTGATGTACTCCTGAGTAACTTGTCAAATCCATATAGAAACCTAAGATCATATTTAAGAGATATTTGGGCGCTTGGCTAGCCCTTACCATTCCCCTCTCCATGTCAGGACGTATCTGTGCATTGTCTTTTTTATTCCCCTTGATGCGGCTCTGCTTGTCACTTTTGTCATAACAAGATTAGGTTATAGTTTAAGCTTATCTTTCCATCTACAGATCATCATCTGATGTCAATTGTTTGAGCTACAGTACAGACCAAAAGTTTGGACACACCTTCTCATTTAAAGATTTTTCTGTATTTTCATGACTATGAAAATTGTACATTCACACTGAAGGCATCAAAACTATGAATTAACACATGTGGAATAATATACTTAACAAAAAAGTGTGAAACAACTGAAATTATGTCTTATATTCTAGGTTCGTCAAAGTAGCCACCTTTTGCTTTGATGACTGCTTTGCACACTGCTTTGCACACTCACCGGGAACGGTCTTCCAACAATCTTGAAGGAGTTCCCAGAGATGCTTAGCACTTGTTGGCCCTTTTGCCTTGACTCTGCGGTCCAGCTCACCCCAAACCATCTCGATTGGGTTGAGGTCTGGTGACTGTGGAGGCCAGGTCATCTGGCGTAGCACCCCATCACTCTCCTTCTTGGTCAAATAGCCCTTACACAGCCTGTAGGTGTGTTTGGGGTCATTGTCCTGTTGAAAAATAAATGATGGTCCAACAAAACGCAAACCGGATGGAATAGAATGCCACTGCAAGATGCTGTGGTAGCCATGCTGGTTCAGTATGCCTTCAATTTTGAATAAATCCCCAACAGTGTCACCAGCAAAGCACCCCCACACCATCACACCTCCTCCTCCATGCTTCACGGTGGGAACCAGGCATGTAGAGTCCATCTGTTCACCTTTTCTGCGTCACACAAAGACACGGTGGTTGGAACCAAAGATCTCAAATTTGGACTCCTCAGACCAAAGCACAGATTTCCACTGGTCTAATGTGCATTCCTTGTGTTCTTTAGCCCAAACAAGTCTCTTCTGCTTGTTGCCTGTCCTAAGCAGTGGTTTCCTAGCAGATATTTTACTATGAAGGCCTGCTGCACAAAGTCTCCTCTTAACAGTTGTTGTAGAGATGTGTCTGCTGCTAGAACTCTGTGTGGCATTGACCTGGTCTCTAATCTGAGCTGCTGTTAACCTGCGATTTCTGAGGCTGGTGACTCAGATAAACTTATCCTCAGAAGCAGAGGTGACTCTTGGTCTTCCTTTCCTGGGGCGGTCCTCATGTGAGCCAGTTTCTTTGTAGTGCTTGATGGTTTTTGCCACTGCACTTGGGGACACTTTCAAAGTTTGCTCAATTTTTCAGACTGACTGACCTTCATTTCTTAAAGTGATGATGGCCACTCGTTTTTCTTTACTTAGCTGCTTTTTTCTTGCCATAATAAAATTTCTAATAGTCTATTCAGTAGGACTATCAGCTGTGTCCACCAGACTTCTGCACAACACAACTGATGGTCCAAACCCCATTTATAAGGCAAGAAATCCCACTTATTAAACCTGACAGGGCACACCTGTAAAGTGAATACCATTCCCAATGACTACCTGTTGTGAATTCCGTTCTTGGTCTCCCTCTTGTGGTTTCAAGTGGTATGGCTGCTCCTTGGATTTAGCTGTCTTCAGCTGCTTCCACTGATTGTCTTTTCTGCTCGGCTATTTATGCCTGGCTCTTTCTTCAGCCAGTGCCACTTGTAAATGGTTCCTGGTTGGATTCACATCTCTTTGGATTTCCCTGTTATCCTGACCAGTTCAGCAAAGCTAAGTCCTTGCTTGCTCTTTTCTGTCCACAGGTTGTGGACTTATCCGTTCTGTGCTTGCTATGTTTGTCCAGCTTGTCAGTATGATTTAATTCTGTTGCTGGAAGCTCTGGGAAGCAGATTTACCCTCCACACCTTTAGTCAGGTGTGGAGATTTTTGTAATCTCTGCGTGGATTTTTGTAGTGTTTTATACTGACCGCACAGTATTCCATCCTGTCCTCTCTATCTAGCTAGACTGGCCTCCTGTGCTCATCCTGGTTTCATTCTGTGTATGTCTTTTCCCTCTCCACTCACAGTCATTACTTGTGGGGGGCTATCTATCCTTTGGGGATTTTCTCTGAGGCAAGATAGTTTTCCTGTTTCTATCTTTAGGGGTAGTTAGTTCTCAGGCTGTGATGAGGTGCCTAGGGAGTGACAGGAGCATCCCACAGCTACTTCTAGTGTTGTGTTGAGCTTAGGGACTGAGGTCAGTACAGATACCACTTCCTTTAGAGCTTGTTCCATGTTGCTCCTAAACCACCAGATCATAACAGTACAAGTGGCCAAAAAGGAATTAAATGCATCTCAAAAGAAGGAAAAAATTCTGAGCCATTTTTTTTTCTGTGCTCTCTTTTTTCTTTTTTTTCCTCTTGATCTCTGGGTGGTTCAGGATTTATGCTCTGGCATGGTTGTTCAGGGTTTGTTTTCTCGTGTGGATCAACTTGCTGCAAGAGTACAGAGTATCCAAGATTATGTTGTCCAGGCTTTGGAGCCTAAAATTCCTACTCCTGATTTGTTTTTTGGAGACAGATCCAAGTTTTTGAACTTTAAAAATAACTGCAAATTGTTTTTTGCTTTGAAACCCCGTTCTTCTGGTGATCCCATTCAGCAAGTTAAAATCATCATATCCTTGCTGCGTGGTGACCCTCAGGACTGGGCATTCTCCCTTGAATCAGGGGATCCGGCATTGCTGAATGTAGACGCATTTTTTCAAGCGCTCGGATTATTGTATGATGAACCTAACTCTGTGGATCATGCAGAAAAAACCCTGTTGGCCTTGTGTCAGGGTTAGGAAGCGGCAGAATTATACTGCCAGAAATTTAGGAAATTGTCTGTGCTCACTAAATGGAACGAAGATGCTCTGGCTGCTATTTTCAGAAAGGGTCTTTCTGAAGCCCTTAAAGATGTTATGGTGGGCTTCCCTACGCCTACTGGTTTGAGCGAATCTATGTCTCTAGCCATTCAGATTGATCGACGTTTGCACGAGCGCAAAGCTGTGCACCATATGGCAGTGTCCTCTGAGCAGAGTCCTGAACCTATGCAATGTGATAGGATTTTGACTAAAACAGGACGGCAGGAATTCAGACGTCAGAATGGGCTGTGTTTTTACTGTGGTGATTCTGCTCATGTTATTTCTGATTGCCCTAAACGTACTAGGAGGGTCGCTAGGTCTGTTACCATTAGTACTGTACAGCCTAAATTTCTTTTATCTGTGACCCTGATTTGCTCATTGTCGTCCTTTTCTGTCATGGCATTTGAGGATTCAGGCGCTGCCCTGAACTTAATGGACTTAGAATTCACCAGGCGCTGTGGTTTTTCCTTGCAGCCTTTACAGAGCCCTATTCCTTTGAGGGGCATTGATGCTACTCCATTGGCCAAGGATAAACCTCAGTACTGGACGCAGATGACCATGTACATGGCTCCTGCACATCAGGAAAATTGCCGTTTTCTGGTGTTGCATAACCTGCATGATGTTGTTGTACTGGGTTTTCCATGTTTACAGGAACATAATCCGGTGCTGGATTGGAAAACTATGTCTGTGACTAGTTGGGGTTGTCAAGGGGTACATAGTGACGTTCCTTTGATGTCAATTTCCTCTTCCCCCTCTTCTGAGGTCCCTGAGTTTTTGTCGGATTTCCAGGATGTATTTGATGAGCCCAAGTCCAGTTCCCTTCCTCCACATAGGGACTGTGATTGTGCTATTAACTTGATTCCAGGTTGTAAGTTCCCTAAGGGCTGACTTTTCAATCTGTCTGTGCCAGAGCATGCCGCCATGCGGAGCTATGTTAAGGAATCTTTGGAGAAGGGGCATATTCGGCCGTCTTCGTCACCATTGGGAGCGGGTTTCTTTTTTGTTGCTAAGAAGGATGGCTCCTTGAGACCCTGTATAGATTATCGTCTTCTTAATAGGATCACGGTCAAATTCCAATACCCCTTGCCTTTGCTTTCTGATTTGTTTGCTCAGATTAAGGGGGCTAGTTGGTTTACTAAGATTGACCTCCGAGGGGCATATAATCTTGTTCGTATTAAACAGGGTGACGAATGGAAAACTGCATTTAATATGCCTGAATGCCATTTTGAATACCTTGTGATGCCATTCGGGCTCTCTAATGCTCCATCTGTGTTCCAATCCTTCATGCATGATATTTTCCGCAATTATCTTGATAAATTCATGGTTGTATATTTGGATGATATTTTGATTTTTTCCGATGATTGGGAGTCTCATGTGAGGCAGGTCAGGATGGTGTTCCAGATCCTTTGTGATAATGCTTTGTTTGTGAAGGGGTCTAAGTGCCTATTCGGAGTTAAGAAGGTCTCTTTTTTGGGTTTTATTTTTTCTCCCTCGTCTATGGAAATGGATCCTGTTAAGGTCCAAGCTATTCATGATTGGATTCAACCCACATCTGTGAAGGGCCTTCAAAAATGTTTGGGCTTTGCTAATTTCTATCTCCGTTTCATTGCCAACTTTTCCAGTGTGATTAAGCCCCTTACTGATTTGACGAAGAAAGGCGCTGATGTGACGAATTGGTCCTCTGCGGCTGTTGAGGCCTTTCAGGAGCTTAAACGCCGATTTACTTCTGCCCCTGTGTTGCGTCAGCCGGATGTTTCTCTTCCTTTTCAGGTTGAGGTCTGTTGTGAATTCTGTGGCTGAGTTCACTTCTGTGGTCACAAGTGGTATTGCAGTCTCTGGGCTTCCTCCCTCAGGTGTTTTGGTGAGCTCGTTGGCTGCCTTGCTATTTAGCTCCACCTGAGTCTGTCTTCCTTGCTCCTTGTCAATGTTCCAGTGTTGGATCTGAGCTACTGCATCTTTCCTTGGGCCTGCTGGTCTGCTAGATAAGTGCTTCTAGTTTGTTTTCTGTTTTTTTCTGTCCAGCTTGCTATTGTCTTTTGCTGGAAGCTCTGAGAAGCAGAGGGGTGCACCGCCGTGCTGTTAGTTCGGCACGGTGGGTCTTTTTGCCCCTTTGCGTGGTTTTCGTTTTAGGGTTTTTTGTAGACTGCATAGTTCTCTTTGCTATCCTCGCTCTGTCTAGAATATCGGGCCTCACTTTGCTGAATCTATTTCATTCCTACGTTTGTCTTTTCATCTTGCTAACAGTCATTATATGTGGGGGGCTGCCTATTCCTTTGGGGTATTTCTCTGAGGTAAGTCAGGCTTGTATTTCTATCTTCAGGCTAGTCAGCTCCTCAGGCAGTGCCGAGTTGCATAGGTAGTTGTTAGGCGCAATCCACTGCTGCTTATAGTTGTGTGAGGATAGATCAGGTACTGCAGTCTACAGAGATTCCACGTCTCAGAGCTCGTCCTATTGTTTTTGGTTATTGCCAGATCTCTGTATGTGCGCTGATTATTGCACGCTGTGTTGCCTGATTGCCAGCCATAACAGTACAAGGAGCCACACCAATGATTCCCAATAGAGGGAAAAAAGAAATCCTGACATCATTTTTTTTTCTTAGCTCTGTCTTCAGTCTTTTTTTTCCCCTAGACATTAGAGTGCTTCAGGACACAGCTGTGGACATGGATATTCAGGCTCTGTGCTCCTCAATGGATAATCTCGTTGTAAATGTACAAAAGATTCAAGATACTATTGATCAGAAATCGATGCTAGAACCAAGAATTCCGATTCCTGATTTGTTTTTTGGTGACAGAACTAAATTCCTGAGCTTCAGAAATAATTGTAAGCTATTTTTGGCCTTGAAACCTCATTCTTCTGGTAATCCTATTCAACAGGTTTTGATTATTATTTCTTTTTTGCGCGGCGACCCACAGGACTGGGCGTTTTCTCTTGCACCAGGAGATTCTGCATTGACTAATGTTGATGCATTTTTCCTGGCGCTCGGATTGCTTTACGATGAGCCTAATTCAGTGGATCAGGCTGAGAAAAATCTGCTGGCTTTATGCCAGGGTCAGGATGATGTAGAAGTATATTGTCAGAAATTTAGGAAATGGTCAGTACTCACTCTGTGGAATGAATCTGCACTAGCGGCTTTGTTCAGAAAGGGTCTCTCTGAAGCTCTTAAGGATGTAATGGTGGGATTTCCTATGCCTGCTGGTTTGAATGAGTCTATGTCCTTGGCCATTCAGATCGGTCGTCGCTTGCGCGAGCGTAAATCTGTGCACCATCTGGCGGTACTGCCTGAGAGTAAACCTGAGCCTATGCAGTGCGACAGGACTATGACTAAAGTAGAACGGCAAGAACACAGACGTCTGAACAGACTGTGTTTCTATTGTGGTGATTCTACTCATGCTATTTCTAATTGTCCTAAACGCACTAGGCGGTTCGATAGCTCTGCCGTTATTGGTACTGTACAGTCCAAATTCCTTTTGTCCATTACCTTAATGTGCTCTTTGTCATCGTATTCTGTCATGGCGTTTGTGGATTCAGGCGCTGCCCTGAATCTGATGGATTTGGATTATGCTAAACGTTGTGGATTTTTCTTGGAGCCTTTGCGGTGTCCTATTCTGTTGAGAGGAATTGATGCTACACCTTTGGCCAAGAATAAGCCTCAGTACTGGGCCCAGCTGACCATGTGCATGGCTCCTGCACATCAGGAAGTTATTCGCTTTCTGGTACTGCATAATTTGCATGATGTGGTCGTGTTGGGGTTGCCATGGCTACAAACCCATAATCCAGTATTGGATTGGAACTCTATGTCGGTAACCAGCTGGGGTTGTCAGGGAGTACATGGTGATGTTCCATTTTTGTCTATTTCGTCATCCATTCCTTCTGACATCCCAGAGTTCTTGTCGGACTTTCAGGATGTATTTGAAGAGTCCAAGTCTGATGCCCTACCTCCGCATAGGAATTGTGATTGTGCTATCGATTTGATTCCTGGTAGTAAATTCCCTAAGGGTCGTTTATTTAATTTGTCCGTACCTGAACACACCGCTATGCGCAGTTATGTGAAGGAGTCCCTGGAGAAGGGACATATTCGCCCATCGTCGTCACCATTGGGAGCAGGGTTCTTTTTTGTAGCCAAGAAGGATGGTTCGCTAAGACCGTGTATTGATTACCGCCTTCTTAATAAGATCACTGTTAAGTTTCAGTATCCCTTGCCATTGATTTCTGACTTGTTTGCTCGGATTAAGGGGGCTAGTTGGTTTACTAAGATTGATCTTCGTGGTGCGTATAATCTGGTGAGAATCAGGCAGGGAGATGAATGGAAAACGGCATTTAATACGCCCGAGGGTCATTTTGAGTATCTGGTGATGCCGTTCGGACTTGCCAATGCTCCATCTGTTTTTCAGTCTTTTATGCATGACATTTTCCGTGAGTATCTGGATAAATTCTTGATTGTTTACTTGGATGACATTTTGATCTTCTCAGATGATTGGGAGTCTCATGTGAAGCAAGTCAGAATGGTTTTCCAGGTACTGCGTGCTAATTCCTTGTTCGTGAAGGGATCAAAGTGTCTCTTCGGTGTGCAGAAAGTTTCATTTTTGGGGTTCATCTTTTCCCCTTCTACTATCGAGATGGATCCGGTTAAGGTTCAGGCCATCCAGGATTGGACTCAGCCGACATCTCTAAAAAGTCTGCAGAAATTCCTGGGCTTTGCTAATTTTTATCGTCGCTTCATCTGTAATTTTTCTAGCATTGCCAGACCATTGACCGATTTGACCAAGAAGGGTGCTGATTTGGTTAATTGGTCTTCTGCTGCCGTGGAAGCTTTTCAGGAGTTGAAGCGTCGTTTTTGCTGTGCCCCTGTGTTGTGTCAACCTGATGTTTCTCTTCCGTTCCAGGTCGAGGTTGATGCTTCTGAGATTGGTGCAGGGGCGGTTTTGTCACAGAGAGGTTCTGGTTGCTCAGTGTTCAAACCATGTGCTTTCTTTTCCAGGAAATTTTCTGCTGCTGAGCGTAATTATGATGTGGGCAACCGAGAGTTGCTGGCCATGAAGTGGGCATTCGAGGAGTGGCGTCATTGGCTTGAGGGTGCTAAGCATCGCGTGGTGGTATTGACTGATCATAAGAACTTGACTTATCTCGAGTCTGCCAAGCGCTTGAATCCTAGACAGGCCCGTTGGTCGTTATTTTTTGCTCGTTTTGATTTTGTGATTTCATACCTTCCGGGCTCTAAAAATGTGAAGGCGGATGCTCTGTCTAGGAGTTTTGTGCCCGACTCTCCGGGGTTATCTGAGCCGGCGAGTATCCTCAAGGAAGGAGTCATTGTGTCTGCCATCTCCCCTGATTTGCGGAGAGTGTTGCAGAAATTTCAGGCTAATAAACCTGATCGTTGTCCGGCCGAGAAACTGTTCGTCCCTGATAGGTGGACTAGTAAAGTTATCTCTGAACTTCATTGTTCGGTGCTGGCCGGTCATCCAGGAATCTTTGGTACCAGGGAGTTGGTTGCTAGATCCTTCTGGTGGCCATCTCTGTCACGGGATGTGCGTGCTTTTGTGCAGTCCTGTGGAATTTGTGCTAGGGCTAAGCCCTGCTGTTCACGTGCCAGTGGGTTGCTTTTGCCCTTGCCGGTCCCGAAGAGGCCTTGGACACATATTTCGATGGATTTCATTTCTGACCTTCCCGTTTCTCAAAAAATGTCGGTCATTTGGGTGGTCTGTGATCGCTTTTCTAAAATGGTCCATCTGGTGCCCTTGGTTAAATTGCCTTCCTCCTCTGATTTGGTGCCTTTGTTCTTCCAGCATGTGGTTCGTTTACATGGCATTCCTGAGAATATTGTTTCTGACAGAGGTTCCCAGTTTGTCTCGAGGTTTTGGCGAGCCTTTTGTGGTAGGATGGGCATTGACCTATCTTTCTCCTCGGCCTTCCACCCTCAGACTAATGGCCAGACCGAACGAACCAATCAGACCTTGGAAACATATTTGAGATGTTTTGTTTTTCGCTGACCAGGATGATTGGGTGTCATTTTTGCCGTTGGCTGAGTTCGCCCTTAATAATCGGGCCAGCTCGGCTACCTTGGTCTCTCCATTTTTCTGCAATTCTGGGTTCCATCCTCGTTTCTCTTCAGGACAGGTTGAGTCTTCGGACTGTCCTGGTGTGGATTCTGTGGTGGACAGGTTGCAGCAGATCTGGACTCAGGTAGTGGACAATTTGACCTTGTCCCAGGAGAAGGCTCAGCTTTTCGCTAATCGCAGACGCCGTGTGGGACCCCGACTTCGTGTTGGGGATTTGGTTTGGTTATCTTCTCGTCATATTCCTATGAAGGTTTCCTCTCCTAAATTTAAACCTCGTTTTATTGGTCCGTATAGGATTTCTGAGATTCTCAATCCGGTGTCTTTTCGTCTGACCCTCCCAGACTCCTTTTCCATACATAATGTATTCCATAGGTCGTTGTTGAGGAGATACGTGGCACCTATGGTTCCATCTGTGGAGCCTCCTGCCCCTGTTTTGGTGGAGGGGGAATTGGAGTATATTGTGGAGAAGATTTTGGATTCTCGTGTCTCTAGACGGAAACTCCAGTATCTGGTCAAATGGAAGGGTTATGCTCAGGAAGATAATTCCTGGGTTTTTGCCTCTGATGTCCATGCCCCAGATCTTGTTCGTGCCTTTCATGTGGCTCATCCTGGTCGGCCTGGGGGTTCTGGTGAGGGTTCGGTGACCCCTCCTCAAGGGGGGGGTACTGTTGTGAATTCTGTGGCTGAGTTCACTTCTGTGGTCACAAGTGGTATTGCAGTCTCTGGGCTTCCTCCCTCAGGTGTTTTGGTGAGCTCGTTGGCTGCCTTGCTATTTAGCTCCACCTGAGTCTGTCTTCCTTGCTCCTTGTCAATGTTCCAGTGTTGGATCTGAGCTACTGCATCTTTCCTTGGGCCTGCTGCTCTGCTAGATAAGTGCTTCTAGTTTGTTTTCTGTTTTTTTCTGTCCAGCTTGCTATTGTCTTTTGCTGGAAGCTCTGAGAAGCAGAGGGGTGCACCGCCGTGCTGTTAGTTCGGCACGGTGGGTCTTTTTGCCCCTTTGCGTGGTTTTCGTTTTAGGGTTTTTTGTAGACTGCATAGTTCTCTTTGCTATCCTCGCTCTGTCTAGAATATCGGGCCTCACTTTGCTGAATCTATTTCATTCCTACGTTTGTCTTTTCATCTTGCTAACAGTCATTATACAGTGGGGCAAAAAAGTATTTAGTTAGTCAGCAATAGTGCAAGTTCCACCACTTAAAAAGATGAGAGGCGTCTGTAATTTACATCATAGGTAGACCTCAACTATGGGAGACAAACTGAGAAAAAAAAATCCAGAAAATCACATTGTCTGTTTTTTTAACATTTTATTTGCATATTATGGTGGAAAATAAGTATTTGGTCAGAAACAAAATTTCATCTCAATACTTTGTAATATATCCTTTGTTGGCAATGACAGAGGTCAAACGTTTTCTGTAAGTCTTCACAAGGTTGCCACACACTGTTGTTGGTATGTTGGCCCATTCCTCCATGCAGATCTCCTCTAGAGCAGTGATGTTTTTGGCTTTTCGCTTGGCAACACGGACTTTCAACTCCCTCCAAAGGTATTCTATAGGGTTGAGATCTGGAGACTGGCTAGGCCACTCCAGGACCTTGAAATGCTTCTTACGAAGCCACTCCTTCGTTGCCCTGGCGGTGTGCTTTGGATCATTGTCATGTTGAAAGACCCATCCACGTTTCATCTTCAATGCCCTTGCTGATGGAAGGAGGTTTGCACTCAAAATCTCATGATACATGGCCCCATTCATTCTTTCATGTACCCGGATCAGTTGTCCTGGCCCCTTTGCAGAGAAACAGCCCCAAAGCATGATGTTTCCACCACCATGCTTTACAGTAGGTATGGTGTTTGATGGATGCAACTCAGTATTCTTTTTCCTCCAAACACGACAAGTTGTGTTTCTACCAAACAGTTCCAGTTTGGTTTCATCAGACCATAGGACATTCTCCCAAAACTCCTCTGGATCATCCAAATGCTCTCTAGCAAACTTCAGACGGGCCCGGACATGTACTGGCTTAAGCAGTGGGACACGTCTGGCACTGCAGGATCTGAGTCCATGGTGGCGTAGTGTGTTACTTATGGTAGGCCTTGTTACATTGGTCCCAGCTCTCTGCAGTTCATTCACTAGGTCCCCCCGCGTGGTTCTGGGATTTTTGCTCATCGTTCTTGTGATCATTCTGACCCCACGGGGTGGGATTTTGCGTGGAGCCCCAGATCGAGGGAGATTATCAGTGGTCTTGTATGTCTTCCATTTTCTAATTATTGCTCCCACTGTTGATTTCTTCACTCCAAGCTGGTTGGCTATTGCAGATTCAGTCTTCTCAGCCTGGTGCAGGGCTACAATTTTGTTTCTGGTGTCCTTTGACAGCTCTTTGGTCTTCACCATAGTGGAGTTTGGAGTCAGACTGTTTGAGGGTGTGCACAGGTGTCTTTTTATACTGATAACAAGTTTAAACAGGTGCCATTACTACAGGTAATGAGTGGAGGAAAGAGGAGACTCTTAAAGAAGAAGTTACAGGTCTGTGAGAGCCAGAAATCTTGATTGTTTGTTTCTGACCAAATACTTATTTTCCACCATAATATGCAAAATAAATGATAAAAAAACAGACAATGTGATTTTCTGGATTTTTTTTTCTCATTTTGTCTCCCATAGTTGAGGTCTACCTATGATGTAAATTACAGACGCCTCTCATCTTTTTAAGTGGTGGAACTTGCACTATTGCTGACTGACTAAATACTTTTTTGCCCCACTGTATGTGGGGGGCTGCCTATTCCTTTGGGGTATTTCTCTGAGGTAAGTCAGGCTTGTATTTCTATCTTCAGGCTAGTCAGCTCCTCAGGCAGTGCCGAGTTGCATAGGTAGTTGTTAGGCGCAATCCACTGCTGCTTATAGTTGTGTGAGGATAGATCAGGTACTGCAGTCTACAGAGATTCCACGTCTCAGAGCTCGTCCTATTGTTTTTGGTTATTGCCAGATCTCTGTATGTGCGCTGATTATTGCACGCTGTGTTGCCTGATTGCCAGCCATAACAGAGGTCGACGCTTCTGAGATTGGGGCAGGGGCCGTTTTGTCTCAGAGGGAATCTGATGGTTCTTTGATGAAACTGTGCGCTTTTTTTTCCAGAAAGTTTTCGCCTGCGGAAAGCAATTATGGTGTCGGCAATCGGGAGTTGTTGGCTATGAAGTGAGTGTTTGAGGAGTGGCGACATTGGCTTGAGGGAGCTAAGCACCGCGTTGTGGTCCTGACTGATCATAAGAATCTGATTTACTTTGAGTCGGCCAAGCGGCTGAATCCTAGACAGGCTCGATGGTCCCTGTTTTTCTCCCGTTTTGATTTTGTGGTCTCGTATCTTCCGGGATCTAAGAATGTTAAGGCTGATGCCCTCTCTAGGAGTTTTTCGCCTGATTCTCCTGGAGTCCTTGAGCAGGCTGGCATTCTTAAGGAAGGGGTGATTCTTTCTGCCATCTCCCCTGATTTGCGACGGGTGCTTCAGGAATTTCAGGCTGATAGGCCTGACCGCTGTCCTGTGGGGAAGCTGTTTGTTCCTGATGGTGGACAATTTGATGTTGTCTCAGGAAAGGGCTCAACGTTTTGCTAATCGCCGTCGGTGTGTTGGTCCCCGACTTCGTGTGGGGGATTTGGTTTGGTTGTCTTCTCGTCATGTTCCTATGAAGGTTTCTTCCCCTAAGTTTAAGTCTCGGTTTACTGGTCCTTATAAAATTTCTGAAATTATTAATCCGGTGTCTTTTCGTTTGGCTCTTCCAGCCCCTTTTGCCATTCATAATGTTTTCCATAAATCTTTGTTGCGGAGATATGTGGTGCCCGTTATTCCATCGGTTGACCCTCCTGCCCCGTTGTTGGTTGAGGGAGAGTTGGAATATGAGGTTGAGAAGATTTTGGATTCTTGTTTTTCGAGGCGGAGGCTTCAGTATCTTGTCAAGTGGAAGTGTTATGGCCAGGAGGATAATTCTTGGGTTGTTGCCTTCGATGTCCATGCCACCGATTTGGTTCGTGCTTTTCACTTGGCTCGTCCTGATCGGCCTGCGGGCTCTGGTGAGGGTTCGGTGACCCCTCCTCAAGGGCGGGGTACTGTTGTGAATTCCGTTCTTGGTCTCCCTCTTGTGGTTTCAAGTGGTATGGCTGCTCCTTGGATTTAGCTGTCTTCAGCTGCTTCCACTGATTGTCTTTTCTGCTCGGCTATTTATGCCTGGCTCTTTCTTCAGCCAGTGCCACTTGTAAATGGTTCCTGGTTGGATTCACATCTCTTTGGATTTCCCTGTTATCCTGACCAGTTCAGCAAAGCTAAGTCCTTGCTTGCTCTTTTCTGTCCACAGGTTGTGGACTTATCCGTTCTGTGCTTGCTATGTTTGTCCAGCTTGTCAGTATGATTTAATTCTGTTGCTGGAAGCTCTGGGAAGCAGATTTACCCTCCACACCTTTAGTCAGGTGTGGAGATTTTTGTAATCTCTGCGTGGATTTTTGTAGTGTTTTATACTGACCGCACAGTATTCCATCCTGTCCTCTCTATCTAGCTAGACTGGCCTCCTGTGCTCATCCTGGTTTCATTCTGTGTATGTCTTTTCCCTCTCCACTCACAGTCATTACTTGTGGGGGGCTATCTATCCTTTGGGGATTTTCTCTGAGGCAAGACAGTTTTCCTGTTTCTATCTTTAGGGGTAGTTAGTTCTCAGGCTGTGACGAGGTGCCTAGGGAGTGACAGGAGCATCCCACAGCTACTTCTAGTGTTGTGTTGAGCTTAGGGACTGCGGTCAGTACAGATACCACTTCCTTTAGAGCTCGTTACATGTTTCTCCTAAACCACCAGATCATAACACTACCTCTTGAAGCTCATCAAGAGAATGCCAAGAGTGTGCAAAGCAGTCATCAAAGCAAAAGGTGGCTACTTGGAAGAACCTAGAATATAAGACATAATTTCAGTTGTTTCACACTTTTTTGTTAAGTATATAATTCCACATGTGTTAATTCATAGTTTTGATGCCTTCAGTGTGAATGTACAATTTTCATAGTCATGAAAATGCAGAAAAATCTTTAAATGAGAAGGTGTGTCCAAACTTTTGGTCTGTACTGAATGTAATATTTTATGCTTAGCTCTTTTTCAAAGGCTGTATGTTAATTACTGACATTTGGATTTTAAAATTATTAGTAACCAGTCTTTCATGGCACCCGGAGCTACACAAATTTAAAGATATATGTTTCTGCCTATTTTTCAAGTCCATTAGAAGCTATGGCTCCTTATTTAATTTCTTTTCTGTTTAGACATTGTTTCACAAGGTTTGATTCTGCTCTATCTTTAGATATGTTTTGAGGGATAGATTTGACATGGTATATCATATATCAGGTTGTATAGGTATAGGCAGCATCAATAGTAAAAAGTTGGTCACACAGGGTTAATAGCAGCGTTAACGGACTGCGTTACACCGCGTTATGCCGCGGTGTAACGCAGTCTGTTTAACGGACTGCTAAACCGCTATGGGGGCACTGACTGGAGGGGAGTAGGGAAGGGCGAATTCACGGCCGGACTGTGCCCGTTGCTGATTGGTCGTGGCCGGCCAGCCGCGACCTATCAGCGATGCTGAATTTCCGTGACAGACAAACAGACGGAAGTGACCCTTAGACAATTATATACATAGATGTTATATTCAAAAATTCTCACTTTAAGTTCATGTCATGTAACAGATATATTGTAGTAGGCTTTGTTCGCAATTTAATATATATACCCAATTTCTGCTGTTACAATGAATGAAGATTTTCATGGGATATGTAATTTGATCCCTGCAGAGTAAAAAAAGTGGATGTGTTTTTTTGGCATATTGACAAAGGATAGACGTTTGTATACCACACATGTCTGAGCCCTTTACAGATAACAATGATTGTGTAATATCATACTTGACCATATACTGGCTAAGGAAGAAGAGGTTTCCTAGAAAAACAGTTCTTTTTGCAACACATCGAATGTTTGAGAACAGTTATTTGGACAACTTTTATTTCATCTTGTTGGTGCTTGAAAGTTTGTGAACTGATTTCTGCATAAATATTTCTGCATAAAGTTCTCCAAAGACTAAATCAGATTTTCACACCAGTCCTAAAAGATGATATGGAGAACCACATCAAATAAATCTATTAAATGAGTCATAAATATTAGACTTTGGCAAATTTTTAATAAAGAAAAAGATCCAAAAATCATTTGTCTATGACTGGAAAAAGTATGTAAAGATTTGCTATCAGGATCTGATGTGACCCCTTTTGTGAAGCAATAATTGCATCTAAATGTTTCCAGTAATTGTAGATTAGTAATTTTTAATTAGTTGTTTTGTATCACCGATGTGACAATGGGTCCGGTGTCACTAGGAGTTTTAATAGTTTGTAGAACCAAGGTGATATACGTTCTGTAAGGGAACCCACACACCAGCTACCATGGCGGTGAGGTGAGAACTTCTCTTTATGTAACTTAGGAAAAGTATGAAAATTAGGGCATATAGGAAAATCTATTAAAAATAAATTTTGCTTGTTTGAAACCAATACTTTATGTTACACCGTTGTAAAGAAGGTTTGACAATTTATGGCATGAATTACATTGAATCGAAAAATAATTTCTGGTATGCTGTGATATCATGAAACTTCATGGTCATTTTCCATCTTACAAAACATTATCACAAATGGTAACAGAGCTTCCCTTGTCCGAAGGTTGGATGAATACGTTAGGGTTAAGTGGTTGTCTTAGGGCCAGTCTCTGGTGATATGATAAGTTACATGATATGATATTATATGGTGGATAGTTAAGGTGTAATGGTTTGACTATATTCAGTTGTAGATCACTTAAAGGGGTTATTATTATTATTTATTTATATAGCACCATTGATTCCATGGTGCTGTACATGAGAATGGGTTACATACAAATTACAGATATAACTTACAGTAAACAAACTAACAATGACAGACTGATACAGAGGGGCGAGGACCCTGCCCTTGCAGGCTTACATTCGGGGTTATCGTGGGCAATTTTATTTTTTCTCATGGGGTTAGGGACTGAAAGGCAGGTAGTTTCTAATTCAGCTGCTTAATGTGAACAGAGCAGCTTTTCCTCTTTCGGGCTGTTCTGTTCACTGGGCGTGACTGTTACCTGTCATTCACAATCAAGATGAAATCAGTAGTCCCACCCTAACAACAGAGCAGAGTGGAAAAGAAGCAGCTGCTCTGTTGATGCAATATCACTGAAAGCTGCAGAATAGCCAGCAGAAGCTTGTGATAGCTCTGAGCCTGCAAAGATCGGCACTGCACACAACAGACAGGCAGTTAGTAACTACCTGCCTGTAATTTCTTAGTCCCATAAGAAAAATATAAAATGGTCCCAGATAACCCCTTTCAGTGGGCGGACAGATGGCCATATTTCTCGAACGAGAATCACATTGCAATCTCAGGTCAGGAGTAGTGTTGAGCATTCCGATACTGCAAATATCGGGTATCGGACGATATTCGCGGTATCGGAGTTCCAATACTGAGTTCCGATACTTTTGCAATATCGAATACCGGAATCGGAAGTTCCCATAATGCAATGAGCCAGTTTGATTTAATTCAGCCAATGAGGAATCCTAAGTGTGGGCACATCCTGTTATGCATGTTAGGCATGTAAGTAATGGCATGGCTGTGATTGGCTGCTGAAATGATGTCTTGATGCACTATAAAACCCGCTGCCGCCATTTTGGGTTCACTCTGCTGTGAATTCAGTTTGGGACAGGACGCTGCTGTTCTGACTGAGGGCCAGTTTGAGATAGCGATTTGCTTCATTGTGCTTTACCCAGGCTACTTTAGCAACCGCTGTGTGAGAAGCTTTTTTTTTGCCTTGCAGCACTGTTCACAGCTGTCTGCAAGGTGTCTGTGTGTGAGTGCAGCTCACACTGTAGTCTGTTCTGTAGCCACATCTGGTTGTAGTCCGCTCAGCGTGTGTCACTGCCTCATACTGTTCAATTGTCCTTTTTTGCATTAGTGCTGCTGCACATTTTTGCTGATTTCTCCTATTAGTGTGTTTCCATCCGTATCCAGCTAGATTGCGTGAACACACTATATAGGAGTAGATAGAGAAGCTTTTCTGCAGCCTTGCAGCGCTGTTCACGGCTGTCTGCAAGATGTCTGTGTGTGAGTGCAGCTCACGCTGTAGTCTGTTCTGCAGCCACATCTGGTTGTATTTCGCTCAGCGTGCGTCACTTCCTCATACTGTTCAATTGTACTTTTTTGAATTATACTGTGTTCCAAATTATTATGCAAATTATATTTTTCTCGGATTTTCCTAAATGGTCGGTGCAAATGACAGTCAGTCTAATAAAAGTCATCACCCATTAGATTATACATCAAATTTTATTGAATAAACCTCCCAATGATGACAGTATAATCTCACAAAAAAATAAAAACTCAAAATGCACTGTTCCAAATTATTAGACGCAGTAGAATTTCTATACATTTGATATGTTTTAAAGAACTAAAAATGCTCATTTGTGGAATTTGCAGCATTAGGAGGTCACATTCACTGAACAAAACAGCTATTTAACTCCAAAACCTCCTAACTGGCCAAGTTACATGTCAACATAGGACCCCTTCTTTGATATCACCTTCACAAGTCTTGCATCCATTGAACTTGTGAGTCTTTGGAGAGTTTCTGCTTGTATTTCTTCCCTCCCAGAGCTGCTGTTTTGATGTGAACTGCCTCCCACCCTCATAGATCTTTTGCTTGATGATACTCCAAAGGTTCTCTGTACGGTTGAGGTCAGGTGAAGATGGTGGCAACAACATGAGTTTATCTCCTTTTATGCCCATAGCAGCCAATGACTCAGAGATTTCTTTGCAGCATGAGATGGTACATTGTTATGCATGAAGATGATTTTGCTCCTGAAGGCACGTTTCTGCTTTTTAGACCATGGAAGAAAATTGTCAGTCAGAAACTCTAAATACTTTGCAGAGGTCATTTTCACACCTTCAGGAACCTTAAAGTGTCCTACCAGCTGTTTCCCCATGATTCTGGCCCAAAATGTGACTCCTCCACCTCCTTGCTGATGTCGCAGCCTTGTTGGGACATGGTGGCAATCCACCAACCATCCACTACTCCATCCATCTGGACCATCCAGGATTGCTTGACACTCATCAGTAAACAAGACTATTTGGAAATTAGTGTTCATGTATGTCTGGGCCCACTTTAACCATTTCTGCTTGTGAACACTGTTTAAGGGTGGCTGAATATTAGGTTTATGCAACACAGCAAGCCTTTGAAGGATCCCGCACCTTGAGGTTCGAGGGACTCCAGAGGCACCAGCAGCTTCAAATAACTGTTTGCTGCTTTGTAATTGTATTTTGGCAGCTGCTCTCTTAATCCCATGAATTTGTCTGGCAGAAACCTTCCTCATTATTAGTGTTGAGCATTCCGATACCGCAAGTATCGGGTATCGGCCGATACTTGCGGTATCGGAATTCCGATACCGAGATCCGATACTTTTGTGGTATCGGGTATCGGTATCGGATACATAGAGATGTGTAAAATAAAGAATTAAAATAAAAAATATTGATATATTTACCTCTCCGGCGGCCCCTGGACTCAGCGCGGGTAACCGGCAGGCTTCGTTGTTCAAAATCAGCGCTTTTAGGACCTGAGAATCACGTCCCGGCTTCTGATTGGTCGCGGGCCGCCCATGTGACCGCCACGCGACCAATCACAAGCCGCGACGTCACCGCAAGCTATTAACGCGCTCATTTTTAAAAATGAGCGCGTTAATGACTTTCAAAGACGTAGCGGCTTGTGATTGGTCGCGTGGCCGCGACCAATCACAAGCCGCGACGTCACCGCAAGCTATTAACGCGCTCATTTTTAAAAATGAGCGCGTTAATGACTTTCAAAGACGTAGCGGCTTGTGATTGGTCGCGGCCACGCGACCAATCACAAGCCGCGACGTCACCGCAAGCTATTAACGCGCTCATTTTTAAAAATGAGCGCGTTAATGGCTTTCAAAGACGTAGCGGCTTGTGATTGGTCGCGGCCACGCGACCAATCACAAGCCGCTACGTCTTTGAAAGTCATTAACGCGCTCATTTTTAAAAATGAGCGCGTTAATAGCTTGCGGTGACGTCGCGGCTTGTGATTGGTCGCGTGGCCGCGACCAATCACAAGCCGCTACGTCTTTGAAAGTCATTACCGCGCTCATTTTTAAAAAATGAGCGCGTTAAGGACCTGCGAATGACGTCACGGCTTGTGATTGGTCGCGTGGCGGTCACATGGGCGGCCCGCGACCAATCAGAAGCCGGGACGTGATTCTCAGGTCCTAAAAGCGCTGATTTTGAACAAAGAAGCCTGCCGGTTACCCGCGCTGAGTTCAGGGGCCGCCGGAGAGGTAAATATATCAATATTTTTTATTTTAATTCTTTATTTTACACATCCCTATGGATCCCAGGGCCTGAAGGAGAGTTTCCTCTCCTTCAGACCCTGGGAACCATGAGAATACCTTCCGATACTTGATGTCCCATTGACTTGTATTGGTATCGGATATCGGTATCGGCGATATCCGATATTTTTCGGGTATCGGCCGATACTATCCGATACCGATACTTTCAAGTATCGGACGGTATCGCTCAACACTACTCATTATGCCTTTATCCGCACAAACACGTCTGTGCTCAGATTCAGCCACAAATCTCTTAACAGTACAATGATAACGCTTAAGTTTTATGGAAATATCTAATGTTTTCATCCCTTGACCAAGGCATTGCACTATTTGATGCTTTTAGGGAGCAGAGATCCTTTTTCTTTCCCATGTTACTTGAAAACTGTGGCCTGCTTAATAATGTGGAACATCATTTTTAAGTAGTTTTCCTTTATTTTGAATCACCAGGAAAACAAATTATCACGTGTTTAAGATTGATTTCAGTGATCCATTGATTCCTGAGACACAATACCATCCATGAGTTTATTTGAAAAACAAAACAATTAAATCTTTATGACACTTAATTCCAATTTGCATAATAATTTGGAACACAGTGTAGTGCTGCTGCACATTTTTGCTGATTTCTCCTATTAGTGTGTTTCCATCCGTATCCAGCTAGATTGCGTGCACACACTAGGAGTAGATAGAGGAGCTTTTCTGCAGCCTTACAGCGCTGTTCACTGCTGTCTGCAAGGTGTCTGTGTGTGAGTGCAGCTCACGCTGTAGTCTGTTCTGCAGCCACATCTGGTTGTAGTCCGCTCAGCGTGCGTCACTGCCTCATACTGTTCAATTGTCCTTTTTTTCATTAGTGCTGCTGCACATTTTTCCAGATTTCTCCTATTAGTATGTTTCCATCCATATCCAGCTAGATTGCGTGCACACACTATATAGGAGTAGATAGAGGAGCCTTTCTGCAGCCTTGTGCCCTGCAGCCCCAGCCAGAAAAGTATTAGCGTATTTTTTGTAGACTCATCTATTGCATTGTAGGTTACCTTCCTGCATTGTAATAGCTACAAAAAGTTTGTGATACTATCGGTTTTACATTTTTGGGCACATCCAGTGTCTTTTTGTGAAAAAAACAAAAAGTTAATGAAGTTCACCAAACACTCCACTTTACAGTTGTGTAGGCCACATTAGCTCATAATAAAGTATAGTCCACACTTTATAAAATTAGTGTTTCTTATACCTGTTAGCAGCTGTTCAGGAATAAGCACACTAAGCACTTAGTACTTTTCTGCCTATCTTTATCAGTCTACCAAGATGAAGAAGGCAGGGAGTGGGCGTGGGGATTCTGTGCCTGCTGCGGGCACCAGTGACTCAGCATCCCCCAGTTTTACAAGGGAACAGTCCTTTATGCGCAGCTTTGGAGGAGCTCGCCGTACCCCACTGCTGTGGGACGAACAAATTGAAGCCATTTTCGGATGGATGGCAGCTAACGCATTGACTTCAATTAGTTCCAGATCCTCTCAGGTCCAGAGCACCCATCTGTCTCTTCAACACCTGCTAAATTGCCCAGGCAGTCAGAGAGCCCTGGACAGGAGCCATCTCTACTTCTGTTCTCTGAATCTGTTGGGTTGGAAAGAGGGGGCCAGCCAAGCAGCATTCAAGAAATTGAAGAAGAGGCAGTATGCATTGATGCGCAATTGCTTTGTCTCTCTGAATCTGAAGGGGTGGGTGGGCCAGTGCCTATGGTCAGCACACCTCAGTACGCATCTGATGATGAGACTCAGGTGCCACTTTCTGGTGCGTACTGTGCTGCCTAGACTACCCAGGAGAAGCAGTTGTTGGAAGAGGGTAGTGTAGATGATGAGGTCCTTGACCCATCATGGCGTGAGCTACAGGAAGGTGGTGGGAGCAGCTCTGAGGAAGAGATTCCCAGAACGGCTAAAAAAGGAGGGAGAGGGAGGGGGCAGACTGGGTTGCCTGTAGCTTCCACTTCAGCACCCATTAGGAGCATGCCTCTTCCAAAACCCAAAATGGGCGCTCCCAAGACTTGCAGTGCCTGGTCCTTTTTTGACACAGTTGCAGATGAAATTTGCTTTGTCAAATGCAAGCTGTGTCATCAGAAAGTCAAAAGAGGGAAAAGTGTCAGCAACCTCAATACCACAAATATGTGGAAACATGTGCGGACCAAGCACGTGGTGGTGTTACAAAAACACACTGAAGACCTAGGCCAACCTACAGCGCCACCTACCACCTCTTCAGCTTGTGTTGTAGCCTCTTCCTCCAGCTCAACACAGCTGGTTCAGCTTCCTCACAGGATCACCATGGAAGAACCTCTGGCACTGTTGTCCAGAGACCCAGTGTAATTCCACCCACAGCACCACGTTCCCTGTCATCCATACACTCCCAGGCCAGTGTACAGCCATCGGTAGCACAGGCATGGGAGAAAAGGCACCCATACTCAGCAAACCACCCCCGAGCACAGGCTCTGAATGCTGGCATTGCAAAACTACTGTCCCTTGAAATGCTCTCATTCAGGCTGGTGGAGACTGACACCTTCCGTAACTTCATGGCATTGACAGTCCCACAATACAACGTGCCCAGCCGCTTTTATTTCAGCAGGCAAGTCGTCCCTGCCCTGCAAAGGCATGTGGAGGGAAACATTAAACATGCGCTACTAAACGCCGTCAGTAGCAAGGTCCACCAGACCACCGATGCGTGGACCAGTAACCATGGACAGGGACGATACCTTTCCCTCACTGCCCATTGGGTCAATGTTGTGGAGCCGGGTACAGATCTTGAGAGTGGCGCTGTACGTGTTCTGCCAACTCCAAGGATTGCAGGAATCCAGTCGGTACACATTGACTCCTCCTCATACTCCAGTTCCTCTGAATCAGCGCTGCAGGAGCCGTCACAGTCTACCTCCACCTTGACCTGTGAACGCTTACCTGTTACGACCGATATGAGCACAGCTGTGGCCAAACGTCAACAGGCCGTATTGAAATTAATTTCTTTGGGGAATCGAAGCCACACAGCGCAGGAGCTCTGGAATGCCATCAAGCAGGAGAGCGACGTGTGGTTTTGTGCCAGCAAATCTGCAGCCAAGCATGGTAGTGTGTGACAATGGCCGAAATCTGGTGGCAGCTCTGAGCCTAGGCAACCTCTCTCACATCCCATGTCTGGCACATGTGCTCAACTTGATCGTGCAGAGTTTTTTGAGGAACTATCCAGATCTTGATGCACTGCTGCACAAGGTCTGCCTAGAGTGCGCTCACTTGCGGCGTTCCAGCATGGCAAGATCGCGCATTGTGCCTTCTGGAACATCGCATCATATGTGACCTACCCACTAGGTGGAATTCAACCTTACATATGTTGGAGCGGTTGTGTGAGCAGCAGGCAGCAGTAATGGAGTACCAGCTGAATCAGGCGCAATCAAGTCGCACTGCACGCCATTCACACTTCAACACCACTGAGTGGGCCTCTATGAAGGACATCTGCCACGTTTTGCGTGCCTGCGATGATTCCACGTGGATGGCAAGTGCAGATGATGCACTAGTCAGCATGACTATCCCCCTTATCTGCCTGCTTGAAAAAACACTGCAAGCACTAAGGGAGGAGGTAGTGGAAGAGGTGGAGGATGAGGAGTCACAAATGCCATCTGCTTCTGGACAGTCGGGACAGTCTGCGCAACGTGGTTCCTCACAAAGGCCTAGGCAGGGGACAGATTGTGAGAAGGATGAGGAGGAGTCAATGGAGGAGGAAGACATCTGTCAAGAGGAGGGAGGTACACAATGCTCTAGTAGTCAGTATGTAGAGCAAGGGTGGGGTGATGCAGAGCAGTCAGAAATGATGCCTCATGCAGGGGACAGTGTTTCTTGGCCAGTTGGCAGTCTGCAGCACATGGTTGATTTCATGCTGCAGTGCCTGAGAAACGACCGCCGCATCGCCCACATTCTCAACACGGCTGATTATTGGGTGTACACCCTCCTAGATCCTTGCTACTGGGACAACTTACAAAGCCTCATAACACCGTTGAACCGGAAGCGTAAAATGCGGGAATACCAAGACACCCTGGTGCATTCCATCATGTTCTCCATTCCAACCGAGAGCAGTGCTGCTAGTGCTTTACAAAGCAGCTCAGTGCGTCGAGGCAGTGGAGGAAGCTCTGCACAAAAAGGGAGCAGAAGCAGTGCCTCAGCACAAGGCAAGACCAGTATGGCCCAAATGTGGCAAAGTTTTGTGTCCCCGCCACAAATGTCTACACCATCACAGACAACTCCTTTCAGCAGGAGGCAAGGTTTCCGTCAGATGGTGACAGACTACATGTCTTGCCCTCTCAGTGTTCTCCCACACGGCTCTTCCCCCTTAAAGTTTTGGGTCTCTAAGCTGGATACTTGGCCAGAGCTTAGCCAGTATGCATTGGAGGTGCTGGATTCCCCTGCTGCTAGTGTATTATTAGAATGCGTCTTTAGTGCTGCAGGTGGTGTACTAACAGTCCATCGCATGCGACTATCCTCCGATAACGTTGACCGTCTTACTTTTCTGAAAATGAACAAGGCCTGGATCTCGCTGGAATTTGCCACTCCTCTTCCAGATTAAATAATTGGTTGACAACAGTATCCAGGTCTCCTGTTGTCTTCAATTGCTCCTGCTCCCTCCACATTCACACTACAACAGATATTAAACTTGCTCCAATTACGCTTCTGCCTACACTCTATTTCTCCTGTAATCCCTGGGCTCCAACAACACCAGTTGCTCCTCAGAAGTGCCGTCTGCACAGTCAGCACTTGCTGCCGTGTTATTGAGGTTCAGTAACGTCAGCTGATCCCCTGCTGTGTATCCGGCAATTTCTCCTGCTCTGTCCACACTCACCCTACAACAGATATTAAACTTGCTCCAATTAGGCCTCTGGCTACACTCTGTTTCTAGCATTGACCCTGGGCTCCAACACTGCCAGTTGCTGCTAAGAAGTGCTGTCTGCACAGTCAGCACTTGCTGCCGTGTTATTGAGGTTCAGTAACGTCAGCTGATCCCCTGCTGTGTATCCGGCAATTTCTCCTGCTCTGTCCACACTCACCCTACAACAGATATTAAACTTGCTCCAATTAGGCCTCTGGCTACACTCTGTTTCTAGCATTGACCCTGGGCTCCAACACTGCCAGTTGCTGCTAAGAAGTGCTGTCTGCACAGTCAACACTTGCTGTCGTGTTATTGGGGTTCAGTAACGTCAGCTGATCCCCTGCTGTGTATCCGGCAATTTCTCATGCTCCGTCCACACTCACTATACAACAGATATTAAACTTGCTCCAATTAGGCCTCTGGCTACACTCTGTTTCTAGCATTGACCCTGGGCTCCAACACTGCCAGTTGCTGCTCAGAAGTGCCATCTACACACTCAACACTTGCTGCCGTATTATTGGGGTTCAGTAACGTCAGCTGATCCTCTGCTGTGTATCCGTCAATTTCTCCTGCTCCGCCAACACTCACACTACAAGAGATATTAAACTTGCTCCAATTAGGCCTCTGGCTACACTCTGTTTCTAGCATTGACGCTGGGCTCCAACACTGCCAGTTGCTGCTCAGAAGTGCCGTCTGCACAGTCAACACTTGCTCCTCTGTTATTGAGGTTCAGTAACGTCAGCTGATCCTCTGCTGTGTATCTGACAATTTCTCCTGCTCCCTCCACACTCACAGTACAACAAATATTAAACTTGCTCCAATTAGGCCTCTGGCTACACTCTGTTTCTAGCATTGACCCTGAGCTCCAACACTGCCATGATGAAGATTAATCTTACAATAAAATGTGACTGTAATGGACAGCAGTCATTACATCTGAGATTGCACTGTTGTCCAGTAAGATAAGTGCTTTTGTCTTAGAATGCAATTATAACTTGATCTTATCACTTCACTGGTTTTCTCACCCTGGCTCTGATTTGTTGAAAAGTGTGCAGATATCTTTCTATCATACTCAGACACACAGCTACTTTTAATGTGTAACTACTGAAGTGCGGTAGGATTATTTACCACATTACATCTTTGTGGAAGTGAAATATTTTTACTGATAGAAGTTATAAAAATCTATGTCAACTACTTAAATAGTAAGAAACTAAAAAATGATAGTGTTGGCCCCCTTAAAAATAGTCTGGGTGAAATGGTGGATGAGGATGAGGAAAAAGCCAATATGCTGAATTACTTTTTTTCATCAGTATTTACACAAGAAAATTCCATGGCAGACAATATGATCAGTGATAACAAAAATTCCCCATTAAATGTCACCTGCTTAACCCAGCAGGAAGTACGGTGGTGTAATAATTATATGGGTACTACGGAATCTGATAGCATGGGATAAAGCCAGTCTGAGAGCAAAGTTGCAGCAAAAGATGTATTTACTCAAAAACAGAAATGTAAACAGAACTAACACAAATATTTCTGCAATTGTAATGAGGTCCTCAGCTCTATATAGAAAATCACAGCAAACAGAGTAGCGGGGCGCGACCGCTAATGTGAACCAGTCCAGCAAGGAAATTATGTGGAAGCAAACAAGACACTTAAATGAGGAAGTCCAATAAGGTTATAGTGCAAATGCACACAGTACTTAAATGATGAAGTCCAGCAAAACTTGCTCACACGTGTGCACAGTACTTGTTAGTAGGAGTCCAATAGTTCACAGATGGTGCGTAATGTGAATGACGTCCTGGAAAAGAGAGGACGAGGGAAAAAGAGGGAGAGCGCTATCTAAGCGTAGTAGATGAGTAGATCTTTCTTGGAGAGAAAAGCTCAGCTTCAATCTTGCTCACCTGGTGTGGTTGTGCAAAGAGGCACAACACTGGGAAAAGTTTTGTACACAAAGGAAATCCTTCCCCTAGTGTGCTGCACGTCGCAGCAGTTCCAGAGGCGAGAGGTAGCTGAATGGGGTGAGGCAGACCACTGAGTAGTGAGCAGCAGAAGCAGTGAGTTAACCAGCAAACAGGCAGATGCTCAGGAGCCAGCAGCACAAAATACTCAGGCACAGGTGAACACAAGACCCGGACTTAAATAATCAGGACAGACAGGAAGTTCCATGACAGGGCGAGATCCAAGACTCCATCTTGGATCAGGGCGAACAGACACCAGGAAAGTCCAGAATCCTTACAGGTGGCATCTAATAATCACTAAAATTGACAAATCTCCGGGTCTGGATGGGATACACCCCCAAGTACTCAGGAATTAAATGCAGTCATTGATACACCATTATTTTTAATCTTTAAAGACTCCATAGTAACAGGGTCTGTACCACAGGACTGGCCTATAGCAAATGTGGTGCCAATATTCAAAAAGGGGACAAAAGCTGAACTTGGTAATTATAGGCCAGTAAGCTTAACCTCTACTGTGGGTAAAATCCTGGAGGGCATTCTAAGGGATGCTATACTGGAGTATCTGAAGAGGAATAACCTCATGACCCAATATCAACATGGGTTTACTAGGGACTGTTCCTGTCAGACTAATCTGATCAATTTCTATGAAGAGGTAAGTTCTGGACTGGATCAAGGGAACACAGTGAACATAGTGTATATGGACTTTTCAAAAGCTTTTGATATGGTGCCACACAAAAGGTTGATACATAAAATGAGAATAATGGGGATAGGGGAAAATACAGTATGTGTAAGTGGGTTAAGAGCTGGCTCGGGGATAGGAAACAAAGGGTGGTTATTAATGGAGCACACTCGGACTGGGTCGCGGTTAGCAGTGGGGTACCACAGGGGTCAGTATTGGGCCCTCTTCTTTTTAATATATTTATTAATGACCTTGTGGGGGGCATAAAGAGCAGAATTTCAATATTTGCTGATGACACTAAACTCTGCAGGGTAATCAATACAGAGGAGGACAATTTTATATTACAGGATGATTTATGTAAACTAGAAGCTTGGGCTGATAAATGGCAAATGAGCTTTAATGGGGATAAATGTAAGGTCATGCACTTGGGTAGAAGTAATAAGATGTAAACTATGTGCTTAATTCTAAAACTCAGGGCAAAACCATCAATGAAAAAGACCTGGGTGTATGGGTGGATGACAAACTCACATTTAGTGGCCAGTGTCAGGCAGCTGCTACAAAGGCAAATAAAATAATTGGATGTATTAAAAGAGGCATAGATGCTCATGAGGAGAACATAATTTTACCTCTATACAAGTTACTAGTTCGACCACACTTAGAATACTGTGTACAGTTCTGGTCTCCGGTGTATAAGAAAGACATAGCTGAACTAGAGCGGGTGCAGAGAAGAGCGACCAAGGTTATTAGAGGACTGGGGGGTCTGCAATACCAAGATAGGTTATTACACTTGGGGCTATTTAGTTTGGAACAATGAAGGTTAAGGGGTGATCTTATGTTAATGTATAAATATATGAGGGGACAGTACAAAGGCCTTTCTGATGATCTTTTTAATCATAGACCTGAGACAGGGACAAGGGGGCATCCTCTACGTCTTGAGGAAAGAAGGTTTAAGCATAACAACAGACACAAGTTCTTTACTGTAAGAGCAGTGAGACTATGGAACTCTCTCCCATATGATGTTGTAATGAGTGATTCATTACTTAAATTTAAGAGGGGACTGGATGCCTCTCTTGAAAAGTATAATGTTACATGTTATATATATTAGATTCATTGATAGGGCGTTGATCCAGGGAAGTAGTCTGATTGCCGTATGTGGAGTCGTGAAGGAATTTTTTTCCCCAATGTGGAGCTTACTCTTTGCCACATGGGTTTTTTTGCCTTTCTCTGGATCAACATGTTAGGGCATGTTAGGTTAGGCTATGGGTTGAACTAGATGGACTTAAAGTCTTCCTTCAACCTTAATAACTATGGTACTATGTGTTGAGAACTTTAAGATTTAACTCAGTTATCTTCTCACATAACTTTGCTTTTTTTTTTAACAAGTATGATAAATTCCTCAATTTTTCAGATTTTGTTGCAGTTTCTCATTTGATTTATTAAATTCCACTTGTGTAGAAAAATTAAGAAATTCCTGTAATGATAAAATAGTAACATCAAGTTCAAAAAAGCTTAGAAAGCACATACTTTTTTCAGATGCATCAAGTTCAACGAGTAATTAGTAAGAGTCTTGTTCCCTTGAGTAGTTAATGAGTCATCATACTGGTAGTTGACATGTTTTTAATCCTGAGACGTCGAGGGATCAGATTTTTGTCAATGTATTTAAGTAGTTTGGCAGCATCCCACCAAACACAAAGATGTTGAGACAAGTGTTTTGTCTAATTCTCAGATCATGAATTTCAGGGTTAAAATAGCTGTGACGTATCGATCATCACTAGCTGAAGTACTTGTGCAACTTTTGTTAGTCGCGATGTATTAGTCATGGGTTGCGGATATACAGATAGATCCAAGAGTGGATATACAATATTCAAAACATTGCAGTTAATTTACTCTTACAGTTACTGTATCTCACCAATTAGTAGACACAAAAGTGATCAATGAGTAAGTAACACAATCCATAAAGAATAGAAAGGCATGACAAGAAACCGGTTTGCATGTTGCAGCAAATATTGAAACAAACAAAATCATCAGTTCGTCAATGATTTGAGCAATTCCGGTGGAATGGTGGATGAGATGCACAGATTAGCTCCTGGCTCCCCAGTACCTTAAGTGAGGAAAACCGTGATAGAGTGATTCAGCATCTGCTCACATAATAATTTAAACTTCACATTTATTTTGGCTTCTTAAAACCATAAAAATGATGGTTACAACAAATACATGGGCTAATTGTTTCAAACTTGCCAAGGTCTCTTAATCATGAAACTAAGTAGCAAAACAGAAAAGCCATTTAAACATACATCTGTGGAGGTGATGTTAGATAGCACCCATTTAAATAAAATATTACATATCTACACTGCTCAAAAAATAAATGGAACAATTAAACAACATAATGTAACTCCAAGTCAAGAACATTTCTGTGAAATCAACATTTTCAGTTATGAAGCAACACCGATTGTGAATCAATTTCTCCTGCTTTTGTGTAAATGAAACAGACAACAGGTAGAAATTATAGGCAATTAGCAAAACAACCCCTATAAAGGAGTGGTTCTGCAGGGGGTGTTGACAAACCATTTCTCTGTTCTCATCCTTTTTGGCTGTTTTGGTCACTTTTATATTTTATTGTTGCTCTCACTTCTAGACGTCCTGTACAGTAGCATGAGGTGATGTCTACAATCCACAGAAGTTGCTCAGGTAGTGCAGCTCATTCAGGATGGCACATGAATGCGAGCTGTGGCAAGAATAGCTATGTCTGTCAGCACAGTGTCCAGAGCATGGAGCAGATACCAGAAGACAGACTAGTACACTAGAAGATAAATCCTATATAGAAAAGAAATACCAAAAAGTATTGAAAATAAATTAAAAAAAATAAATATTCAACAAAAAGCATATACCCCAAAAAGAATATTTACTGACAACAAGTTCAGAAATTTCATTAATAATTTTTATTATTTAAAAAAAGACATAACACAATTATTAACATTTGTATTAAATATATATATATATATATATATATATATATATATATATATATATATATATATATATATATATATATATATATATAATTAATCCAGAATTAAATACACATGAACAAAAATAATATATAAAATATAAACCAGTATGTGGGGGGGGCTACGACACACAAAAGCCGATTGATACAAAAACCAATAATATATACCAAGTGGATACAAATATGATCATATAAAAATATATTAAATTAAATGATATCACGGCTGACATGTATATGAAATTATTTACAATAAAATATACCAAATGTAAATAAAAATAACATTAGATAAATAATATTTCGTATTATAGAATAAAAAATGCAATTTAATATGTGCACATAAACCAAATATAGAAGTATTTCAATGAGATCCAATAATAATCAAATGCACATCCACACTAAAAAACCTGTAATTGATGCATCATTGGCAATATGACAATATGTGTATATGAATAATATAAACTAAAAAAACAGTGTAAAAAATGAAATGGGTGAAACTATATATAAAAATTACTATAAATCATACAAAAATTAGAAAAAAGTGTACGTGATAATAAATCTTATGAATATATAAGTCATATATAAAGATATCTGATATAAATATAATTAATAAAGTGATAAAAAATATATGTGATGAATGATATGTGATTAAAAAAGTGTTGATTAATATAATATATATGATTATAGCAAGTGTGTTATATGATTGAAATAAAGTGAAAATATTATATTGTCAATCCTTCGTCAGCGGTTGCGAAACGTGCGTTGGAGTGGTGTGTGAGGGGGCTGTGACACGCATATGCTGGTTGGTATACACGGCTCACATTTTGTTGTTTGATTTGTGTTCATTTTCTATTCATACCACTGATATGTCTACCTCGTGCAGTACTTTTTGTGAGATCATATTTTATCAGATGTCATTTCCATACTTCTGATATATTATTGGTTATTGATTAAAGTACATATTATTTTTATACTATATTTTCTTTATTTACTTTTTATTGTTACATCATTGGATTGACAATATAATATTTTCACTTTATTTCAATCATATAACACACTTGCTATAATCATATATATTATATTAATCAACACTTTTTTAGTCACATATCATTCATCACATATATTTTTTATCACTTTATTAATTATATTTATATCAGATATCTTTATATATGACTTATATATTCATAAGATTTATTATCACGTACACTTTTTTCTTATTTTTGTATGATTTATAGTAATTTTTATATATAGTTTCACCCATTTCATTTTTTACACAGTTTTTTTAGTTTATATTATTCATATACACATATTGTCATATTGCCAATGATGCATCAATTACAGGCTTTTTAGTGTGGATGTGCATTTGATTATTATTGGATCTCATTGAAATACTTCTTTATTAGGTTTATGTGCACATATTAAATTGCATTTTTTATTCTATAATATGAAATATTATTTATCGAATGTTATTTTTATTTACATTTGGTATATTTTATTGTAAATAATTCCATATACATGTCAGCCATGATATCATTTAATTTAATATATTTTTATATGATCATATTTGTATCCACTTGGTATATATTATTGGTTTTTGTATCAATCGGCTTTTGTGTGTCGTAGCCCCCCCACATACTGGTTTATATTTTATATATTATTTTTGTTCATGTGTATTTAATTCTGGATTAATTATATATATATATATATATATATATTTTAATAAAAATGTTATTAATTGTGTTATGTCTTTTTTTAAATAATAAAAATTATTAATGAAATTTCTGAACTTGTTGTCAGTAAATATAGTACACTAGAAGACCTGGAGGGAGCCGTAGGAGGGCAACAGTCCAGAAGCAGGACCACTACCTCCTCCTTTGTGCAAGGAGAAACAGAAGGACCAGTGCCAGACCCTGCAAAATGACCTCCAGCAGGCTGCTAACATCCATGTGTCTGCTCAAACTGTCAGAAGCAGACTCCATGAGGGTGGTATGAGGGTCTGACGTCCACAAGCGTGTGTTGTGCTTATAAACCAACACCTTGCAGGGAAATTGGCATTTTCAGAGAATACCAAGATTGTCAGATTCGAAACTGGTGCCCTCTGCTCTTCATGGATGAGAGCAGGTTCACACTACGCACATGTGACAGACTTGACAGAGACTGGAGACGCCGTGGAGAACATTCTTCTGCCTACAACATCATCCGGCAATGACCGGTTTGGCAGTGAGTCAGTAATGGTGTGGGAAGGCATTTCTTTCGAGTGTGCTAGCCAGAGGTACCCTGACTGCCATTAGGTATCAGGATGACATCCTCAGACCCACTGTTTCTTCTGATGCATGAAAATGCTAGGCCTCATGTGGCTGATGTATGTCAGCAGTTCCTGCATTATGAAGGTATTGAAGCTATGCACTGTCCTGCCCATTCTCCAGACCTGAATCCAATCAAGCACATCTGGGACATCATGTCTCATTCCATTCACAGACGCAACGTTGCACCACAGATTGTCCATGAGTTGACTGACGCTTTAATGCAGGTCTGGGGGGAAACCCCTGAGGAGAACATCCGCTGCCTCATCAGGAGCATGCCCAGTTATTTTAGGGAGATCATACAGGCACATGGAGGCCACACACACTACTGAGCATCATTTCCTTGTATTGAGGCATTTGAAGCTGTGAGACAAAGTGAAACTTAATTGTTCAAGCACAGTCATAATTACAGAGAACATGAAGTTGTCCATTCTCTGTGGGCGGTCCGTGACTGCACTGCCCGCACTCTGCTCCTCACTGCAGAGAGAGTTGAAGCGGTGTGTGTGTGTGGCTTTCTGGTTACTGGAGGTGACATCATGTGACGCTTCAGACATAGATTTTGGAACTGGATCGGCGCACTGCTTCTTCCCGCCTGCTATTTTAACAAGCAGTTCCACCAAATCGGGAACAACCATCTGAATCTCACCCCCGACTTCACCTACTGTGTCTGACCACTCTATTCACTATGGAATATAGCATTAAACTGCCTCCATCAAAGCTAGCTTAAACAGTCGACATTACACATTGGTGACAGCTCTATAATACAGCCGGCGCTGGCTTTGTATGGAGTGGACTCAGCTAATTGGCTTCCTTCGAACACAAGCTCTTGACATCTGCTGTATATACAGTATCTGGTGGATGTTGGGAAAGGCTTCATCTTTCTAAATTGTATATGGTATGGAATTTTCTAGTACACTACAATATAAAATAATCTGATTTAATAGATTGTCGCAAACAGTTCTCCTGTGTTGAGTTTAGGCAATAGTCGATTGTTCTGTCTGAGTGTATTATAAGAAACCCTTAGTTGTATAAGCAATGTGTCACTTACTGGGCTGCTTGCTGTGTTTTGATAAAAATCCTGTTTTATCTTGTACAGATCTTGCAGGTTCTGAATGCTGAGCGAACCCCGCCCATATAAGGGTGTAACCCCGCCCATATAAGTGAATGGCTTATTTCTATGTACACTGTGCATAGACAGAAAGCTGTCAATCAGTGGTGGTAGTTAGGTTATACAGATCTCAAAAATGTGCAGGACTCTATGGCAGCAGGTTTACTAGTTGTCTAAAGATAATGTCTGTCTCTATATTTTGCTGCTCCCAGATGCATAGCGTCATCCAGTCTAGATAAGACACATGACACTATACTCGGCATGGTAACATAGTAACATAGTAACTGTCACGATTCACACCGTGACCGTCACCCCCATGTCACTTATTGGGGTGACTTTAGGACAACAGACGGCTATCACATCTGCAGGGGGGGCTTATCTTAGTTATCCCTCCACTCCACAATGTGCTGAAAAAACACACACAAGGCTATTGACCTCAGTTTACAGCAGGGGCTTATTTTAGGTATCCCACTGCTCTTCAATATACCACGAACTGCAGGGCTTTATGTATATCCCACTCACAGTTCCACTTGAAACTTGCAGCTCTTTGGCGCCCCCCTTTCTCTCAGGTCAGATTAGATACTGCACCTGGGGTAATTAGTCGCCAGAAAGGCTGCCTGCTATGTACTGGCTCTTGGGACCGCTGCAGCGAGGCGATATAACTACTTCCACTCAGGCAGGAACAATAATTATCAACGCCGCAGTCGCTACAATGACACCCAACGGCCCGCACATGGTATCCTGCCACCAGCTTCGATTAAACGGGTCCGAAGCTACCCCAAAACAGTAGCGTAGTTCCCTTCAGAAGACTTAGGGTACGTTTTAGAGCAGGAAGAACAAAAGCTAGTAATTTATATATTTTACTCCAAAATTAAGGCAGTGTTTGTAAAAAGGCATAGAAAGATGTTACAATATGAGACAATTGAAAATATGTACAAAGTAATTATAAAATAAAAGGGAATAAAGAAGAAAGGTAAAACTCAAATGTTCTCAGTTCATATCAGACAAAACCATGCTGCAGCAGACCCTAAATGTCCCAATGCATAGTATGGCTCCAGTCCTCAGGCAAAAAAACTCAGACTGCAGGCTGGGTTAAGTGTGGGGCTTATATACTCCAGCCTCGGGACATCACTAAAGAGCTGGTTAATGATATTCAATGAGGTCAGAGACCTTTATGTTTTCAGACCCTGAAGACAAAGACATTCCTGACTGAGAAGGGAGGGACCACAGGTGGCTTTGCAGGATTGGTCACCTGCAGGTTAAAGCCACACCCTGCTCACACACAAGCTTCAGGTTACCCAGTGTCTGCCCTAGGGCTGGTTTGTTGTATTCAGGAAGGGGAAAGAGGGGGGGGGGGTTTACAGCTACCATGTGTTTCTCAGCACCATGGTTAGAAGTGCAAAACTCCCTCAGCTATGGTGCTAACAGGCAGAGAAACTACTACTTATATTATACCTTTTCCTCACAGTAACATAGTTATTAAGGTTGAAGGAAGACGTTAAGTCCATCTAGTTCAACCCATAGCCTGACCTAACATGCCCTAACATGTTGATCCAGAGGAAGGTAAAAAAACCCATGTGGCAAATAGTAAGCTCCACTTTGGGGAAAAAAATTCCTTCCCGACTCCACATACGTCAATCAGACTAGTTCCCTGGATCAATGCCCTATCAAGGAATCTAGTATATATACCCTGCAACATTATACTTTTCAAGAAAGGTATCCAATCCCCTCTTAAATTTAAGTAATGAATCACTCATTACAACATCATACGGCAGAGAGTTCCATAGTCTCACTGCTCTTACAGTAAAGAACCCGCGTCTGTTATTATGCGTAAACCTTCTTTCCTCCAGACGTAGAGGATGCCCCCTTGTCCCCCTTATACATTAAAATAAGATCACCCCTTAGTATTCGTTTTTCCAAACTAAATAGCCTCAAGTGTAATAACCTATCTTGGTATTGCAGACCCCCCCGTCCTCTAATAACCTTGGTCGCTCTTCTCTGCACCCGCTCTAGTTCAGCTATGTCTTTCTTATACACCGGAGACCAGAACTGTGCACAGTATTCTAAGTGTGGTCGAACTAGTGACTTGTATAGAGGTAAAATTATGTTCTCCTCATGAGCATCTATGCCTCTTTTAATGCATCCCATTATTTTATTTGCCTTTGTAGCAGCTGCCTGACACTGGCCACTGAACATGAGTTTGTCATCCACCCATACACCCAGGTCTTTTTCATTGACAGTTTTGCCCAGAATTTTAGAATTAAGCGCATAGTTATTCATCTTATCATTTCTACCCAAGTGCATGACCTTACATTTATCCCCATTAAAGCTCATTTGCCATTTATCAGCCCTAGCTTCTAGTATACATAAATCATCCTGTAATATAAAATTGTCCTCCTCTGTATTGATTACCCTGCAGAGTTTAGTGTCATCTGCAAATATTGAAATTCTGCTTTTTATGCCCCCTACAAGGTCATTAATAAATATGTTAAAAAGAAGAGGGCCCAATACTGACCCCTATTGTACCCCACTGCTAACTGTGACCCGGTCCGAGTGTGCTCCATTAATAACCACCCTTTGTTTCCTATCCCTGAGCCAGCTTTTAACCCACTTACACATATTTTCCCCTATCCCCATTATTCTCATTTTATGTATCAACCTTTTGTGTGGCACCGTATCAAAAGCTTTTGAAAAGTCCATATACACTACATCCACTGGGTTCCCTTGGTCCAGTCCGGAACTTACCTCTTCATAGAAGCTGATCAGATTAGTCTGACATGAACGGTTCCTAGTAAACCCGTGCTGATACTGGGTCATGAGGTTATTCCTCTTCAGATACTCCAGTATAGCATCCCTTAGAATGCCCTCTAGGATTTTACCCACAGTAGAGGTTAAGCTTACTGGCCTATAATTACCAAGTTCGGTTTTGTCCCCTTTTTGAATATTGGCACCACATTTGCTATATGCCAGTCCTGTGGTACAGACCCTGTTATTATGGAGTCTTTAAAGATTAAAAATAATGGTCTATCAATGACTGTACTTAATTCCTGCAGTACTCGAGGGTGTATCCCATCCGGGCCCGGAGATTTGTCAATTTTAGTGATTTTTAGACGCCGACATACTTCCTGCTGGGTTAAGCAGGTGACATTTAATGAGGAATTTCTATCACTAGTCATTTTGTCTGCCATGGGATTTTCTTGTGTAAATACTGATGAAAAAAAGTCATTTAGCATATTGGCTTTTTCCTCATCCTCATCCACCATTTCACCCAGACTATTTTTAAGGGGGCCAACACTATCATTTTTTAGTTTCTTACTATTTAGGTAGTTAAAGAATATTTTGGGATTATTTTTACTCTCCCTGGCAATGAGTCTCTCTGTCTCAATCTTTGCTGCCTTGATTTGCTTTTTACAGAATTTATTTAATTTTTTGTATTGATTTAATGCCTCCTCACCACCTACTTCCTTTAATTCTCTAAATGCTTTCTTTTTGTCACTTATTGCACCCCTTACAGCTCTATTTAGCCATATTGGCTTCCTCCTATTCCTAGTTTGTTTATTCCCATACGGTGTGTACTGTGCACAGGTCCTATCCAGGATGCTAATAAATGTCTCCCATTTTCTTTGTGTATTTTTATGTCTCAGGATATCGTTAATTGCACCAAGATCCTCTCTCATCCGTTGGAAATTTGCCCTCCTGAAGTTTAGTGTCCTTGTAACCCCCCTCTACTACACATCTTATTAAAGGATACATGAAAACTTACCTTATATACTCGAGTATAAGCCGAGATTTTCAGCCCAAATTTTTGGGCTGAAAGTGCCCCTCTCGGCTTATACTCGAGTCACGGTGGGCGGCAGGGTCGGCGGGTGAGGGGGAGAGGGCGCTGAGGCATACTCACCTAGTCCCGGCACTCCTGACGCTCCCCCTGCCTGTCACACTGTCTCTGGGTGCCGCAGCTCTTCCCCTGTTTAGCGGTCATGTGGGACCGCTCATTAGAGAAATGAATATGGACTCCACTCCCATAGGGGTGGAGCCACATATTCATTCCTCTGAGCGGTGCCCGTGACCGCTGACAGGAAGAGCTGCGGCACCCGAAGACAGTGTGACAGGCAGGGGCAGCGCCAGGAGCGCCGGGACTAGGTGAGTATTTTATATTCACCTGTCCGCGTTCCACACGCCGGGCACCGCTCTGTCTTCGCGTCCTCTTGCACTGACTGTTCAGGTCAGAGGGCGCAATGACGCATATAGTGTGCGCGCCGCCCTCTGCCTGATCAGTCAGTGCAGAGAGACGCTGGGACGAGACGCTGGGAGCTTCAAGCAAGAGAGGTGAGTATGTCATTTTTTTTTTTATTATTGCAGCAGCAGCAGCAATGGCACAGCTTTATACGGAGCATCTATGGGGCAAAAATTAACGGTGCAGAGCACTATATGGCACAGCTATGGGGCAAGAATGAACGGTGCAGAGCACTATATGGCACAGCTATGGGGCAATAATGAACGGTGCAGAGCACTATATGTGTTGTGAATTCTGCTTTTGGGCTCCCTCCGGTGGTTGTAGATGGTAATGCAGTTGTCTCTGGGCTGCAGTCTTGGACAGGTGTATCTGCTAATTGCAATTCTGACTGGGCTATTTAGCTTTGCAGGACTCTTTAGTCCTTGCCAGTTGTCAATGTTTCTTTGGAAGTATTGGATCTCTGCCTGGCCTCTCCTGCTTAACTGCCAGTTCAGCAAAGATAAGTGTCTGTTTCTTTTTCTGAAGCACATATGCTGTGTGCTTATTTTCAGTGCTGATCTTTTGTTTCTATTTGTCCAGCTTACACTGTGTCAGTTGTTTTTCTCAGTCTGGTTGGATTCTCTGGAGTTGCAGATATACTATCCACATCTTTAGTTAGGTGGTGAAGTTTTGTATTTTATGCTGTGGATATTTTTGTAGTATTTTTATGCTGACCGCTTAGTATCCTGTCCGGTCCTTTTCTATTTAGCTAGAATTGGCCTCCTTTGCTAAGCCTGTTTTCTGCCTGCGTGTGTCTTTTCCTCTCCAACTCACAGTCATTATTTGTGGGGGGCTGCCTATCCTTTGGGGGTCTACTCTGAGGCAAGATAGTTTTTCCTATTTCCCTCTTTATTGGTATTTAGTCCTCCGGCTGTGTCGAGGTGTCTAGGTTTTGTTAGGCACACCCCACGGCTACTTCTAGTTGCGATGATAAGATCAGGGTTTGCAGTCAGTATAGTTACCACTTACTCCAGTGAAGGTTTTCATGCTGCTCCAAGGCCACCTAATCATAACATATATGGCACAGCTATAGGGCAATAATGAATGGTGCAGAGCACTATATGGCACAGCTATGGGGCAAGAATGAACGGTGCAGAGCACTATATGTCACAGCTATGGGGCAAGAATGAACGGTGCAGAGCACTATATGGCACAGCTATGGGGCAAGAATGAACGGTGCAGAGCACTATATGGCACAGCTATGGGGCAAGAATGAACGGTGCAGAGCACTATATGGCACAGCTATGGGGCAATAATGAACGGTGCAGAGCACTATATGGCACAGCTATGGGGCAATAATGAACGGTGCAGAGTACTATATGGCACAGCTATGGGGCAAGAATGAACGGTGCAGAGCACTATATGGCACAGCTATGGGGCAAGAATGAACGGTGCAGAGCACTATATGGCACAGCTATGGGGCAAGAATGAACGGTGCAGAGTACTATATGGCACAGCTATGGGGCAAGAATGAACGGTGCAGAGCACTATATGGCACAGCTATGGGGCAAGAATGAACGGTGCAGAGCACTATATGGCACAGCTATGGGGCAAGAATGAACGGTGCAGTGCACTATATGGCACAGCTATGGGGCAAGAATGAACGGTGCAGAGCACTATATGGCACAGCTATGGGGCAAGAATGAACGGTGCAGTGCACTATATGGCACAGCTATGGGGCAAGAATGAACGGTGCAGAGCACTATATGGCACAGCTATGGGGCAAGAATGAACGGTGCAGAGCACTATATGGCACAGCTATGGGGCAATAATGAACGGTGCAGAGCACTATATGGCACAGCTATGGGGCAATAATGAACGGTGCAGAGTACTATATGGCACAGCTATGGGGCAAGAATGAACGGTGCAGAGCACTATATGGCACAGCTATGGGGCAATAATGAACGGTGCAGAGCACTATATGGCACAGCTATGGGGCAATAATGAACGGTGCAGAGTACTATATGGCACAGCTATGGGGCAAGAATGAACGGTGCAGAGCACTATATGGCACAGCTATGGGGCAAGAATGAACGGTGCAGAGCACTATATGGCACAGCTATGGGGCAAGAATGAACGGTGCAGTGCACTATATGGCACAGCTATGGGGCAAGAATGAACGGTGCAGAGCACTATATGGCACAGCTATGGGGCAAGAATGAACGGTGCAGAGCACTATATGGCACAGCTATGGGGCAAGAATGAACGGTGCAGAGCACTATATTGCACAGCTATGGGGCAATAATGAACGGTGCAGAGCACTATATGGCACAGCTATGGGGCAATAATGAACGGTGCAGAGCACTATATGGCACACCTTTCTATGATACATCTATGGGGCAATAATGAACGGTGCAGAGCACTATATGGCACAGCTATGGGGATATAATGAACGGTATGGAGCATCTATTTTTATTTTTGAAATTCACCGGTAGCTGCTGCATTTTCCACCCTAGGCTTATACTCGAGTCAATAAGTTTTCCCAGTTTTTTGTGGCAAAATTAGGGGGGTCGACTTATACTCGGGTCGGCTTATACTCAAGTATATACGGTGTTATTTTGTGATCACTATTCCCCAAGTGACCCCCAACCCTTATATTTGATATGCGGTCTGGCCTGTTGGTTAATATTAGGTCTAGCAGTGCCCCCCTTCTTGTTGGGTCCTGAACCAGTTGTGAAAGGTAATCGTTTCTCATAGTTGTCAAAAACCGATTACCTTTGCTGGAACTGCAGATTTCCGTTCCCCAATCTATTTCAGGGTAGTTGAAGTCCCCATAATAATGACTTCTGTTGTGAATTCTGCTTTTGGGTTCCCTCCAGTGGTTGTAGGTGGGAATGCAGTTGTCCCTGAGTCGCAGTCTTGGCCAGGTGTATCTGCTGATTGCAGTTCTGACTGGGATATTTAGGTGTGCAGGATTCATTAGTCCTTGCCAGTTGTCCATTGTTCTGGGAGGTTTTGGATCTTTGTCTGGTTCCTCCTGCCTTGCTGCCAATTCAGCAAAGATAAGTGTCTGGTTTTTGTTTCTGTGGCACACATGCTGTGTGCTTAATTATTCTGTGCTATTCATTTGTTTTCTCTTGTCCAGCTTAGATTGTGTCAGTGTTTTCTCAGTCTTGTTGGATTCTTTGGAGTTACAGATATACGCTCCACATCTTTAGTTAGATGGTGGAATTTTTTGTATCTTCTGCTGTGGATATTTTTGGAAGGGTTTTAATACTGACCACTTAGTATTCTGTCCTATCCTTTCCTATTTTAGCTAGAGTGGCCTCTTTTGCTAAATCCTGTTTCCTGCCTGCATGTGTCTTTTCCTCTACTACTCAGTCAATATTTGTGGGGGGCTGCCTATCCTTTGGGGTTCTGCTCTGAGGCAAGGTAGAATTCCTATTTCCATCTATAGGGGTATTTAGTCCTCCGGCTGTGTCGAAGTGTCTAGGATTTGTTAGGCACACCCCACGGCTACTTCTAGTTGCAGTGTTAAGTTCAGGATTTGCGGTCAGTACAGTTTCCACCAACTCAGAGAAAGTTCCATGCGGCTCCAAGGTCACCGGATCATAACAGACTTCCCCTTGAGTCGCAGCTTCATCTATTTGCTTTACGAGGATATTCTCCATTGCTTCCATTATTTTTGGAGATTTATAACAAACCCCTATCAGTAAATTTATTATTTTCCCCCCTCCCCTTATCTCCACCCACAGGGACTCAACATTTTCATTAGATTAACCTATATTATCACACTGGATGGGTTTTAAGGACGATTTTACATATAGACACACCCCTCCCCCTCGCCTATCCATTCGGTCATTTCTGAACAGACTATAACCCTGCAAGTTAATAGCCCAGTCATGGCTCTCATCCAGCCACGTTTCAAATATCCCCACCATGTCATAATTATGCTCCAACAATATTAATTCTAATTCGTCCATTTTGTTGGCAAGGCTTCTGGCATTAGTATACATGCACATGATGTTCCTCTCTGTACCTCTATTCTTTCTTAAATTATTAACTGTTCTAACCCCATCCCCCATGCCACCGCCACCCCCATCTTCCTTATTTGTGCCCAGGTCTCTATCTGCACTATCTTCCCCTCATATAAAATGAATACCCTCCCCCAATCCCTAGTTTAAACACTCCTCCAACCTTCTAGCCATTTTCTCCCCCAACACAGCTGCACTCTCCCCATTGAGGTGCAGCCCGACCCTAGCGTAGAGTCTGTAGCCAACTGAGAAGTCGGCCCACTTCTGCAGGAACCCAAACCCCTCCTTCCTACACCAATTCTTGAGCCACTTATTAACCTCCCTAATCTCCCGTTGCCTCTCTGGCGTGGCACGTGGTACAGGCAGTATTTCAGAAAATACCACGTTGGAGGTCCTTGCTTTCAGCTTGCAGCCTAATTCCCTGAAATCATCTTTAAGGACCTTCCACCTACCTCTAACTTTGTCATTTGTGCACCATGACCGCTGGGTCCTTACCAGCCCCTCCCAGTAATCTGTCCACCCGATCAGCGATGGTGTACAAATAGAAACAGGCAGAGCAGGGACAGGTGCTGTTGAACTAGGGACAGAGCTTTAAATGCGTATAGGCTGGGATTCAACACAATTTATATTTCTTTCAACTGCAACAACAGCCCTTATTAGGGCTAATAATACTCAATATTATTACTGCTGCTAGCAGGACTTAGGGAGAGATTGTGCTGATAGGATAGGGTTAATTGCATGTCCTTTTTGCTGCAACTCATAGCAAAAGCCCTTCTCAGTGATAATAATATAATTTTTGCTCTTAATCCTGCAAATTGTTCTGAGCTGGGAAATATTATACGCCATTTATACTGCTCCAGTTGTGCATCAAAAGAATACAGCCAGACATGGTTGGTTGCAATAGCATTCCTATATAGAGCATGCAGTGATAGTCCATCTGAGGTGTGCAAATTTTACTGCAATAGTCATCTGATCCAGGGTCCTTCTCTTATCTCTGGTAAGCACTATCCCTTTGTGTGACTTTCTGTGACTATCTAGTTTACCTTCTCTCATCTTGTCATTATTTTTTGGGATGGTCTTTACCAGAGTTCATTATCTGATATACTTGTACTCTGCATGCTTTATTGTTAAGCGCATAGACAATGCTAAATTACTGTTGTATTTTTTTGAGTGGTGACCCTGGTGTATCTGTTTACTCTTGCATAGCGTCACTTTACCTTGGTATTTCAATCCTTTTAACCACTTAGTGAAAGAGCCAATTTGGTACTCAATGACCAAGCCAATTTTTACAATTCTGATCACTGTCACTTTATGAAGTTATAGCTCTGGAACGCTTCAACGTATCCCACTGATACTGAGATTGTTTTCTTGTGACATATTGAAAAATATAATAATTATTATTATTATTTTACATATTATAGTTCATGTTAGTGGTAACATTTCTTTGATATAACTTTAATTTAGCAATTTTCAAACTTTTAATTTTTGTACCCTTAAATTAGAGAGAGGTATCACATAAGATAGTTAATAAATAACATTTCCAACATGTCAACTTTACATCAGCATAATTTTGGAAGCAATTCTTTTATTAGGACATTATAAGGGCTAAAAGTTGACCAGCGATTTCCAATTTTTCCAACAAAATGTACAAAACCATTTTTTTAGGGACCCCCTCACATTTGAAATGAGTCAGAAAATACCCAAAAGTGACACCATTCTAAAATCTGCACCCCTGAAGGTGCTCAAAACCAGATTCAAGAAGTTTATTAACCCTTCAGGTGCTTCACGAGAACTAAAGCAATGTGGAAGGAAAAAATGAACATTTTACTTTTTTAACAAAACATTTACTTTGGAACCAAACTTTTTATTTTCACAAGGGTATCAGGAAAAAATGGACCACAAAATTTGTTGTGCAATTTGTCCTGAGTACGACAATACCCTGTATGTGGGGGAAAGCCAATGTTTGGGTGCATGGCAGGACTCAGAAGGGAGGGAGCACCAAATGACTTTTTGAATGCAAAATTGGCTGGAATTAATGATGGGCATCAAGTCGCATTTGGAGAACCCCTGATGTATCTAAACAGTGAAAGCCCCGATTTCTAACTCCAACCCTAACCCCAACACACCCCTAACCCTAAGCCCAACCCTTACCATAACCCTAACCACAACCCTAACCCTAACATACCCCTAATGATGGGTATCAAGTCGCATTTGGAGAACCCCTGATGTATCTAAACAGTGAAACCCCCCATTTCTAACTCCAACCCTAACCCCAACACACCCCTAACCCTAAACCCAACCCTTACCATAACCCTAACCACAACCCTAACCCTAACATACCCCTAACCCTAATCCCAACCATAACCATAATCCCAACCATACCCACAAGTATAACCCTAACCACAACCCTAACCCCAATACAACCCTAACCTCAACCCTAACCCTAGTTCTTGCCCCAACCCTATTCATAGCCCAACCCAACCTTCATGGAAAAATGGAAATAAATTGTCACGCTGTAGCACTGAGGATTAATGCAGAGTAACACAAACTCCCCTAGATGGCAACAGAGTGGAGAGTGAGCTGAATATCCTGCTATGAAGCAGACCCACAGTAATACAACAGGGCTACCACTAGGTGGCAGCGGATTAGTCAGAGAGCCAAGTCAATACCAGAAGATAACGCAGTATCAAAGGGAAAACCAAAGAGCAGAGTCAGACGGAAGCAAAAGGGTCAGTACCGGTCAGTAGCAGACATTCCAGAAGGAGGAGAAGGAATGAGGTCAGAGCCAAGCTAAAGTCAATACCGGGGAATCGAAACACACAGGGGATAAAGGAGCAGAGACAGGTAGGTGGAAGGTCAACAGACACGGGTCGGGTCAGATAAATGCAGCAGGACAGATCAGGAACTCACCAGAGCCAGCTAGCACACCGAAGGCAAGCAATATAACTGGAACTGCACACAGGTGGCAGCACCAAGATATAGCAGACTGGATATGGCAACAAGGCAGGGAAAGTTAACCCCTGACATGATCATACCGGGAAAGGAAAGACAAAACCAAAACCCGGCCTGGACCATGACATAAATACATTTTTTTTATTTTATTATTTTTCACCTACTTAAGGGGGTGATAAAGGGGGGTTTGATTTACTATTTTTTATTTTGATCACTGCCTCTTCAAAGGGGTTATTGGAGCGCCTCCTTCTAATTTTCTGGCATCTCTTGCACTTAGTGCATTCACTTTACCAGTCTAGGAGACCCATCCCTTAGTATTGGAAAAAAATGCTTTTCTGAGGCTCCATCTTCTAGTTCAGGGAACATTTTTGTAAACTAAAAGAGCCAGTGGCTTCTATTAGTATAAGATCCAGTGTCTTATTGTGGGCCGTCGGGTGTGGAAATGAGTGACCTTGTTCAGAAAACATTCGCCAATCTCAAACTCAGCACGAACATTGCACATTTGGATTAGTGTTCGGATTCCGTAGCTTTATTCCTAAAAATCGTCAAAAGTCAACAAAAGTTCGGTAAATGACTGAGTGCTCTTTCAGACATCAGTGTTTCCGGTAGCAGCATGGACCACAAAATGTCCCACAAATGTGCACACTGATGTCACACTGATAACATCCCTGTGTCATCAGTGTGACATGTGCCAGGGCCTGGAAATCAGCGGAACTGTTCGCGCTGTTCCCCTGCAATGAGTGCTGAAGAAGACAGCTCACATCACTGTCCCCTGTCCGCTGCTAGCAGGGGACAATGTTGAGAGTTGTATTCACCTGCCAACAGTCGCCGCCTGCGCTATAAATAAATAAATATGTAAAAATAAATAATGTGGGGTTCCCCTGTATTTTTGATAACCAGCCAGACAAACTGATAGCTGCGGGCTGGAACCTGCAGCTGTCAGCATTAGCAAGGTTGGTTATCAAGAATAAAGAAATCCCCACATCATATTTTTTAATTATTTAAATAAATTATTTAAAATAAACTGCATGGAGACCCCCAATTTTTAAAAACCAGAGAAGTAAAAGTAGACAGCTGGGGGCTGGTATTCTCAGACTGGTAAGGGGCAAGGATATTGTTCCCCTTAGCCTAAAAATAGCAGCCTGCAACCACCCCAAGGTGCGTCTATTAGATGTACCAATTGTGGCGCTTTGCCCAGCTCTTCCCACTTGCCCTGTGTTGGTGGCAAGTGGGGGTCATATTTTTGGGGTAGATGTCACCTTTGTATTGCCTTTTGACATCAAGCCCTCAGATTAGTAAGGAGAGGTACACTCCCTGACAGAAGTTATGTCGCTTATCCTTGTTATGTAAATAAAAGCTTATAACCTGACATTAAATTCATCCATTGGTTGTATAAATTATTCTTTTGAAAGCTGAAACCCTCCGAAATGTGGTTTAGGTTAAGAAAATAAATTGGCATCAATGCAGAAATATTGATCAGTTAATGGACACAGAATGGTCAGATTTAGGCAAGACAAAAGTTTTGTCACCCACAGACAGTATGTGATATTCAAACAAAAAAATTAACTTAAAATACAAATATATGTTGCGTAATATTGGTGAATGAATTTGTGGTGCTCTTAGAGTCATATTTAATATTTTGTGTGACTTCCAGGAGCTTGAAGGTCTGCATTCATGCAGTTCATCAATGATTTATACAATGTATTAATGAGGTTGTCAGGAATAGCAAAGAATGCAGTCTTACATGCCTCCCAGAGTTCATCTAGATTCTTTGGTTTTGTCTTCCAAGCTTCCTCTTTCATCCTACCCCAAACATGCTCAATGATGTTCATGTCTGGTGACTGAGCTGGCCAGTCCTTGAGCACCTTGATCTTTTTTGCCTGGAAGAACTTAGTTGCAGAGATAGATGTATGAGATGGAGCATCATCCTTCTGCAGAATTTGACCCCTTTTATAATTTGGAATATGAGAGGTAGCTAGCTAATGCTTCTTGATATTTTAGGTTATTGATATTGCCTTCCACCGTGAAAATGTTCCGTACACCCCCATACTGAATGTAACCCCAGACCATGATCTTTCCACCACCACATTTAACTGTTTTTTGGGTGTATTTTGGATCCATACGGGCTCCAGTAGGTCTCCTGCAGTATTTGCAGCGGCTAAGGTGTAATTCTACTGAAGATTCATCAGAGAAATCCACCTTCCGCCACTTTTCCAGCATCCATCTGTTTAGCAGGCTGTGGGACTTTGCAAATGCCACACAGTTTTGTATATGCCTTTTGTTTAGTGCTGGCTTCTGGGCACTGATTCGACCATGGAGGCCATTTCGACACAGAATCCTACAAACTGTTCCAGTTGACACAGGGACTTGAGGTGACCAGGCCTGTTGGAGCTCTGCTGCAGTGGAGGAGGGGCTTGCTTTGGATTTTCTAACCAACAAACATTCCTCCTGAGCAGTTGTCTTGCGGGTCTGCCGGACCTGGCCTTGTCACACATCTCCAGTCTCTTCAAATTTTTTTTAATTCTTTGTACTTGATGCTGAGACTCATTAAAGGTGCCAGCCACCTCTTCAGTGGATCTGGTCTTCAGCCTCTTGATAATCCAGGCTGGATTTTTGGCATGTTGTCAGAGCTCAAGTAGCAGTTCTCGTGAAGGTCTGGGGTGGTGGGTTTCTTTTTATACACACACACTAATTAACAATCATTTACTGAGCACAGGTGAGGATGTAAACTAGGATTGGGTGCATTATATGACCAGGCGACAAAACTTTTGTCTTGCCAAAATCTGACCATTCTGTGTCCATTAACTGATCAATATTTCTGCATTGATGCCAATTTATTTTCTTAAACCACATTTCGGAGGGTTTCATCTTTCAAAAGAATAATTTATACAACCAATGGATGAATTTAGCGTTACGTTATAAACTTTTATTTACATAACATGGATAAGCGACATAACTTCTGTCAGGGAGTGTAACTATAAGACGCCCCATTACTAATCCTAAAGTTATATTGTAAATAAACACACAGCCAGAATAAAGTCCTTTAATCAAAAGACTGGCACAGACTCCTTTAATGAATCTAAATTAAACCATACTCATGTCATCACCCAATCAACTGAAGCCATGGTCTCCTGTATTAAAACAAAAACAAAAATAAAAAACAACCATATCCCTCACCTGTCTCTGTGCAATGCCATAATCCATGTCTGGGGATATACAATTTTCACCCTGGATGGTGCCAAGATGCGACTCTCCAGACAGAGAAATGAGCTGCTGCAATCACAGCCTCAGTGACTAGCGGTTATGCCATCAAGGTTAACGCTGGTCACAGAGGCTGCGCTCTCAGCTGGGCCCTTGAACTGCAGGACCTCGATGAGATTAGCACTGCACCGTGAGTCTTTTTCTCACTGTGCTAGCGGTGATCTCACCAAGGTCACCTAGGCATGACCTAGGATGCAAACCCATCTTTATGACACTGCGCACTACATTGTGACCTAAAATCCTTTGGGAATCTTCACTTTTCATGATGCCTTGAACACAGTCAAGGCACCCAGTGTCAGAGGCAGCAAAACACCCCCAATATATCTTTTAACCTTCAACATATTTTATTGTAACTACTGTGTTATGTTATTTGTAGGTCTCATTCCATTTACAGTAAACAGTAAAATGATGGGCTTTACCAAAAACCTCTATCTTAGTCTCATCTGTCTACAACATGCCTGCTGGCCCTTTAAATATAGTGGATGCTGCCTGCTTGCCCTCCAAGTTTTAGACTTTACAGTATTAATACAAACAAGAGTATTTGCCCACCTCAGATGTATAAATTATGTGGCAGTAGCAATACACAGCTATACAAAACATAGCTGGCTGCTGGCCCTCCAAAAATGTTTAGTGAGGGTTAGCAGCTTGCCCTCTAATACTGTTGAGTGAGGGCATCTAACAATAGTGATGGCTGACTGCTGGCCCTCTAACAATAGTAAGGGCCATCTGATGGCCCTCTACAATTTATGAGTGCCGCCTAATGGCCCTGAAAAAAAATTTGTGACTTTCAGAGTCCTTCCTTCATAAATTAAACAGGATGTTTCTTATCATGTCTCACACAGCACATGGACAAATAAGGTGGTAAAACATTAACCCCTTTCTGACCTCAGACGGGATAGTACATCCGAGGTCAGAAGCCCTGCTTTGATGCGGGCTCCGGTGGTGAGCCCGCATCAAAGCCGGGACATGTCAGCTGTTTTCAACAGCTGACATATGCCCGCAATAGCGGCGGTGAAATCGCGATTCACCCGCCACTATTAACTAGTTAAATGCCGCTGTCAAATGCAGACAGCGGCATTTAACTACCGCTTCCGGCCGCGCGGCCGGAAATGCGTGCATCGCCGACCCCCATCACATGATCAGGGGTCAGCGATGCTTCTGCATTGTAACCATAGAAGTCCTTGAGACCTCTATGGTTACTGATCCCCGGCAGCTGTGAGCGCCACCCTGTGATCGGCGCTCATAGCACACCTGCATTTCTGCTGCATAGCAGCGATCTGATGATCGCTGCTATGTAGCAGAGCCGATCTAGTTGTGCCAGCTTCTAGCCTCCCATGGAGGCTATTGAATCATGGCAAAAGTTAAAAAAAAGTAAAAAAAGTGAAAAAAATAAAAAAAATATAAAAGATTAAATCACCCCCCTTTCGCCCCATTCAAAATAAAAAAATCAAACCTACACATATTTGGTATCACCGCGTTCAGAATCACCCGATCTATCAATAAAAAGAAAGCATTAACCTGATCACTAAACGGCGTAGCGAGAAAAAAAATCGAAATGCCAGAATTACCTTTTTTTATTTGCCATGACATTGCATTAAAATGCAATGACGAGCGATCAAAAGAATGTATCTGCACTAAAGTGGTATCAATAAAAACGTCAGCTTGGAACGCAAAAAATAAGCCCTCAACCAACCCCAGATCACGAAAAATGGAGACGCTACGGGTATCGGAAAATGGCGCAATTTTTTTTTTTTTTTTTTTTTTAGCAAAGTTTGGAATTTTTTTTCACCACTTAGGTAAAACGTAACAGTCATGTTTGGTGTCTACGAACTCGTAATGACCTAGAGAATCATAATATCAGGTAAGTTTTAGCATTTAGGGAACCTAGCAAAAAAAGCCAAACAAAAAGCAAATGTGGGATTGCACTTTTTTTGCAATTTCACCACACTTGGAATTTTTTTCCCGTTTTCTAGTACACGACATGCTAAAACCAATGATGTTGTTCAAAACTACAACTCATCTTGCAAAAAATAAGCCCTCACATGGCCATATTGACAGAAAAATAGAAAAGTTATGGCTGTGGGAAGGAGGGGAGCGAAAAACGAACACGGAAAAACGGAAAATCCCAAGGTCATGAAGGGGTTTTAAAATTACATTTCCTCATTGATTTTTTTTCACTGTTGAAAGCAATGCAAAAGTGCGAAAATGCAGCAAAAACACTGCATGTGAACATAGCCCAAGGTATGGAGAAACATTTTTTCTCTAATTTATTTTGCCTTATATACATTGTCCTGGAAAGAATGTTTCTTAACTTTTTTTTTTATAGTAAAATCCATTTTATCTTCGCTTTTGTATGTTCTATTGTCAGTTCGTAAAAGTTACGTAAAACTCTGAAAGCATTGTTCCTAGAAGCAAGCTGGGATGCAGAGATGCTTCCAGGGGTCTTCCCCATGCTGTTACCATGCCATTTCAGAGCTGTTTCTGAATTGATCAACTTTTAGACCCCTCCAGACCTCGGGTAGAAGGCCGCCATTAAAAGGCTCTAGTTTCCCATTGTCTTCCACTAGACTCGTTACTCAGGTCTATCACCCGAGCATTACGATTTACTCAACTCAAGTAACAAGCACCCAAGCATTTTAGTGCTCGCTCATCACTAGTAAGAAATTCCAATTAATGAACCCCAGGTATCTGTCACGATATGGTATTAAATATCATAAGTAGTTCTCTTGCTAGCCTGCGTGGGCTAAGCCACCCTTCTTGGAGTGATGCTGCAACAGTTTGTAGCTTCAAATTCCTTCCCTTTCACTCAGCCAAGAGCTGCTTTGCCAATGTAGATGGGGCAGGAAGAGTTTATTACCTCTAGCTCAGAGAGCCGAAGTATTTACGACCGGCATTCTTGCAGTGGAAAGTGACAGGCTAGAACTGGATTCTAACTTTCCAGAAATGCATGGAAGTCCTTTGTCTTGTTTTGTTAAGATATTACACAACCCGTTTACGTAAAAAACACGAAAATATATATTCTTTACACCCGTCGGTGGATCTATTTACCACGTAAAACCTGAGCTTCTAACTCCGTCTGGTAAAGAAGTAGGATTTTCTCTGTAAATATGTATCCCAGATAGGACATATTTGATCTCATGAGAATGCTCACGTTAATCTGAGATGAATGCTAGGTTTGTTATGACTCTGACATGTTTTGTAGTGAAGTTATAGAAATCAGAGAAAATAGTTTAAAGTTTACCCAGAATGTAGAGAGAGGAGGGTCTGGATAAGCCAGCCTTTCTGTGATGTCACAGCCTTAAAGTTTTAAGTTTGTGGCAGGCTCCCCAGCTCAGTCTTCTGCTTGATTTCTTCTTCTGGACTTCTTGTCTTCTCCTGAAGCCAGCAGCACGTCCAAATGAGCTGGGACGTATGGTTGCCTGCCATGCTTTGAACATGTGAGTGTTATCTTTTCTCCTTTATTCCCTTTATGTTATAATTACCCGTGTACATATTTGCAATTGTCTCATTTGTAACATCTTTATAAAATATTTTTGATAAAGCACTGCCTAATTTTTATGGAATATAATATTTAATATTAGTTCGTTCTCCTGTTCTAAACCGTACCCTAAGTCTTCTGAAGGGTAATACGCTACTGTTACTGTTGTGTTGGGTTAGCTTCGGACCCGTTTAATCGAAGCTGGTGGCAGTGATACCGATAGTGTGCAGACTTTTGGGTGATGCTGAAGCGGCTGCGGGGTTGATAATTATTGTTCCTGCCTGAGTGGGAGTAGTTTATCGCGTCGCTGCAGCGTGCCCAATAGCCAGTACATAGCAGGCAGCCTTTCTGGCGACTAATTACCCAGAGTGCAGTACCTAATCTGACCTGAGAGTAAGGGGGGCGCCAGAGAGCTGCAAGTGTTAAGTGGAACTGTAAGCGGGATATACATAAATCCCTGCAGTTTGTGGTATATTGAAAGCAGTGGGATACCTAGAATAAGCCCCTGCTGTAAACTAAGAGGTCAATAGCCTTGTGTGTGTTTTCTCATCACATTGTTAGCAGTGGAGGGATAACTAAGATAAGCCCCCCTGCACATGTGATAGCCATCTGTTGGCCCAAAGCCACCCCGACCCGTGACGTAGGGGTGACGGTCACGGTGTGAATTGTGACAAATTGGTGGCAGCGGTCAGGGGAATCCTGACATTTGGTGGCAGCGGTGGGATATTAGAGCATTAGTGATTTGGTTTGAGCAATCATTCCTCTCACTAAAAACTTGCAGAAAGTTCTTGCAAGGACTCTGCGCAAATAATTTTGGAGAACGAACTCGGTGTTTTTTAGTTGTGAGACAATTGCGTACTGGTAATTATCCCCTCCCTTCTCTTCGTTATTCTATCCTATCTTTTATTTGGCAACCATGGCTGCGAAAGGGGAAGCCTGGTACAACCAGCAGAAGAAGGACATTCTTGCTGGGATATGCATGTACCATGGCCTGAACCCCCAGGACAAGTCCAAGGCTCAAATGGTCGCTGACCTGGTGCAATTCGAAGCCGACCAAGCCAGGTCACAGAGCCCAAAGGCCGCAGAAGCCAGCACCAGCGAACATGGTGCTGCAGCAGAGGTCCAACCACTGAATGCTGGCCCTGTTAGCAATCCGGGCGAATTGGACCCCCACCTGCAGGCGGCCTTGAAAGAATTCCCCACTGACGACCATGAGGGACGTTAGCAGCTGATTCAGCAATACCGGCAGGAGGCCCACCAAGCCGAGAGAGAGGCCCGAGCTGAGAGAGAGGCCCAGCGAGCCGAACGGGAGGCTGAGAGAGCCGAGTGCCAAGCCCAGCGAGAACATGAACTGGAGATGCTCCGGCAGGAAGGGATGCCCTCCACCGCTCAGAGATGTGAGCCCAGCAGCGCTCAGATACCTAAGCCCCGGCCCGATCACTTCCCTGTTATGGAGAAGGACGGAGACCTGGACACGTTTCTGCGGGCCTTTGAGAAAGCCTGCAGACAGTACCGGCTGCCTACAGATGAATGGGCACGATACCTGACACCAGGGCTGAGAGGCAAAGCTCTGGAGGCGTTTGCTGCCCTCCCTCAAGAACAAAATGGTGACTATGAGGCCATCAAGCAGGCTCTGATAGCCAAGTACCAGCTTACACCCGAGGTGTACCGTAGAAAGTTCCGGACCCTCCAACGTGGCCCACACGACAGTTACAGTGATGTGGTGCATGGACTGGGGACCCACTTTGACCAGTGGACCCAAGGACTGTCAGTGACCACCTTTGCACAGCTGTGAGACCTGATGATCAAAGACCAGTTCTTTCATCTTTGCCCAGCTGAGGTGCGACAGTTCGTGATGGACAGAGAACCCAAAGACGTGACGAAAGCAGCGCAGGTTGCCGATGCCTATGAGGCCAACCGTAGATCGGAAGTGCGGAAGCCAGTCACCACCAGCTGGAGAGGGGGTAAGCCTGCAACCAACGCCAGTATCCCTGCCAGCCAACACACCAGAGGTCCTGGCCCCGTGGCCAACAGCACCAGACCTACCACCGAACCTCGCAAGTGTTTCACCTGCCATCAGACTGGTCATATCAGTCCCTCCTGCCCAACCAAACAGAAGAACACCCCAGCCAAGGCCCCAGGGCCTAATGCAGCAGTTCTTTTGGTGGGTGGTGTGGTTGGGAGGGTGTGTGACAACGTACAGCACGCCACTGTGGGAGGCCATGTTGCTACAGGACTCAAGGACACCGGGGCTGAACGAACCCTCATCCGACCCGAACTGGCGGCCCCTGAAGAAATCATTCCGGGGAAAACCCTAACTGTCACTGGGATTGGGGGCATCAGCTGTCCCTTACCGATGGCCTGGGTTTTTATTGATTGGGGTGCCGGGAGCGGGGTGAAGGAAGTGGGGCTGTCTGATAATTTGCCCACTGATGTTTTGTTGGGGACTGATTTGGGGAGGATGGTTGCAAACTACGTCCCTGACACCCCTCCCCAATCTACTAATGAGGGTAAAGTTAACCCTGATGATGATGATGATGGGAAATCGCATGTGTTACCTGACCATGCTTTATCTTGTAATGATGCATCTATTAACCATTTTTTTCCTAGGATTGATGGTGAAAATGTTGTACCTGTGCCAGCTGAACCTGATAATGATTTTTCTGTGAAGGTTGATGTGTCCATAGGTACAGGCGTGGCCAGCCACGTCACTCTGCGGAGTGAGACGGCTGAGGAACCCCTAACAGGGGCAAGTGTCGGTGCTACAGGAAATGGGGAGATGCATGGGAACCGTGAGGAAGGTGATGCCATGAAAGTGACCAGTGCCACCGAGGAAGGTAACTGGCCCATAAGTAGCACTGCCCCTGGAGTGTTGGGGGTGGATGGGGAGGTAGAGCCCATAGCAGCGCCGGCTGATGGGTCTGAAGAAACCCCCGGGGAGACAGCCTACGTAGCTGCTGTCACCCGCAGTCAGAGTGCCCGGAACGCAGATAACTGTCTGCCTTCCGGACCCTCCTCAGTCATCACTGTGACTGAACCAGAGGTGGACCCAGAGCAGGTCCAAGAGGGTTCCCGTGGGGAAGGGACCCTGACGTCGCTTCTGGCTTCCCCTAGCCAGGAGTTTCAGGCCGCTCTGCACACAGATGCGAGCCTAGAGAGTTTGAGACAACTCGCCGGGACGCGCTTCTCCGAGACTGATAAGGAGAAGGTGTTCTGGGAACAAGGAAGGTTGTACCGGGAGACAGTACCCGGAGAATCACAAAAGGAGTGGTTGAGGGAAAGACAACTGGTCGTCCCACAGCAATTCCGGGGTGAGTTGTTGCGGATTGCCCATGAGATCCCGCTAGCTGGACACTTTGGGATCAGCAAAACTAAGGCCCAGCTGTCTCAACACTTCTATTGGCCTAAGATGGGGACAGATGTGTCGAACTACTGGCGCTCCTGTATCACTTGTCAAAGAGTGGGGAAGGCGGGGCCTGCTCTTTAAGCTCCCATGATCCCTTTGCCAGTGATAGAAGAGCCTTTCCAGAGGATCGCGGTGGACATTGTGGGCCCGCTGGCCGTCCCCAGCAGCTCTGGAAAGAAATACATCCTTACTGTGGTAGACTATGCTACCCGGTACCCAGAGGCAGTAGCTCTGTCGTCAACTAGGGCAGATAAGGTGGCGGATGCCCTGTTGGCCATCTTTTCACGTGTAGGGTTTCCCAGGGAAATGCTTACTGATCAAGGGACCCAATTTATGTCTCGCCTAATGGAGGCTCTCTGTAAGAGAATGCAGGTGAAGCACCTGGTATCGAGTGCGTATCACCCACAGACCAATAGCTTGTGTGAACGCTTCAATGGTACCCTCAAACAGATGCAACGCATGCTGGTTGAGACTCAAGGGCGCGACTGGGAGCGGTACCTCCCACACCTGCTGTTCGCTTACCGAGAGGTTCCGCAGGCCTCAACGGGGTTCTCCCCCTTCGAGCTCCTGTACGGCAGGCGAGTCCGGGGACCCCTTGGGTTGGTAAGAGAATCCTGGGAAGAGGAGCCGAACCCTTCTAAAGTGTCCATAGTGGAGTATGTCATGCGCTTCCGTGACAAGATGCAGACCTTGACGCAGTTGGTGCATGACAACATGACGCAGGCTCAGGCTGATCAGAAGCACTGGTATGACCAGAACGCCCGGGAGCGGACCTACCACGTGGGTCAAAAGGTGTGGGTGCTGGTCCCCGTACCAACGGATAAGCTTCAGGCAGCCTGGGAGGGCCCGTACGTCGTCCACCAACAGCTCAACCCGGTCACTTACATGGTCACGCTTGACCACGCTCTGGGTAGGCAAAAGGCCTTTCACGTCAACATGATGAAGGCTCATCACGAACGTGAACCTTTCGTCCTACCGGTCTGCAGCTTGCCCGAAGACGGTGAGGAAGACACCCTCCTGGACATGCTGGCCCAAGCCAAGGCCAATGGGTCCATCGAGGACGTGGAGGTAAGCGCCTCGTTAACTGAACCCCAGCGGTTGCAGTTGCAAACCACACTGGAACCCTTCCGGGTCGTGTTCTCCAACCGACCTGGGAGGACTGAGTTAGCCGTCCATGAGGTGGATACCGGGAATCACGCCCCACTACGGCGAACACCCTATCGAATCTCTGACCAGGTGCAGCAGATTATGCACCAAGAGATCGATGAGATGTTACAACTGGTGGTGATTCGACGGTCAAAGAGCATGTGGGCATCACCTGTAGTTCTCGAGCCAAAGAAGGACCGGACCACCCGGTTCTGCGTGGACTACAGGGGGCTCAACACCATCACAGCCTCCGACGCGCACCCAATGCCGCGCATCGAGGAGCTGCTGGATAAGTTAGCTGGCGCAGATTACCTAACAATAATGGATCTGAGTAGAGGATACTGGCAGATTCCCCTGAGCCCCGAGGCGCAGGAGAAGTCCGCCTTTATCACGCCCTTCGAACTGTACGAGTCCACGGTCATGCCCTTCGGCATGAAGAATGCCCCTGCCACTTTCCAGCGGATGGTCAATCTCCTGCTTCAGGGACTGGAGAAGTACGCAGTGGCGTACTTGGATGACATTGCCATCTTCAGTTTCTCCTGGGAGGAAAACCTGCAGCATCTCGAGGAGGTGCTCAGGCGAATTCACCAAGCAGGACTGACTATCAAGCTCGGAAAGTGCCAGATGGGCATGAGGGAGGTTCACTACCTGGGGCACCGGGTAGGCGGGAACACCCTGAAGCCAGAGCCTGACAAAGTGGGAGTGATCGTGAACTGGCCCACTCCCGTGACCAAGAAACAGGTGATGTCCTTCTTGGGCACTGCAGGGTACTATAGGCGCTTCGTACAGCACTATAGTAGCCTGGCAAAACCTTTGACAGACCTCACCAGGAAGAAGCTACCCCACATCGTCAACTGGATAGATGGCTGTGAGGGGGCCTTCCAGGCGTTGAAAACCGCACTGTGCAATGCCCCTGTGTTGAAAGCAGTCGACAGCATTCGACCGTTTTTGGTGCAGACCGACACCAGCGAGTTTGGCCTTGGTGCTGTGCTCAGCCAGGTTGACTCGGAGGACCAAGAGCACCCCGTGTTATACCTGAGCCGGAAGCTTTTGCCGAGGGAAGTGGCCTACTCCACCATCGAGAAGGAGTGCCTGGCCATAGTCTGGGCCCTGCAGCGCTTGCAGCCCTACTTGTACGGTCGCCCCTTCACTGTGGTGACCGACCACAACCCTCTGCGCTGGCTAAACGCCATGTGTGGAACTACGCTGGAGCCTTGCCCTTCAACAGTTTGACTTCACCATTGAACACAAAACTGGCAAAGAGCATGGGAATGCAGATGGACTCTCCCGCCAGGGTGAACCTACTGAGGTGCCCATGGAGGCATACCTTGGGGTACTGCCTCACTAGCACACACCAAAAGGGGGAGGTGTCACGATATGGTATGAAATATCATAAGTAGTTCTCTTGCTAGCCTGCGTGGGCTAAGCCCCCCTTCTTGGAGTGATGCTGCAACAGTTTGTAGCTTCAAATTCCTTCCCTTTCACTCAGCCAAGAGCTGCTTTGCCAATGTAGATGGGGGAGGAAGAGTTTATTACCTCTAGCTCAGAGAGCCGAAGTATTTACGACCGGCATTCTTGCAGTAGAAAGTGACAGGCTAGAACTGGATTCTAACTTTCCAGAAATGCATGGAAGTCCTTTGTCTTGTTTTGTTAAGATATTACACAACCCGTTTACGTAAAAAACAGGAAAATATATATTCTTTACACCCCTCGGTGGATCTATTTACCACGTAAAACCTGAGCTTCTAACTCCGTCTGGTAAAGAAGTAGGGTTTTCTCTGTAAATATGTATCCCAGATAGGACATATTTGATCTCATCAGAATGCTCACGTTAATCCGAGATGAATGCTAGGTTTGTTATGACTCTGACATGTTTTGTAGTGAAGTTATAGAAATCAGAGAAAATAGTTTAAAGTTTACCCAGAATGTAGAGAGAGAAGGGTCTGGATAAGCCAGCCTTTCTGTGATGTCACAGCCTTAAAGTTTTAAGTTTGTGGCAGGCTCCCCAGCTCAGCCTTCTGCTTGATTTCTTCTTCTGGACTTCTTGTCTTCTCCTGAAGCCAGCAGCACGTCCAAATGAGCTGGGACATATGGTTGCCTGCCATGCTTTGAACATGTGAGTGTTATCTTTTCTCCTTTATTCCCTTTATGTTATAATTACCCGTGTACATATTTGCAATTGTCTCATTTGTAACATCTTTATAAAATATTTTTGATAAAGCACTGCCTAATTTTTATGGAATATAATATTTAATATTAGTTCGTTCTCCTGTTCTAAACCGTACCCTAAGTCTTCTGAAGGGTAATACGCTACTGTTACTGTTGTGTTGGGTTAGCTTCGGACCCGTTTAATCGAAGCTGGTGGCAGTGATACCGATAGTGTGCAGACTTTTGGGTGATGCTGAAGCGGCTGCGGGGATGATAATTATTGTTCCTGCCTGAGTGGGAGTAGTTTATCGCGTCGCTGCAGCGTGCCCAATAGCCAATACATAGCAGGCAGCCTTTCTGGCGACTAATTACCCAGGGTGCAGTACCTAATCTGACCTGAGAGTAAGGGGGGCGCCAGAGAGCTGCAAGTGTTAAGTGGAACTGTAAGCGGGATATACATAAATCCCTGCAGTTTGTGGTATATTGAAAGCAGTGGGATACCTAGAATAAGCCCCTGCTGTAAACTAAGAGGTCAATAGCCTTGTGTGTGTTTTCTCATCACATTGTTAGCAGTGGAGGGATAACTAAGATAAGCCCCCCTGCACATGTGATAGCCGTCTGTTGGCCCAAAGCCACCCCGACCCGTGACGTAGGGGTGATGGTCATGGTTTAACTTCTTTTTATCTTTTGATTTTGTCAGCTTAATTGATACAGATATGTATATTTAGTATTTGTAAAAGAAAATTCTGTCTGATGTTCTGTGGTATGTCTTAAATAATAATATAAACTTTTGCATGATATTTTTTAGAAATTATTGGTTGAAATAATGCATAGAAACATGGAAATATGTATATAAGTTAAACCTATATAAAGATATAGGTTTAACTTATATACATATTTCCATGTTTCTATGCATTATTTCAACCAATAATTTCTAAAATATATCATGCAAAAGTTTATTTCAAACACATGTAATAACTTATTTATGTTGCTTCACAAAACAATTTTGTGCAACCCAAACTGTTATACATGCATATGTGAATGTTTTCTTTTAGTTTTACTTCCACATAGTGTGTGCGTGAGTGGTCTGTGTGAGAAAGCCATGATTTAGTATTTTCTATCCCATCCCCATTATTATAATCATGGCTTAATGTGGTTTTCCTTATCAGATCTTAACTTCCTGTAAAATTTGTGAGGAAAGGTGCAGAAAAATATGCGAAGCCCTTTTATCCTGCATACCATTTTGTAAATCTGCTTTTGTGAACAAAATATGTCATACTATAAGGGGAAGCAAGTCACTTTGATACTCTGTAAGATTGAGTTAAACATTCCGATTAAAATATTTCTTTTATAAAGTAACGATCCTTACCTGAAGATGAAATAATAATGAACTATTGACATTGGTAAACTAATATCACAATACTTTATAAGTAACAAAAAAAGAAACAAAAGAAACAAAGCAAAAAAACAACAACCATTAATGATGGGCGAGCACTAGAAATGCTCGGGTGCTCATTGCTCGGGTAAGTGTATGGGAAATTCGAGTATTTTTACCGCGCTCCCCCAGGGGTCCTATTAAGGTCTAAAAACGTCTGAAAATGATGGAAACACTGCACAAGTGACACAGGAACATCATGGGGATCGCCCAAGGAAGCATTTCTTACTCCCAGGTCACAGCTGTAAGCAATGTTGTTAGAGTTCCACCCTATTTTTACTGGTGCACCAAAAAACATACAAAAATGAAACCAAAATGGATTTTGCTGAGAAATATGTTAAGGTACATCCTTTCCAGGGTAATGACTTGTATATAAGGCAAAATAATGAACCCCAGACCAAAATGTTCCTCCACCACTTGAGCTATGTTCACACGCAGCGTTTTTGATGCATTTTTCAACTTTAACATTGCTTTCAACCTATACAAATGCATTCACTGGGAAAGGAAATGTCATTGTAACATTTAACAACCCTAGCTGGCCATGAGGTGTGTGACACATAAGGAGACACATCTTGTTTCATTTCTGAAGGAGGGACTCTTAAAGTCACAAAGCCTATTTTTAGAGGGGCATCAGGCGGCATTAATATTCTTAACCCCTTAACCAACAAGGGTGCTTTGCATGTTAATGACTGGGCCAATTTTTACAATTCTGATCATTGTCCCTTTAGGAGGTTATAACTCTGGAACGCTTCAATGGATCCTGATGATTCTGACTTTGTTTTCTTGAGACATATTGTACTTCATATGATAGTGGTAAAATTTCTTTGATATTACCTGCATTTATTTGTGAAAAAAAACGGAAATTTGGAGAAAATTTTGAAAATTTCACAATTTTCCAAATTTGAATTTGTATGCCCTTAAATCACAGAGGTACAGTACAGACCAAAAGTTTGGACATACCTTCTCAATTAAAGATTTTTCTGTATTTTCATGACTATTAAAATTGTACATTCACACTAAAGGCATCAAAACTATGAACTAACACATCCGGAATTACATACCTAACAAAAAAGTGTGAAACAACTGAAAATATGTCTTTTATTCTAGGTTCTTCAAAGTAGTCACCTTTTGCTTTGATGACTGCTTTGCACACTCTTGGCATTCTCTTGATGAGCTTCAAGAGGTAGTCACCGGGAATGGTCTTCCAACAATCTTGAAAGAGTTCCCAGAGATGCTTAACACTTTTTGGCCCTTTTGCCTTGACTCTGCGGTCCAGCTCACCCCAAACCAGCTCGATTGGGTGCAGGTCTGGTGACTGTGGAGGCCAGGTCATCTGGCGTAGCCTCCCATCACTCTCCGTCTTGGACAAATAGCCCTTACACAGGCTGGAGGTGTGTTTGGGGTCATTGTACTGTTGAAAAATAAATGATGGTCCAACTAAATGCAAATCGTATGGAATAGCATGCCGCTGCAAGATGCTGTGGTAGCCATGCTGGATCAGTATGCCTTCAATTTTGAATAAATCCCCAACAGTGTCACCAGAAAAGCACCCCCACACCATCACACCTCCTCCTCCATGCTTCACGGTGTGACCCAGGCATGTAGAGTCCATCCGTACATATTTTCTGCGTCGCACAAAGACACGGTGGTTGGAACCAAAGATCTCAAATTTGGACTCATCAGACCAAAGCATAGATTTCCACTGGTCTAATGTCCATTCCTTGTGTTCTTTAACCCAAACAGGTCTCTTCTGCTTGTTGCCTGTCCTTAGCAGTGGTTTCCTAGTAGCTATTTTACCATGAAGGCCTGCTGCACAAAGTCTCCTCTTAACAGTTGTTGTAGAGATGTGTCTGCTGCTAGAACTCTGTGTGGCATTGACCTGCTCTCTAATCTGAGCTGCTGTTAACCTGCGATTTCTGGGGCTGGTGACTCGCATAAACTTATCCTCAGAAGCAGAGGTGACTCTTGGTCTTCCTTTCCGGGGGCGGTCCTCATGTCAGCAGGTTTCTTTGTAGCTCTTGGTGGTTTTTGCCACTGCACTTGGGGACACTTTCAAAGTTTTCCCAATTTTTTTCAGAATGACTGACCTTCATTTCTTAAAGTAATGATGGCCACTCGTTTTTCTTTATTTAGATGCATTTTTCTTGCCATAATACAAATTCTAACAGTCTATTCAGTAGGACTATCAGTTGTGTATCATCCAGACGTCTGCACAACAAAACTGATGGTTCCAACCCCATTTATAAGGCAATGAATCCCACTTATTAAACCTGACAGGGCACATCTGTGAAGTGAAGACCATTGCCGGTGACTACCTCTTGAAGCTCATCAAGAGAATGCCAAGAGTGTGCAAAGCAGTCATCAAATCAAACGGTGACTACTTTGAAGAACCTAGAATATAAGTCATAATTTCAGTTGTTTAACACTTTTTTATTAAGTATATTATTCCAGATGTGTTAATTCATAGTTTTGATGCCTTCAGTGTGAATGTACAATTTAAATAGTCATGAAAATACAGAAAAATCTTTAAATGAGAAGGTGTGTCCAAACTTTTGGTCTGTACTGTATGTCAGACAAAATACTTAATAAGTAACATTTCCCACATGTCTACTTTACAAAAGCACAATTTTGGAACCAAATTTAATTTTTTGTTAGGGAGTTATAAGGGTTAAAAGTTGACCAGCAATTTCTCATTTTTACAACACCATTTTTTTTAGGGACCACATCACATTTGAAGTCACTTTGAGGGGTCTATCTGATAGAAAATACCCAAGTGTGACACTATTCTATAAACTGCACCCCTCACGGTACTCAAATCCACATTTAAGAAGTTTATTAACCCTTCAGGTGTTTCACAGGAATTTTTGGAATGTTTAAAAAAAATGAACATTTAACCTTTTTCACAAAAAATGTACTTCAGGTCCAATTTGTTTTATTTTACCAAGGGTAACAGAAGAAATTGGACCACAAAAATCATTGTACAATTTGTCCTGAGTATGCTGATACCCCATATGTGGGGGTAAACCACTGTTTGGGCGCATGGCAGAGCTCGGAAGAGAAGGAGCGCCATTTTACTTTTCAATGCAAAATTGACTGGAATTGAGATAGGACGCCATGTCGCGTTTGGAGAATCCCTGATGTGCCTAAACATTGAAACCCACCACAAGTGACAACATTATTGGAAGTAGACCCCCTAAGGAACTTATCTAGATGCATTGTGAGCACTTTGACCCACCAAGTGCGTCGCAGAAGTTTATAATGTAGAGCAGTAAAAATTATAAATCATTTTTTTTCACAAAATTTATATTTCGCCCCCAATTTTTTATTTTCCCAAGGGTAACAGGAGAAAATGGACCCCAAAAGTTGTTTTCCAATTTGTCCTGAATATGCTGATATCTCATATGTGAGGGAGAACCACCCTTTGGGCGCATGGCGGAGCTTCGAAAGGGAGGAGCGCCGTTTGGAATGCAGACTTAGATGGAATGGTCTGCAGGCGTCACATTGCATTTGCAGAGCCCCTGATGTACCTAAACAGTAGAAACCCCCCATAAGTGACCCCATATTGGAAACTAGACCCCCAAGGAACTTATCTAGATGTGTTGTGAGAACTTTGAACCCCAAGTGTTTCACAACAGTTTATAACGCAGAGCCGTGAAAATAAAAATTTTTTTTTCCACAAAATGTTTTTTTAACCCCAGTTTTGTATTTTCCTAAGGGTAACAGGAGAAATTGGACCACAAAAGATGTTGTCCAATTTGTGCTGAGTACGCTGATACCCCATATGTGGGGGGGAACCACCGTTTAGATGCATGGCAGAGCTCAGAAGGGAAGGCGTGCCGTTTGGAATGCAAACTTAGATGGATTGGTCTGCAGGCGTCATGTTGCATTTGCAGAGCCACTGATGTACCTAAGCAGTATAAACCCCCCACAAGTGACCCCATATTGCAAACTAGACCCCCCCAAGGATCGTATCTAGATGTGTTGTGAGAACTTTGAACCCCCAAGTGTTTCACTACAGTTTATAATGCAGAGCCATGAAAATAAAAAATCTTTTTTTTTCCCACAAAAATTATTTTTTAGCCCCAAATTTTTATTTTCCCAAGGCTAACAAGAGAAATTGGATGCCAAAAGTTGTCCAACTTGTCCTGAGTACGCTGATTTCCCATATGTTGGGGTAAATCCCTGTTTGGGCTCACGGGAGAGCTCGGAAGGGAAGGAGCACTGTTTTACTTTTTCAATGCAGAATTGGCTGGAATTGAGATTCGGACGCCATGTTGCGTTTGGAGAGCCCCTGATGTGCCTAAACAGTGGAAACCCCCCAATTCTAACAGAAACTCTAACCCAAGCACACCCCTAACCCTAATCCTAACCCTATCCATAACCATAATTAAACCCCGAACCTGAACACGCCCCTAACCTTAATTTCAACCACACCCCTAACCCCAACACACCCCTAACCCTAATCCAGACCCTAACCACACCCCTAACTCCAACACACCCCTAATCCGAACCATAACCCTAACCACACCCCTAACCCTGACACACCCCTAACCCTAATCCAAACCCTAATCCCAACCGTAAATGTAATCCAAACCCTAACCCTAACTTTAGCCCCAACCCTAACCCTAACTTTAGCTTCAACCCTAACTCTAACTTTAGCCCCAACCCTAACCCTAACTTTAGCCCCAACTTTAACTGTAGCCCCAACCCTAACTGTAGCCCTAACCCTAATGGGAAAATGGAAATCATTTTTATTTTATTATCTTTCCTTAAATAAGGGGATGATGAAGGGGGTTTGAGTTACTATTTATAGCGAGTTTTTTAGCGGATTTTTATGATTGGCAGCTGTCACACACTAAAGACTCTTTTTTTGCAAAAAATAGTTTTTGTGTCTCCACATTTTAAGAGCTATAATTTGTCCATATTTTGGTCCACAGAGTCATGTGAGGTCTTGTTTTGTGCAGGACGAGTTGATTGGTACCATTTTCAGGCACGTGATATTTTTTGATCGTTTTTTATTCCGATTTTTGTGAGGAAGAATGACCAAATGACCAAAAACCAGCTATTCATGAATTTCTTTTGGGGTAGCATTTATACCATTGCACGTTTGGTAAAATTGATTAAGCAGTTTTATTCTTTGGGTCAGTATGATTACAGCAATACCTCATTTATATTTTTTTATGTTTTCGCGCTTTTATACGATAAAAACTATTTTTATAAAAAATAATTATTTTTGCATCGCTTTATTCTGAGGACTATACCTTTTCTATTTTTTTGCTGATGACACTGTATGGTGGCTCATTTTTTGCGGGACAAGATGACGTTTTTAGCAGTGCCATATTTATTTATATCCGTCTTTTTGATCGCGTGTTATTCCACTTTTTGTTCGGCGGTATGATAATAAAGCGTTGTTTTTTGCCTCCTGTTTTTTTTTTTACGTGTTCACTGAAGGGGTTAACTGGTGTGACAGTTTTATAGGACGGGTGGTTACAGTCGTGGCGATACTAAATATGTGTTCTTTTATTGGGGACATGGTTGTATAATGTCAGATCACTGATCTGACACTTTGCAAAGCACTGTGTCAGATCAGCGATATGACAGGAGCCCTGCAGCCATTTTGGATCCAGGGTCTGCAGGGAGGAGACGCTTGGAACAACACAATCACATTGCGTTGTTCCGAGGGTCTCACGGAAGCATGCAGGGAGCCCCCTCCCTGCGCGATGTTTCCCTATGCCGCCGGAATGCTGTGATCATGTTTGATCGCAGTGCTCCAGGGGTTAATGTGCCCCCGTGAGCGCAGCTGATCGCCCATGACGTATTATCCCATCCCTGGTAATTAAGTCCCAGGTCACCTCAATGGGATAGTACGTCATATGGCAGTAAGGGGTTAAAGGGCCATTATTAAACAGTGGGTCTTTTATGCTGTTATTGCCTATGCAGGGAGTAGCTGGGCTGCCAAGAATTACAATACCCCCCAATACCCCATTCACGAGAGATACAGGAGAGCCTCCTGAAAAAAGTTGCACTGAATACAAGGCCTGACCTTCTATTAAGTCATATGCACCCTAAGAATCCTTTGAACCCAGGTACTGGATGGCCACAGGAAAATACACTTCACATTAGTCATTTTGCAGTCACATACTTTTTTCTTATGTATTAACTGCAAGGCCTGCCCTGCTACCAAGTCTTATGCACCTCAATAGGCCTTTGAGTCCAGGTACTGGATGGCCACAAGAAAACCCACTTCACGTTATTCAGTTGGTCCTACCTTACTGTTTTCTTATGTATTACCAGCAAGGCCTGCCCTGCTACCAAGTCATATGCACCCCAAAAGGCCTTTGAATCCAGGTACTGGATGGCCAGAGGAAAACCCACTTCACATTATTCAGTTGGTCCTACCGTACTGTTTTCTTATGTATTAACAGCAAAGTCTGCCCTGCTACCAAGTCATATGCACCTTTTGATGTATGCAGGGAGATCTATAGAATCACATACAGTGCCTGCAAGCCTTGCAGTGATGTGGATATGTGCACATAGGCTCCCCTGCCCAAGCAGCACAATTAAAAAGTAGGCCCAATGTTAAGGAGTGTGTCTCCTAGACTTTTAATGCCCATACACGCAGTGCATGGGCTGACAAACATTTCCCCTTGGGGGGTACATTTAAAAAAAATATTTTATGGGGATCATAGACACCCTTGCCCAAAAATTGACTGGCTGTAGCAGAAAGGGACAGGTTAACCCTGGTGATCTAGTGGCGGAGAATGATGAGACGTTGAGGAAGACCTCATTAAAAACTAGGCCCAATTTAAAGGAAACAGGGGAATCAGAACAGAATACATAATCATAACATCCTAAGTATAGTCCCTTGCCTGAAAAAAAAATGGGGACCTTGGTAATACCCACATGGACACTCCTCATCAGTATGACAAAACAGAAAACCCAGAGTAATTGGTCCAAAGAGAAAAAGTGTACTAAAACGTTTTTCTTTATTGTATCACAAAAAGGCACATAGATTTACAAAATTATTATATCATGACAACTATAGTTTATACAGAGAGGGATTGATAACAAAAAATGTGGGTCTCAAAGATTCTATCATGAGGTGGGTATAGCATTCATCAAGATATATAAAGTGCTAGTGCTAGGATGGAAAGGTGCATACTCAAAATTTATATGGCACCAAGTTAATTATGTGCAATCACTAGTAAACAGGGTCCATAAAGTGCTATATGCCAATATATAGGAAACACCACTGCCTATCCCATAAATGTAAGAATACTCTTATATTGGCTCCCTGAAGAAGCCATCGCGAAATGCGCATTGGGGCTACGGGTGTGGTGTCTTAAAGAGGAACTATGGGTAAGAGCATTCATGTGAGAGCAACATGAATCATGTTTGATCGCAGTGTTCTGGGGGTTATTGTTCCGGGAGTGGTCCGTGACTGCTCCTGGCACATAGTGCCGGATGTCAGCTGTGATAATCAGCTGACGCCTGGCCGTAATCGGCCATGCTCCCCCGTGAGCTCGGCTGATCACATATAACGTACTATCCGATCGGTGGTCCTACGGGCCCAGACCACCTTGACGGAATAGTACATCTAATGTCAGAAAGGGGTTAAAGTTCAATACAAATGAATTAATTTTGAGAAAACTTATATGTGATCAGTATGCCTGAAAAGCAAGTATTTGGAGACCACAGGTAGACCCGGCATCTGATTGAGATAACAGACTGTTTCAATATATGGCCTGGAGTTTGCTAAAAAATTTTAACCACCAAATACTGTATAGACCAAGGATAGCAGACAAAAAAATGCAATACATGCCTGAAAAGCAAAAATTTGGAGACCATAGATAGACCAGGCATCAGATGGAGATAACAGACTGATCAAAATGTGGCCTGGATTTTCTTTTGCCCACCAAAATTATGCCAATAAGTTGGCTATGATACTAAAAAAAAAATTGGAGTACTAAAATTGTAAAATATGTAGTGCAATGTTATGCGATGTGTATGGCGTACAAATCCCAGTGATAAATATAAGAATGGTAGCTAAATATTTTTGGGCCAGCTACAGATTTTTGGGGCAGCAAAATGGTGTCCAAAAATGTTGTAAGACACTCCAAAAAATAATATAGTACAAAAAAAGACCAGATTTTTCTGCGCACTCACATCTGATGCCTGGGACAATTTTAAATTTTTTAATTTTTAAAATTGTTAGATTTTCACGCTTTTGTATTGTAATGGCCTGGCTGTAGTCTGCAGCGTGATCAAGCAAATAAATATAGAAAAAAGGGTGCTATGGACTGCTTTCTAATAAAATTAGCAGGTATAAGGTGCAAAAATAAAATAGCCACAGATTCCTGCAGCTGCGTATATATAAAATACGCAGCAGCAGACAGGAATGGAGCTTTTTGAGGTATGCAGTGAGATCTATATACTCACATACAGTGCCTGCATGCCTTGCACTGATGTGGATATGTGCACATAGACTCCCCTGCCTACCTAGCGCTGCAATCGATGTACCGCCGAATTAGTCCTAAAAAGGACTTTTGGCTAATCTGGATTTGAGGATTGAACACTAGTAGACTCACTAACTAACTAGTAAAAGTAAGAATCTGACCATATCTCAGCAGCAGCTCTCCCTACACTAGCTGAGTCCGGAGCAGAAGTGGCGAGCAGGGTGGCGCCAGGTCTCTTATAGACCTGGTGACGCTGTGAGGCCACCCAATCACTGTAATACCACAACAAAGATGGCTGCGGTATTACAGTGGGCAGCACAGTAGCGCAGTGGTTAGCACAGCAGCCTTGCAGCGCTGGAGTCCTGGGTTCAAACCCCACCAAGGACAACATCTGCAAAGAGTTTGTATGTTCTCTCCGTGTTTGCGTGGGTTTCCTCCGGGTACTCCGGCTTCCTCTCACATTCCAAAGACATACTTATATGGAATTTAGATTGTGATTCCCAACGGGGACAGTGATGATAATGTGTGCAAACTGTAAATCGCTGCGGAATATGTTAGCGATATATAAAAATAAAGATTATTATTATAAAATAAAGATTATTAATACAGTGCATGGCAGACAATCCCTGCATGCTGATTGGCCCTCTAAAAAGTGCCAAAATTAAAAGGAGGAGACCCGAGCTCCCGCCGAATAATCCCGGAAATACTCGGTGCTCGCCGAATACCGAGTAGTGGTGAGCACGTTCACTCATCACTAACAACCATTAAATGCTTTAACCCTTGCACCTCAAGCTGTTTTCACCTTCCTGACCAGGCCAAATTTTACAATTTTGACCAGTGTCACTTTACAGTATGTGGTAATACCTCTGGAATGCTTCAACGGATCCCACTGATTCTGAGACTGTTTTCTTGTGACAAATTGTACTTCATGATAGTGACAAAATTTGCTTGATATGATGTCAATTTATTTGTTAAAATATTGGAAATTTGGAAAGTATTGCAATTTTTCAAACTTTTAGTTTTATGCCCTTAAATCAGAGAATTATGTCACAAAAAAAAATAGTTAATAAATAACATTTCCCACATGTCTACTTTACATCAGTACAATTTTTGAAGCATAATTTTGTTTGTTAGGAAGTTATAAGGGTTGAAACTTGACCAGCAATTTCTAATTTTTCCAACAACAATTACAAAACCATTTTTTAGGGACCACATCACATTTGAAGTGACTTTAAAGGATCTATATGACATAAAATACCAAAAAGTTACACCATTCTAAAAACTGCATCACTCAAGGTGCTCAAAAAACCACATTCAAGAAATTTATTGACCATTCGGGTGTTTCACATGAATTAATGGAGTTCTGAAGAAAAAAATGAACTTTTACTTTTTTCAAAAAAATGTTACTTTAGACCTAATCTTTTTATTTTTGCAAGGATAACAGGAAAAAATAGATCACAAAGTTTGTTGTGCTATTTCTCCTGAGTATGCTGATACCCCATATGTGGGGGGGAAAACGCTGATTGGGCACACGACAGAGCTTGGAAGGCAAGGAGCGACATTTGACTTTTTGGATGTAAAATTTGATTTAATAATTAGCGGACCCCATGCCGCATTTGGAGAACCCCTGATGTTCCTGAACAGTAAACCCCCCCAAATGACCCAATTTTTCAAACTATACCTCTCAAGAAATTTATCTAGATGTGTAGTGAGCACCCTGAACCCCCAGGTGCTTCATAGAAGTTAATAACATTGAGCCATGAAGATGACAAAAAAATCTAATTTTTTCCAACAAAAGTGTTCTTTTAGTCCCAAATTTTTTATTTTCACAAGATAAACAGGGGAGAATGGACTCCAATATTTGTTGCGCAATTTCTCCTGAGTACACCAATACCCCATATGTGGCCGAAAACAACTTTTGAAGCACAGTTCAAAGCTCAGAAAGGAAGAAGCGCCCTATTGGAGTTCAGATTTTGTTGGACTGGTTTGAGGGTGCCATGTCACATTGGTAAACTGCAAATGATACCTCTTTGGGACTTTATCTACAGGTGTAGTGACTAGTGTTGAGCCACCTCCCTAGTGTTCGGGTTTGGTTCGGTTCGGTTCGTCGAACTGGGACGTGTTCTGGCACATAAATAAGCACCTAAGCACATTGGCACTTTAGTAATTTTAAAGGCAGTCACCTTGCAGTAACAATAACTTAGAGCCTGCATAGCATTGTCATATAACAATTGACTTACAATAGGTTATTTAACCAAAGATAAATATGCATGTCAGGTATTACTATTAAGCACATGTCAATTTGTTGTTCTTTTGGATTGGAGGTACATGTACAATTGTTGTATTTTATGTGTATTTTATAAAGTTGTTTCTTATGGATCAATAAAAATTTACATGTTTGAACTAAAACATTCTGAGCCCTGAATAATATTCTTGGGGGCTTTTTGGTGATATCAGATTTTTGAATGTGTTCTAGTAATATTTATATGGACTAATATGTATAACTGAAGCTTTGGAGCAGACCTCTGAATCCCAGGCCATAGTATGAGTAAACAACTCTGCAGACGACCCCACCCACCTGGAATTGATGATGGCAACGTCACGTAAAACTCAGCAAAGGGACTAAATAAAGAGTCTCCATTTTTTCCAAAAATTCGGCCACAGACACCACTTAAGTGGCATCAATTTCACCAGAGCTTTTTAAAACGGTTGGTGAGGTGATTTTCAAAAATCATCAAGCGTTTAATAAGATTTGTAGTAAAGGGCTTACAAGGACACAAAATTTTAGGAGGGCAAATTTCCAACGGATGAGAGAGGATCTTGGTGCAATTAACTGGGACGATATACTGAGACATAAAAATACACAAAGAAAATGGGAGACATTTATTAGCATCCTGGATAGGACCTGTGCACAGTATATACCGTATGGGAATAAACATACTAGAATTAGGAGGAAACCAATATGGCTAAATAGAGCTGTAAGGGGCGCAATAAGTGATAAAAAGAAAGCATTTAGAGAATTAAAGGAAGTAGGTAGTGAGGAGGCATTAAATAAATACAAAAAATTAAATAAATTCTGTAAAAAGCAAATCAAGGCAGCAAAGATTGAGACAGAGAGACTCATTGACAGAGAGAGTAAAAATAATCCTAAAATATTCTTTAACTACATAAATAGTAAGAAACTAAAAAATGATCGTGTTGGCCCCCTTAAAAATAGTCTGGGTGAAATGGTGGATGAGGATGAGGAAAAAGCCAATATGCTAAATTACTTTTTTACATCAGTATTTACACAAGAAAATCCCATGACAGACAAAATGACTAGTGAAAAAAATTCCCAATTAAATGTCACCGGCTTAACCCAGCAGGAAGTGCGGCGGCGTCTAAAAATCACTAAAATTGACAAATCTCCGGGCCCGGATGGGATACACCCTCGAGTACTGCAGGAATTAAGTACAGTCATTGATAGACCATTATTTTTAATTTTTAGAGACTCCATAATAACAGGGTCTGTACCACAGGACTGGCATATAGCAAATGTGGTGCCAATATTCAAAAAGGGGAAAAAAACTGAACTCGGAAATTATAGGCCAGTAAGCTTAACCTCTACTGTGGGTAAAATCCTGGAGGGAATTCTAAGGGATGCTATACTGGAGTATCTGAAGAGGAATAACCTCATGACCCAGTATCAGCACGGGTTTACTAGTGACCGTTCATGTCAGACTAATTTGATCAGTTTCTATGAAGAGGTAAGTTTCGGATTGGACCAAGGGAACCCAGTGGATGTAGTGTATATGGACTTTTCAAAAGCTTTTGATACGGTGCCACACAAAAGGTTGATACATAAAATGAGAAAAATGGGGATAGGGGAAAATACAGGTCCTTCTCAAAAAATTAGCATATAGTGTTAAATTTCATTATTTACCATAATGTAATGATTACAATTAAACTTTCATATATTATAGATTCATTATCCACCAACTGAAATTTGTCAGGTCTTTTATTGTTTTAATACTGATGATTTTGGCATACAACTCCTGATAACCCAAAAAACCTGTCTCAATAAATTAGCATATCAAGAAAAGGTTCTCTAAACGACCTATTACCCTAATCTTCTGAATCAACTAATTAACTCTAAACACATGCAAAAGATACCTGAGGCTTTTATAAACTCCCTGCCTGGTTCATTACTCAAAACCCCCATCATGGGTAAGACTAGCGACCTGACAGATGTCAAGAAGGCCATTATTGACACCCTCAAGCAAGAGGGTAAGACCCAGAAAGAAATTTCTCAACAAATAGGCTGTTCCCAGAGTGCTGTATCAAGGCACCTCAATGGTAAGTCTGTTGGAAGGAAACAATGTGGCAGAAAACCCTGTACAACGAGAAGAGGAGACCGGACCCTGAGGAAGATTGTGGAGAAGGACTGATTCCAGACCTTGGGGAACCTGAGGAAGCAGTGGACTGAGTCTGGTGTGGAAACATCCAGAGCCACCGTGCACAGGCGTGTGCAGGAAATGGGCTACAGGTGCCGCATTCCCCAGGTAAAGCCACTTTTGAACCATAAACAGCGGCAGAGGCGCCTGACCTGGGCTACAGAGAAGCAGCACTGGACTGTTGCTAAGTGGTCCCAAGTACTTTTTTCTGATGAAAGCAAATTTTGCATGTCATTCGGAAATCAAGGTGCCAGAGTCTGGAGGAAGACTGGGGAGAAGGAAATGCCAAAATGCCTGAAGTCCAGTGTCAAGTACCCACAGTCAGTGATGGTGTGGGGTGCCATGTCAGCTGCTGGTGTTGGTCCACTGTGTTTCATCAAGGGCAGGGTCAATGCAGCTAGCTATGAGGAGATTTTGGAGCACTTCATGCTTCCATTGGCTGAAATGCTTTATGGAGATGAAGATTTCATTTTTCAGCACGACCTGGCACCTGCTCACAGTGCCAAAACCACTGGTAAATGGTTTACTGACCATGGTATTACTGTGCTCAATTGGCCTGCCAACTCTCCTGACCTGAACCCCATAGAGAATCTGTGGGATATTGTGAAGAAAAAGTTGAGAGACGCAAGACCCAACACTCTGGATGAGCTTAAGGCCGCTATTGAAGCATCCTGGGCCTCCATAACATCTCAGCAGTGTCACAGGCTGATTGCCTCCATGCCACGCCGCATTGAAGCAGTCATTTCTGCCAAAGGATTCCCGACCAAGTATTGAGTGCATAACTGAACATTATTATTTGATGTTTTTTTTGTTTGTTATTAAAAAACACTTTTATTTGATTGGATTGGTGAAATATGCTAATTTATTGAGACAGGTTTTTTGGGTTATCAGGAGTTGTATGCCAAAATCATCAGTATTAAAACAATAAAAGACCTGACAAATTTCAGTTGGTGGATAATGAATCTATAATATATGAAAGTTTAATTGTAATCATTACATTATGGTAAATAATGAAATTTAACACTATATGCTAATTTTTTGAGAAGGACCTGTATGTGTAAGTGGGTTGAGAGCTGGCTCAGGGATAGGAAACAAAGGGTGGTTATTAATGGAGCACACTCGGACTGGGTAGCGGTTAGCAGTGGGGTACCACAGGGGTCAGTATTGGGCCCTCTTCTTTTTAACATATTTATTAATGACCTTGTAGGGGGCATTCAGAGTAGAATTTCAATATTTGCAGATGACACTAAGCTCTGCAGGGTAATTAATACAGAGGAGGGCAATTTTATATTACAGGATGATTTATGTAAACTAGAAACTTGGGCTGATAAATGGCAAATGAGCTTTAATGGGGATAAATGTAAGGTCATGCACTTGGGTAGAAGTAATAAGATGTAAACTATGAGCTTAATTCTAAGGGCTTGTTTTCACTTGCAAGGAACACGTCCGTTTCTCGCATGTGGAAACGAAGCTCTGGCGCCGGCACTGTGGAGCGGAGCATGCGGCCGCATAGCAACACATGGAGCCGCACGATCCGCTCTGGAGTGCCGGCACCAGAGCTTCGTTTCCACATGCGAGACACGGACGTGTTCCTCGCAAGTGAAAACAAGCCCTAAAACTCAGGGCAAAACCGTCAATGAAAAAGACCTGGGAGTATGGGTGGATGACAAACTCACATTTAGTGGCCAGTGTCAGGCAGCTGCTACAAAGGCAAATAAAATAATGGGATGCATTAAAAGAGGCATAGATGCTCATGAGGAGAACACAATTTTACCTCTATACAAGTCACTAGTTCGACCACACTTAGAATACTGTGCACAGTTCTGGTCTCTGGTGTATAAGAAAGACATAGCTGAACTAGAGCGGGTGCAGAGAAGAGCGACCAAGGTTATTAGAGGACTGGGGGGTCTGCAATACCAAGATAGGTTATTACACTTGGGGCTATTTAGTTTGGAAAAACGAAGACTAAGGGGTGATCTTATTTTAATGTATAAATATATGAGGGGACAGTACAAAGACCTTTCTGATGATCTTTTTAATCATAGACCTGAAACAGGGACAAGGGGGCATCCTCTGCGTTTGGAGGAAAAAAGGTTTAAGCATAATAACAGACGCGGATTCTTTACTGTAAGAGCAGTGAGACTATGGAACTCTCTGCCGTATGATGTTGTAATGAGTGATTCATTACTTAAATTTAAGAGGGGACTGGATACCTTTCTGGAAAAGTATAATGTTACAGGGTATATACACTAGATTCCTTGATAGGGCGTTGATCCAGGGAACTAGTCTGATTGCCGTATGTGGCGTCGGGAAGGAATTTTTTCCCCAATGTGGAGCTTACTCTTTGCCACATGGGTTTTTTTTTGCCTTCCTCTGGATCAACATGTTAGGGCATGTTAGGTTAGGCTATGGGTTGAACTAGATGGACTTATAGTCTTCCTTCGACCTTAATAACTTTGTAACTATGTTTAGTCTCCCCAAAATGACACAAGGGTAGAAAAGCCCTTGCGGATCCAGAATTTGTTCATCTTGATGAACGTTAGTCTGTCTACATTGCCACTGGACAGCCGCGTGCGCTTATCTGTCAGCACACCACCAGCAGCGATGAACACACGTTCAGAGAGAACGCTGGCTGCAGGGCACGACAAGATCTCTAAGGTGTGAGTGGCGAGCTCAGGCCATTTTTCAAGAGTGGAAGCCCAAAATGAGCAAGGGTCCAGTTCCACAGTCATGGCATTGATGTTAACTTGGAGATACTCTTGTACCATCCTCTCTAGGCGTTGGCTGTGCGTCATACTTCTTGTCTCCTGTGGCCTTGCAAAGGATGGTCTAAAAAAATCTTGAAACGATTGGAAAAAATTGCTGTTACCACCAGATACGATGTTACTGTTACGGTTTGAGTGATGACTCGATAGTCCCACGGTTGGCAAGTTAGAACTCAGAGATTCACTACGTGCACCACTGGTGTTTTGTGGAAAAGCAGATGTTAGATTCTGTAACAGTCTCTGCTGATACTCCTGCATACGTGAATCCCTTTCTATGGCAGGAATTATTTTGCCAAATTTACTTTTGTACCGGGGATCTAACAGTAAGGCAACCCAGTAGTCGGCATTACTTCGGATTCTGACAATCCGAGGGTCATGTTGCAGGTAGTGCAGCAAGAAGGCACTCACGTGTCTTGTGCATCCAGGAGGACCAAGTCCTTGTTGTCTTGGTGGTGGCGAGGTGAGAATCATGCTTCCTTCGTCTGCCCTCTCCCCCCAACCTCGCTCATCAGAAATTTGATCAAGGTCTCCCTCATCTGATGAGTCTTCCATGCCCAGCGACAGTTCGTCCTCCACTTCTTCCTCGCCTCCTGCACCTTCCTCAACAGTTTGGCTGCTACCATGCGCCCTCGGTAATCCCTCTCCCCCAGCCTCCAATGCCAGCCGCCTTGGTGCTGCCAACCTTGTTGACCTTGGAGATATTATCCCTTCCGCATACGACTCCTCCTATTCCTCCTCCTCCTCTTGTTCCACCACCTGACTCCGAACACTGTGTAAGGTGTGCTCCAGCATGTAAATCACCGGAAGGGTCATGCTGATAATGGCATAGTCAGCACTAAACATCTTCTTTGCTATTTCAAAACTGTGCAGAAGGGTGCATAGGTCCCTGATCTGAGACCACTCCTGCAGCGTGATTTGCCCCACCTCTTGATCTCGTTGGCCCAGGCTATACGTCATAACGTATTGAACCAGGGCTCGTCATTGCTGCCACAGTCACTGCAACATGTCCAGAGTTGAATTCCACCATGTGGGCACATCGCATTTCAGCCGGTGAACTGGCAGGCCCAACGACTTATGTAGAGATGTATGTCATTGAGCTGCGGGATGCGAACAGCGGAAGTGAGCACACAGTGACCGTGCCCTCTGCAGAAGCCCATCTAGTCCGGGATAGTGGGATAAAAATTGCTGAACAACCAGGTTTAAAACGTGAGCCATACAAGGCACGTGTGTGACATTGCCCCAGCGAAGGGCCGCACCCAGGTTTGCAGCATTGTCGCACATAGCTTTCCCTGGCTGCAGGTTGAGTGGAGACAACCATTGATGGAACTTGGCCTCCAGAGCTGACCACAACTCCTCAGCTGTGTGACTCACATTTCCCAGACATTTCAATGTAAACACTGCCTGATGCCATTGAGCCCTGGTGACAGCATAGTGAGGATGTGTGCAGGATTCCTTCTGCGCAGTTACAACGTGGGTGGCATTACCAGACAGGCTTTGGGTGCAGGAGGAGGACCGAGAGGAGGTTGAGGAGGCAGAAGCAGTGGAGGAACTTCTAGACACAAAGGATCGACGAGCAACTCGTGGGGTGGCAAGACTTGGACAGCAGCCCCTTCTCCTGATGTCGCCATAGTTACCCAGTGCCCAGTCACCGACATGTAATAACCCTGTCCATGTCTACTCGTCCAAGTGTCTGTGGTGAAATGCACCCTGTCACACACAGAGTTTCTCAAGGAAGCGGTAATGTTGTGTGTGACATGCTGGTGTAGCGCAGGCACAGCTTTCTTTGAGAACTACTGGCGACTGGGCATGCGGTACTGGGGCACTGCGATGGACATAAGGTCTCGAAAATCCTCTGTGTCCACCAGGTGGAAAGGCAGCATTTCTGTAGCCAACAGCTTGCAGATGGAGAAATTCAACCTCTTAGCTTTGTCATGGCTAGGAGGAAATGGACTTTTACTTGTCCACATCTGAGGGACTGAGGGCTGGCTGCTGTGCTTAGACAGAGTTGAGTAGGGTGTCCCCGTCAAACTGCTGGTCTGTGAGGAAGGTGCAGGCGGAGATGTTATGTTGCCATGATCAAAATGTGGTGTCGATGTCGGAGAGCGCTCAACAACTGCAGGTGTTTCCACTTGCAAATGTCCTGACGACCTGCCAATCACACTGGCTGTTGCGAGATAAAAGGTGTAAGGTCTGAATCCAAAACCATGTGCGACTGCTGTCCCCACAGTCACAGAGGATGAAGAGGACGCGAATGCACTTGATGGGGCAGACGGTGGTTGACCCGGCCCTCTAGGCCGCATTGTAGCACAGTGAGCTTCCCACTGCAACTTATGTCTCATATCCATGTGACAATTCATGCATGAAGGATTCAAGCTAGTGATTTTTTGGCCTCTACTGAGATTTTGTTGACAAATCTTATAGACAACATGAGTTGGGTCATCCTTTGCAATGTCAAAAAATGCCCAGGCTATGCAAGTCTTAGAGCCCGTGCGACATGAAGAGCAACCACAACTTCTGGTCTGAGGCACAGTTGGGGTTGAGGATGCAGTTGTTGACGTGCTTCCAGTACTCCGTCTCTGACCAGGAAGGCGCACCGTTACCTCATCGTCAGACTCGTCACTAGCATCCTCCTCCACCTCTTTTGCTTACCTCATGGACTGGCGGACTGGGGGTTGACAGTAAGTGGGGTCTACAACCTCGTCATCATCATCCTGTGTGTTCTCACACCCGTCGTCCTCAGAGCCAACCTCTTCCTGCCCTGACCGAAAACTCAAGTTTTCGTTCCAATCAGGTATCTCAGTCTCATCATCATCTTCCTCATTGTCTCCACCAACAGGAGTTTCAGTTTGGGAACGAGGGTCTACATTATGCTCAGAACCTTCTTCATCTGGGCCTGGATCCAACTCACAAAGATTCTGGGCATCAGTGCAGATCATTTCCTCGTCTGGATTCACGGAAGCTCTGGAGCAGACCTCTGATTCCCAGGCCATAGTATGCGTAAACAGCTCTACAGACTCAACCATGTGTGTTACCCCATGCTCAGACGGGCGGCTGGAGACTTGGGAGCTTTGAGGAAGCAAGTGCGATTTTGGTGACAACTCTGAGGACTGGAGTAGTTGTGATGTTGAAGTTGACATGGAGGAGAGCACACTTGAACGAGCACTTGATATCCATTCAAGCACCTGCTGTTTTTGTGCCTCATCTGGAATTTTTGGCGATGCTTGTAGCGATGGTTGTAAGAAAGGGATCATATCAGATCGTCCACGAAAAAAAGTTGACATCTTACTTTTTTCAGGAAGATGGTCTTTCTTCGGCAGATGTTACTGTTGCTTTACCACCTACCCCACGGACACAACCTGTTTTTCCCTTTCCAACACCCTTATTCCCCTTTCCACCAGCAGCAGGCCTTTTGCCACTCATGTTAGTACTTAACTAATTGGCAACTCTGTATCTGTAGTTGTTGGCACAACAACCGATGGATGAAAACCGAGCAGAACTGAGTGGCCAAACTGTGCTACTAGGCCAAAAACTATTAACTGGGTTAGATGCAGTAAAAATTTAGATACACAGGCGGTGTAGTTAGTTTCACAGGCGGGCTACTCTGCTGATGTGCAGACACAACTCCTAGGCCCAAAACTATTAACTGGATTAGATGCAGTAAAAATTTAGATACATAGGTGGTGTAGTTACTTTCACAGGCAGGCTACTCTGCTGACGTGCAGACACTGCTCCTAGGCCCAAAACTATTAACTGGATTAGATGCAGTAAAAATAGAGATACACAGGTGGTATAGTTAGTTTCACAGGCGGGCTACTCTGCTGACGTGCAGACACTGCTCTTGGCCCAAAACTATTAACTGGATTAGATGCAGTAAAAATTGAGATACACAGGCGGTATAGTTAGTTTCAAAGGCGGGCTACTCTGCTGACGTGCAGACACTGCTCCTAGGCCCAAAACTATTAACTGGATTAGATTCAGTAAAAATGGAGATACACAGGTGGTGTAGTTAGTTTCACAGGCGGGCTACTCTGCTGACGTGCAGACACTGCTCCTTGGCCCAAAACTATTAACTGGGTTAGATGCAGTAAAAAATGAGATACACAGGTGGTGTAGCTAGCTTCACAGGCGGGCTACTCAGATGGCTATCGGACAATGCTACTAGCTCAAAATGATTGGCTGAGCTATATTACACCAAATACTGTGACAAACACTTGCACAGCACTGGCACAGAACTGCCTGGCAATCAGTGCTATAAACTACTGTATCTTACCCTGAAAAGGGCTGATATTACAACTAGTCCGGACTCCTCCTGACTCCCTAAACCTATCTCTCTGAAAATTCGCTCCAAAAAAACACTCTTAGACTGTATAGTGCCCACAGCAGCAGCGGTGCCGTCTAACACCAAGCTGCAGCAGTGAGGAAATGGTGGCGACGGGGTAAATGGCTGGTTCTTATAGGGCAAGGACATGTGACATACACATCCAATGACACATGCCCTTGCTTGTGTGCATCACATCCACATTGCTGTGTGTGTGTGCACTGCTGATAGGCTGAGAGACTGCACCACCCCACTGTAAATGCGGGAAAGAAAAAAAAATGGAGATCGGCATTATTTCAGCACAGATCTATCCCGCCCCCCCACTATAAACTGAAACAGCCTATTAACAATGATGAATAGTTTTAATGTGCAAATCAAGTTAGGCTTTTGGTGAACGAACAGTTATCGAACAGAAACTCGAACAGCCAAATTTTAAGCAAATTGCTCGAGTTTGTTGAACGACTCGAACACCTCCCAAAACAGCTCGAATTTGAAATTGGCGAACAGTTCGACTCGAACACCACTCATCTCTAGTAGTGACAATTATGATTACAGTGATACCAGATTCATAGCTTTTTTATGTTTGGCTACTGTCACACACTAAAAGACATTTTTATTGCAAAAACTAGTTTTTGCATTGCCATATTTTGATAGCTATTTTTCTATATTTTGGCTGACAGAGTCATGTGACAGCTTGTTTTTTTGCGGGAAGAGTTGATGTTTTTATTGGTACCATTTTTGGGCACATAACTTTTCTGATCGCCTTCTATTTTGATTTTTGTGAGACAGAATGAACAAAAACCAACAATTCAGAAATTATTGTTTTTTTTTAATGCTGTTCCGTGTGTGGTAAAATTGATAAGGCATCTTTATTCTTTGGGTCAGTAAGATTACAGCAATACCACATATATATTTTTTAATATGTTGGCGCTTTTACACAATAAAAACTATTTTATATAAAAAATAATTAATTTGCATCGCTTTACTTGCTTTATTTTTCAGCTCACAGAGCTGTATAACAGCTTGTTTTTTGCGGGACAAGATGATGATCTTTTTGATTGCGTTTTATTCCACTTTTTTTTGTGGTATGATGATAAAGCAGTTTTTTACATAGTTTTTTATTTATATTTGTAATGGTGTTGACTGAGGACGTTAACTAATGAGACAGTTTTATAGGTCGGATCGTTCTGGACGCGACGATATCAAATATGTGTACTTTCTCTTTCTGATCTTTTATTACATACACAAAATAAATGTATTTATTGAATTAATATTTTTTCTTTTTTTTGTTTTTTATTTTGTGATTTTTTAAATATTGTTTCAATTTTCATTACATTTTTTAAAAACAATTTTACATTGTCTCAGGATGGGACATCAACTTCAAACTAACAGATCGCTGATCTAATTGCAGAGCATTAGATCAGCATTTGACATGCAGGGAGGAGGCTTGTCAGCTCGTGCTCTAAGCATGATCTGACGGGCCACCATCCCTGGATTAACCAGAGACCATATTTCGGCCAGGGGTCACCATAGATACCATCGTCATAACACGATCGCATTGTGTTGTGCCGATGGCAGCACAGAGGGAACTCTTTCCCTCTGCGATGCCCTGCCATGTCGCTGTCACTATTGACAGCGGCATCACAGAGGTTAAACTCCCGCGATCAGTTAGCACCGATCGTGGGCATCGCTGCAGGGTGTCAGCACTCGATCCCAGCAGCGCTCAGCGTGAGCCTGCACAATCACGGCACTGTATATACACAGCGGTTTGTGGGAGCACACCTGAAGCGGCGCAATATATATATATGGTGCATTTCGGGATGGAGTTTTTTTATATTTCTTATACATTGTGAGTTTAAATCGTGCAATATATTTGTTTCATAATGAGCAGCCAATAGATATCAGTTTAGAATTCAACTTCCAAGTTATTTTTTTCTTATTTAATACTTTTTAGTCATATACAGTAGTTAATAGCATCAGCACGCTTGTTTATGTTCTCTTGGATGTTTAGGAAGCAAAAATATAAACATGTCTATTTTAGTACAGCTAAGATGGTATGGATCCTATTAAAAAGGACTGTGGATCATTATACACTGTATATTGAATGCAATATGGTTTAGATTGTGTCATGAAAAAAGATTTGTGTAACCAGTGTTGGTACAAGTTGTTTGCCAGGACCCTTCACCACTTGGGTTGTATGCTGGTGAAATTAGATGATAGATTTAGAGAATTGTGTTAAATCAACTCTCCAGAATTCTTTTTTATTTCAGCACTCGAGTGGTGCTACTAATGTAAGTTCCCTGACCGTAGTCTTATACTTACCAGCCACTGTCTTAAGTCCTTCTGGGCCCTGTGGGGCTATCTGAGCAGCATGTTCGCTTTGAGAGTGTGAAGATACAAGGGTCACTGGGTGCTCTCATGTGCTGGCCCGGCTGTCTTAAGAAAGACCGCATGGACCAGGGCTCATCCCACTGAACAGCCGCACTCCTTTCCTGTGAGCATAATACTACACAGACAATACAGGGTGAAAGTATAATAGTGTGGCAATACGTTATTGAACCACAAACAGACAATAACAGAACAGTCCCAGAAAATACACAAGATGGAGAAAATTACAGATTCTCACCCTTCCTCTTGCTTGCCGGGGTTAGAGCAGCAGCGGCTTTGGGTCTTTCAGGGCCGATTACCCCAACAAGTGACACCCTGCTTTTGGCAGGCACCCACAGAAAGGAGGTAATGTGGTGTCTTGGCTACGACTTGTCTGTCGTTCTGTCCCATGCTGTAATCCATGTCTGGGGGATAAACAGTTTTCAACCTGGACGGTGCCAATATGCGACCGTCCAAGCTGAGAGCTACTGGTGACTGAACTGCTGCGAGCAGCACAGTTACTAGCGGTGACATCATCGAGGTTAACTCCGGTCACTGAGGCTCCATTTCCAGCTGGGCTGAACTGTGGTGACCTCAGTGGGTTCCCCGCTTTACAAGCAAACAGGTCACAGGTGAGGATGTTACCTTTAGTACCCATTCAAACCCATTTGTGTCAACTTCTGTGCATGTTATCAGGCAAAATCACCAGGGCATGTGAACTTTTGATCAGGGTCATTTGGATGTTTTGGGTTGTCATTATGATTTAAAAATAGAAAACAGAGTAGTTTGACAATAAATGGCTTCACCCAACAGCTAACCATGAGTGGAGAAAAAGTTTTGGTGTTAACATTCATATTCTCTGAAAAAAGGCCAATTAAGCAAAAATTCTGCCGGGGTACTAAACTGTTGAGCACAACTGTAACTATAGGATTAGTAATGGATGGGTGTCTTATAGATGCCTATCCATTACTAAGCTGTGGGCTTGAAGCCACCAGACAATACAAAGGTGACATCAACCCCACAAATATGAAACACACTTGGCACCTCAACAAGGCAAGTGGGAAGATTCGGGCAAAGTGCCAGAATTGGCACATCTAATAGATGTTCCTTTTTTGGGCGGCTGCTATTTTTAGGCTGCGGGGAGCTAATTTCCATAAGCATTTACCAGCCTGAGAATACCGGCCCCCAGCTGTCTGCCTAAGCAAGGCTGGTTGTCAAAAATGAGGGGGATATCGATTTTTAAAAGTATTTATTTAAATAATTAAAAAATACAGTGCTGGGACCCCTCTATTCTTGATAACCAGCCTTGCTGAAGCTGACAGCTGAGGGTTGCAGCCCCCAGCCATGAGTTTTGCCCGGCTAGTTATCAAAAAAAGGGGAATCCACGCCGTTTAAAAAACAAAAATTATTTAGAGCACAGGAAGCGGATAATGAATACACCCATCAGCCGCTCCTGCTCTCTCTGTTATTAGCGGCAACAGGCATCAGTTGGGATAATGGGAGTTGTAGTCCCATCAGCTGACGCCAGTGACCGGAGGTAACCTTTATACCTCTGATCACAGCTGAGCACTCACGCTATCTTTTGACAGCATGTGAACCGCAGCTCTCTGATCGGCGGGATGATATCATCGCAGATCAGAGGCGGTGTTTGCCGCACTGTCATGCAATGACAGCGTGACAAACACCCGGTGCTCAGGCAGCCAAACTTGAACAGTAACACTGACTTCCTGGTGAAGACCGTGTTCGATGTCCATGCCCGACCACTAGGTGTTCGGTACGGATGCCAAACTTTACTGTTCGGATTCGCCCAACTCAAGAAAAGAACCCTAAAATGCAATGATTTGGAAATATTTTATAGCCAGATTTATTCACAACAGATCATAGAAAACATATCAGTAGTTGAAAGCTATACATTTTTTCCATTTCATATGAACATGTTAACTCATGTAGAAAATTGATGGCAGCAAAACGTAACAAAAACGTTTGGACAGAGCCATGTCTATCATTGGGTAGCATCCCTTCTTTCTTTCATAACAGTCTGTAAATGTCTGTGAATTCAGGAGACCAATTGCTGGAGTTTTGGGAGATGAATGTTGTCCCATTCTTGTCTGATATAGTATTCTATCTGCTCAACAGTCCCAGGTGTTCTTTGCAGATTTTTCATTTCAGACTGCTTGGGACATCAACAAAAATTATTGTTCATAAAAAAAAGGTGGGCACTACCTTGGATATGAGTTATGTGTCATATCCAATCTGAGACCATTCATGTGTGGGGTTGCTTTTCATCCAATTTTATCTAAGAGTATTGCCATGAATAAAGAACGATATCTAAATATCCTCCAAAAGCAACTTTACCAAAAATCTAGGAGCAATTTGTTGATGAACAATGCATTTTCCAGCATGATGGATCCTCATGCCACAAGTCAAACTAAGTGACTCGGTGAACAAAACATTGAAATGTTGGGTCTGTGATAAGGAAACTCCCCTGATCTCAATCCTATTTAGAAACTATGGTCAATTCTCAAAAATTGGGAGGACAAACAAAACCACAGAAATTGTGATAAAGTCCAAGCACTGATTAGACAAGAATTAATTGTCATCAGTTAGGATTTAGCCCTTAAGCTGATGCAGCATGTCAGGACGAATTGAAGAAGAAACACCTGACTAAGAGATCTAAAAACACAGAAGCAGCAAAATGTGTAAAAAAAATAAAGTTTGTGAGTCTCAAAACTTTTGGCCATGATTACTGTACTCATACCCAACTATTGATTATTTTAATGTAACTATACAGTGTATAGTCCTACATTTATTAATGTGCTTTCACCCATTCTTATGTGTATTATTAGGCCGAAAGGCAGGTACAAAGCTTTTTGGAAAAACTTTTAAAGAAAACAGGATGACATTGAATGGCACGTCTGACATTTTTTGGCTCGAATGTGGGGAGGTTTTTTTGGCTCAAGTTTTGTAGCTTGGGACAAGTGTATTCTTGGCCTTAAAGTTTTAAAATAAGCCAACTAAGAATTGGCATAAGTAAAAGAAAGTGCTTGACTGCTGTAATGAAAAGCCAATGCTATAACACAGCTTATGTCACTGTAATAAATTTGGCGTGTCTACAGACTGCCTGGACTTAGTTTATGTTGTCTATTAGCACTAGTAACTGTGGGCCAGAGTGGTTTTTTTTTAAACTTTTTCTGAAAACTGCATACATTTTCTAGTAGTTTTTCTATTACATAAAGAAACAAAATATTTGCTTCCATAAAAATATCTTTTCAAAGTTTAGAGTACATGAAATTCATTCTTGCCATATATGTATACAATTACAAGTGCAGGTTAAGAGAGTTTCCAAAACTGTACCAAAAAAAAAATTGGGTTTAACTATAAATTACAACATAAATTATACAAATTAAACATGAGTAAAACAGAGATTAAACACACAATAATGTCATTTTTTAAATCTGACCACTGTCACTTTATCAGGTAATAACTGTGGAACGCTTTAAGATATCCTGCTGATTCTGAGACTATTTTATTTAAGACACTATTTATTCAAGACACATTGTCCTTCATGATAATGATAAGCTCTCTTTGTTATGAATTACACCTATTTGTGAAAAATTGGAAATTTGGCAAAAAATTTTTAAAAAAATCACAATTTTTAAACTTTGAATTTTTATGCCCTTAAATCAGAGAGGTATGTCATAAAAATATTTAATAAATACCATTTCCCACATGTCTACTTTACATCAGCACAGTTTTTGAAACATTTTGTTTTGTTAGGCAGTTTTAGGGGTTAAAATTTGACCATTGGTTTCTCAATTTTCCAACAAAATTTACAAAACCATTTTTTTAGGAAAAACATCAAATTTGAAATGACTTTGAGGGTTCTATATGACAGAAAATACCGAAAAGCGTCAACATTCTAAACACTGAACCCCTCAAGGGGATCAAAACCACATTCAAGAAGTTTATTAACTCTTCAGTTGCTTCACAGGAACTGAAGCAATGTGGAAGGAAAACAAACATTTAACTTTTTTTCACAAACATTTTACTTCGGACCCAATTTTTTTTATTTTCACAATGTATTAGGAAAAAATGGACCACAATATTTGTTGCGCAATTTCTCCTGAGTGTGGCAATATGCCATGTGTGGAGAAAACTACAGTTTGTGTGCACGGCAGGGTTTGAAAGTGAAGGAGCACCGTTTGACTTTTTGAACTCAAAATTGGCTTGAATCAAGAGCAGACACCGTGTCGCGTTTGGAGAGCCCCTGATGTACAGTTATATGAAAAAGTTTGGGCACCCCTATTAATCTTAAGCTTAATGATTTATAAAAATTGTATTTTTGGAACAGCTATTTCAGTTTCATATATCTAATAACTGTTTGACACAGTAATGCTTCTGCCTTGAAATGAGGTTTATTGTACTAACAGAAAATGTGCAATCTGCATTCAAACAAAATTTGACAGGTGCATAAGTGTGGGCACCCTTATCATTTTCTTGTTTAAATACTCCTACCTACTTTTTACTGACTTACTAAAGCACTTTTTTTGGTTTTCTAACCTCATTGAGCTTTGAACTTCATAGCCAGGTGTATGCAATCATGAGAAAAGCTACTTAAAGTGGCCACTTGCAAGTTGTTCTCCTGTTTGAATCTCCTCTGAAGAGTGGCATCATGGGCTCCTCAAAACAACTGTCTAATGATCTGAAAACAAAAATTATTCAACATAATTGTTCAGGGGAAGGATACAAAAAGCTGTCTCAGAGATTTAACCTGTCAATTTCCACTGTAAGGAACATAGTAAGGAAATGGAAGAACACAGGTACAGTTCTTGTTAAGGCCAGAAGTGGCAGGCCAAGAAAAAACATCAGAAAGGCAGAGAAGAAGAATGTTGAGATCAGTCAAGGACAATCCTCAGACCACCTCCAGAGAGCTGCAGCATCAACTTGCTGCAGATGGTGTCACTGTGCATCGGTCAACTATACAACGCACTTTTCACAAGGAGAAGCTCTATGGGAGAGTGATGTGAACGAAGCCGTTTCTGCAAGCTCGCCACAAACAGAGTCGGCTGAGGTATGCAACAGCACATTTGGAGAAGCCAATTTATTTTTGGAAGAAGGTCCTGTGGACTGATGAAATTAAGATTGAGTTGTTTGGTCATACAAAAAGGCGTTATGCATGGCAGCCAAAAAACACAGCATTCCAAGAAAAACACTTGCTACCCACAGTAAAATTTGGTGGAGGTTCCATCATGCTTTGGGGCTGTGTGGCCAATGCCGGCACCGGGAATCTTGTTAAAGTTGAGGGACGCATGGATTCCTCTCAGTATCAGCAGATTCTTGACAATAATGTTCATGAATCAGTGACAAAGTTGAAGTTACGCAGGGGATGGATCTTTCAGCAAGACAATGATCCAAAACACCGCTCCAAATCTACTCAGGCATTCATGCAGAGGAACAATTACACTGTTCTGGAATGGCCATCCCAGTCCCCAGACCTGAATATCATTGAACATCTGTGGGATCATTTGAAGAGGGCTGTCCATGCTCGGCGACCATCAAACTTAACTGAACTGGAATTATTTTGTAAAGAGGAATGGTCAAAAATACCTTCATCCAGAATCCAGGAACTCATTAAAAGCTACAGGAAGCGACTAGAGGCTGTTATTTTTGCAAAAGGAGGATCTACTAAATATTAATGTCACTTTTCTGGTGGGGTGCCCATACTTATGCACCTGTCACATTTTGTTTGAATGCAGATTGCACATTTTCTGTTAGTACAATAAACCTCATTTCAAGGCAGAAACATTACTGTGGCCAACAGTTATTAGATATATGAAACTGAAATAGCTGTTTCAAAAAAACCTATTTTTATAAAACATTAAGCTTAAGATTAATAGGGGTGCCCAAACTTTTTCATATAACTGTACCTAAACAGTAAAACCCCCACACAATTGATAATATTTTGAAAACTAGACCCCTTAAGAGTGGTGTTGAGCACCTTGAACCCAACAGGTGCTTCACAGAAGTTTATGACGTAGAGCTGTGAAAATAAAAAAAGCCCATTTTTTCCACAAAAATCATCAATTAGCCCCACATTTTTATCTAAACAAGGGTAACAGGAGAATATGGACCACAATATTTGTTGTGCAATTTCTACATAGTACAGCAACACCACATATGTAGCAGAAAACCACTGTTTGGGCACACGGCAGGGCTCGGAACAGAAGGAGCACCGTTGACTTTTTGAACATAAAATTGGCTGGAATCGAGAGCGGATGTCATGTTGCATTGGAGAGCCCCTGATGAGTCTAAAAAGTGGAAACCCCCAACAAGTGACCAAATTATGGAAACTATACCCCTCAAGAAAGTTATCTAGATGTGTGGTGAGCAACTTGAACCCCCAGGTGCTTTGTAGATGTTTATAACGTAAAGCCAAAAAAAATCTAATTTTTCCCACAAAAATTTTTTTAGCCTCAATTTTTTTTATTTTCACCAGGGTAACAGGAGAACATGGTCCCAAAAATGTGATGCCCAATAACTCCTGAGTATGCTAATATCTCATGTGTGGGGGGACTATATTTGAGGCACAGTGCAAAGCTCAGAAAGGAAGAAGTGCCATATTATTGTTCAGATTTTTATGTTATGATTTGAGGGTGCCATGACCCACTGGGAGAGCTCCTGAGGTGCCAGAACAGCAGAACCCTCCATAAGAGAAATTTTACAAACTAAACTTCTCAATGAATATGTAAGGGGTGGCGTAGATAGTGAATGCCCCCACCCCTTTAAATACGTCCTGATTAATTGCGTATATGTGTAGTATTCATTATGCCATTTCAAGTGCTGCTGTGTACCTTTATGCATATAATATTATAGGGACAGTGTAGTATTGAAGTTTGCCCACTAGATGGGGTACCTAAAAGTAGTATACATAGTTTGCTAATAGGAGGGGCCAGCTGTGGTTAAGACAGGAGCATTTCCTGAAAGTGTTCAGAGAAGATAGGGAGCTGGTATAGCCCAAGGCATCCCATAGGACTTAAGAGCCCGGGACAGTGCAGCAGCTCTGCAATGTTTGATGAGAAGGACCCAGCAGTCCAGTGCCAGTGGGCCAGAAGATTACAGCTAAAGAATTGCAGCATTAATAGGACGCAGGTCACTTCAAGATGTGGCAGCTTATCACATGGGCTGATGCCCTCAGATCTGGAGCGAAACGGTTGAGGGACCCCAAAGCACAGTGAGTTTATACAGGGAGGACACTGATGTACCGAACGAGTCGGTACATCCAGGGATATCCTGGTAGGAATAAGTGAAGACACAGGGAATGTAAAGGTTTTGAAAGATGTCGTATGCTGTGTTGATGCTGAAACTGATGTGGATGTGCTGCAATTGGAATCCAGTAAAGTTCTTTGTTTAAAGTTTGAATTGGACCCTGTCTCTTTGTGCTCAACAACACCGGCGGCCGAACTTCAGTAGCCCCAATGGGACCCTGACGGTGCAGAGGGTGCAGCAGAAGGAATGCAAGAAAAGGGACATTGTTTTTATGTGACGAGAGGCCAGGGCGCACCTAGCCAGATATACTCAGCCACTACTACGGCCCTGGCCCTCCCTCACAAATACATGAAGGGGCTCAGTGATCATATTGACACCACAGCTGTGTTACAGAATTTTATACCATTGGGCAGTGAAGAAAAAACAATTACAATTTTACCACAAATGTTTTGTTTTAGCCCAAGATTTTACATGTTCACAAGGGGAAATGGGTAAAATAACACCAAAATTTGTCACACAATTTCTGCTGAATGTAGAAATACCCCATATGTGGCTGGACAGTACTGCTTAGCTAAAAGGAGAGACTTGGGAAGGAAGAATGTTGTGATTAGGCAATTCAGTACCACAGTGAACATAGAGGTCAGAGCACATACAGTGATCTGACAATAATCCAAAAACATAGAACGAGCTCTGAGACGTGGGAACTCTGTTGACCGCAATCCCTAATCCTATCCAACAACACTAGAGGCAGCTGTGGATTGCGCCTAACGCTACCTATGCAACTCGGCACAGCCTGAGAAACTAGCTAGCCTGAAGATAGAAAATAAGCCTACCTTGCCTCAGAGAAATACCCCAAAGGAAAAGGCAGCCCCCCACATATAATGACTGTGAGTAAGATGAAAAGACAAACATAGAGATGAAATAGATTTAGCAAAGTGAGGCCCGACTTTCTGAACAGAGCGAGGATAGGAAAGGTAACTTTGCGGTCAACACAAAACCCTAAAAACCACGCAAAGGGGGCAAAAAGACCCTCCGTACCAAACTAACGGCACGGAGGTACACCCTCTGCGTTTCAGAGCTTCCAGCAAACAAATAGATAAGCTGGACAGAAGAAAAGCAAACAAAATAGCAAAGGAAAACTTAGCTATGCAGAGCAGCAGGCCACAGGAACGATCCAGGAGGAAAACAAGTCCAATACTGGAACATTGACAGGAAGCCAGGATCAAAGCACTAGGTGGAGTTAAGTAGAGCAGCACCCAACGACCTCACCACATCACCTGAGGGAGGAAACTCAGAAGCCGCAGTACCACTTCCCTCCACCAACGGAAGCTTACAGAGAGAATCAGCCGAAGTACCACTTGTGACCACAGGAGGGAGCTCTGCCACAGAATTCACAACAGAAGAAGCACTATTTTCTATATAGCGCAGAATCCCCCCTCAAATGACCCTATATTAGAAATTATACCTGTGCCAAAAAAGTGGATGCTAAAGGTGGGTTATGCACATAGGGGCTCAGAAGGAAGACATTTGGATTTGGGAGTGCAGAAAGGTGGCAGATGAGGTTTAACAATGATAAATGTAAGGTTATACACATGGGAAGAAGGAATCAATGTCACCATTACACACTGAATGGGAAACCACTGGGTAAATCTGACAGGGAGAAGGACTTGGGGATCCTAGTTAATGATAAACTTACCTGGAGCAGCCAGTGCCAGGCAGCAGCTGCCAAGGCAAACAGGATCATGGGGTGCATTAAAAGAGGTCTGGATACACATGATGAGAGCATTATACTGCCTCTGTACAAATCCCTAGTTAGACCGCACATGGAGTACTGTGTCCAGTTTTGGGCACCGGTGCTCAGGAAGGATATAATGGAACTAGAGAGAATACAAAGGAGGGCAACAAAATTAATAAAGGGGATGGGAGAACTACAATACCCAGATAGATTAGCGAAATTAGGATTATTTAGTCTAGAAAAAAGACGACTGAGGGGCGATCTAAGAACCATGTATAAGTATATAAGGGGACAATACAAATATCTCGCTGAGGATCTGTTTATACCAAGGAAGGTGACGGGCACAAGGGGGCATTCTTTGCGTCTGGAGGAGAGAGGGTTTTTCCACCAACATAGAAGAGGATTCTTTACTGTTAGGGCAGTGAGAATCTGGAATTGCTTGCCTGAGGAGGTGGTGATGGCGAACTCAGTCGAGGGGTTCAAGAGAGGCCTGGATGTCTTCCTGGAGCAGAACAATATTGTATCATACAATTAGGTTCTGTAGAAGGACGTAGATCTGGGGATTTATTATGATGGAATATAGGCTGAACTGGATGGACAAATGTCTTTTTTCGGCCTTACTAACTATGTTACTATGTAGAATTTGCTGAATTTCTTTTGGGGTGCAAGGAGCCATAGCGCTTTTCCAGAGCCTTTGTGCTACCAGTGACGTGGAAGCCCCCTATATTTCCATTAACAGATGTTGGACCTGAGAGGGGAATTGCTTTCTTTGTGGATTAAAGGGACACTGTCACCTGAATTTGGAGGGAACAATCTTCAGCCATGGAGGCGGGGTTTTGGGGTTTTTGATTCACCCTTTCCTTACCCGCTGGCTGCATGCTGGCTGCAATATGGGATTGAAGTTCATTCTCTGTCCTCCATAGTACACGCCTGCGCAAGGCAAGATTGCCTTGTGCAGGCATGTACTACGGAGGACAGAGATTGAACTTCAATCCAATATTGCAGCCAGCATGCAGCCAGCGGGTAAGGAAAGGGTGAATCAAAAACCCCAAAACCCCGCCTCCATGGCTGAAGATTGTTCCCTCCAAATTCAGGTGACAGTGTCCCTTTAAGTTGAAGCTTGTATTGGGAACATTTGACATAAAATTTTGGATTACATTTATCTGGTGCTCTACGCTGAGCACTTACTTTGGTAGTTTCCATCTAAATTGCCAAGTGACATGATTCAGATGATACTCCTGAGGGATTCACTCACTATAATGAGGCAGCAGACTTACATCTGTTTAGCGTTCTTCTTCTTTTTCCCTTCCCCATGACAGCACTGGTATATGAGAGATGGTCCCGCCCCCAGGAACAGGAAACCTGCAGAGGAGATAAAAGATGGGGGTGGCACTTCTTTCTTCAGTTTGGTGACGCTAGTGATGCTACACGCCGGGGGAGCGGTGTGTTGACACTCCCCGGGGGGAGGAAGTTCAGGGACGCACACACCGCTTCATGCCCACCCATATTTAAACTGCAAGGCTGCAAACAGACGCTGGCAAAAGCATCCTACAAGATGGCAGATCCTGTGGAATCAGCGATCCCAGCAGAAAACCCACAGCTTGTCATGGTATTGAGGGTCTGGTGGGTGAGTGCCTTTGTAAGGCAGATCATATCAGTAACACTGTGTTTTCTGTATATGTATGCAGGGAAAGAAAGTTACCTCTAAGCAAAAGAATAAAGTGTGTGCACTCTGTGATAAAAGCCTTCCCAAGACATATGAAAAGTGAATATGCCGCTCATGTATAGAGAAAACTGTGACTGAAGAGTCATCATCCTTTCTCCAGGATATAAAGGCTATTGTTAGGGATGAAGTGCAAAGCACAGTAAAGGAGCAATTAAGACATCATGGGTTGCAGAGCTCCGTAAATCCGCCTTCTACTCCTGCCCAAACTTCTGATATAGAATCTGAGGGTGAACCGGGACAGCTTCCACCCGAGGAGAACTGGGACCTGGACTCTTCAGATGAAGAGTGTGGTCGCCCATATGTGTTATCAGAAGATGTGGGGAAGTTGCTAAAACTGGTCAGATCCACCTTGGGGGTTGAGACACCAAAAGAAAAACAAACGATTCAGGACTCCATGTTCAGCAATTTGGAAGGGAGGAAACGGAAAGCTTTTCCATTTCGCGATAATATACAGTATTAAATCTTATCAAAAAGGAATGGAAAAAAACGAATAAGAAGATTTCAGTTCCCCAGGCCCTAAAACGTAAATATCCCTTTGATGAGGAAATTTGTGAAAAGTGGGAAAAGGCACCTAAGTTGGACGCAGCTATTTCAAGTACCTCCAGGGGCATAGCGCTTCCTTACGAGGATATGGGTGCCCTAAAAGATCCTCTAGATAAAAAGGCAGATGCCTTTCTAAAATCAGCCTGGAAAGCTTCGACTTGGGTGTCCAAACCAGGGGTAGCAGCTACTTGCACTGCCCGTGCCATGGTTAGATGGCTAGATTAACTAAGCGACCAAATAAAGGACGAGTGTCCAAGAGACAGACTTCTAGAAGTCATTTCTTCATTACAAAATGCAGCGGGGTTCCTGGCAGAGGCTGCCATTGATTCAGTACGGTTTGCTGCCCGGGCAAGTGCCCTCTCTAATTCAGGCAAAAGAGCGCTATGGTTAAAAAACTGGAATGCTGACTTTCAGTCAAAGTGAAGCTCTGTGATGTACCCTGTGAAGAGCAATATTTATTCTGGAAGGCATTAGATGAAATTTTAGAAAAGGCGGCGGATAAGAAAAAACATTTCCCTCCACCCCCCTTCTTTAAACGCCGTTGGTATGACAATCGTCGGTCCTTTCAGGGATCAGGTAAAGCAGGCTGTGGCCGTCCAACCGATAGGGCCACGCGAGGAAAAACCTGGGGCGAAATATGTTTCCTATTCAGTAAACCTCCAAAACCAGACCCTAAACAATGACGCCATATTTCAGGTGGGAGGGAGGCTACGTTTTTTTGTCCATCAGTGGGTAAGCTTACAACCATCTCAATGAATAATCAACCTGTTATCCGACGGCCTACGATTAAACTTTATCTCCCTGCCTCCTCACCGAATAAAAATTACTCGTGTTGCCAAAAAGAACCAAATAATACTAGAAAAAGAAATTCATCTCCTTCTAGACAAAAAAGTCCTGGTAAGAGTACCTCCACAAGAAATAGGAAAGGGGTTTTACAGCACCCTATTCCTCACACCAAAACCGGATGGGTCGTTGAGGACAATCTTCAACCTAAAAGAGTTAAACAAGTTCATCCGAGTAGAAAAATTCAAGATGGAAACTCGAAAAACGGCGGTAAAATTACTGTATCCAGGATGTTACATGGCAGTAATAGATCTTACAGATGAGGGGTTTGTCTCTATGTAAAATCTTGTCTAAAGTCCACTTTAAGGGAGGATATTAGCGAAGGGAATGAGGATGTCGAGTCCATATGGGTTGAAATTCATGGAGGGAAAAATGGTAACAAAATTCTCATTGGGGTCTGTTACAAACCCCCAAATATAACAGAAAGCATGGAAAGTCTACTTCTAAAGCAGATAGATGAAGCTGCAACCCATAATGAGGTCCTGGTTATGGGGGACTTTAACTACCCGGATATTAACTGGGAAACAGAAACCTGTGAAACCCATAAAGGCAACAGGTTTCTGCTAATAACCAAGAAAAATTATCTTTCACAATTGGTGCAGAATCCAACCAGAGGAGCAGCACTTTTAGACCTAATACTATCTAATAGACCTGACAGAATAACAAATCTGCAGGTGGTTGGGCATTTAGGAAATAGCGACCACAATATTGTGCAGTTTCACCTATCTTTCACTAGGGGGACTTGTCAGGGAGTCACAAAAACATTGAACTTTAGGAAGGCAAAGTTTGAACAGCTTAGAGATGCCCTTAATCTGGTAGACTGGGACAATATCCTCAGAAATGAGAATACAGATAATAAATGGGAAATGTTTAAGAACATCCTAAATAGGCAGTGTAAGCGGTTTATACCTTGTGGGAATAAAAGGACTAGAAATAGGAAAAACCCAATGTGGCTAAACAAAGAAGTAAGACAGGCAATTAACAGTAAAAAGAAAGCATTTGCACTACTAAAGCAGGATGGCACCATTGAAGCTCTAAAAAACTATAGGGAGAAAAATACTTTATCTAAAAAACTAATTAAAGCTGCCAAAAAGGAAACAGAGAAGCACATTGCTAAGGAGAGTAAAACTAATCCCAAACTGTTCTTCAACTATATCAATAGTAAAAGAATAAAAACTGAAAATGTAGGCCCCTTAAAAAATAGTGAGGAAAGAATGGTTGTAGATGACGAGGAAAAAGCTAACATATTAAACACCTTCTTCTCCACGGTATTCACGGTGGAAAATGAAATGCTAGGTGAAATCCCAAGAAACAATGAAAACCCTATATTAAGGGTCACCAATCTAACCCAAGAAGAGGTGCGAAACCGGCTAAATAAGATTAAAATAGATAAATCTCCGGGTCCGGATGGCATACACCCACGAGTACTAAGAGAACTAAGTAATGTAATAGATAAACCATTATTTCTTATTTTTAGTGACTCTATAGCGACAGGGTCTGTTCCGCAGGACTGGCACATAGCAAATGTGGTGCCAATATTCAAAAAGGGCTCTAAAAGTGAACCTGGAAATTATAGGCCAGTAAGTCTAACCTCTATTGTTGGTAAAATATTTGAAGGGTTTCTGAGGGATGTTATTCTGGATTATCTCAATGAGAATAACTGTTTAACTCCATATCAGCATGGGTTTATGAGAAATCGCTCCTGTCAAACCAATCTAATCAGTTTTTATGAAGAGGTAAGCTATAGACTGGACCACGGTGAGTCATTGGACGTGGTATATCTCGATTTTTCCAAAGCGTTTGATACCGTGCCGCACAAGAAGTTGGTACACAAAATGAGAATGCTTGGTCTGGGGGAAAATGTGTGTAAATGGGTTAGTAACTGGCTTAGTGATAGAAAGCAGAGGGTGGTTATAAATGGTATAGTCTCTAACTGGGTCGCTGTGACCAGTGGGGTACCGCAGGGGTCAGTATTGGGACCTGTTCTCTTCAACATATTCATTAATGATCTGGTAGAAGGTTTACACAGTAAAATATCGATATTTGCAGATGATACAAAACTATGTAAAGCAGTTAATACAAGAGAAGATAGTATTCTGCTACAGATGGATCTGGATAAGTTGGAAACTTGGGCTGAAAGGTGGCAGATGAGGTTTAACAATGATAAATGTAAGGTTATACACATGGGAAGAAGGAATCAATGTCACCATTACACACTGAATGGGAAACCACTGGGTAAATCTGACAGGGAGAAGGACTTGGGGATCCTAGTTAATGATAAACTTACCTGGAGCAGCCAGTGCCAGGCAGCAGCTGCCAAGGCAAACAGGATCATGGGGTGCATTAAAAGAGGTCTGGATACACATGATGAGAGCATTATACTGCCTCTGTACAAATCCCTAGTTAGACCGCACATGGAGTACTGTGTCCAGTTTTGGGCACCGGTGCTCAGGAAGGATATAATGGAACTAGAGAGAGTACAAAGGAGGGCAACAAAATTAATAAAGGGGATGGGAGAACTACAATACCCAGATAGATTAGCGAAATTAGGATTATTTAGTCTAGAAAAAAGACGACTGAGGGGCGATCTAATAACCATGTATAAGTATATAAGGGGACAATACAAATATCTCGCTGAGGATCTGTTTATACCAAGGAAGGTGACGGGCACAAGGGGGCATTCTTTGCGTCTGGAGGAGAGAAGGTTTTTCCACCAACATAGAAGAGGATTCTTTACTGTTAGGGCAGTGAGAATCTGGAATTGCTTGCCTGAGGAGGTGGTGATGGCGAACTCAGTCGAGGGGTTCAAGAGAGGCCTGGATGTCTTCCTGGAGCAGAACAATGTTGTATCATACAATTATTAGGTTCTGTAGAAGGACGTAGATCTGGGTATTTATTATGATGGAATATAGGCTGAACTGGATGGACAAATGTCTTTTTTCGGCCTTACTAACTATGTTACTATGTTACTATGTTACTATCATGTACCAATCAGTATGGAGCATCAACAGTATCTAAGGTTAGTAGTGCAGTTGGGACAGGTCTACACCCATCTACAATACCAATGGCTCCCTTTCGGGGTATCAGTGGCTCCTCGTATCTTTACAAAAATAATTTCAGAAATAGCATCCTTCGTGAGGAGAGAAAATATTCTACTAGTGCCCTATTTAGACGATTTCCTCCTTATAGCAGACAATCAAGAAGACGGAACAAAGGCAGTTACGAAGGTACGAGAGTTACTGACCAGGCAGGGGTGAATAATAAACTTAAGGGAATCAAGAATGATTCCGGTCCAGATGCAGGAGTTCCTGGGGATTCAGTTAAATTCAATCAGACAAGACTGTGTCCTTCCAGACAGGAAGATTGAGGCCATAAAACAGCGAATAAGACAAATACAGGCGGCCCAATCCATCTCGGTGAGGAAAGCCATGTCCCTCTTAGGTATGCTAATGGCAACAATTCCGGCGGTCCAATGGGCACAACTGCATTCAAGGGACCTACAGTGGCAGATCCTGTCAGAACAACAAAAAAATCCCTACAACTTAAATCGAAAAATCGTATTGTCACAACAAGTACGGGACTCTCTAAACTGGTGGCTAATTTCTGAAAATTAAAAAAAAGGAGTCCCATGGTCAATCCAAAATCCGGTGGTACTGACCACGGATGCGAGCCCGTTAGGTTGGGGGGCACAACTATCGGATCAGATCCTACAAGGTCTATGGGATCCACAGATGCAATCAGCCTCCTCAAACCTGAAAGAATTAACAGCAGTAAGGCTAGCGATTCTTCAAACGGAAGAGGACATCAAAGGAAGACATCTGGTAGTGTTGTCCGACAACAGCACAACCGTATCGTATATGAATCGACAGGGTGGAACAAGATCGAGTCCCCTGATGGAAGAAGCAAAAAGGCTACTTCGTTGGGCCGAAAACCATCTATTATCTATTACAAGTACACACTTAAGGGGTCAGACAACCTTGTCGCAGACTGTCTGAGTCGTCACGTGCTGCACCAGGGCGAGTGGTCTCTAAATCAAAAAATTTTTGGATAAATCTGTGCCATCTGGGAGCTTCCTCAAGTGGATCTTTTTTCCACAAAACAGAACCGAAAGAGAACACGGAAGGAGTGGATGCATTGCTACACCAATGGAAATTCCAACTAGCCTACGCGTTTCCCCCAATTCCATTAATTCCTACAGTCCTGAAAAAGATCCGAGAAGGGAAAGCATGCATAATCTTAATCGCACCCTTCTGGCCAAAGAGAGCTTGGTTCACTTGGCTCAGACGTATGTCCATCTCGGACCCGTGGATCCTTCCAAATGTTCCAAACCTTCTACACCAGGGTCCAGTAACACATCCTAAAGTACACAGTCTACACCTCACTGCTTGCAACTTGAGAGGGGACTTCGGCTGGCGAAGGGATTCTCGGACCCGTTAGTTACTACTCTGCTGTCCAGTAGAAAGAAGATCACAACTGATAAATATCAAAAAGTATGGGGAAATTTTTTTAGAATTTTCTGGTTGATGTATAACAGATACTGTTTAGAAAGTCCCTATATCAGAAATCCTAGAATTTCTACAAAAGGGTATGGAGAGAGGATTATCTACCAGCACCCTAAAAGTGCAAGTCTCGGCGCTTAGCGCCCTGTTTGACCAAAAATTGGCTAATCACCCTTGGGTGTGTAGGTTCATTTGGGCCTCCTTTACAGCCAGACCATTCAAACCTTGTCCAAAGGTTGCTCCCTGGGATCTAAATTTAGTTTTGAATGCGTTAACCACCTCTCCCTTTAAGCCTCTTTCCTCCATATTGGTAAAAGCACTAACTTTAAAAACTGTTCTCCTGATTGCCCTTATCTCAGCCAGACACAGTGAACTCCAGGCTATATCTATAGACCCTCCTTACACTACATTTCTGGAGGACAGGGTAATTATACAATCTGACCCAGCCTTCTTACCAAAGGTCAACTCAAAATTCCACAGGGACCAGGAGATAGTCTTCAGCCCTTTTTGTCTCCTTCCAGGGGGCAAACAGGGGAAAAAAGGCCACAAAATCAACCATTGCACAGTGGCTCCATATGGCTATATCACTTTCCTATTCTTCTTCGGGGCAAGTCCCTCCACCTGGTGTTACGGCCCATTCTACTAGTGCTATTGGGCAGAGAGAGCAAATGCATCTATAGAACAAACTTGTAATGCAGCAGTATGGTCTTCACCCTCTACTTTCTTCCGCCATTATAGATTAAATCTGGGGCTATCAAATCTCGCCTTCGGAAAAAAAGTGCTATCTGCTGTTATCCCACCCTAGGAGTTTTTTCTATTTCTTCCTCTCATGTACCGGTGCTGTCATGGGGAAGGGAAAAAATGATAATTACTTACGGGTAATTTGATTTTCCAGATCCATGACAGCACCGCTCTAATTCCCGCCCTATCTTGGTGATGGTTGTGTGATTCACAAAAAAAACAAAAACAGTTACATACATAAGATGGGGTAATAACCACTTAATATAACAATAAATAAATAGTCTTCAGAGATTAATATAATGTATATATGCCTAAAACTGACAAAGCGGTTACCTTGCATTCTCGGTAAACAAACTGAGGAGAGAGGTGCCACCCCCATCTTTTATCTCCTCTGCAGGTTTCCTGTTCTTGGGGGCGGGACCATCTCTCATGAAGCGGTGCTGTCATAGATCTGGAAAATCAAATTACCCATAAGTAATTATCATTTTTCAGAAGTACACAAAACTTTGGTGGACCACACTTTTATGCACGCCTAAAAAGTCAGATACCACCGGATCATAGGCCAGATGGCGTCCACAGTGAATCCATCTGTCTCATTATAGGGAATCTTCCTCCGATGATTCAGTCTGAATCATGTATTTCAGAGATTTAAATCGAAATCCCGATTTAAGTGCTCAGCGAAGAGCGCAGGATAAATGTGCAATCTTTGGCAGGCAGAATGCACAATTCAACAGCAGTTGAATAATTGATTTTATTTATTTTTTGACATTTTTATTGCCACTATTTTTGGTCACATTACATTTTGATCACAATTATTAAAACATTTACATGTTTCCCCTTAAACCACTCGAATGTTTCTTTAGCAGTATGCTTTGGGTCATTGTCTTATTGGAAGGTGAACTCGGTCCCAGTCTCAAATCATTGACAGACTGAAACAGGTTTTACTCAAGAATATCCCTGTATTTTGCACCATCCAACTTGTCTTCGATTTCAACCATTTTCCCTGTCCCTGCTGCCAAAAAATATTACCACACCATGATGCTACCACCACCATGTTTCACTGTGGGGATGGTGTTCTTGGGGTGATGAGCTGTGTTGGCACCAGACATAGTGTTTACTTTATGACCAAATAGTTCAATTTTGGTCTCATCTGACCACAATACCTTCCTCAATGCATTTGGGGAGTATCCTACATGTCTTTTGGCAAACTCAAAACGAGCCTTACATTTTTGTGTGTAAGTAAAGATTTTGTTATGCCAACTGTTCCATAAAGGTCACCTCTATGAAGTGTACGGCTTATTGTCATGGTATGGAAGGATACTCCAGACGCTGCTTGGGAACTTTGCAGTTCCTACAGGATTACCTTTGGTCCCTGTGGTGCCTGTCTGATTAATGCCCTCCTTGCCTGGCCTGAGAATTTTGGTGGGCAGCCCTTTTTTTGACAGGTTTGTTGTGGCACCATGGTCTTACCATTTGATGATAATGGATTTGATGCTGCTTTGGGGGATCATCAGACATTGAGATTTTTTTTATAACCCAACCCTGACTTTTACTTCTCAACCACTTTGTTCCTGACTTGTTTGGAGATCTCCTTGGTCTTCATGGTGTTGTTTGGGTACTACCGCAGGTACTGACCCCAATGCTCAGGTTAGCTGACTCGGACACTGTTCATACAACATGGTTTCTGGATCAGCATGCAGGACAGATACAGACATGGAGTCACAGGCAGAGCTGGATTTGGATGCTTGATACTGGTTCACATTCAGACTAAACAGGTTTACAGGAACACAACCAAACTACACATGATGCTAGGACGGGGAACCTGGTAACATACAATTGCACACACTCAATGTAAGGATCTAGAGGGTTTGCTCCCTACTACGGAGGGTGCCTTATATACAAGATGCCTTCCAGCGACTGGCTGAGGGCATTTTCAAAGTGCATGCATGCATGCCCCTTTAAGAACAGGGGAGTGCGTGCGCACTATGTGTGCCACTGGGAAGCCCGCGCAATGTACAGACAAGGAACTAGGAAGCCACTGCTGGAGCAGTGAGTATGTTTTCCCTACATGGAGGAGGCCAGGGAACCATGCAGGGGTACCAGCATTACCGTTACAACTAGTGATGAGTGAGTGTGCTCATCACTACTCGTTACTCGCTCGGCATCAGTGTGCTTAGGATGCTCGTTACTCAGCTAGTATTTTTTTAATCCAAGAGTGGGAGCTCGAGTCCCCACCCCACATATTTTGCGCTTTTTAGACCACCAATAAACATGGGGGAATTGCCTGACAGTCACTGTAATGCCGTAGCCATCTTGGTTGTGGCATTACTGTGATTGGCTGGCCACATAGCATCATCATGTCTATATAAGACCTATGACACCTTGCTCGGCACACTATACCTCAGCCACAGGCATTGTAGGGAGAGTTGTTGATGGGAGAGGGACAGAATTGTAGCTGCATATTAGCCAGGGATTCAATCACACTTATATTTCTGTTAAGTACAACAGCCCTTCTTAGGGCTAATTACAATGAATAGTAATGCTGCTGTTAGCAGCATTTAGAGACAAATTGTAGTGAAGGGATCATGTAGGACAGGATAGGTTGAATTGCAAATCCTTTATGCTACAGCCTGCAACTGATACCAAAGCCCCTTCTCAGGGCTCATAATATTCTTATTGCTCTTAATTCTGCAAATTTTTCTGAGCAGAGAAAAATTATACACCATTTTTACAGTGGCAGTTGTGCACCAAAATCTTAGAGCCAGACTTGGTTGGATCTCAATAGCTTTGCTATATTGATACTGCAGTCTCATACATTCATCTGAATTGGGCAAATGCCTGGCATTGTAATACAGCCTTTTTTTTGAGCTGTGAAATTTTATACAGTATTTAGTGTGCTACAGTTGGGCCTAACCCCCCCAAAAAATTGTCAAATAAATCGCATTGCTATATTTATACTTCAATCTCATACATCCATCTGAGTTGTGCAACTTTGGCTGGCATTGTAATCCAGCCTTTTTTTTTTGAGCTGTGAAATTTTATACGGCATTTAGCGTGCTACAGTTGTTCCTCAAAATCCCCCACAAAATAAATTGTTTTAAAAAATCGCACCGTTATATTTGTACTGCAGTGTCATACGTCCATCTGAGGTATGCAAACCTTTTTTTGAACTGTGAAATTTTATAGGGCATTTAGCATGCAACACTTGGGAAAAGTGATATGGCTCCCTCCAAAAAGAAATTCAGCAAAACCTGGTCTCCCAAATCCAAGTGCCCCCACTTTCTGAGTCCTACTGTGTGTCTAAATTGCTGTAAACATCCACATGTGTAGCATTACTGTAGCTGTAATTTACAGCATGCATGTCCCCAGAAGCCCCAGCTGGACACAATGCATTGAGCACTAAAATGGCATATTTGCAATTTTCACTATGCAAAATCCAATGCATTTTCTCTTGTTACCCTTGTAAAAATGAGACATTTTGGGCTAATTCAACATTTTTGCGGGAAAAAAATTATTTTTCATATTCATGGCCAAATGTTATAAAATTCCACAAATCACCTGTTGGTATAAAATGCTCATTATCTAGATAAATCCCTCAAAGTGTACAGTTTGTTTGCAGTTTCTGCTGTTTTGGCACCTCAGTGGCTTTTCAAATGTGACATGACATCTAAAATCTGTTCCAGCAAAATCTGCACTCAAATGTAGCTGCTTCCCTTCTGAGCGCTGCTGTGTGATGAAACAGTAGTTTCCAATCACATTTGGGCTATCTGCATACCCACAATCTGTTGTACAATTTCTCTTCCTATCCCCTGAATATGAGGAATTTGTTGTGGAAGTAACATTTTCATGGACAAAAAAGTAATTTTCAAGACCCAATATTAAAAAATTATGTAAAGCATCTGCAGGTTCAAGATGGTTATTACTCCTGTACACTATTTATTTCCTATTATTTTAGCACATGAATTTCTTGGGATGTATAGTTTCCAAACTGGGGTCAATTTTGGGAGGTTTCTGCTGTCTTGGCACCTTGGGGTTCTGCTTATGCAGCATTGCATCCGCAATCATTTCAATCATCAAACATTGCCTTCCCATCCGAGTCTTAAAATGTACTCAAACAATAATTTCTGACCACATATGGGGTATCAAGGTACCCAGGATAAACTGCAAATTATGGGGTCCTTTTTATCTTTTTACACTTTTGAAAATGAAAAATTTTGGGCTAAACATTTAAGTAAATTTTTTTTTAAATTTCTTTCTGCTTGTTTACACTAATTCCCGTGAAGCACGGGACGCGGCGAGGGCAGGAGGCCACAGCTCGTCTAATTAATGACTAGCTGTGGTGTTCCCTGCAACAGAAATTTGTTTTCAGTGCATGACGTCAGTAAGATTTCTGGCATAGCGCATGGAGGGGATTGCCACTCGTCAGACACTTCAAGTTCACGAAGAAGCATGTATGCTTTCATGTATCAGGAGCATCTGACTCCCCCCCCCCCTCATCGAGACCGGCGTGAACAACAGGCCTTTGGGGAAACAGGTCTGTGGTGTGCATATACTCTTGTATAATTAATAGAAACCAAGCAAAGAAACAATACATTTTATTCATTGCTCTGTGCTTATATAACCATAGGTTCAGTCAGTGTTTAATGAGGCAAAAAATGACCCAGAGACTCATTGCAGCATTTATATATGTGGTGTCCATACAGTATAACCTAAACAGTCTGGTCACTATATATCCTGGGAAGCTTTTCAAGGCATCTACATTACGACTATAATAGGCAAACTAGTAGATTATGAGTTCTAGTTTAGGAACAGCGCAGTCTACACGCGAGATATATTGTCACTAACATCACCACGAGCTAGACTACACATTCAGGGTGTGGCTCGTCTGCAATTTTCACATCAGCACCAATATTCCTCTAGCACAATGCAAGAAAAACAGACTGATAAGGTTTCCAAAAGATTTGGCTCTGGAAATGGCTTACAATTTCTAAGAATCTGATTCCGCTCAGGAGGGTAAACCACAGATTGTTTCCATGTGTCTGGGCAGGAAACTAATGAGAATGGTCTCTGCTGAGTATGAGTAACACACAATACAATGCCGTTCTCTTCTGCATCTTTATATGACTGCTTTACTCGAGAAGCCTGCTGCATTTTGGATCAGTCTTTTAGCATTCGTATGTGCACTGCAAAATGTGCAACGTCTTTTAAATGGTCTTATAACAAAATGAAAGGAAATCATTTTAGGAACTATTGCAAAACATTATTTTCCAAGGTTAAAATGGAATTAAAAATTACCATAAGTAAGTTAAAAATTGCTCGACCATGTGAGAAAAAAAAGTTTGACTATAAATATTATATGCAGTTGACAGGTTTTGCAAGAATAAGAAAACCCTCTGAACCTAAATGCATACAGAACGTAAATGGGGTCAGATTTTTGTGTGGACAATCTTCAGCCTAATACAGTTTCAACTAAGTTAAAGAGGTTGACCACTACTTTAAAGGACTATCCTTAGGATTGATCATCACTGTCTGATTGGTGGCACACCCACGGAGTTGCATAGCACCGCGACCACTATACAGTAGACAGAGCTGCACTGTGCAGCTCTGTAACTGGTCAGTTCCAGCTGCCGCAGACATCAATAACAGGTAATTGGTGGGGGGTGCCAAGTGTGACACCCCCACGATCAGCCATTGACAGCCCATCTTTAGGATAGGCCAACAATGTTAACGTTGTGGACAACCTCTTTAATGTGATTTTAAAATTCTTATCCGCATGTACATAAATTGACCTGCTGTGCAAATTTTAAAATCCGTATGGCAGTTCTTTTTGTTGAATTCATTAACGTCTTTACTCTTGCAATGCATAGGGAGAAATTCTAAACAAAATCCACAACAGGTAATAGGTATCGGGTTTGGCCAAACTGTAGTTCGAAATTTGGTTCTGAGCCCGAACTTGACCCCGAACCTGAACCCTATAGATGTCAATGGCGACCCGAACATTGGTGCTTTAAAATGGCTGTACAATAGCTACAGCAGGGCTAGGGGCTGCAAAAGGAGCAACATTGTAAGAGCAGAACAATTGCCCTGCAAACAAATGTGGATAAGTACAGGTCCGTCTCAAAAAATTAGCATATAGTGTTAAATTTCATTATTTACCATAATGTAATGATTACAATTAAACTTTCATATATTATAGATTCATTATCCACCAACTGAAATTTGTCAGGTCTTTTATTGTTTTAATACTGATGATTTTGGCATACAACTCCTGATAACCCAAAAAACCTGTCTCAATAAATTAGCATATTTCACCCATCCAATCAAATAAAAGTGTTTTTTAATAGCAAACAAAAAAACCATCAAATAATAATGTTCAGTTATGCACTCAATACTTGGTCGGGAATCCTTTGGCAGAAATGACTGCTTCAATGCGGCGTGGCATGGAGGCAATCAGCCTGTGACACTGCTGAGATGTTATGGAGGCCCAGGATGCTTCAATAGCGGCCTTAAGCTCATCCAGAGTGTTGGGTCTTGTGTCTCTCAACTTTCTCTTCACAATATCCCACAGATTCTCTATGGGGTTCAGGTCAGGAGAGTTGGCAGGCCAATTGAGCACAGTAATACCATGGTCAGTAAACCATTTACCAGTGGTTTTGGCACTGTGAGCAGGTGCCAGGTCGTGCTGAAAAATGAAATCTTCATCTCCATAAAGCATTTCAGCCGATGGAAGCATGAAGTGCTCCAAAATCTCCTGATAGCTAGCTGCATTGACCCTGCCCTTGATGAAACACAGTGGACCAACACCAGCAGCTGACATGGCACCCCACACCATCACTGACTGTGGGTACTTGACACTGGACTTCAGGCATTTTGGCATTTCCTTCTCCCCAGTCTTCCTCCAGACTCTGGCACCTTGATTTCCGAATGACATGCAAAATTTGCTTTCATCAGAAAAAAGTACTTGGGACCACTTAGCAACAGTCCAGTGCTGCTTCTCTGTAGCCCAGGTCAGGCACCTCTGCCGCTGTTTATGGTTCAAAAGTGGCTTTACCTGGGGAATGCGGCACCTGTAGCCCATTTCCTGCACACGCCTGTGCACGGTGGCTCTGGATGTTTCCACACCAGACTCAGTCCACTGCTTCCTCAGGTTCCCCAAGGTCTGGAATCGGTCCTTCTCCACAATCTTCCTCAGGGTCCGGTCTCCTCTTCTCGTTGTACAGCGTTTTCTGCCACATTGTTTCCTTCCAACAGACTTACCATTGAGGTGCCTTGATACAGCACTCTGGGAACAGCCTATTTGTTGAGAAATTTCTTTCTGCGTCTTACCCTCTTGCTTGAGGGTGTCAATGATGGCCTTCTTGACATCTGTCAGGTCGCTAGTCTTACCCATGATGGGGGTTTTGAGTAATGAACCAGGCAGGGAGTTTATAAAAGCCTCAGGTATCTTTTGCATGTGTTTAGAGTTAATTAGTTGATTCAGAAGATTAGGGTAATAGGTCGTTTAGAGAACCTTTTCTTGATATGCTAATTTATTGAGACAGGTTTTTTGGGTTATCAGGAGTTGTATGCCAAAATCATCAGTATTAAAACAATAAAAGACCTGACAAATTTCAGTTGGTGGATAATGAATCTATAATATATGAAAGTTTAATTGTAATCATTACATTATGGTAAATAATGAAATTTAACACTATATGCTAATTTTTTGAGAAGGACCTGTACATGATTTAAAATATAATAGAATATGGCAAAGCCAGGTCTAAGCCTGACAGGGGTGTCACATAGGACCCATGCCCTCGCCCTTCTTTGGAGCAACCATGTGCGTCATCTTGAGTGTGGTGGATGGCGAGTCATGGCAGCCATGGTGTTCTCTTTTGGCCATGCACCTCACTCTGCCCATGCCAGGAGTGTTTTCTGCACGCCTGCCGCTTTCCAACCTACCCGTACAGTGAGCCATTCTCCCTTCCTACTACCCTTCTGGCCGCATGAGCTTTGTTCCATGGTGAGGTGAATCAGAGTTTGATTCCAGAGAGGGAACCTGATAAACGGTTACCACATCCAAAGAAGGCAGCAGTCAAGCAAATAAACCACTCCTCAGCAATTGATGTTGCAAGACAAAATCGTCATCCAAGACAATTTAGAGGCTGAGTAATTGGATTGAGTAGTACAAATTCTTTAATGAGCATCTATTGGAGGGCAAATCTGGTGCCAACAGCCACGGTATTTCCAGCTCCAGTAGTGTTCCCTAAAGACTTCCACCAACAGGTTCAGACTGGGGTGTCTGGGGCCCACAGAGTGAATTGACCTTAGGGGCCCACCCTACACTTATATGCAAATATCTGTTAGCCGTTATCCCCATTATAGTGGATCATCGACTGTAAAACATAGCACATCCACTGTGCGCACACCATAACTGGGATGTCAATTGTGGTAGTTTTCATTAACCCCTTAATCCGATATGACGTACTATCCCGTTGAGGTGACCTGGGACTTAATTTCCAGTGATGGGATAGTATGTCATATGCGATCAACCGCGCTCACAGGGGGAGCACGGCCGATCGCAGCTGGGTGTCAGCTGACTATCGCAGCTGACATCCGGCACTATGTGCCAGAAGCGGTCACGGACCGTCCCTAGCACATTAACCCCTGGCACACTGCGATCAAATATGATCGCAGTGTTTCGGTGGCATAGGGAAGCATCGCGCAGGGAGGGGGCTCCCTGCATGCTTCCTTGAGACCCTCGGAGCAACGCGATGTGATTGCGTTGCTCCGAGGGTCTCCTACCTTCTTCTCCCTGCAGGTCCCAGATCCAAAATGGCCACGGGGCTGCATCCCGGTCCTACAGGGAGGTGGCTTAACAGCGCCTGCTCAGAGCAAGCGCTGGTAAGCCTGCAGCCCTGCATGTCAGATCACTGATCTGACACAGTGGTGTGCAAAGTGTCAGATCAGTGATCTGGCCATATAACATGATGTCCCCCCGGGGCAATGTTGTAAAGTAAAAAAATATATATTCACATGTGTAAAAAAATCCTAAATAAAGAAAAAAAAAGAAATATTGTTCCTATAAATACATTTCTTTATCTAAATGATAAAAAAAAACAATAAAAGTACACATATTTAGTATTGCCGTGTCCATAACGACCCCACCTATAAAACTGTCCCGCTTGTTAATCCTTTCAGTGAACGCGGTAAAAGAAAAAAAAAACACGGCAAAAAGCAACATTTTATTATCATTCCACCGAACAAAAAGTGGAATATAATGGTACCGCTGAAAACGTCATCTTGTCCCGCAACAAACGAGCTACCATACAGCATCATCAGCGAAAAAATTTAAAAGTTATAGTCATCAGAAAAAAGCAATGCAAAAAAATTATTTTTTCTATAAAATAGTTTTTATCGTATAAAAGCGCCAAAACATAAAAAAAAAATATAAATGAGGTATCGCTGTAATGGTACTGACCCGAACAATAAAACTGCTTTATCAATTTTACCAAACATGGAACGGTATAAACGCCCCCCCCCCCCCAAAAAAAAAAAAAGAAATTCATGAATAGATGGTTTTTGGTCATTCTGCCTCACAAAAATCGGAACAAAAAACGATCAAAAATGTCAGGTGCCCAAAAATAGTTCCAATAAAAACGTCAACTCGTCCCGCAAAAAACAAGACCTCACATAACTCTGTGGACCAAAATATGCAAAAATTATAGCTCTCAAAATGTGGAGACGCAAAAACTATTTTTTTGCAATAAAAAGCATCTTTTAGTCTGTGACGGCTGTCAATCATAAAAATCTGCTAAAAACCGCTATAAAAGTAAATCAAACCCCCATTCATCATCCTCTTAGTTAGGGAAGAATAATAAAATTAAAAAAATGTATTTCCATTTTCCCATTAGGGCTAGGGTTAGGGTTAGGTCTAGGGTTAGGGCTAGGGTTAGGGGTAGGGTTAAGGCTAGGGTTAAGGTTAAGGCTAAGGTTAGGGCTAAGGTTAGGGTTAGGGCTAGGGTTGGGGCTAGGGTTTGGGTTGGGGCTAGGTTTAGGGTTTCAGTTAGAATTGGGGGTTTCCACTGTTTAGGCACATCAGGGGCTCTCCACACACAACATGGCGTCCGATCTCAATTCCAGCCAATTCTGCGTTAAAAAAGTAAAACAGTGCTCCTTCCCTTCCGAGCTCTTCCATGCCCCCAAACAGGGGTTTTTCCCAACATATGGTTTAGCAGCGTACTCAGGATAAATTGGACAACAACTTTTGGGGTCCAATTTCTCTTGTTACCCTTGGGAAAATAAAAATTCGGGGGACTAAAAAACCATTTTTGTGTGAAAAAAATGATTTTCTATTTTCACGGCTCTGCGTTATAAACTGTAGTGAAACACTTTGGGGTTCAAAGTTCTCACAACACATCTAGATAAGTTCCTTGGGGGTCTAGTTTCCAATATGGGGTCACTTGTGGGGGGTTTCTACTGTTTAATTACATCAGAGGCTCTGCAAATGCAACGTGACGCCTGCAGACCAATCCATCCAAGTCAGCATTCCAAATGGTGCTCCTTCCCTTCCGAGCTCTGCCATGCGCCCAAATGGTGGTACCACCCCACACATGGGGTATCTGAATACTCAGGACAAATTGGACAACATCTTTTGTGGTCCAATTTCTCTTGTTATCCTTGGGAAAATAAAAATTTGGGGGCTAAAAAACCATTTTTGTGAGAAAAAAATTATTTTTTTATTTTTACGGCTCTGCGTTATAAACTGTAGTGAAACACTTGGGTCTTCAAAGTTCTCACAACACATCTAGATAAGTTCCTTGGGGGGTCTAGTTTCTAATATGGGGTCACTTGTGGGGGCTTTCTACTGTTTTGGTACATTAGGGGCGCTGCAAATGCAATGTGACACCTGCAGACCAATCCATCTAAGTCTGCATTCCAAATGGCGCTCCTTCCCTTCCGAGCTCTGCCATGTGCCCAAACGGTGGTCCCCCCACATATGGCCTATCAGCGTACTTGGGACAAATTGGACAACAACTTTTGGGGTCCAATTTCTCCTGTTACCCTTGGGAAAATACAAAACTGGTGGCTAAATATAATTTTTGTGGGAAAAAAATAATTTTTATTTTCACGGCTCTGCGTTATAAACTGTAGTGAAACACTTTGGGGTTCATAGCTCTCACAACACATCTAGATAGGTTTCTTAGGGGTCTACTTTACAATATGGTGTCACTTGTGGGGGGTTTCAATGTTTAGGCACATCAGTGGCTCTCCAAACGCAACATGGCGTTCCATCTCAATTCCTGTCAATTTTGCATTGAAAAGTCAAACGGCGCTCCTTCCCTTCTGAGCTCTGCCATGCGCCCTTACAGTGGTTTACTCCCACATATGGGGTATCAGCGTACTCAAGACAAATTGCACAACTTTTGGGTCCAATTTCTTCTCTTACCCTTGGGAAAATAAAATATTGGGGCGAAAAGATCATTTTTGTGAAAAAATATGATTTTTTTATTTTTATGGCTCTGCATTATAATTTTCAGTGAAGGACTTGGTGGGTCAAAGTGCTCACCACACATCTAGATACGTTCCTTAGGGGGTCTACTTTCCAAAACAGTGTCACTTGTGGGGGGTTTCAATGTTTAGGCACATCAGGGGCTCTCCAAACACAACATGGGTCCCATCTCAATTCCAGTAAATTTTGCATTGAAAAGTCAAATAGCGCTCTTTCCCTTCTGAGCTCTGCCATGCGCCCTAACAGTGGTTTACCCCCAAATATGGGGTATCGGCGTACTCAGGACAAATTGTGCAACTTTTGAGGTCCATTTTCTCCTTTTTCCATTGGTAAAATAAATCATATTGGAGCTGAAGTAAATTTTGTGTGAAAAAAAGTTAAATGTTCATTTTTATTTAAACATTCCAAAAATTCCTGTGAAACATCTGAAGGGTTAATAAACTTCTTGAATGTGGTTTTGGGCACCTTGAGGGGTGCAGTTTTTAGAATGGTGTCACACTTGGTTATTTTCTATCATATAGACCCCTCAAAATGACTTCAAATGAGATGTGGTCCCTAAAAAAAATGGTGTTGTAAAAATGAGAAATTGCTTCTCAACTTTTAACCCTTATAACTCCCTAACAAAAAAAAGTTTGGTTCTAAAATTGTGCTGATGTAAAGTAGATATGTGGGAAATGTTACTTATTAAATATTGTGTGACATATCTCTGATTTAAGGGCATAAATATTCAAAGTTGGAAAATTGCAAAATTTTCAAAATTTTATCCAAATTTCATTTTTTTCACAAATAAACGCAAGTCTTATCGAAGAAATTTTACCACTATCATGAAGTACAATCTGTCATGAGAAAACATTGTCAGAATCATCAGGATCCGTTGAAGCGTTCCAGAGTTATAACCTCATAAAGGGACAGTGGTCAGAATTGTAAAAATTGGCCCGGACATTAATGTGCAAACCACCCTTGGGGCTTAAGGGGTTAAAGGGCTTCTTTGGTTAGCAGAAGTTATAATAATGCCACATACAGAGGAGAAAAAACCACACCGTGACCATATCACATATTATTCCCACATAGTGACTGAATAATACCATATACAAGGGAGAAATACCACCACATCATGACCAGAGCACATATTACCACCAAATAGTGACAGAACATTACAATACTGATCATAAATAAAATCTACAATACTAACAAAACTGTTATTACCACCAGTGACATTATATACAATAGTATAAAACCAGAAACACATGGGCTACTTGCACAATGAACAAGTCTGTAGGAACCTGTTCACACACCACCAAGAAACTTGAAGACACAAAAGAGCACAGTGAGGTCAAAAATACTCTGTTGTAAAAAAAAATCACAGTAATAAGCAAGTGCTAGTCAAAAGATGGAAAAAACAGGGTATTTAGTTGATACTTTTTTGCAAAAAAATGTATACTAAGCTGCTCCACCAATCGTCAAGGTATAGCCATATAGAGCAGTCCTACCTAATGTATATAATCCCTATCTGATGTATTTAAAAACCTGATCATCTGTATAGTACCTGTGTAAGCAGGGTTCAGAGAGGGAATTTTCATGTGGACATGCTGGATGGAGCAGCTTTGATGCAAATGGCCCATAAGGAGTGGTGGACTCCCTAGTCTTGTAGAAACAAGAGAACAATTGCAGAACCAGAAACACATGGGCTACGTGCACAATGAACAAGTCTGTAGGAACCTGTTCACACACCACCAAGAAACTTGAAAACACAAAAGAGCACAGTGAGGTCAAAAATACTCTGTTGTAAAAAAAATCACAGTAATAAGCAAGTGCTAGTCAAACGATGGAAAAAACAGGGTATTTAGTTGATACTTTTTTTTGCAAAAAAATGTATGCTAAGCTGCTCCACCAATCGTCAAGGTATACCCATATAGAGCAGTCCTAACTAATGTATATAATCCCTATCTGATGTATTTAAAAACCTGATCATCTGTATAGTACCTGTATAAGCAGGGTTCAGAGAGGGAATATCCATGTGGACCTGCTAGATGGAACAGCTTTAGTGCAAATGACCCACACAGGAGTGGTGGACTCCCCAGTCTTGTAGAAACAAGAGAACAATTGTAGAACCAGAAACACATGGGCTACTTTCACATTAGACAAGTCTGTAGGAACATGTTCACACCACCAAGAAACTTGAAGACACAAAAGAGCACAGTGAGGTCCAAAAGATGGAAAAAAACAGGGTATTTAGTTGATACTTTTTTTGCAAAAAAATGTATACTAAGCTGCTCCACCAATCGTCAAGGTATACCCTTATAGAGCTCTATATGAGTATACCTTGATGATTGGTGGAGCAGCTTAGTATACATTTTTTTCCATCTTTTGACTAGCACTTGCTTATTACTGTGATTTTTTTTACAACAGAGTATTTTTGACTTCACTGTGCTCTTTTGTGTCTTCAAGTTTCTTGGTGGTGTGAACATGTTCCTACAGACTTGTTCAATGTGCAAGTAGCCCATGTGTTTCTGGTTCTATAATTGTTCTCTTGTTTCTACAAGACTGGGGAGTACACCACTCCCATGTGGGTCATTTGCACTAAAGCTTTTCCATCTAGCAGGTCCACATGGATATTCCCTCTCTGAACCCTGCTTATACAGGTACTGTACAGATGATCAGGTTTTTAAATACATCAGATAGGCATTATATACATTAGTTAGGACTGCTCTATATGGGTATACCTTGACGATTGGTGGAGCAGCTTAGTATACTTTTTTTTGCAAAAAAGTATCAACTAAATACCCTGTTTTTTTCCATATTTTGACTAGCACTTGCTTATTACTGTGATTTTTTTTACAACAGAGTATTTTTGACCTCACTGAGCTCTTTTGTGTCTTCAAGTTTCTTGGTGGTGTGAATGTGTTCCTACAGACTTGTTCAATGTGCAAGTAGCCCATGTGTTTCTGGTTCTATAATTGTTCTCTTGTTTCTACAAGACTGGGAGTCCACCACTCCCGTGTGGGTCATTTGCACTAAAGCTGTTCCATCTAGCAGGTCCACATGGATATTCCCTCTCTGAACCCTGCTTATACAGGTACTATCCAGATGATCAGGTTTTGAAATACATGAGATAGGGATTATATACATTAGTTAGGACTGCTCTATATGGGTATACCTTGACGATTGGTGGAGCAGCTTAGTATAAATTTTTTTGCCAAAAAACGTATCAACTAAATACCCTGTTTTTTTCCATCTTTTGACTAGCACTTGCTTATTACTGTGATTTTTTTTTTACAACCGAGTATTTTTGACCTCACTGTGCTCTTTTGTGTCTACTCACATATAATGTAGTTTGGCATTTTTTTGTCAAGAGACCACTATCAATGAGCTGGATGATGCTGTTTCTCATTTCTTGGGAGATTTTCTTCATGGGTGCTCCTGGATTCGAACGCTTGGGATTCAACCTAATAAAACACTGAGCTATTAGAGAATGTGAGAACAGGTTGTATTTTGTAGTATAGAGCAAGGAAGATTTTTCCACCACCAGGAGCAAAACAATAGCAATGCAGTGACATTAAGAAATAAGAGAAAAAAAGGTCAGCTCACCCCTTCGATGTCCAGGAACTTGAGCACGGAGAGTCTGTAGTGCAGCATTATTAGTAATCAAAAAGGGAGGTAATCTAGCTCTGTGTTCCTTTAAAATTATCATTTTTTGAAACAATACTTTAAAATCTAGCATCATATAATATAGCATGTGTCACCAGCTTCTCCAGGGATCCGTAAGCAGACGCATTTGGAGCTAAGTGGCTCTTATTCATTGCTAGCATGAATAAGAGCCACTAAGCTCAAAACGCATCTGCTTACGAATCTTTGGAGAAGCTGGTGATGCTTATGCTGTATCATATGATGCTGGATTTTAAAGTATTGCTTCAACTAATGATGGATTTTAAAGAAACAAAGAGCTAGATTACCGTCATTTTCCCATTCTGCATCGGCCGCAGTGGAGCCTGCACAGCGAAGACATCGCTCCCAGCGACTCGCTGAGACTGGTACGGTGCAAGGGGTTACTACTGCCTCTCCAGGCTCAGCTATTGTACTCTGCACTGATCTGCAGGGAGCAGGCTTTTCTGGGTCTAAGTCCTGCTTTGCACACACTGAACATGCCCAGGGCAAGATCTCTCAGTGGAGATCTAGGGTGACATGCTCAGGTACTGCTGCAAATCCATTGGTCCTTCTTTGAAGGTTCCTGAACGTGCTGCAGCTATATAAGCTTCGCATGACCGCACGGCCATGCGCTAGTATACAATTGTTATCGTGTGTGTGTTGATGAGTGCAAGTCGTTCCTTAAAAAACCTATCCCTTGTGTATGACTGTTCACGTAAGGTGTATGGCTGCAATCTAGCGCCCGGCTGAACTCACAGCTTTAACACACGAAGCAGCGTCTACTGCTGTGACCGCCAGTGCAGCGCCGTGCGCTATTAGAGTGCTTACCTTTCCCAAGTCTGGGTGGTTAGTGGCGTCCGCTAGTGTGGCACAGCATGCACTTCTGTGCATAATAGTTACCGCTGATACCCTAATTGTGGTGCCGATCGCAAGAGGTCTACACGAACTCTAATCCTGTGTCCTGGGATAGAGTTCTGTGGTTCCTTGCTTGCGCTCTCTGTGCGGTACCGCGACCCTGTGACTTAACAGGGATCCCTTCCTTCACACAGGGTGAAGTTAACCCGTATGTGAAATCTCATTGTACCGCCATATAGTGCCGCCATTCACTTAGCAGCAGGTTCTTTCCTGCACGGTGGATCCCGGGTGGCGAACGCACCAATCTTACCTAATAAATATATTCGGTGTGTTCTGCCAACCCTAACATTATACTAGCGCCAGGATCTGGCTAAGTAATGGCGGATGAACAGCGATTGCAGGGGTATATCCAGCTGCTGGAGGGCCGGTTGGCGTCTCTTGAGTGTGCAACCTCGGCGGTGGATGTTACCGCAATTGCTGTTCAGGCTGCTAGCGTGGCTGCAGCAGCTTTACCCACTGCCACCCCTGTTCCGACTCTATCTCACCTCCCTTTGCCTGAGAAATACTCTGGGGACAGTAAGTCCTGTAGGGGTTTCGTGAGCCAGTGTGGTATACATCTCGAGCTCCTGGCTGCACGTTTTCCCACAGCCCGGGCAAAGGTGGGATTCATAATATCTCTCTTGTCGGACAGGGCGTTGGAGTGGGCTACGCCGCTGTGGGAGCGCAACGATCATGTGGTGCGGAGTGTTCCTCGGTTTCTGGACACTCTGAAACAGGTCTTTGTAGGACCTCAAGTCACCCATGATACAGCGCTCCAACTGCTGACTTTGACTCAGGGTTCAACCATGGTCAGCCATTTTGCTGTTCATTTCTGGACATTAGCGTCTGAGTTGGAATGGCCAGATAAAACCCTCATTCCCGTATTTTGGAGGGGTCTGGCTGACCATGTAAAGGATGATTTGGTTACTAGGGAGATTCCTGCCACACTGGAGGAGCTCATAGCTGTATCAACTCGCATAGACCTTCATTTTCACGAGCGAAGATTGGAGCGAGCCCAGTGTAGGCAGAGGTTTCGGCTGGCTCCTACCTTCGCCAAATCTTTGGAATCCCCAGTCCAGGCGTCCGAGTCACATAAGGTCTGTCATGTTTGCTGGCAGTCAGGACATCTTGCCTCCAAGTGTCCTCAGCGGTCGGGGAAACGTCAGCGTCTAGTGGCAGTAGGAGGAGGTACACTAGACACGGCGACGTTTGCCTCAAAGTTGTCCTTCAAGGGGACAATTACCATAGGCCCATCTACTCTTATGGTAGAGCTATGCGTGGATTCAGGGGCGGAGGGTAATTTTATGTCATCTGCATTCACCCAGCATCACGCAATACCCCTGGTGATGCTCACCAAGCCAGTAACCGTTTGAGTGGTAAATGGGTCGACACTACCCTCACAGATTACCCACCAAACCATTCCTATCACGCTTTCTGTGTCTCCATCACATCAGGAGATTATCTCCCTATTAGTCATTCCTGAGGGAATTGATGAGGTCCTGTTGGGGATACCATGGCTACACTATCATTCTCCTCATATAGAGTGGTCCTCAGGGAGAATTTTGGGATGGAGTAAATCCTGCGAGGGTAGATGTCAGAGGGAGTGCGTTCAGGTTGCTACAACACAGGTACCCGCAGATCTTTCCTCTCTCCCCAAGCACTATTGGCCTTATGCAGACGTGTTCTCCAAAAGGGTTGCGGAGACTCTTCCGCCTCACCGCCCCTATGACTGTCCTATTGACCTCTTGCCTGCTGCTGAGCCTCCCCGGGGTCAAGTCTATCCGTTATCTCTCCCGGAGACGGAGGCAATGTCTAAGTACATTCAAGAGAATCTGGCTAGAGGATTCATTAGGAAGTCAGTGTCACCTGCAGGGGCTGGGTTCTTCTTCATACAGAAGAAGACTGGAGACTTACGTCCATGCATAGACTACAGGGGTCTTAACGCCATCACCGTTAAGAACAAGTACCCATTACCCCTTATATCTGAGCTTTTTGATAGGCTACGGGGAGCAAGGGTATTTACAAAATTAGATCTGCGGGGTGCCTACAACCTGATTCGCATCAGTGAGGGGGACAAATGGAAGATGGCTTTTAACACCAGGGATGGGCACTATGAATATCTGCTGATGCCCTTCGGGCTCTGTAATGCCCCAGCCGTTTTCCAAGACTTTGTGAACGACATCTTCCGGGATTTGCTCACCACCTCAGTCGTAGTCTATCTGGATGATATTCTCATCTACTCTCCAGATATTGACTCCCATCAGAGAGATATTCGCAAAGTCTTCGACCTCTTACGGGCAAACTCCTTCTACGCCAAGTTGGAGAAGTGTGTGTTTGAGCAGGAGTCCTTGCCTTTCCTTGGTTATATCATCTCTGCCCAGGGTTTGGCTCTGGATCCTGCCAAGCTGCAGGCTGTGATGGACTGGCAGGAACCCCATTCTCTTAAAGCGGTGCAGCGCTTTATGGGGTTCATTAATTACTATCGCCAGTTCATTCCACACTTCTCAACTTTGGTGGCTCCTTTGGTTGCCCTCACCAAGAAGGGAGCAAATCCCAAGTTGTGGTCAGAGGAGGTCTCCAAAGCCTTTCTCTCGATTAAGTCACACTTCGCTAGTGCTCCCATCCTACATCGCCCCGATGTAGATAAACCATTTATCATGGAGGTGGATGCCTCATCCGTTGGTGCTGGAGCAGTCCTTTTCCAAAAGGATGCTCAAGGTCGGAAGCATCCTTGCTTCTTCTCCAAGACCTTCACACCAGCGGAGGGGAATTATTCCATCGGGGACAGGGAGTTGCTAGCCATGAAGTTGGCTTTTTCTGTGTGGAGACAACTCTTGGAGGGAGCTCGCTTTCCCTTCCAAATGTTCACTGACCACAAGAACTTGGTATAGATACAGACGGCCCAGCGGCAGAATTCTCGCCAGGCTAGATGGTCCCTGTTCTTCTCCCGGTTCCATTTTACTCTCCATTTTCTCTCCGGGGAGAAGAACATTCGTACCGACACTCTCTCCTGCTCCATAGTGTCATCTGAGGAGGAGGAGGAGGAGCCTCGGCTTATTGTCCCTTCAGAGAGCCTGAGAACTGTGGCTCCGGTTTCGCTAGAGTCCGTGCCCCCGGGCAAGACTTTCGTACCAGCGAATTTGCGATCAGAGATTCTCTCTTGGGCTCACTCGTCCAGAGTGGGTGGACATTTTGGGACCAAGAGGACATCTGAGCTTTTGGCGAGGACGTACTGGTGGCCGCATACGGCCCGTGACGTCAGGGACTATATTCGGGCGTGTGTCTCCTGCGCCCAGAATCGGTCTCCTCAGCAATGGCCTGCTGGGTTAATTTACCCCATGCCGGTGGCAGACAGGCCCTGGGAGATGGTCGGGATGGACTTCGTGGTGGGCTTACCTGTTATGAAAGGCAATTCAGTACTACAATGGACATAGCGGTCAGAGCACATACAGTGATCTGACAATAACCCAAAATCATAGAACGAGCTCTGAGACGTGGGAACTCTGCAGACCGCAATCCCTAATCCTCTACAAACAACACTAGAGGCAGCCGTGGATTGCGCCTAACTATGCCTATGCAACTCGGCACAGCCTGAGAAACTAACTAGCCTGAAGATAGAAAATAAGCCTACCTTGCCTCAGAGAAATACCACAAAGGAAAAGGCAGCCCCCCACATATAATGACTGTGAGTTAAGATGAAAAGACAAACGTAGAGATGAAATAGATTCAGCAAAGTGAGGCCCGACTTTCTTAACAGATCGAGGATAGAAAAGGTAACTTTGCGGTCTACACAAAACCCTAAAGAAAACCACACAAAGGGGGCAAAAAGACCCTCCGTACCGAACTAACGGCACGGAGGTACACCCTTTGCGTCCCAGAGCTTCCAGCAACAAAATAGACAAGCTGGACAGAAAAAATAGCAAACAAATAGCAAAGAAGAACTTAGCTATGCAGAGCAGCAGGCCACAGGAATGATCCAGGGAAAAACAAGTCCAACACTGGAACATAGACAGGAAGCCAGGATCAAAGCATTAAGTGGAGTTAAGTAGAGAAGCACCTAACGACCTCACCAGATCACCTGAGGGAGGAAACTCAGAAGCCGCAGTACCACTTCCCTCCACCAACAGAAGCTCACAGAAGTACCACTTGTGACCACAGGAGGGAGCTCTGCCACAGAATTCACAACAGTACCCCCCCCCTTGAGGAGGGGTCACCGAACCCTCACCAGAGCCCCCAGGCCGACCAGGAAGAGCCACATGAAAGGCACGAACAAGATCGGGAGCATGGACATCACCATGTACCCCCTGACAGCTGGACACCGACATGGATTTCCAATGTAATACTGGATTATGGGCTTGTAGCCATGGCAACCCCAACACGACCACATCATGCAGATTATGCAACACCAGAAAGCGAATAACCTCCTGATGTGCAGGAGCCATGCACATGGTCAGCTGGGTCCAGTATTGAGGCTTATTCTTGGCCAAAGGCGTGGCATCAAATCCTCTCAATGGAATAGGACACTGCAAGGGCTCTAAGAGAAACCCACAACGCTTAGCATACTCCAAGTCCATCAAATTCAGGGCAGCGCCTGAATCCACAAATGCCATGACAGAATACGATGACAAAGAGCAGATCAAGGTAACGGACAGAAGAAATTTTGACTGTACCGTACCAATGGTGGCAGACCTAGCGAACCGCTTAGTGCGCTTAGGACAATCAGAGATAGCATGAGTGGAATCACCACAGTAGAAACACAGCCCATTCAGACGTCTGTGTTCTTGCCGTTTAACTCTGGTCAAAGTCCTATCGCACTGCATAGGCTCAGGTTTAAGCTCAGGTAATACCGCCAAATGGTGCACAGATTTACGCTCACGCAAGCGTCGACCGATCTGAATGGCCAAAGACATAGACTCATTCAAACCAGCAGGCATAGGAAATCCCACCATGACATCCTTAAGGGCTTCAGAGAGACCCTGTTAGGGCTAGCGGAACGCACCAAATAATAAGACTGATAGTGTACGGTGCGTTCGTAGCCCGGGGTCCACCGTGCAGAGATGGAACCTGCTGCTGAGTAATGACGGACTATATGGCGGTACTCATAAGTATACCCGCGTGGGTTAAACTTCACCCAACGTGAAGGAAGCGATCCTGTTGCGTCACAGGGTTGCGGTACCGCACATAGAAGGTGAGCAAGCAGTCAGCGAACTTAACCCCAACTAGGATTGAAGTCCGATTAGACCCTTGCTGGCACAACACCGCAACAGGGTGTGTTAGTCAACTCTTATAATTAGAGCACCGAAGTGCGAACTGTGCCGTGCTGGCAGGCACCACTAAGCACCCAGACGTGGGTCAGGAAGCGCACTACTGGCGCGTGGCGCCGCACTGGCGGTCACAGCAATAGACGCTGATACGTGTGTGACACGTTGAGTGATTTGTCGGGCGCTAGATAGCAGCCATACTCCATACGCGAACAGTCATACAATAGGGTAGGGGTATTTAATGAACGACTTGCACTCACAACAAACACACGTATTCAATTGTACACTAGCGCATGGCCGTGCGGTCATGCGCAGTTTATATAATTGCAGGACAGGAAGTGGCCACAGAAACTTTGCCCTTCCAAGACCTGCCAAGAGGACCAATGGAATGCGCTGCAGAGCCAGAGCACATGACCCTCGATCTCCAACGGGAGATCTTGCTCTGGGCATGCTCAGTGTGCGCAAACAAGGACTTAGTCCCAGGGAAGTCCGCTCGCCGCTGACCAGCACTGACTTTAATGGCAGGAGCTGAAGAAGCAGCAGTAACTCTCTGTACAGAGTGAGAGCGAGCAAGACACTGGGAGCGACGTCCCTGCTGAGCAGACTCCACTGCGGCTGGAGGAGAATGGGAGACCGCAGCGGAGACGGATCGAGATTCCCCCTGTGCAGCAGAGGAAACTCGACTCCTAACATTACCCCCCCTCCTTGGGCCTCGCTACGCTCGAAGGCAGCAATGAGCTGTGGGGCCCGAATGTTTTCAGCAGGCTCCCAAGACCTGTCCTCTGGACCATAACCCTTCCAATCCACCAAATAAAACTTTTTGCCGCGTACCACCTTGCACCCCAAAATAGCGTTCACCTCGTAATCGTCCGTAGACGAACCCGATGTCCCGGCAGATGACTCGGAAAACCGGGACATGTATACGGGTTTCAAGAGGGACACATGAAAAGTGTCGGTGATACCCAAGCGTGGAGGAAGAGCCAGGCGGTAGACCACAGGATTAACCTGTTCGAGAACCTTGAAGGGACCCAAGTAGCGAGGAGCAAACTTAGTGGACTCAACTCGCAGCCTGATGTTACGGGCGGAGAGCCACACCAAGTCGCCAGGGGCAAAAGTCGGAGCGGGGCGCCGATCAACATCGGCGGAGGACCTCATTCTCTCCTTGGAGACCCGAATGGCATCCTGCGTGCGATCCCAAATGTCCCGTGCCTCCACAGCCCAGTCTGCCACCCTGGGATCAGCGGAAGACACAGGCATGGGCACAGGAACACGCGGATGCTGGCCGTAATTTAAGAGGAATGGAGTCTGACCGGTAGAGTCGGCCACGGCATTGTTAAGTGCAAACTCTGCCCACGGTAGCAAGGATGCCCAGTCATCCTGTCTGGCAGAAACAAAATGTCGCAGATATGTGACCAAGGTCTGGTTGGCCCTTTCTACCAACCCATTCGTCTAGGGATGATATGCCGAAGAGAGATTTAACTCAATACTGAGTAGACGACATAGCTCCCTCCAGAATCGAGACGCAAACTGGGGACCCCGGTCACTAACAATTTTGTCTGGCATACCGTGTAAGCGAAAGATATGCTTGATAAACAAGACAGCCAACGCCCGTGCAGATGGTAGCCGTGGAAAAGGCACCAAATGCACCATTTTGGAAAAATGATCGGTGATCACCCAGATAATGGTGCAATTACGAGACTTGGGTAAGCCAACCACAAAGTCCATCCCGACCATCTCCCAGGGCCTGTCAGCCACGGGCAGAGGATAAAGCAACCCAGCTGGCCGTTGCCGAGGAGTCTTGTTCCTGGCGCAAGAGACACACGCCCGAACGTACTCCGCGACATCACGAGCCATATGCGGCCACCAGTATGTCCTCGCCAGTAAGTCTGATGTCCTTTTAGTACCAAAATGTCCACCCACCCGGGGGCACAGACTCCAGCGAAACCGGGGCCACGGTTCTCAAACTCTCGGTGGGGACAATAAGCCGAGGCTCCTCCTCCTCCTCCGCAGATGACACAACGGAGCGAGAGAGAGCGTCGGCCCGAATGTTCTTCTCCCCAGAAAGGAAATGGAGGGTGAAATGAAACCGGGAGAAGAACAAGGACCATCTGGCCTGGCGAGAATTCAACCGCTGAGCTGTCTGCAGATACACCAAATTTTTGTGATCTGTGAAGACTTGGAAGGGAAAACGTGCTCCCTCCAAGAGATGTCTCCACTCCGAGAAAGCCAACTTCATGGCTAGCAACTCCCTGTCCCCGATGGAATAATTCCTCTCTGCTGGTGCGAAGGTCTTGGAGAAAAAGAAGCAAGGATGCTTCCGACCTTGAGCATCCTTTTGGAAGAGGACTGCTCCAGCACCAACAGAAGAGGCATCCACCTCCATGATAAATGGCTTATCAACATCGGGGCGATGAAGAATGGGAGCGCTAGCGAAGTGTGACTTTATAGAGATAAAAGCCTTGGAGACCTCCTCAGACCACAATTTGGGATTCGCCCCCTTCTTGGTGAGGGCAACCAAGGGAGCTACCAAAGTTGAGAAATGCGGGATGAACTGGCGATAATAATTGATGAACCCCATAAAGCGCTGCACCGCTTTAAGAGAATGGGGTTCCTGCCAGTCCATCACAGCCTGTAGTTTGGCAGGATCCATAGCCAATCCCTGGGCTGAGATGATGTAGCCTAGGAAAGGTAAGGACTCCTGCTCAAACATACACTTCTCCAACTTGGCATAGAGGGAGTTTGCCCGTAGGAGGTCGAAGACTTTGCAAACATCTCTCCGGTGGGAGTCAATATCTGGAGAGTAGATAAGAATATCATCCAGATAGACTGCGACCGAGGTGGAAAGCATATCCCGGAAGATATCGTTCACAAAGTCTTGGAAAACGGCTGGGGCATTACAGAGCCCAAAGGGCATCACCAGATATTCATAGTGCCCATCCCTGGTGTTAAAAGCCGTCTTCCATTCGTCCCCCTCACGGATGCGAATCAGGTTGTAAGCACCGCGCAGATCTAATTTAGTAAATATCCTTGCTCCCCGAAGCCTATCGAACAGTTCAGATATCAAAGGCAAAGGGTATTTATTCTTAACGGTGATGGCGTTAAGACCCCTGTAGTCTATGCATGGACGCAATTCCCCATTCTTCTTCTGCACGAAGAAGAACCCTGCCCCAGCAGGTGACACTGACTTCCTGATGAACCCTCTTGCCAGATTTTCCTGGATGTACTGTGACATTGCCTCCGTCTCCGGGAGAGATAGCGGATAGACTCGACCCCGGGGAGGCTCAGCACCAGGCAAGAGGTCAATAGGACAGTCATAGGGGCGATGGGGCGGAAGGGTCTCCGCCGCCTTTTTGGAGAATACGTCTGCATACGACCAATACTGCTTGGGGAGAGAGGAAAGATCTGCGGGTACCTCAGTTGTAGCTACCTGAACGCACTCCCTCTGACACCTACCCCCACAAGATTCACCCCATCCCAGAATTCTGCCTGAGGACCACTCGATATGAGGAGAGTGGTACCGTAACCAAGGTATTCCCAACAGGACTTCATCAATTCCCTCTGGAATGACGAGCAGGGAAATAATCTCCTGATGAGATGGCGACATGGACAGAGTAAAAGGGATGGTCTGGTGAGTTATCTGTGAGGGCAGAGTCGACCCATTCACCACTCGTACCGTTACAGGTTGAGCTAGCATAACCAGAGGTATTGCGTGGCGTTGGGCGAAGGCAGAAGACATAAAATTGCCCTCCGCCCCAGAATCCACGCAGAGCTCTACCGAGTGTCCCCTTAAAGGACAATTTAGAGGCAAACGTCGCCGTGTCTAGTGTACCTCCACCTACGACCACTAGACGCTGACGTTTCCTCGCCCGCTGAGGACATCTGGTGGCTAAATGTCCAGACTGCTGGCAAACATGACAGACCCTGAGTGCACAAGCGGTCCGGGACTTAGGTCCCGCTTGCGACACTTCCCTGGCCTCATGTGACTCAGGAACCAGGACCGGAGATTCCAGAGGTTTGGCGAAAGTAGGAGCCAGCCGAAACCTCTGCCTACACTGGGCTCGCTCTAACCTCCGCTCGTTAAAACGGAGGTCAATTCGAGTGGAGACTGTTATTAACTCCTCCAATGTGGCAGGAATCTCCCTAGTGGCCAGAGCGTCCTTTACATGGTCAGCCAAGCCCCTCCAAAATATGGGGATAAGAGTGTGACGCCCAAGAGACCGGGATAACCAGCACCGGACAAATGGGGTCTGTCTCTTGAGGGGGATGTCACGGGTGGCTTGACCCGGTGCTGTGGCCTCAGGCAATGCACAGTGTAAGGGGTATCGTGAGGGGACAGGCACTTACTTGATCAGCAGCAGGTTCTCCCAGCGGCGATGATCCCGATCCTGGATAGATGGCTATTGTCCAAATGAAAGACTGAGGCACTGAAATGTTTAACCAGTTTACTTTAACATAAAAGGATTTACAACCAGTCCTGTCACCGGAGTCTGTATGGGAACTCTGAGTTACTTTGACCCTGCCGGGGTCTTCGCCTCTTATTGTGCGCAATTTCTGTGTGGCCCTGCTGCTGTATGTGAACTGGCTGCCGGCCCAATCTGTCCCCTCCGGGTCCTGGTTCGACGGGCAACCCGAGTCCTTTTATCGGCTTACCCCCTCCGGGAGTACCGCTGAACCCTGTGTCTGTTGCTGCGTCCGGCCCTAGTGAAGCTGATATCACCTCACGTTTTTCCGGTTGCTGTATTATATATAATGAATACAGCCACGGATCCGGTATCCGTCTTTGCGCCTGTTCTGGGTAGTCATTAATGCTACCCGGTTCTCACAATGTCCCTTTTCTCTGTCCCTCTTCTCCTCAGGCCGGTGATTTGGGCCTGGAAACCGTCATAGGGCTGTTAGAAATTCAGCTGTATGACCTCTCACTATCAGCTCCTTAGCCCAACTGCCATTTCTTCTCTCAGACCAGAATGGATTAAGGGGAGTCTCTGGAGCTCCCCCTTCTGGCCGGAGGTGGTAGTGCAGTTTTGCTATTTTAGTATTTGTGTCTAGTGTCAGTAACTATTTTTGTGGCAAATACCCCTAGGGGTGCCACATTCCCCCTTAGTTAAGAACAGTACTCCGGGACTGTGGGACGATAACATTTTGAAATAACAATTAATATGTACAGAGTCTTAAAAATGAAAAGTTACAAAAACCACTCAAGGAAACAAAAATAGAGTTCTGTAAAAAGTCACTTCAAATAGCGTCCATTAATACAGTTCTACCCTTGAAGGTACTCTATATAAAGTCTAAAGAAAGTTCAAAAAGCAGTCTTTCCGGAGCTTTGATTTAGTGCCTCCGGGCTGATAACAAGTTCAAGAATATGCAAGAAGTTCATACAGACAAGTCTCTGTAGGTACTGGGCTTAAACGTTGCAGACTGAAAACAATGACTATACTACATTTTCTGTTTAACTATATACGGCATAACATATATACAATTCACATTATGAGCTTTATAGTTGGTAATCTGCATACCTGGCCGGTAATTGACCCTGGGTACTACGCTGTGATCTACGTAATAGTGGTATTTCTTCATGTGGAGTACTACTGTCTACTGCGGATGTAGTATCTGCCCGCTCTGCTAAAGATAATTCCATAACTATGGAGTTGGCAAGTCCACCGTGAATGGGATTACTCTTTTCAGGAATCTGTTCTTCCTGGCCTGGAACCTCCTGTAGTACGGGGTCAGCTTCTTCCTGTCTTGGGACTTCTGGTATTGGGTTCGGTGTTGGATAAAAGGCCACCATGGGAACCACTACTGCACCATGGTATGTTAGTAGGGTTTTGGGAAAGTCTCCTATACAGGTGTGATACACTTCCTCTTCTTTTTCCTTTACTGGTTGAACCTGTATGGGTTGAATAACTTCTGGTTCTGGCTGGACAACGTCTGGCTCTTTCAATGCTTCCGGACATAATTTAAGATTGTCTCTTGACACTAGTACAGATGTTAAGCCTCCGTTTTTGCTAATGAGACACATTTTAGGATTATCCACTCTTGTTGGTAAAACTGTGTAGGGTACGGCTTCCCACTGATTGTCCAGTTTATTGGTTCGACGATTTCTCTTGAGCACTTGGTCACCCGGTCTTAATGGGGTCGCTAGAGCATTCTGGTTGAAAGTTCGCTCTTGTCTTTCTCTAGTTTGCTGAAGGCTTCTTTCCACACTCTCTTGCACTTGGCGATACTGCTTTTGCCGTATGATATCCCAATTGAAGTCTTGAACTTCTGCGTCTGGTTTCAGAATTCCCATTTCTAGATCGATTGGTAATTGGCCGGGTCTTGCACGCATAAGATAAGCTGGGGTGCAGTTGGTGGAGCTCACCGGGACATGATTATACAGATCCACCAAGTCAGGCAATTTCTCTGGCCATTGATTCCTTTCTGTCTCAGGTAAAGTCTTTAGTAGGTTTATTACAATATGGTTCATCTTCTCGCATAAGCCGTTTGTTTGTGGATGATAGGCCGTCGTCCTGATCTTTTTGCAACCATACATATTACAGAATTCTCTGAAGATCTCTGATTCAAAGGCTGTACCTTGGTCGGTGAGAACCTGTTCCGGATATCCATGGGGTCTACAAAAGTACGTTTGGAACGCTTTGGCTGCTGTTTTTGCTGTCAGATCTTTTACGGGTACTACTACCAAGAAGCGTGAATAATGGTCCACGATCGTCAAGGCATAGACATAGCCGGACCGGCTTGGTATTAACTTCACGTGGTCTATGGCTACAAGTTCAAGTGGTTGTTTGGTGATTATGGGCTGCAGTGGTGCTCTTTGGTTCTTTTGATCGTTTCTTCTGAGGTTGCACGGGCCACAATTTCTGCACCACTGTTCGATTGATTTTCTCATCCCGACCCAATAAAATCTTTCTCTTAGAAGTACTTCTAACCTTTTCCAACCAAAGTGACCAGCACCATTATGGTAAGCTTCGAGGACCATCTTGACATCTTGTTTAGGCACGATAATCTGCCAAACCAATTCATGTGTTTTCGGATTGGTGTACCTTCTACAGAGCTTCCCTTGATACAGGAACATTTTGCCTCTCTCTTTCCAGAGTTGATGCGTCTCTTCTGGGGCATCCTCATCGGGATATGCACTTTGCTCAGTTAACAGTTCCTTCACCAACTTCACAGCCGGATTGCTGTCTTGGGTGTCAGCCCATCTATGGTGTGCTAACGGATTAAAATTCACCTCTTGTTGTTTCTGATAGGTACTTGACTGATGATGTTTTGCCTTGGGATGATGGAAGGCTGGTAGTTCAATTTCTTCAAGCTCCCCCGTTTCTTCTTCTACATCTCTCAAGTGTGGCATCCGGGATAGGGCATCGGCATTTCCATTCTTGCGACCTGCTCGATACTTGATCTTGAAGTTGTAATTAGATAACCGGGCTATCCATCGCTGTTCTAACGCACCTAATTTGGCTGTGTCCAGGTGGGTCAACGGATTGTTGTCAGTATAGACAATAAATTCTGCAGCGGCCAGATAGTGTTTGAAACGTTCCGTCACAGCCCAAACTACTGCCAGTAGTTCCAATTTGAAGGAGCTATAATTTTCTGGATTTCTTTCAGTAGGCCGGAGCTTTCTACTTGCAAAGGCGATGACTTTCTCCCGACCTTCTTGCTTTTGTGACAGCACCGCTCCTAGTCCCACATTACTGGCATCGGTGTAGAGGATGAAAGGTTGATGGTAATCTGGGTATGCCAGAACCTCTTCTCCGGTTAGTGCCTTCTTTAGTTGTTCAAAGGAGTCTTCCCTTTCGTCGTTCCACTGGAAAGGAGGGTTTCGGCTTGAAGGTTTCTTCGTCTGCCCTACCAAGGCGTCTTGCAAGGGTGCTGCCAACTTGGTAAATCCTTTTATAAATCTGCGATAGTAACCCACCAATCCCAGGAATTGCCTCACTTCTTTTGCGCTGGTAGGTCTCGGCCAATCCCTTATGGCGGTTATTTTCTCGGGATCCGGTGCTACTCCCTCCGAACTCACGATGTGTCCCAGGTACTGTACCTTTGGCTTGAGAAGGTGACATTTGGATGGCTTGATTTTCATGCCATACCTGGATAAGGCTTCGAACACTTCTGCCAAGTCTTTTAAGTGTTGTTCGTAAGTCTTTGAGTAGACGATCACATCATCTAGGTACAGGAGGACGGTCTCGAAGTTCTTGTGTCCGAGGCAGCATTCCATCAGCCGCTGGAAGGTACCGGATGCATTGCAGAGTCCGAACGGCATGCGATTAAATTCACTTAGACCCATTGGTGTGGTGAATGCCGTCTTTTCCTTATCTCTCTCAGCCACAGGGACTTGCCAATACCCGCTTGTTAAGTCTAAGGTGGAAAAATAATTAGCAGATTTCAAAGCAGTCAAGGACTCTTCTATCCTAGGCAAAGGGTAGGCATCTTTATGGGTGATGTTATTAATCTGCCGGTAGTCTACGCACATTCTCATAGTTCCATCTTTTTTTTTGACAATCACTAGAGGGGCCGCCCAGGGGCTACAGCTGTCTCTTATTACCCCGGCCTGTTTCATTTCCCTCAGCATATCTTTTGCACATTGATAGTGAGCGGGCGGTATGGGTCTATATCTTTCTTTTATTGGGGGATGGTCACCTGTGGGGATTGTGTGTTCTACCCCTTCTATCCGTCCGAAGTCCAATGGGTGTTTACTGAAGACTTGTTCATATTCCGTCACTAGCCTATACACCCCTTGTTTTTGATGGGTAGGTGTTGAATTTATGCCCACGTGTAGCTGTTGGCACCAATCCTCCATTTCTCCATCTGAGCCATTGCCTTCCACCTGACAGGTTGGTTCTAAGGGCTCAATGGTTGTGATGGCATTGTTGTCAACAGTATATAGCTTTGCCATTATAGCATACCTTGGCAAAGTGACCTCTTCCTCTCCACAGTTCAAAAGTCGTACCGGCACTCGTCCCCGGTGTACCTCGACTATCCCTCGTGCTGTGAGTATAGTGGGCCTGCTGTCGGTGTACACTGGTTCTATTAAGGCTTGATAATCTCGTCCCATAGTACCAATGGCTGCTCTACACCATACCAGCATTTCTGTTTTTGGTGGGATTACAATAGACGTTGAATCACTTACCCTCACACTGCCGATTTCTCCACCTGCAACTTCTACCTGTTGCCTTAACATCAATACTTTTATTTCCCTCCGGAGAACTCTCCGCTGGCAGGATTGGGCAGTTTCAGCCATTTGCTGTAAGACAGAAATGACTTCGGAAAAGCAGTTCTCTAACACATTCATTCCTATCAATACAGTTGGTTCACAGTTCCGCTGGTCAACATCAACAACAATTATACCCTGTTTCTTCAATTCTACTTTACCAATCTTTATGGTCATCTCCCTGAATCCTAGTTTCGGTACCAACTTACCATTACTGGCCCATATATCTAGTTCAACATCAGAGGGCCCTTTATCAATATCTGCATCAGCCCAGTACCTCTTATAAAGGATATACGGTATAGATGAAATCTGGGAACCTGTGTCCAGCAAAGCGTTGAGGGGCATTCCGTCCAGCACGATAGGGATAATGGGTCGTCCTCCGATGTACCTGTCGTGCCAGGGTGTTGGGCCTTGAAAGTTCATTCCTGCGAAGCGGCCCGCATTCCCAGGGGATTCCCGTTTAAATCACAATCTCGTGCAAAGTGGCCTGGCTGCTGGCAACGGCGACAAATGGGCTGTCCATCCGGTTGGTAGCGGCCGCGGGGTCGTCGTCTCCATGTCGGGTATCTCCGGGGTCTCATCCATGGAACACCTTCTCTACGGTTTGACAACTCCATCTTGGGTCCTCTCATCTCCTGCATGGTTTTAGCCATTGAAGCAACAACATCAGTTAAAGAGTCAAGCTTTTGTTGAAGAGCCTCATTAGTACTGGGCCCCAGGGGCTTAGCAATGGCCCCGGACATAGCTGATGTCACTGGTACTCCATGTTGTTGAGGAGCCTCTGCCATGAGTTGCGCAGGCTCCTGATCCCGAGGTGCCTCTGCCAGCTGGAGACGTATAGCGCTCTCCTTTAATTGGGCAAATGTCAATTCAGGGTTCTTAAAAACAAGCATGCTCACATGCCCCCGGTGAGAAGGGGTGTAGAGTCCCTCAATAAATTGATCTCTTAGCAGTTTATCCGCTCCGGTGTTAAAAATGGGTTCAGCCGGTGTAAGTGATTTAAGGGCTTCCTGCAGGTTTAAGGCAAAGTCTCTCACACCCTCATTAACTTTTTGTTTGCAATTAAAGAATCGTACTTTAGCTTTGCTGCTGGCAGTGGTTTCAAATGTAGCTTTTAATCCAGCAAATATGCGTTCAACAGTGCCTTTTAGATCAGCTGCCCATGCTGTGACTTCTCGCTTAGCATGGCCACTTAACTGCATCATCAGGAGACTAACACGCTGGACTTCACCCACAGGGAACATGTCAAAATGGGCCAGCATCTTTTCTCTGAAATCGTCAAGGGTATTAGGCTCACCTTCATACATTGGAAGCCATGGGCCACCCGGGGTATATGGCATCAGCACCGGCATGATGGGCGCCACTCCTTGCACCGCTGCGCTACCGGACTCTCTATCGACACTCTGTCTTTCAGCTGCATTAGCGTCGCCGGGTGCTGCGGCGTCTCCGTGCTGCGACATACTGTGCCCCCTTAGTTAATCCGGACCCTTCCGGTCCTCCGCTTCCGTCGGGATAGTGTAGATTCGTTCCGCTGTGCAGCAGGATCAATTTTCCCCTTGCTCTGATGTCAGAGCGCTCAGCTTGGTGCCGCCCACAATGACACGCCCCCTGCTGCTCTCACCCACCGCGCTCTGTAATGGCGGATTCTGAAGTTTTTCAGTTAGACTGGGGCTCAGGTGATGGCGTAGCTCAATTAACAGTCTCGTGCCTAACGGTTATGAAGTGATTACCTCAGGGGATGGCGGCCATCTTTACTCCATTATAACCAATGGGGAAAAGTCAATTTCAATAGTTTTCAATGGGGAATGGATTTTTCTTTAATAAAGTCAATTTTCAAGATTTTTCATCCAAGTTTTCACAGTTTTGGGCTCCAATCACGGCACACAATACCCGGTATACGGGCTGGCTAGATCCTGTTCGTGACGCCAATTGTGACGCCCAAGAGACCGGGATACCCAGCACCGGACCAATGGGGTCTGTCTCTTGAGGGGGATGTCACGGGTGGCTTGACCCGGTGCTGTGGCCTCAGGCAATGCACAGTGTAAGGGGTATCGTGAGGGGACAGGCACTTACTTGATCAGCAGCAGGTTCTCCCAGCGGCGATGATCCCGATCCTGGATAGATGGCTATTGTCCAAATGAAAGACTGAGGCACTGAAACGTTTAACCAGTTAACTTTAACATAAAAGGATTTACAACCAGTCCTGTCACCGGAGTCTGTATGGGAACTCTGAGTTACTTTGACCCTGCCGGGGTCTTCGCCTCTTATTGTGCGCAATTTCTGTGTGGCCCTGCTGCTGTATGTGAACTGGCTGCCGGCCCAATCTGTCCCCTCCGGGTCCTGGTTCGACGGGCAACCCGAGTCCTTTTATTGGCTTACCCCCTCCGGGAGTACCGCTGAACCCTGTGTCTGTTGCTGCGTCCGGCCCTAGTGAAGCTGATATCACCTCACGTTTTTCCGGTTGCTGTATTATATATAATGAATACAGCCACGGATCCGGTATCCGTCTTTGCGCCTGTTCTGGGTAGTCATTAATGCTACCCGGTTCTCACAATGTCCCTTTTCTCTGTCCCTCTTCTCCTCAGGCCGGTGATTTGGGCCTGGAAACCGTCATAGGGCTGTTAGAAATTCAGCTGTATGACCTCTCACTATCAGCTCCTTAGCCCAACTGCCATTTCTTCTCTCAGACCAGAATGGATTAAGGGGAGTCTCTGGAGCTCCCCCTTCTGGCCGGAGGTGGTAGTGCAGTTTTGCTATTTTAGTATTTGTGTCTAGTGTCAGTAACTATTTTTGTGGCAAATACCCCTAGGGGTGCCACAAGAGCTTTATCCGACCATTCCAGCTCAGATGCTAAAGTGCGGAATTGGACGGCAAAATGACTGACCAAGGACTCACCCTGAGTTAATGCCAGCAGTTGGAGCGCAGTGTCATGGGTGACTTGAGGTCCTAAAAAGACCTGTTTTAAAGTGCTCAAAAACAGAGGAGCACTCTGCACCACATGATCGCCACGCTCCCACAGCGGCGTAGCCCATTCCAACGCCCTGTCCGACAATAAAGACACAATAAATCCCACCTTAGCCCGCTCTGTGGGGAAACGTGCAGCCAGAAGCTCGAGATGAATAGAGCACTGACTCACGAATCCCCTACAAAATTTGCTATTACCAGAAAATTTTTCTGGCAGCGGGAGGCGAGAAAATGTCGGAACAGGGGTGGCAATGGACAAAGTTGCTGCAGCCACGCTGGCAGCCTGTACAGCAACTGCGGTAACATCCACAGCTGAGGTTGCGCTCTCGAGAGCCGCCAACCTACCCTCCAGCTGCTGTATACACCGCAGGGATTGCTGTTTGTCCGTCATCATTAGCCAGACCCTGGCGCTAGTGTAATGTTAGGGCTAGCGGAACGCACCAAATAATAAGACTGATAGTGTACGGTGCGTTCGTAGCCCGGGGTCCACCGTGCAGAGATGGAACCTGCTGCTGAGTAATGACGGACTATATGGCGGTACTCATGAATATAGCCGCGTGGGTTAAACTTCACCCAACGTGAAGGAAGCGATCCTGTTGCGTCACAGGGTCGCGGTACCGCACATAGAAGGCGAGCAAGCAGTCAGCGAACTTAACCCCAACTAGGATTGAAGTCCGATTAGACCCTTGCTGGCACAACACCGCAACAGGGTGTGTTAGGCAACTCTTATAATTAGAGCACCGAAGTGCGAACTGTGCCGTGCTGGCAGGCACCACTAAGCACCCAGACGTGGGTCAGGAAGCGCACTACTGGCGCGTGGCGCCGCACTGGCGGTCACAGCAATAGACGCTGATACGTGTGTGACACGTTGAGTGATTTGTCGGGCGCTAGATAGCAGCCATACTCCATACGCGAACAGTCATACAATAGGGTAGGGGTATTTAATGAACGACTTGCACTCACAACAAACACACGTATTCAATTGTACACTAGCGCATGGCCGTGCGGTCATGCGCAGTTTATATAATTGCAGGACAGGAAGTGGCCACAGAAACTTTGCCCTTCCAAGACCTGCCAAGAGGACCAATGGAATGCGCTGCAGAGCCAGAGCACATGACCCTCGATCTCCAACGGGAGATCTTGCTCTGGGCATGCTCAGTGTGCGCAAACAAGGACTTAGTCCCAGGGAAGTCCGCTCGCCGCTGACCAGCACTGACTTTAATGGCAGGAGCTGAAGAAGCAGCAGTAACTCTCTGTACAGAGTGAGAGCGAGTAAGACACTGGGAGCGACGTCCCTGCTGAGCAGACTCCACTGCGGCTGGAGGAGAATGGGAGACCGCAGCGGAGATGGATCGAGATTCCTCCTGTGCAGCAGAGGAAACTCGACTCCTAACAGACCCTTTCTGAACATAGCTGCCAGCGCAGATTCATTCCATTGAGTGAGCACGGACCACTTTCTAAATTTCTGACAATATACCTCTATCTCATCCTGACCCTGACAAAGAGCCAGCAAATTTTTCTCTGCCTGATCCACTGAATTAAGTTCATCGTACAGCAATCCGAGCGCCAGGCAAAACTCATCGATATTACTCAATGCAGGATCTCCTGGCGCAAGAGAAAATGCCCAGTCCTGAGGGTCGCCGCGCAAAAAAGAAATAACAATCAAAACCTGTTGAACTGGATCACCAGAGGAGCGAGGTTTCAAGGCTAGAAATAATTTACAATTATTTTTGAAACTCAGAAACTTAGTTCTATCTCCAAAAAACAAATCAGGAATAGGAATTCTTGGTTCCAACATAGCTTTCTGATCAATAGTGTCTTGAATCTTTTGTACTCTTGCCGAGAGCTGATCCACAAATGAAGACAGACTTCTAATGTCCATCGCTACACCTGTGTACTGAACCACCCAAATGTCTAGGGGAAAAAAAAGGCAAAACACAGTGCAAAGAAAAAAAATGGTCTCAGAACTTCTTTTTTCCCTCTATTGAGAATCATTAGTACTTTTGGCTTCCTGTACTGTTATGAAAGGCAATTCAGTACTACAATGGACATAGCGGTCAGAGCACATACAGTGATCTGACAATAACCCAAAATCATAGAACGAGCTCTGAGACGTGGGAACTCTGCAGACCGCAATCCCTAATCCTCTACAAACAACACTAGAGGCAGCCGTGGATTGCGCCTAACTCTGCCTATGCAACTCGGCACAGCCTGAGAAACTAACTAGCCTGAAGATAGAAAATAAGCCTACCTTGCCTCAGAGAAATACCCCAAAGGAAAAGGCAGCCCCCCACATATAATGACTGTGAGTTAAGATGAAAAGACAAACGTAGAGATGAAATAGATTCAGCAAAGTGAGGCCCGACTTTCTTAACAGATCGAGGATAGAAAAGATAACTTTGCGGTCTACACAAAACCCTAAAGAAAACCACGCAAAGGGCGCAAAAAGACCCTCCATACCGAACTAACGGCACGGAGGTACACCCTTTGCGTCCCAGAGCTTCCAGCAACAAAATAGACAAGCTGGACAGAAAAAATAGCAAACAAATAGCAAAGAAGAACTTAGCTATGCAGAGCAGCAGGCCACAGGAATGATCCAGGGAAAAGCAAGTCCAACACTGGAACATAGACAGGAAGCCAGGATCAAAGCATTAAGTGGAGTTAAGTAGAGAAGCACCTAACGACCTCACCAGATCACCTGAGGGAGGAAACTCAGAAGCCGCAGTACCACTTCCCTCCACCAACAGAAGCTCACAGAGAGAATCAGCCGAAGTACCACTTGTGACCACAGGAGGGAGCTCTGCCACAGAATTCACAACACTTACCCAAGTCTCGTAGCTGCACCATTATCTTGGTAGTCACCGACCATTTCTCTAAGATGTTGGATTTGGTGCCGCTTCCACGGTTACCTTCTGCACGGGCCTTAGCGGTGTTGTTCGTAAAACATATTTTCCGCTTACATGGAATGCCTGGTAAAATTGTCAGCGACCGGGGTCCCCAGTTTGCGTCTCGGTTTTGGAGAGAGCTCTGCCGTTGACTCAGCATAGAGCTGAATCTCTCCTCTGCATATCATCCCAAGACGAATGGGTTGGTAGAGAGAACCAACCAGACTCTGGTGACATACTTGCGACATTTTGTCTCTGCTAGGCAGGATGACTGGGCATCTTTGCTACCTTGGGCAGAATTTGCATTGAACAACACCGTAGCCGATTCCACTGGTCAGACTCCTTTTCTCCTTAATTACGGCCAGCATCCGCGTGTCCCTGTGCCCATGCCTGTGTCATCCACCGATTCTAGGGTGGCAGACTGGGCGGTGGAGGCACGTGACATCTGGGACCGCACTTAGGATGCCAAGCGGGCCTCCAAGGAGAGAATGAGGGTTTCAGCTGATACACACCGGCGCCCCGCTCCGACCTTTGCTCCTGGCGACTTAGTGTGGCTCTCCACCCATAACATCAGGCTGCAAGTTGAGTCCACTAAGTTTGCACCTCGCTACATTGGCCCGTTCAAGGTTCTGGAACAGGTCAACCCTGTAGTCTACCGTTTGGCTATTCCTCCACGCCTTGGTATCACCGATACTTTTCACGTTTCCCTCTTAAAGCCCGTTCATTTGTCCCGGTTCTCTGAGTCATCTGCCGGGACATTGGGTTCATCCACGGATGAGTTTGAGGTGAATGCTATCGTGGGGTGCAAGGTGGTACGTGGCAAGAAATTTTATCCGGTGGACTGGAAGGGTTATAGACCAGAGGATGGAACCTGGGAGCCTGTGGAGCACATTCGGGCTCCGCTGCTCATTGCAGCTTTTGAGCGTAGTGAGGCTCAAGGACGGGGGGCCCTAGGAGGGGGGTAATGTTAGGAGTCGAGTTTCCTCTGCTGCACAGGGGGAATCTCAATCCGTGTCTGCTGCGGTCTCCCATTCTGCATCGGCCGCAGTGGAGCCTGCTCAGCGAAGACGTCGCTCCCAGCATCTCGCTGAGACTGGTACGGTGCAAAGGGTTACTACTGCCTCTCCAGGCTCAGCTATTGTACCCTGCACTGATCTGCAGCGAGCAGGCTTTTCTTGGTCTAAGTCCTGCTTTGCACACACTGAGCATGCCCAGGGGAAGATCTCTCAGTGGAGATCTAGGGTCACATGCTCAGGAAGGTCCTGAAGGTGCTAGGACTAAATACTGCTTTGCACACACTGAGCATGCCCAGGGGAAGATCTCTCAGTGGAGATCTAGGGTCACATGCTCAGGAAGGTCCTGAAGGTGCTAGGACTAAATACTGCTTTGCTCACACTGAGCATGCCCAGGGAAGATCTCTCAATGGAGATCCAGGGTCACATGCTCAGGTACTGCTGCAAATCCATTGGTCCTTCTTTGAAGGGTCCTGAACGTGCTGCCGCTATATAAGCTTCGCATGACCGCACGGCCATGTGCTAGTATACAATTGTTATCGTGTGTGTGTTAATGAGTGCAAGTCGTTCCTTAAAAAACCCATCCCTTGTGTATGACTGTTCGCGTAAGGTGTATGGCTGCAATCTAGCGCCCGGCTGAACTCAAAGCTTTAACACATGAAGCAGCTCCTACTGCTGTGACCGCCAGTGCAGCGCCGTGCGCTATTAGAGCGCTTACCTTTCCCAAGTCTGGGTGGTTAGTGGCGTCTGCTAGTGTGGCACAGCATGCACTTCTGTGCATAATAGTTACCGCTGATACCCCAATTGTGGTATCGATCGCAAGAGGTCTACACTAACTCTAATCCTGTGTCCTGGGATAGAGTTCTGTGGTTCCTTGCTTGCGCTCTCTGTGCGGTACCGCGACCCTGTGACTTAACAGGATCCCTTCCTTCACACAGGGTGAAGTTAACCCGTGTGTGAAATCTCATTGTACCGCCATATAGTGCCGCCATTCACTTAGCAGCAGGTTCTTTCCTGCACGGTGGATCCCGGGTGGCGAACGCACCAATCTTACCTAATAAATATATTCGGTGCGTTCCGCCAACCCTAACAGTTTCAAGTCAAATTTATGAGATAACCAAGATGATTGTCTATAAAATGATGGTAGTCTTGCATTCGAAGCAATTCAAATGGAGCCTGAAAGTCAAAAGTTTAAAACATGGTTACCACTTTGCTCATCAGTGTACATTTCAATTGAATGTGCATCCTTTGTTGCACATCGAGCTGAAATAGTCACTGAGGCCAATGGCCCCTCTCCACCTACTGGCCCTGGTGCAACTGCACCAGCTGCACTAGCGATATGTCCACCCCTGGGGAATATATAGAAGTGCTAATTGATGTATTTGTAACTCATGTGAACAATATTCTATGGATGCACTTGTACATATTCCCGATTAATTTTTTTGACTATGTTCTTTCTGCAGCCATCCTTCTGAGAGCTACCATATTTTTTAAATTTTGTTTTCTGTATATCTTTTTTATATGTTAATAAAATTTCTGACTTTTGGGACATTTTTGCAGCACCATTTTTCTTTTGGATTATCGCATGATATATGGATGTGCCTCTGCTGCTTTGTTTTCTACATTGGCTTTTGGATACTAGTTGATCTTAATACTGTTAGAATTTGGCTCCAATTGGATCAGGTATATGAGGTGGGCTGCGCTGCTGGAATAAATAGATTCTGTAAAAATGATGATTATAAGGTTTATTATTCACAATGCATTTCAACACTGTACCGCACCGGCGTCTTTATCAAGTAAAAAAAAACAAATGTGAAAAACGACAACAGATAAGTTTTCAAAGGCACAAAATAGATGACAATTACACATGGAAATGCCTACAGGGGTGTTTAAACCAATAGGGAAATAAGGAAGGGGAAGTTCAAATGGAAATTGATAAATTATTAAAACTAAAGGAAAAAAAGAGGGAGACTATACTTTATAGAAGATAAAATGTAATAGATGAAAAGAGGACAAAGTGTTGAGTAGAAATGGGGTTAGAAGCCAGGATGGACCAATGAGCAGAAACCAGAAAGAGAACATTTACCAGAGGAGCTACCTGCGGAGATGAGTGAAACGCAACAAAGAAAAAAATGAACTACGGTATATATAAATGATAAATTATAAATAGATGAATAGAGCACAAAGTGTTGAATAGAAAGGAGTGAAATGATAGAAGTGCAGGAGAAATGGGATTAGAACCCAGGATGGGCCTGTGAATAAGAGCTAGAAACGGAACACTAAATGGAGGAGACGCCTAGGAAAATGAGCTAAAGGCAACAATTAAAAACATAGTTCACCTAAATAGAGTATGCTGGCCCACACAGCCGCTATATAGAATATGAAATCAGTCACCAAAAGCCCCTGTATATACAGTAAGATGGCCTTCACAGCTCACGTATATACAGTAAGATGGCCCCCAGAGCCCCTGTATTCAGTATAATGTCCTCTACAGCTCCCTATATACAGTATCAACCTACAGCTCCCTATAGACAGTATGATGGTTACACAGCCCCTTATATATATTATAATGGCCTTAAAGCTACTTATATAGACTATGATGGCACCCACAACCCTATATATACAGTATGATGTCACAAACAGCCCTTGTGTATGCAGGTACATGGCCCTCACAACTCCCTATATACAATATCATGGCCCCCACAGCTCCCTATATACAGTATGATGGTTACACAGCCTCCTATATTTAGTAATGTCCTCAAAGCTCCTTATATACAGTATGATGGGCCCCAGAGCCCCATATATACAGTATGATGGATGTCACAAACAGCCCCTGTATATGCAATAAGATGGCCCTCACAACTCCCTATGTTTAGTATGATGACCCCCACAGCTCCTATATTCAGTATAATTACTGCTACAGTTTTCTATATAAAATATTAGGCCCGACCGCATCTTATATACATTATGATGGACCTAAGAGCTCCCTATACACAGTATAATGTCATAAAAGCTCCTTATACACAGTATGATGGCCCCAACAGCACCCCTTATACAGTAAAATGTCACATAGCCCTTGTATATGCAGTAAGATGACCTTCACAACTTACTATATACATTTTATGGTCCCCACAGCCTCTATATTAAGTATGATGTCCCCACAGCCCCTATATATAGTGTAAAATACCCATTGCTCCTTATATATAGCATGATGATCTGTACAGCCCCAATATACAGTATGATGTCTCTTAATGCTCCATATGTACAATATAATTGCCCTTACACCTACCAATAAATATAGGAGGATATGGAATGAATACAGTAGGTTAAAAGGGATTTTTTTGTATAAATATAGATAAAAAATTGAAAAAGTGAATAAAGTGCATAAAAGACAGACAAACAAACAATGCCAGCTTACAGATAATAAGTAAGCACATAAATGTGCATGATACATACAAGAATTGCGCTCAAGGGAAGTTTGCCCTCTACACCACAAATAAATCTAGAAGAAAACGGAAGAAGAAAGCCGACCGTAAAGTCCAATCAAGTCACCAAGTATGGTAAAAAATAAATAATATTTATTAATTTCATTAATGCCCAGGTAACAATAGGAGCAACAAATCAATGTATACAAAACATTAATTAAAAACATGACCGCACACCCAGATAAGAAAATTGGCCATGAACAATAAGATGAAGTCCGGCTAATTACAAAGTGCCAGTCTCAATGTAATAGAAGTTAATATAAAGTGCATACAGGGAGTTGTATGGAATAGATAACATATAAATAAAGTGCTTGGTGCTTAGGCGCAAACAAACAGCTCTAGTAAAAAAAAGTTACAGAGTTACAGAGGATTTTAACATAAATCCATGGTGTAGATATGAATAATGCTAGGGATAGTATGCAGGCACATTGAAACAGCAGGAGTGCTGAATACGATAGAGAAGAGACCAAATATAAGTACCGTATGTAAAGATCAATACAAAAGTGGAAAAAATTAATAATGCTTACAAAAGTGGTATGGTACTCACTCTCCTGGATGGCGTCCTCCCCAACTTGCATTTCGGCATTATGCCTTCGCCAATAAATCTAGTAGCAAGCATTGCCAATTGGCAGTACATTCAAAATGAGGGAGGGCATCGCTTACCAAGAATAATGAAGACTGAGGCTGGCAATGAGCCGGATGGCAGGACCCCGACGTATTCATCCTCCTATTTCTATTTTGGAGATGGTTGTTCCCTTCTGGGACCTGTTGCATTTAATTGTGCAACCTCCTAGCACCTGGAATGCAACTGGGAATTCGGTTTCAAGCTTCCAATATACAGAATGATGGCCTCCACATCTCCCCATATACAGAAGGATGACTGCCACAGCACCCTATATACAGAATGATGGCCCTCACACCTCCCTTAATTCAGTATGTTGGCTCCCACACCTCCCTATATGCAGAATGACTCCCACTGCCTGAATATTCAGTATGATCCCCCCATAGCTCCCTATTTACAGTATCAGACCCAACAGCTTATTATGGTATAATGCCTCCTATACATACAGTCATGGCCAAAAGTATTGACACCCCTGCAATTCTGTCAGATAATACTCATTTTCTTCCTGAAAATGATTGCAAACACAAATTATTTGGTATTATTATCTTCATTTAATTTGTCTTAAATGAAAAAACACAAAAATAATTGTCCTAAAGCCAAATTGGATATAATTCCACACCAAACATAAAAAAGGGGGTGGACAAAAGTATTGGCACTGTTCGAAAAATCATGTGATGCTTCTCTAATTTGTGCAATTAACAGCACCTGTAACTTACCTGTGGCACCTAACAGGTGTTGGCAATAACTAAATCACACTTGCAGCCAGTTGACATGGATTAAAGCTGACTCAACCGCTGTGCTGTGTCCTTGTGTGTACCACATTGAGCATGGAGAAAAGAAAGAAGACCAAAGAACTGTCTGAGGACTTAAGAAACCAAATTGTGAGGAAGCATGAGCAATCTCAAGGCTACAAGTCCATCTCCAAAGACCTGAATGTTCCTGTGTCTACCGTGCACAGTGTCATCAAGAAGTTTAAAGCCCAGGGTACTGTGGCTAACCTCCCTAGATGTGGACGGAAAAGAAAAATTGACAAGAGATTTCAATGCAAGATTGTGCGGATGTTGGATAAAGAACCTCGACTAACATCCAAACAAGTTCAAGCTGCCCTGCAGTCCGAGGGTACAACAGTGTCAACCCGTACTATCCGTCGGCATCTGAATGAAAAGGGACTGTATGGTAGGAGACCCCGGAAGACGCCACTTATTACCCCGAGACATAAAAAAGCCAAGCTGGAGTTTGCCAAAATTTACCTGAAAAAGCCTAAAACATTTTGGAAGAATGTTCTCTGGTCAGATGAGACAAAAGTAGAGCTTTTTGGGCAAAGGCATCAACATAGAGTTTACAGGAGAAAAAAAGAGGCATTCAAAGAAAAGAACACGGTCCCTACAGTCAAACATGGCGGAGGTTTCCTGATGTTCTGGGGTTGCTTTGCTGCCTCTGGCACTGGACTGCTTGACCGTGTGCATGGCATTATGAAGTCTGAAGACTACCAACAAATTTTGCAGCATAATGTAGGGCCCAGTGTGAGAAAGCTGGGTCTCCCTCAGAGGTCATGGGTCTTCCAGCAGGACAATGACCCAAAACACACTTCAAAAAGCACTAGAAAATGGTTTGAGAGAAAGCACTGGAGACTTCTAAGGTGGCCAGCAATGAGTCCAGACCTGAATCCCATAGAACACCTGTGGAGAGATCTAAAAATGGCAGTTTGGAGAAGGCACCCTTCAAATATCAGGGACCTGGAGCAGTTTGCCAAATTAGAAAGGTCTAAAATTCCAGCAGAGCGTTGTAAGAAACTCATTGATGGTTACCGGAAGCGGTTGGTCGCAGTTATTTTGGCTAAAGGTTGTGCAACCAAGTACTAGGCTGAGGGTGCCAATACTTTTGTCTGGCCCATTTTTGGAGTTTTGTGTGAAATGATCAATGTTTTGCTTTTTGCTTCATTCTCTTTTGTGTTTTTTCATTTAAGACAAATTAAATGAAGATAATAATACCAAAGAATTTGTGTTTGCAATCATTTTCAGGAAGAAAATGAGTATTATCTGACAGAATTGCAGGGGTGTCAATACTTTTGGCCATGACTGTAGTATGTTATCCTCCACAGCTCCCTATATATGGTATGATGACCTCCACAGCTCATTATAATGAGTATGGAGGCACCCACGGCTCACATATATAAAGTATATAAAAGGTACTTAGTGCATAGATTGGCCAATATATGTGAGACTAACAGCCAACAGCAAGACGTCTTTCATTGTTAGGTCCCTGTCCTAATATGACACCTCACCATGCAGTTCCAATGTCCTAGATTTATCATTCTTAGCAATTCAGGGTGCAACATAATCTTTTTCTATAGTTAAATTTTTAGCTGACAGTGGCACCTACAGTGCCTTGCGAAAGAATTCATCTCCCTGGAACTTTTCAACCTTTTCCCACATATCATGCTTCAAACATAAAAATACCAAAAGTAAATTTTTGGTGAAGAATATTGTTGAGCATTCCGATAATGCAAATATCGGGTATCGGCCGATATTCGCTGTATCGAATTCCGATACCGAGTTCCGATACTTTTGCGATATCGGAAACCGGAATTGGAAGTTCCCATAGTGCAATAATGCACTATAATGGAGTTTGGGCAGTGCGTGGGCTGAGACTGCGTGTGTGTGTGGGCGGGGTCTGTGCGTGACCGTGGGGGGTCTGTGCGGGCTTGCTGGGGGTCTGTGCGGGATGCCGGGGGTCTGTGTGGGCCTGCCGGGGCTCTGTGCGGGCTGCTGTGGGTCTGTGCGGGCCTGCCGGGGGCTCTGTGCGGGCCTGCCGGGGCTCTGTGTGGGCTGCTGGGGGTCTGTGCGTGTGTGCAGGCATGGTCCAATGGGACTACAAGTCCCATCGGACGATGCCTGCTACAGTGACAGTGATTGACACTTTAACCAATAATGGGACAGTAGTAGTCCCATCATCCAGCTAATGTGTTGAATGTAAAAAAAAAAAAATACTACATACATACTACATACAAACATACAACATACTACATACATACTACATACAACATACATGCTACATACATACTACATACATACTACATACATACTACATACTGTAAATGCTACATACATACTACATACATACTACATACATGCATACTACATACATACTACATACTGCATACATACTACATACATACAACATACATACATACTACGTACATACTACATACAACATACATGCTACATACATACTACATACATACTACATACATACTACATACTGTAAATGCTACATACATACTACATACATACTACATACATACATACTACATACATACTACATACTGCATACATACTACATACATACAACATACATACATACTACGTACATACTACATAGTACATACATACTACATACATACATACTACATGGGGCAGCACGGTGGCTCAGTGGATAGCACTGCAGCCTTGCAGCACTGGAGTCCTGGGTTCTAATCCCACCTTGGACAACATCTGAAAGTTTGTATGTTCTCCCCGTGTTTGCGTGGGTTTCCTCCGGTTTCCTCCCACATTCCAAAGATATACTGATAGGGAATTTAGATTGTGAGCCCCATCAGGGACGGCGATGATAATGTGTGCAAACTGTAAAGCGCTGCAGAATATGTTAGCGCTATATATAAAAAAAAGATTATTATTATTACAGACATACAGTACATTAAACATAGATTACATACTCACCATTACTTGTCATTTTGATCCCCGAAGCCAGTGGCATCTGTAAAAAAAATATTAAAATAACAAATAACCAATATACTCCCTGATCTGCAGAAATCCACGAGTGTCCCACGACGATCTCCCGTGGAGAACGGCAGCATCAGCTGATGCAACAGCTCTCCAGGGGCTCCAGGAATCCAATCCGCACTGTATTCCTCCGCCGCTGTAAAATATAGTCCCTAGTCTCACTTTTGGCATTGCTATGTGAGAAATTTTCCCACGCAGCAATTGCCATAAAGTGAGACTTTGAACTATAGTAACCTCAGTGATGCACTGCAGGAGCCATTGTCTCCTGTCAGTGTGTCACTGAGGGTCCTATAGAGCAGTGACATCACCCGATGTCACTGTTCTGCACGGGAGATCATTATTAATTGGACTACAGCAGACAGGTAGTATTATATAATATTTTACGTTTTTTGCAGGCGCTGATGTATGGTAAGTATGGTTAAATGAAGAATATTAAAATACTTTTTTCCTAATGTGTGCGTGTTTTATTAACCCTTTATTTCTATTGGATTAATAATGGATAGGTGTCTTACTGACACCTCTTTGTCATTAACCCGGCTTAATGTCACCTTACAATATTAAGGTGACATTAACCCCTTATTACCCCATATCCCACCGCTACAATGGAGTGGGAAGAGAGGGGCTAAGTGCCGGAATTGGCGCATCTTACAGATGCGCCATTTCTGGGGCCACTTGCGGATTGGTATTTGTAGCCGGGGGGGCCAATATCCATGGCCCCTCTCAAGGCTATGAATATCAGCCCGCAGCTGTCTGCGTAGCCTTTCTGGCTATAAAATAAAGGGGGACCCCACATCATTTTTTGAGGGGGTCCCCCTATTTTAATAGCCAGTAAAGGCTACGCAGACAGCTGCGGGCTGATATTCACAGCAGGTTACAAATAATGGCCCCCGGCCATCGGCTTTTCCCCTCTGGCGCAGAAAATTGCGCAGGAGCTCACGCCATTTTTATCCGCTTTTTTAAATTCAACGCTCATTAAGGCCTCTTTCACACTTACATCGGTACTGGTCCGTCGCTATGCGTCAGGCCGACGTACCGACGCACGTTGTGAAATTTGTGCGTGACGTGGGCAGCGGATGCAGTTATTTAACGCATCCGCTGCCCATTCTGAAGTCCTGGGAGGAGGGGACGGTAGAAAATGGTGGACGCGACAGACAAAAAAACGTTCACTTGAATGTTTTTTCGTGCCGACGGTCTGCCAAAACACGACGGATCCGTTGCACGACGGAAGTGACGTGTGGCCATCCGTCACCATCCATCGCTAATACAAGTCTATGGGTAAAAAACGCATTCTGCGAGCACATTTGCAGCATCCGTTTTTTCCCCAAAACGACGGATTGCTAAAAACGCAAGTGTGAAACTAGCCTTAGAAACATCGGCCTTTCTATTATATATCTATGGATATATCTATCTACAGATATATTTATAGATAGATATATCTATAGATACATAGATGTATCTATCCATATATCTGGCTGCTTTCACACATCAGGTTTTTGCCGTCAGGCACAATCCAGCGAGTTTTGAAAAAAAACGGATCCGTTTTTTTCCGCCGGATTTGTTTTTTTCCACCGGATCCGTTTTTTTCTGCAGGATCCGTTTTTTCCGCCGGATCTGTGTTTTTCCACCGGATATGTTTTTTTCCGCAGGATCCGTTTTTCGTCCCCCTCACAGATGCAAATCAGGTTGTAAGCACCCCGCAGATCTAACTTAGGCTACGGGGGAGCAAGGGTATTTACTATCAAAAAGCTCAGATATCAGGGGTAATGGGTATTTATTCTTAACGGTGATGGCGTTAAGACCCCTGTAGTCTATGCATGAACGTAGCTCTCCATTCTTCTTCTGCACGAAGAAGAACCTAGCCACTGCAGGTGACACTGACTTCCTAATGAATGCTCTTGTCAGATTCTCTTGAATGTACTGGGACATTGCCTCCATCTCCGGGAGAGATAACGGATAGACTCGACCCTGGGGAGGCTCAGCACCTGGCTAGAGGTCAATAGGACAGTCATAGGGGCGGTGAGGCGGAAGGGTCTCCGCAGCCTTTTTGGAGAACACGTCCGCATAGGACAAATAGTGCTTGGGGAGAGAGGAAAGATCTGTGGGTACCTTTGTAGAAGCAACCTGAACGCACTCCCTCTGACATCTACCCTCACATGATTTACTCCATCCCAAAATTTTTCCTGAGGACCACTCTATATGAGGAGAATGATAGCGAAGCCAGGGTATCCACAACAGGACCTCATCAATTCCCTCAGGAATGACTAATAGGGAGATAATCGCCTGATTTGATGGAAACATAAAAAGAGTGAATGGAATGGTCTGATGTGTAATCTGTGAGGGTAGTGTCGACCCATTTACACTCAAACGGTCACAGGTTTGCCGAGCATCACCAGGGGTATTGCGTGACGCTGGGCGAAAGCAGATGACATGAAATTGCCTTCCGCCCAAGAGTCCAGGCAAAGCTCTACCATAAGAGTGGATGGGCCTATGGTAATTGTCCTCTTGAAGGACAATTTAGAGGAAAACGTCTCCGTGTCTAGTATACCTCCTCCAACTACCACTAGACGCCGACGTTCCCCCGACCACTGAGAACACTTGGAGGCAAGATGTCCTGATTGCTGGCAAACATGACAGACCATAAGTGCACAAGCGGACCGGGACTTAGATCCAGCACGCCACGCTTCTACGGCCTCATGTGACTCGGACACCTGGACCGGAGATTCCTGAGGTTTGGCAAAGGTGGGAGCCAGCCGAAACCTCTGCCTACACTGGGCTCGCTCCAACCTTCGCTCGTGAAAACGAAGGTCGATGCGGGTTGACATAGCTATGATCTCCTCCAGTGTGGCAGGAATCTCCCTGGTGGCCCAAGCGTCCTTCACATGGTCAGCCAGCCCTCTCCAAAATACCTGGATAAGGGCTTTATTCGACCATTCCAGCTCAGATGCTAATGTCCGGAAGTGGATGGCAAAATGGCTGACCATGGACGAACCCTGAGTCAATGCCAGCAGTTAGAGCGCCGTATCATGGGTGACTTGGGGTCCCAAAAAGACCTGTTTCAGATTGCTCAAAAACCGAGGAGCACTCTGCACCACATGATCGTCATGCTCCCACAGCAGCGTAGCCCACTCCAATGCCCTGTCCGACAGCAGAGAAATTATGAATCCCACCTTTGCCCGCTCTGTGGGAAAACGTGCATCCAGAAGCTCGAGGTGTATACCGCACTAGCTCCCGAAACACCTACAGGATTTACTGTCACCAGAGTATTTCTCTGGCAGTGGGAGGTGATATAAGGTTGGAACAGAGATGGCAGTGGGTAAAGCTGCCGCAGCCACGCTAGGAGCCTGAACAGCTATTGCGCTAACATCCACAGTTGAGGTTGCACGCTCGAGAGCCGCCAACCTGCCCTCCAGCAGCTGGATGTACCCCTGCAATCGCTGTTCGTCCCTCATTACTTAGCCAGACGCTGGCGCTAGTATAATGTTAGGGCTAGCAGAATGCACCAAATAATTAGAGAAATAGAATAAGGTGCGTTCGCAGCCCGAGGTCCACCGTGCAGAGATGGAACCTGCTGCTAAGCAATGACGGACTATATGGCGGTACAATGAAGATACACACATGGGTTAGCTTCACCTTGTGTGAAAGAAGCGAACCCTGTTGCGTCACAGGGCCACAGTACCACACATAACAGAAATAATAAAGTAGCACGAGAGTGCATGCGATGCCGCACTGGCGGACGCCACTAACCACCCAGACTTGGGTTTGGAAAGTGCGGTGATAGCGCACGGCACCGCACTGACGGTCACAGCAATAGACACTACTTGTGTTGGTAACAAGTCGGGCGCTAGATTACAATCATCCTCCTTACACGAGCATTCAAACACAAGGGAGGGGATGATTAAAGAGCGACTTTCACTCACAACACACACACATAAACAAGTGTATACTAGCGCATGGCCGTGTGGCCATGCAAACTTTTTATAGCTGCATCAAGTTCAGGACCTTCCTAGAGGACCAATGAGAACTGCTACAGTAACTGAGCAACTTCAGGACCTTCCTAGAGGAGCATGAGACCCCAGACCTCCACTGAGAGGTCTTCCTTCGGGCATGCTCAGAAGGGGAAAAGCAGGACTTAGTCCCAGAGATGTCTGCTTGCCGCTGATCAGTACAGGCTACAATTGCAGAGCCTGGAAAGGCAGCAGTAACCCTTTGCACAGAATCAGACTGAGCGAGATGCTGGGACTGATGTCTCCACTGAGCAGGCTCCACTGCGGCTGATGCAGAATGAGAGACCGCAGCAGACCTGGTTCGAGATTCCCCCTGTGCAGCGGCAGGATCTTGACTCCTAACATGTGAAAGCAGCCAGATATATGGATAGATACATCTATGTATGTATAAATATATCTATAGATAGATATATCAATACATAGGCCGGTGTTTCTAAGGCTACTTTCACACTTGTGTTTTTAGCAATCCATCATTTTGGGAAAAAAGCAGATCCTGCAAATGTGCTCGCAGGATGCGTTTTTTACCCATAGACTTGTATTAGCAACGGATCGTGACAGATGGCCACACGTCGCATCCGTCGTGTTTTGGAGGACCGTCGGCACGAAAAACGTTCAAGTGAACTTTTTTTGTCCGTCGCGTCTGCCATTTTCTACCACGCATGCACGGCCGAAACTCTGCACTGTCCTCGCCGGACTTCAGAATGTGCAGCGGATGCATTGAAAAACTGCATACAAATTTCACAACGTGCGTCGGTACGTCGACCAAACGCATAGCGATGGACCCGTACCGACTCAAGTGTGAAAGAGGCCTTATTGAGCGTTTAATTTAAAAAAAATGGAAAAAAACAGCGCAATTTTCTGCACCAGAGGGGGAAAGCCGACGACCTAACCTAGAGAGGGGCCATGGATATTGGCCCCCCTGGCTACAAATACCAGATGCGCCAATTCCAGCACTTAGCCCCTCTCTTCCCACTCCTGTGTAGTGGTGGGATATGGGGTAATAAGGGGTTAATGTCACCTTGCTATTGTAAGGTGACATTAAGCTGGGTTAATAACGGAGAGGCGTCAATAAGACGCCTATCCATTATTAATCCAATTGAAATAAAGGGTTAATAAAACACGCACACATTAGGAAAAAAAGTATTTTAATATTCATTTAACCATACTTCAGCGCCTGCAAAAACGTAAAATAATAAACCGCATACTACCTGTTCGCCGTAGTCCAATTAATAACGAGTGTCCCAAGATGATCTCCCCTATAGCACAGTAACATCGGGTGATGTCACTGCTCTATAGGACCCTCAGTGACACACTGACAGGAGACAATGGCTCCTGCAGTGCATCACTGAGATTACTATGGTTCAAAGACTTACTTTATGGCAATTGTTCCGTGGGAAGCCTAACGACGAGCATTTATCGTAAACCAACAAGCACAAACAGCTTGTTGAACTGGAATAGTCATCACCCTATTCCCCTGAAAAAGGGGATTCCAAAGGGCCAGTTCCTTAGATTAAGGCGAAACTGCTCAGAAACGGGGATGTTCCATAGTCAAGCAAAAGATATGCTTAATAGATTTAAGGAAAAGAATTACCCTCCACATGTTTTGCATACCGCATATACAACTGCGGCTAATACGGATAGACAACAATTATTACATAAAAAGAAGGACACAGTAGAAAATGACACCATTAGGATCATAGGTACTTTCGATTGCCAACATCAGAAGGTGAGGGAGATTCTCAATAAACACTGGGATATACTGAGAATGGACCCAGATCTGAAGGATTTGTTGGGCCCACGTCCAGATATCACATTTAGGAAGGGGAGATCTTTGAAAGACTCACTAGTACATAGCCACTACATGAAACCAAAACCGGATGGTACGTGGCTAGAGAGGAGACCTTGCGGTTTTTACCGGTGTGGTAGCTGTCATTTTTGTAGTTTAATGAGTCCAAACAAATCCTTCAGTAGTTCCTCGACAGGCAAGACCTTTTTCCAACGTGATTTTTCCAATTGTAAATCAACAGGGGTGGTTTATAAGGTCTCGTGCCCATGCCCCCTGGATTATATCGGGAAAACAAAGAGAGAGTTTCGTAGACGTGTGGGGGAACACCTGGGCGATATAAGGCATGATAGAGACACTCCATTGGCCAGACACATGAGATTAAAACATCCACATGATATCCTGAATCTAAAATTTACTGTGCTGGAGGTGGTCAAACCAAACCCGAGGGGAGGTGACCTGGATAAAACCATCTTACAGAGAGAATGTGAGTGGATCTTTAGGATGGACTCAATTAGCCCAAAAGGCCTGAATGAACAACAATCCTACGCTTGTTTCCTATAGTGTGTATAGGTGCTTTTTGCCCGGACTCCTATCCTCCACAATTGCTTATAAATCTCATTAATTCCTTAAGGATAGATAAATTGGGATATGCTTTCTGCCATAAGTAAGGTTTTTCGTGTTTTACTCTAGACCTTTGCCCCGTTTATTTGGGGGGATACACAGATCAGTGTGTGACATAGTTGTAATAGAAAACCTCAAGTTTAGTGCCCTCTGTATTGGAATGGCTGTGATAGGGGAGAGATGAAATATATGTATGTACCCACCTCTTTTTCTTGCAGTTCATGGGGTTTCAGATGATTCTTTGCACCTTATGGGGGCCATATAAGGATAGTAGCCGGGTAAAGATGCCCATCTGGATTGTGTCTTCCCATCTGACTGTGGTGGATTGTTATGTCCATCCATAGACTTTTAGGTTGCTACCTGTAGTACTTTAGATAAGAGGAGTAACCTCGGGCATCCTATAAGTGGCACCCCATCTCACATATGTTATCGAAGTTTAGTAATTATGAGTTTTCCTGATATCCCTTTAATTAATCAGACTGCAGATCCGGTGTCTATATCTTAGATAAGGATCAATAATACAATTACATGTAATTTAGGAATATATCAGAGACTAGATGGGTCACAAAATCTTATTCAGAGCTCTTGGCTATATTATTTGGATGATGACCCATTCCACCGCTGTTTTTAAACGTCCAAATATATACTTCTGCCGGGACTGGGGGTTTTATAGAGGGGCTTCCCTCTTTTTCTTATCTGTTTAGGCAGCCGCAGAAATACAATCTGTTGCGCTGCTGCCTGTGTATACGCCCACTGCCGATTAGGATTTTGGGCGGCACTTTACGTGCGGCTTACAAACCAGCGCTGAGCGCCTGAGAGGAGAAGTTGATCTAAAGTTGCGCAGCCGCAGTAAGAATATCGGGCCGGACTGCTGGCGCTGTACACGCCCACTCTGTATCAGAGCTCTGGGGTGACACGCAGTGTGCGGCTCAGGCTGCGCAGCTGCAGTAATAGCCCTCTCCGCTCCACTCATCAGGACAGCGCTCTTGAGAGGAGCGCAGGCGCAGCAGTAGAGGAAAAGGTCTCCTCTGAACTCTAGCGTTTAACACAGGGTGACACGCACATTGCGGTCCACTATGCGCAACGGCAGTGAGCGCCCTCTGATCCACCAATGAGGTCTGGATACCCATTTTACTTCCGGATTGACACAGGAAGTGTATGGTGGCGTTCTTTTCCGGCGGGCACCGCTTAAAACTGAGGTAACTTACATCAAAATCCTTTTGATATCTTGCACCATCGAGACACATGACATAAAATCGGGCCTCCTGATGAGCCAGTGAGGCGAAACGCGTTGAGGCTATAAAGGCACAGTGGGCTGACGGCAGAGTACCTGACGATGAGTATCGCTATATATCTATGCCTGTATCTGTCAATAACATTGGTTTCTGGGCTATGAGACATAGATTGTCTATGTGCTTTGCTGATGTTGGGGTGGAATTTTGCTGATGCATGCCCCCACAAGATTGTTGGTAGTCTAGGCAGCATCATCTGCTCAAATTAAGCTTTGCCAAAAGATCAGTGTTAGTATTTAATATTGGCAATATGCAATTGTAAAACAGCCCTCTGCATGTTCTCATATTGTTTTTAATTCACAGGTGTGGGGTGTTGAGGCTTCCCTAGAATCAGTTGATATCTGTATAGCTTTCAGGGGAACCTTTAGTTAACCATTGTGTGGGTAGAGGGACCCCTTGGGTATCATTAGGGTTTATTAGGGACCCGAGGGTTAGCTGACGCGGAGCAGGGGCGCCATAACGTTTCCCATAGGGTGCCAACCCCCGCTGTTAGGCAGGTCTGACCTAGGTATGGTCTAGGGATTTGTTTTTTCCCCCTCCCTAGTTTTTTTCACGGTGTATTTTTTTGTGTGTTTTTCTTTTTGAATTTTTCTTGGTGCAGCCACAGGTTGGTGGCATTTTTAATCTAACTCAATAAAGATTTCTTCTGGGTATATATGATGTTTTTTGCAATAGAAGCCCATCTACATATAATTTCTTGAAAGATTCTGTATTTTGGAATAGAGTAGCATGGCTAGCTTTTTGACAGGCCCAATTAATCAAGATTTTTGGTTGGAGGATGCAATCCAGGCATTTAATACCGACGGGACACAGGAACAAAGTACAGGGACAATTACATTAAAAAACACCTTTAATGAGGTGTATGTAGGATATAAGGCATTTCTCAAATCCTGGTGGGAGATTAGAACCCTAGAGAATTATATTAAGAACAGAATTATCCCTAGAGGCCTTAGAATAAATATAACCCCCTCCCCACGAACAGCCTCTCCAGAATTTCTAGACATCTGGTTAAAAGAGTCAATAGACTCATCAATACGGTTCATGCAATTGTTATTATCAGAGGAGAATAAATTGCTTGAAAAATCAATTAGTAACTTGAATAGTCTCATTGAAAAAGTGCTTAAATTTAAATCAGATCCCGATTTCAATAGGAGAGAGGGGCTTTTACAGACATCGGTGGAGAAATATCAGGCCCTATTGAAAGAAAGGAAACAGATACAGTTTCAGAAGGATCTTAAAAACTTTGCAGACAATAAAGCATTTGATATACAAGGAGGTAAATTGGGAGAAATCTCCTCCTCGGATATCGACACCTCAGATACAGAGAGGACAGAAATAGGAGGGGGAGGAGGATTCTTCAATAGAGGACAATCTTATAGACAACCAAAATGGCATCAGGGACGAGGAAGATATGGGAAGAGGGGGAGAGGTTATCACAGGAACAGAGAAGGCCCATCAAAGACCACACCTGTGACTCAAAAAGATACCCCGGCGCCTGGCTCCTCGTCTGGTCCATCCTCCTCTTTTTTGGAACAAGGGATGAGAACAGGGTATTTCCTGAGAACAAAGCCCAACTAGAGAGAGGACAAATTATAAACCTATCCACGCATACCCTTACTAGTGATGAACATCGCATTCTACAGAGGGGTCTCAGCTTTGTACCGACCAGCAGTTTTAACTGTTTTGGGTGGGTGAGGGATTTGAACCTCTTCTGCAGAAAGTTGAAGTGGAAAAAATTCTTCCTACATAATGGCAGAGAAGAGTGCCTTCAACAAGGGCTACAGGAAGATGACTTGGATAGCTTTCAAGCTCTAGTTGGGCTTTTAGATGAGAATGCACAGAGTACAGATACAGGGAAGGGCCCCTTTACTAAATTGAAAAACAGGAGCGTAAAGATGCCACCACAGAATGAGACAATGAATATTGATATATTTTTACAATTGGTTGAGAGGGACCTGAGAAAGATCAAGGGCCATGAGGTTAACACTGTTTACAATCTTACCAATGCAGAGAGAGAGGCATTGGAAACTTTGAAAAGGAATGACCAGGTTATAATTAAAGCATCCGATAAGGGTGGCAACCTGGTCATCATGGACCATAAAGTGTATCGTGAAATGTGCTATAACATCCTACAAGATAGGAACACCTATGAAATTCTGTGCTCCGATCCCACAGGAGCCTACAAAACAGAATTGAGAGAGATTCTTGATGGGGCCTTGACCAACGGACTGGTGTCTAGACATGAATTCGACTTCTTATTTCCTAAGTTTCCCCTGCAGGCTACCTTCTACACTCTACCCAAAATACATAAGGGGGTGACCCCCCTGAAGGGACGGCCCATAGTGTCAGGTGTTGACTCCCTCACCCAAAATTGTGGTCTGTATTTAGAAGAGATCTTACGGCCATTCGTGGTCGCTATTCCCTCTTATCTTAGAGACACCACAGATCTACTACAGAAACTAGAGGGCCTACAATTAGATGGCAATTTTCTGCTGGGGTCAATCGATGTCGAGGCCCTGTATAGCAGCATCCCACATGAGGTGGGTATAGGGGGAGTGAACTATTATCTCCAACAGAGATCGGTGGCCTGTAGGGAACACAATAACTTTGTGATATCCTTGTTGAAGTACATCCTCACCCATAATACATTTAAATTTGACGGTAAGTACTACCACCAGCTCAGGGGCACTGCGATGGGGTGCCCATGTGCCCCGTCGTATGCAAATCTGTCCCTGGGCTGGTGGGAGGAAACTATCGTTTTTGGGGATGAGATAAAATGGTGGAATGAATTTGTAGCAATTTGGCTCAGATTCATAGACGATGTCTTTGTCATCTGGACGGGCACGATTGAACAGTTTGAGGCTTTCATTACGGAGCTGAACTGTAACCAGATTAGCCTTAGGTTCACCTCGGAAATTCAGAAAGAGGAATTGGTGTTTCTGGATGTCCTGATAAAAAAGACACCAAATGGAAGCCTAACGACGAGCATTTATCGTAAACCAACAAGCACAAACAGCTTGTTGAACTGGAATAGTCATCACCCTATTCCCCTGAAAAAGGGGATTCCAAAGGGCCAGTTTCTTAGATTAAGGCGAAACTGCTCAGAAACAGGGATGTTCCATAGTCAAGCAAAAGATATGCTTAATAGATTTAAGGAAAAGAATTACCCTCCACATGTTTTGCATACCGCATATACAACTGCGGCTAATACGGATAGACAACAATTATTACATAAAAAGAAGGACACAGTAGAAAATGACACCATTAGGATCATAGGTACTTTCGATTGCCAACATCAGAAGGTGAGGGAGATTCTCAATAAACACTGGGATATACTGAGAATGGACCCAGATCTGAAGGATTTGTTGGGCCCACGTCCAGATATCACATTTAGGAAGGGGAGATCTTTGAAAGACTCACTAGTACATAGCCACTACATGAAACCAAAACCGGATGGTACGTGGCTAGAGAGGAGACCTTGCGGTTTTTACCGGTGTGGTAGCTGTCATTTTTGTAGTTTAATGAGTCCAAACAAATCCTTCAGTAGTTCCTCGACAGGCAAAACCTTTTTCCAACGTGATTTTTCCAATTGTAAATCAACAGGGGTGGTTTATAAGGTCTCGTGCCCATGCCCCCTGGATTATATCGGGAAAACAAAGAGAGAGTTTCGTAGACGTGTGGGGGAACACCTGGGCGATATAAGGCATGATAGAGACACTCCATTGGCCAGACACATGAGATTAAAACATCCACATGATATCCTGAATCTAAAATTTACTGTGCTGGAGGTGGTCAAACCAAACCCGAGGGGAGGTGACCTGGATAAAACCATCTTACAGAGAGAATGTGAGTGGATCTTTAGGATGGACTCAATTAGCCCAAAAGGCCTGAATGAACAACAATCCTACGCTTGTTTCCTATAGTGTGTATAGGTGCTTTTTGCCCGGACTCCTATCCTCCACAATTGCTTATAAATCTCATTAATTCCTTAAGGATAGAAAAATTGGGATATGCTTTCTGCCATAAGTAAGGTTTTTCGTGTTTTACTCTAGACCTTTGCCCCGTTTATTTGGGGGGATACACAGATCAGTGTGTGACATAGTTGTAATAGAAAACCTCAAGTTTAGTGCCCTCTGTATTGGAATGGCTGTGATAGGGGAGAGATGAAATATATGTATGTACCCACCTCTTTTTCTTGCAGTTCATGGGGTTTCAGATGATTCTTTGCACCTTATGGGGGCCATATAAGGATAGTAGCCGGGTAAAGATGCCCATCTGGATTGTGTCTTCCCATCTGACTGTGGTGGATTGTTATGTCCATCCATAGACTTTTAGGTTGCTACCTGTAGTACTTTAGATAAGAGGAGTAACCTCGGGCATCCTATAAGTGGCACCCCATCTCACATATGTTATCGAAGTTTAGTAATTATGAGTTTTCCTGATATCCCTTTAATTAATCAGACTGCAGATCCGGTGTCTATATCTTAGATAAGGATCAATAATACAATTACATGTAATTTAGGAATATATCAGAGACTAGATGGGTCACAAAATCTTATTCAGAGCTCTTGGCTATATTATTTGGATGATGACCCATTCCACCGCTGTTTTTAAACGTCCAAATATATACTTCTGCCGGGACTGGGGGTTTTATAGAGGGGCTTCCCTCTTTTTCTTATCTGTTTAGGCAGCCGCAGAAATACAATCTGTTGCGCTGCTGCCTGTGTATACGCCCACTGCCGATTAGGATTTTGGGCGGCACTTTACGTGCGGCTTACAAACCAGCGCTGAGTGCCTGAGAGGAGAAGTTGATCTAAAGTTGCGCAGCCGCAGTAAGAATATCGGGCCGGACTGCTGGCGCTGTACACGCCCACTCTGTATCAGAGCTCTGGGGTGACACGCAGTGTGCGGCTCAGGCTGCGCAGCTGCAGTAATAGCCCTCTCCGCTCCACTCATCAGGACAGCGCTCTTGAGAGGAGCGCAGGCGCAGCAGTAGAGGAAAAGGTCTCCTCTGAACTCTAGCGTTTAACACAGGGTGACACGCACATTGCGGTCCACTATGCGCAACGGCAGTGAGCGCCCTCTGATCCACCAATGAGGTCTGGATACCCATTTTACTTCCGGATTGACACAGGAAGTGTATGGTGGCGTTCTTTTCCGGCGGGCACCGCTTAAAACTGAGGTAACTTACATCAAAATCCTTTTGATATCTTGCACCATCGAGACACATGACATAAAATCGGGCCTCCTGATGAGCCAGTGAGGCGAAACGCGTTGAGGCTATAAAGGCACAGTGGGCTGACGGCAGAGTACCTGACGATGAGTATCGCTATATATCTATGCCTGTATCTGTCAATAACATTGGTTTCTGGGCTATGAGACATAGATTGTCTATGTGCTTTGCTGATGTTGGGGTGGAATTTTGCTGATGCATGCCCCCACAAGATTGTTGGTAGTCTAGGCAGCATCATCTGCTCAAATTAAGCTTTGCCAAAAGATCAGTGTTAGTATTTAATATTGGCAATATGCAATTGTAAAACAGCCCTCTGCATGTTCTCATATTGTTTTTAATTCACAGGTGTGGGGTGTTGAGGCTTCCCTAGAATCAGTTGATATCTGTATAGCTTTCAGGGGAACCTTTAGTTAACCATTGTGTGGGTAGAGGGACCCCTTGGGTATCATTAGGGTTTATTAGGGACCCGAGGGTTAGCTGACGCGGAGCAGGGGCGCCATAACGTTTCCCATAGGGTGCCAACCCCCGCTGTTAGGCAGGTCTGACCTAGGTATGGTCTAGGGATTTGTTTTTTCCCCCTCCCTAGTTTTTTTCACGGTGTATTTTTTTGTGTGTTTTTCTTTTTGAATTTTTCTTGGTGCAGCCACAGGTTGGTGGCATTTTTAATCTAACTCAATAAAGATTTCTTCTGGGTATATATGATGTTTTTTGCAATAGAAGCCCATCTACATATAATTTCTTGAAAGATTCTGTATTTTGGAATAGAGTAGCATGGCTAGCTTTTTGACAGGCCCAATTAATCAAGATTTTTGGTTGGAGGATGCAATCCAGGCATTTAATACCGACGGGACACAGGAACAAAGTACAGGGACAATTACATTAAAAAACACCTTTAATGAGGTGTATGTAGGATATAAGGCATTTCTCAAATCCTGGTGGGAGATTAGAACCCTAGAGAATTATATTAAGAACAGAATTATCCCTAGAGGCCTTAGAATAAATATAACCCCCTCCCCACGAACAGCCTCTCCAGAATTTCTAGACATCTGGTTAAAAGAGTCAATAGACTCATCAATACGGTTCATGCAATTGTTATTATCAGAGGAGAATAAATTGCTTGAAAAATCAATTAGTAACTTGAATAGTCTCATTGAAAAAGTGCTTAAATTTAAATCAGATCCCGATTTCAATAGGAGAGAGGGGCTTTTACAGACATCGGTGGAGAAATATCAGGCCCTATTGAAAGAAAGGAAACAGATACAGTTTCAGAAGGATCTTAAAAACTTTGCAGACAATAAAGCATTTGATATACAAGGAGGTAAATTGGGAGAAATCTCCTCCTCGGATATCGACACCTCAGATACAGAGAGGACAGAAATAGGAGGGGGAGGAGGATTCTTCAATAGAGGACAATCTTATAGACAACCAAAATGGCATCAGGGACGAGGAAGATATGGGAAGAGGGGGAGAGGTTATCACAGGAACAGAGAAGGCCCATCAAAGACCACACCTGTGACTCAAAAAGATACCCCGGCGCCTGGCTCCTCGTCTGGTCCATCCTCCTCTTTTTTGGAACAAGGGATGAGAACAGGGTATTTCCTGAGAACAAAGCCCAACTAGAGAGAGGACAAATTATAAACCTATCCACGCATACCCTTACTAGTGATGAACATCGCATTCTACAGAGGGGTCTCAGCTTTGTACCGACCAGCAGTTTTAACTGTTTTGGGTGGGTGAGGGATTTGAACCTCTTCTGCAGAAAGTTGAAGTGGAAAAAATTCTTCCTACATAATGGCAGAGAAGAGTGCCTTCAACAAGGGCTACAGGAAGATGACTTGGATAGCTTTCAAGCTCTAGTTGGGCTTTTAGATGAGAATGCACAGAGTACAGATACAGGGAAGGGCCCCTTTACTAAATTGAAAAACAGGAGCGTGAAGATGCCACCACAGAATGAGACAATGAATATTGATATATTTTTACAATTGGTTGAGAGGGACCTGAGAAAGATCAAGGGCCATGAGGTTAACACTGTTTACAATCTTACCAATGCAGAGAGAGAGGCATTGGAAACTTTGAAAAGGAATGACCAGGTTATAATTAAAGCATCCGATAAGGGTGGCAACCTGGTCATCATGGACCATAAAGTGTATCGTGAAATGTGCTATAACATCCTACAAGATAGGAACACCTATGAAATTCTGTGCTCCGATCCCACAGGAGCCTACAAAACAGAATTGAGAGAGATTCTTGATGGGGCCTTGACCAACGGACTGGTGTCTAGACATGAATTCGACTTCTTATTTCCTAAGTTTCCCCTGCAGGCTACCTTCTACACTCTACCCAAAATACATAAGGGGGTGACCCCCCTGAAGGGACGGCCCATAGTGTCAGGTGTTGACTCCCTCACCCAAAATTGTGGTCTGTATTTAGAAGAGATCTTACGGCCATTCGTGGTCGCTATTCCCTCTTATCTTAGAGACACCACAGATCTACTACAGAAACTAGAGGGCCTACAATTAGATGGCAATTTTCTGCTGGGGTCAATCGATGTCGAGGCCCTGTATAGCAGCATCCCACATGAGGTGGGTATAGGGGGAGTGAACTATTATCTCCAACAGAGATCGGTGGCCTGTAGGGAACACAATAACTTTGTGATATCCTTGTTGAAGTACATCCTCACCCATAATACATTTAAATTTGACGGTAAGTACTACCACCAGCTCAGGGGCACTGCGATGGGGTGCCCATGTGCCCCGTCGTATGCAAATCTGTCCCTGGGCTGGTGGGAGGAAACTATCATTTTTGGGGATGAGATAAAATGGTGGAATGAATTTGTAGCAATTTGGCTCAGATTCATAGACGATGTCTTTGTCATCTGGACGGGCACGATTGAACAGTTTGAGGCTTTCATTACGGAGCTGAACTGTAACCAGATTAGCCTTAGGTTCACCTCGGAAATTCAGAAAGAGGAATTGGTGTTTCTGGATGTCCTGATAAAAAAGACACCAAATGGAAGCCTAACGACGAGCATTTATCGTAAACCAACAAGCGCAAACAGCTTGTTGAACTGGAATAGTCATCACCCTATTCCCCTGAAAAAGGGGATTCCAAAGGGCCAGTTCCTTAGATTAAGGCGAAACTGCTCAGAAACGGGGATGTTCCATAGTCAAGCAAAAGATATGCTTAATAGATTTAAGGAAAAGAATTACCCTCCACATGTTTTGCATACCGCATATACAACTGCGGCTAATACGGATAGACAACAATTATTACATAAAAAGAAGGACACAGTAGAAAATGACACCATTAGGATCATAGGTACTTTCGATTGCCAACATCAGAAGGTGAGGGAGATTCTCAATAAACACTGGGATATACTGAGAATGGACCCAGATCTGAAGGATTTGTTGGGCCCACGTCCAGATATCACATTTAGGAAGGGGAGATCTTTGAAAGACTCACTAGTACATAGCCACTACATGAAACCAAAACCGGATGGTACGTGGCTAGAGAGGAGACCTTGCGGTTTTTACCGGTGTGGTAGCTGTCATTTTTGTAGTTTAATGAGTCCAAACAAATCCTTCAGTAGTTCCTCGACAGGCAAGACCTTTTTCCAACGTGATTTTTCCAATTGTAAATCAACAGGGGTGGTTTATAAGGTCTCGTGCCCATGCCCCCTGGATTATATCGGGAAAACAAAGAGAGAGTTTCGTAGACGTGTGGGGGAACACCTGGGTGATATAAGGCATGATAGAGACACTCCATTGGCCAGACACATGAGATTAAAACATCCACATGATATCCTGAATCTAAAATTTACTGTGCTGGAGGTGGTCAAACCAAACCCGAGGGGAGGTGACCTGGATAAAACCATCTTACAAAGAGAATGTGAGTGGATCTTTAGGATGGACTCAATTAGCCCAAAAGGCCTGAATGAACAACAATCCTACGCTTGTTTCCTATAGTGTGTATAGGTGCTTTTTGCCCGGACTCCTATCCTCCACAATTGCTTATAAATCTCATTAATTCCTTAAGGATAGAAAAATTGGGATATGCTTTCTGCCATAAGTAAGGTTTTTCGTGTTTTACTCTAGACCTTTGCCCCGTTTATTTGGGGGGATACACAGATCAGTGTGTGACATAGTTGTAATAGAAAACCTCAAGTTTAGTGCCCTCTGTATTGGAATGGCTGTGATAGGGGAGAGATGAAATATATGTATGCACCCACCTCTTTTTCTTGCAGTTCATGGGGTTTCAGATGATTCTTTGCACCTTATGGGGGCCATATAAGGATAGTAGCCGGGTAAAGATGCCCATCTGGATTGTGTCTTCCCATCTGACTGTGGTGGTTTGTTATGTCCATCCATAGACTTTTAGGTTGCTACCTGTAGTACTTTAGATAAGAGGAGTAACCTCGGGCATCCTATAAGTGGCACCCCATCTCACATATGTTATCGAAGTTTAGTAATTATGAGTTTTCCTGATATCCCTTTAATTAATCAGACTGCAGATCCGGTGTCTATATCTTAGATAAGGATCAATAATACAATTACATGTAATTTAGGGATATATCAGAGACTAGAGGGGTCACAAAATCTTATTCAGAGCTCTTGGCTATATTATTTGGATGATGACCCATTCCACCGCTGTTTTTAAACGTCCAAATATATACTTCTGCAGGGACAGGGGGTTTTATAGAGGGGCTTCCCTCTTTTTCTTATCTGTTTAGGCAGCCGCAGAAATACAATCTGTTGCGCTGCTGCCTGTGTATACGCCCACTGCCGATTAGGATTTTGGGCGGCACTTTACGTGCGGCTTACAAACCAGCGCTGAGCGCCTGAGAGGAGAAGTTGATCTAAAGTTGCGCAGCCGCAGTAAGAATATCGGGCCGGACTGCTGGCGCTGTACACGCCCACTCTGTATCAGAGCTCTGGGGTGACACGCAGTGTGCGGCTCAGGCTGCGCAGCTGCAGTAATAGCCCTCTCCGCTCCACTCATCAGGACAGCGCTCTTGAGAGGAGCGCAGGCGCAGCAGTAGAGGAAAAGGTCTCCTCTGAACTCTAGCGTTTAACACAGGGTGACACGCACATTGCGGTCCACTATGCGCAACGGCAGTGAGCGCCCTCTGATCCACCAATGAGGTCTGGATACCCATTTTACTTCCGGATTGACACAGGAAGTGTATGGTGGCGTTCTTTTCCGGCGGGCACCGCTTAAAACTGAGGTAACTTACATCAAAATCCTTTTGATATCTTGCACCATCGAGACACATGACATAAAATCGGGCCTCCTGATGAGCCAGTGAGGCGAAACGCGTTGAGGCTATAAAGGCACAGTGGGCTGACGGCAGAGTACCTGACGATGAGTATCGCTATATATCTATGCCTGTATCTGTCAATAACATTGGTTTCTGGGCTATGAGACATAGATTGTCTATGTCCTTTGCTGATGTTGGGGTGGAATTTTGCTGATGCATGCCCCCCACAAGATTGTTGGTAGTCTAGGCAGCATCATCTGCTCAAATTAAGCTTTGCCAAAAAGATCAGTGTTAGTATTTAATATTGGCAATATGCAATTGTAAAACAGCCCTCTGCATGTTCTCATATTGTTTTTAATTCACAGGTGTGGGGTGTTGAGGCTTCCCTAGAATCAGTTGATATCTGTATAGCTTTCAGGGGAACCTTTAGTTAACCATTGTGTGGGTAGAGGGACCCCTTGGGTATCATTAGGGTTTATTAGGGACCCGAGGGTTAGCCGACGCGGAGCGGGGGCGCCATAACGTTTCCCATAGGGTGCCAACCCCCGCTGTTAGGCAGGTCTGACCTAGGTATGGTCTAGGGATTTGTTTTTTCCCCCTCCCTAGTTTTTTTCACGGTGTATTTTTTTGTGTGTTTTTCTTTTTGAATTTTTCTTGGTGCAGCCACAGGTTGGTGGCATTTTTAATCTAACTCAATAAAGATTTCTTCTGGGTATATATGATGTTTTTTGCAATAGAAGCCCATCTACATATAATTTCTTGAAAAATTGTTCCGTGGGAAAATTTCTCACACAGCAATGCCAAACGTGAAACTAGGGACTATTTTTTTTACAGCAGTGGAGAAATACAGTGCGGAAGGATACCTTCCTCCCGTCATTGTGTTCCTGGAGCCCCTGGAGATGCTGCCGTTCTCCACGGGAGATCGTCGTGGGGCACTCGTGGATTTCTGTGGACAGGGAGTATATTGGTTGTTTGTTATTTTAATATTTTTTACAGGTGACACTGGCTTCGGGGATCAAAATGACAAGTAATGGTGAGTATGTACTCTACAGTCATGGCCAAAATTTTTGAGAATGACACCAAAATTATATTTTCACATGATCTGCTGCCCTCTGGGTTTTATTAGTGTTTGTGTTAGGACTGGCAGAACGCACCAAGAGAGATGATATAGATGCGTTCGCAGTCCGGGGTCCACCGTGCAGGTGAAACCTGCTGCTAGGAAATGACAGACTATATGGCGGTATTCAAAAGTATACACGCATGGGTTAAACCTCACCCAGCGTGAAGAAAGCGATCCTGTTGCGTCACAGGACCTCGGTACCGCACATAGAGTGCGAGCAAGTGGTCAGCGAACTTAACCCCAACAGGGATTGTAATCCGATTAGACCCTTGCTGGCACTACACCGCTACTGGGTGTGTAAGGAAATATATAATTATAGCACCGAAGTGCGAACTGTGCCGTGCTGGCAGGCACCACTAAGCACCCAGACGTGGGTCAGGAAGCGCACACTGGCGCGTGGCACCGCACTGGCGGTCACAGCAATAGACGCTGATACGTGTGTGACACGTTGAGTGATTAGTCGGGCGCTAGATAGCAGCCATACTCCATACGCAAACAGTCATACAATAGGGTAGGGGTATTTAATGAACGACTTGCACTCACAACAAACACACGTATTCAATTGTACACTAGCGCATGGCCGTGCGGTCATGCGCAGTTTATATAGTTGCAGGACAGGAAGTGGCCACAGAAACTTTGCCCTTCCAAGACCTGCCAAGAGGACCAATAGAATGCGCTGCAGAGTCTGAGCACATGACCCTCGATCTCCAACGGGAGATCTTGCCCTGGGCATGCTCAGTGTGCGCAGACAAGGACTTAGTCCCAGAGAAGTCCACTCGCTGCTGACCAGCACTGACTTTAATGGCAGGAGCTGAAGAAGCAGCAGTAACTCTCTGAACAGAGTGAGACCGAGCAAGACACTGGGACCGACGTCCCTGCTGAGCAGGCTCCACTGCGGCTGGACAGGAATGGGGGACTGCAGCGGAGACGGCTCGAGATTCCCCCTGTGCAGAAGCGGGACCTAACATTACCCCCCCTCCTAGGGCCCCCCCTCCTTGGGCCTCGCTATGCTCGAAGGCAGCAATGAGCTGTGGGGCCCGAATGTTTTCAGCAGGCTCCCATGACCTGTTCTCTGGACCATAACCCTTCCAATCCACCAGATAGAACTTTTGCCGCGTACCACCTTACACCCCAAAATAGCGTTCACCTCGTAATTGTCCGTAGACGAACCCGATGTCCCGGCAGATGACTCGGAAAACCGGGACATGTATACGGGTTTCAAGAGGGACACATGAAAGGTGTCGGTGATACCCAAGCGTGGAGGAAGAGCCAGGCGGTAGACCACAGGATTAACCTGTTCGAGAACCTTGAAGGGACCCAAGTAGCGAGGAGCAAACTTAGTGGACTCAACTCGCAGCCTGATGTTACGGGCGGAGAGCCACACCAAGTCGCCAGGAGCAAAGGTCGGAGCGGGGCGCCGATGAACATCGGCGGAGGACCTCATTCTCTCCTTGGAAGCCCGAATGGCATCCTGAGTGCGATCCCAAATGTCCCGTGCCTCCACAGCCCAGTCTGCCACCCTGGAATCAGCGGAAGACATGGGCATGGGCACAGGTATCCGCGGATGCTGACTATAGTTAAGGAGGAATGGGGTCTGTCCAGTGGAGTCAGCTACAGCATTGTTAAGAGCAAACTCCGCCCACGGTAGCAAAGATGCCCAGTCATCTTACTTAGCAGAGACAAAATGTCGCAGATATGTGACCAAGGTCTGGTTGGCTCTCTCCACCAACCCATTCGTCTCGGGATGATATGCCGAAGAGAGATTCAACTCGATACTGAGAAGGCGACAAAGCTTTCTCCAGAACCGAGACGCAAACTGGGGACCCCGGTCACTGACAATTTTGTCTGGCATACCGTGAAGACGGAAGATGTGTTTAACAAACAATGCTGCCAAGGCCCGTGCAGACGGTAGCGGAGGAAGCGGCACCAAATGCACCATCTTAGAAAAATGGTCAGTGATAACCCAAATGACAGTACAGCCACGTGACTTGGGCAAACCCACCACAAAGTCCATCCCGACCATCTCCCAGAGCCTGTCTGCCACCGGCAGAGGGTATAACAACCCAGCTGGCCGTTGACGGAGAGACTTATTTTTGGCACAAGAGACACATGCCCGAACGTAGTCTCCAACGTCACAAACCATATGTGGCCACCAATACATTCTCGCCAACAACTCAGATGTCCTCTTTGCCCCAAAGTGTCCACCCACTCTGGACGAATGAGCCCACGAGAGAACCTCCGGACGCAAATTGATGGGAACAAAAGTCTTGCCCGGAGGCACAGACTCAAGTGAAACCGGAGCTACGGTTCTCAGACTCTCTGAAGGGACAATGAGCCGAGGCTCGTCCTCCTCCTCCACAGTTGACTCCAGGGAGCGAGAGAGAGCGTCAGCACGAATGTTCTTCTCCCCAGCGAGATAATGTAGAGTGAAGTGGAACCGGGAGAAAAACAAGGACCATCTGGCCTGACGAGAATTCAGCCGCTGGGCTGTCTGTAAATAGACCAAATTCTTGTGGTCCGTGAAGACATGGAATAGGAACTGAGCACCCTCCAAGAGATGTCTCCATTCCGAAAAGGCCAACTTCATTGCCAGCAGCTCCCTATCCCCGATGGAGTAATTTCTCTCCGCTGGTGAGAAGGTCTTTGAGAAGAAGAAGCATGGGTGCTTCCGACCTTGAGCATCCTTTTGATAGAGGACTGCTCCTGCACCGACGGATGAGGCATCCACCTCCATTAGGAATGGCTTATCCACATCAGGACGATGTAAGATGGGAGCGCTATCAAAGTGGGACTTAATAGAAGTGAAGGCCTTGGAGACCTCTTCGGACCACAATTTAGGATTCGCTCCCTTCTTGGTGAGGGATACCAAGGGAGCTACCAGGGTTGAGAAGTGGGGGATGAACTGACGATATTAATTTATGAACCCCATAAAGCGCTGCACCGCTTTCAGAGAATGGGGTTCCTGCCAGTCCATCACAGCCTGTAGTTTGGCAGGATCCATAGCCAATCCCTGGGCTGAGATGATGTAGCCTAGGAAAGGTAAGGACTCCTGCTCAAACATGCACTTCTCCAACTTGGCATAGAGGGAGTTTGCCCGTAGGAGGTCGAAGACTTTGCAAACATCTCTCCGGTGGGAGTCAATATCTGGAGAGTAGATAAGAATATCATCCAGATAGACTGCGACCGAGGTGGAAAGCATATCCCGGAAGATATCGTTCACAAAGTCTTGGAAAACGGCTGGGGCATTACAGAGCCCGAAGGGCATCACCAGATATTCATAGTGCCCATCCCTGGTGTTAAAGGCCGTCTTCCATTCGTCCCCCTCACGGATGCGAATCAGGTTGTAAGCACCCCGCAGATCCAATTTAGTAAATACCCTTGCTCCCTGAAGTCTATCGAATAACTCAGATATCAAGGGCAAAGGATACTTATTCTTAATGGTGATGGCGTTAAGACCCCTGTAGTCTATGCATGGGCGCAATTCCCCATTCTTCTTCTGCACGAAGAAGAACCCTGCCCCAGCAGATGACACTGACTTCCTAATGAATCCTCTTGCCAGATTTTCCTGGATGTACTGTGACATTGCCTCCGTCTCCGGGAGAGATAGCGGATAAACTCGACCCCGGGGAGGCTCAGCACCAGGCAAGAGATCAATAGGACAGTCATAGGGGCGATGAGGCGGAAGGACCTCCGCCGCCTTTTTGGAGAACACGTCTGCATAAGACAAATACTGCTTGGGGAGAGAGGATAGATCTGCGGGTACCTCAGTAGTAGCAACCTGAACGCACTCCCTCTGACACCTACCCCCACAAGATTCACCCCAACCCAGAATTCTGCCTGAGGACCACTCGATATGAGGAGAGTGGTACCGTAGCCAAGGTATTCCCAACAGGACCTCATCAATTCCTTCCGGAATGACGAGCAGAGAAATTATCTCCTGATGAGATGGCAACATGGACAGAGTAAAAGGGATGGTCTGGTGTGTTATCTGTGAGGGCAATGTCGACCCATTCACCACTCGCACCATTACTGGTTGAGCAAGCATAACCAGGGGTATTGCGTGACGTTGGGCGAAGGCAGAAGACATAAAATTGCCCTCCGCCCCAGAATCCACGCAGAGCTCTACCGAGTGGGAGAATGAGCCAATAGTAATTGTCCCCTTAAAGGACAGCTTAGAGGCAAGCGTCGCCGTGTCTAGTGTACCTCCACCTACTACCACTAGACGCTGACGTTTCCTCGACCGCTGAGGACATCTGGTGGCTAGATGTCCTGACTGCTGGCAAACATGACAGACCCTGAGTGCACAAGCGGTCTGGGACTTAGATCCTGCTTGTGACACTTCCCTGGCCTCATGTGACTCAGGAACCAGGACCGGAGATTCCAGAGGTTTGGCGAAAGTAGGAGCCAGCCGAAACCTCTGCCTACACTGGGCTCGCTCTAACCTCCGCTCGTTAAAACGGAGGTCAGTTCGAGTGGAGACAGTTATTAACTCCTCTAGTGTGGCAGGAATCTCCCTAGTGGCCAGAGCGTCCTTTACGTGGTCAGCCAAGCCCCTCCAAAATATGGGGATAAGAGCTTTATCCGACCAATCCAGCTCAGATGCTAAGGTGCGGAATTGGACGGCAAAATATAGTAACATAGTAACATAGTTAGTAAGGCCGAAAAAAGACATTTGTCCATCCAGTTCAGCCTATATTCCATCATAATAAATACCCAGATCTACGTCCTTCTACAGAACCTAATAATTGTATGATACAATATTGTTCTGCTCCAGGAAGACATCCAGGCCTCTCTTGAACCCCTCGACTGAGTTCGCCATCACCACCTCCTCAGGCAAGCAATTCCAGATTCTCACTGCCCTAACAGTAAAGAATCCTCTTCTATGTTGGTGGAAAAACCTTCTCTCCTCCAGACGCAAAGAATGCCCCCTTGTGCCCGTCACCTTCCTTGGTATAAACAGATCCTCAGCGAGATATTTGTATTGTCCCCTTATATACTTATACATGGTTATTAGATCGCCCCTCAGTCGTCTTTTTTCTAGACTAAATAATCCTAATTTCGCTAATCTATCTGGGTATTGTAGTTCTCCCATCCCCTTTATTAATTTTGTTGCCCTCCTTTGTACTCTCTCTAGTTCCATTATATCCTTCCTGAGCACCGGTGCCCAAAACTGGACACAGTACTCCATGTGCGGTCTAACTAGGGATTTGTACAGAGGCAGTATAATGCTCTCATCATGTGTATCCAGACCTCTTTTAATGCACCCCATGATCCTGTTTGCCTTGGCAGCTGCTGCCTGGCACTGGCTGCTCCAGGTAAGTTTATCATTAACTAGGATCCCCAAGTCCTTCTCCCTGTCAGATTTACCCAGTGGTTTCCCGTTCAGTGTGTAATGGTGATATTGATTCCCTCTTCCCATGTGTATAACCTTACATTTATCATTGTTAAACCTCATCTGCCACCTTTCAGCCCAAGTTTCCAACTTATCCAGATCCATCTGTAGCAGAATACTATCTTCTCTTGTATTAACTGCTTTACATAGTTTTGTATCATCTGCAAATATCGATATTTTACTGTGTAAACCTTCTACCAGATCATTAATGAATATGTTGAAGAGAACAGGTCCCAATACTGACCCCTGCGGTACCCCACTGGTCACAGCGACCCAGTTAGAGACTATACCATTTATAACCACCCTCTGCTTTCTATCACTAAGCCAGTTACTAACCCATTTACACACATTTTCCCCCAGACCAAGCATTCTCATTTTGTGTACCAACCTCTTGTGCGGCACGGTATCAAACGCTTTGGAAAAATCGAGATATACCACGTCCAATGACTCACCGTGGTCCAGTCTATAGCTTACCTCTTCATAAAAACTGATTAGATTGGTTTGACAGGAGCGATTTCTCATAAACCCATGCTGATATGGAGTTAAACAGTTATTCTCATTGAGATAATCCAGAATAACATCCCTCAGAAACCCTTCAAATATTTTACCAACAATAGAGGTTAGACTTACTGGCCTATAATTTCCAGGTTCACTTTTAGAGCCCTTTTTGAATATTGGCACCACATTTGCTATGCGCCAGTCCTGCGGAACAGACCCTGTCGCTATAGAGTCACTAAAAATAAGAAATAATGGTTTATCTATTACATTACTTAGTTCTCTTAGTACTCGTGGGTGTATGCCATCCGGACCCGGAGATTTATCTATTTTAATCTTATTTAGCCGGTTTCGCACCTCTTCTTGGGTTAGATTGGTGACCCTTAATATAGGGTTTTCATTGTTTCTTGGGATTTCACCTAGCATTTCATTTTCCACCGTGAATACCGTGGAGAAGAAGGTGTTTAATATGTTAGCTTTTTCCTCGTCATCTACAACCATTCTTTCCTCACTATTTTTTAAGGGGCCTACATTTTCAGTTTTTATTCTTTTACTATTGATATAGTTGAAGAACAGTTTGGGATTAGTTTTACTCTCCTTAGCAATGTGCTTCTCTGTTTCCTTTTTGGCAGCTTTAATTAGTTTTTTAGATAAAGTATTTTTCTCCCTATAGTTTTTTAGAGCTTCAATGGTGCCATCCTGCTTTAGTAGTGCAAATGCTTTCTTTTTACTGTTAATTGCCTGTCTTACTTCTTTGTTTAGCCACATTGGGTTTTTCCTATTTCTAGTCCTTTTATTCCCACAAGGTATAAACCGCTTACACTGCCTATTTAGGATGTTCTTAAACATTTCCCATTTATTATCTGTATTCTCATTTCTGAGGATATTGTCCCAGTCTACCAGATTAAGGGCATCTCTAAGCTGTTCAAACTTTGCCTTCCTAAAGTTCAATGTTTTTGTGACTCCCTGACAAGTCCCCCTAGTGAAAGACAGGTGAAACTGCACAATATTGTGGTCGCTATTTCCTAGATGCCCGACCACCTGCAGATTTGTTATTCTGTCAGGTCTATTAGATAGTATTAGGTCTAAAAGTGCTGCTCCTCTGGTTGGATTCTGCACCAATTGTGAAAGATAATTTTTCTTGGTTATTAGCAGAAACCTGTTGCCTTTATGGGTTTCACAGGTTTCTGTTTCCCAGTTAATATCCGGGTAGTTAAAGTCCCCCATAACCAGGACCTCATTATGGGTTGCAGCTTCATCTATCTGCTTTAGAAGTAGACTTTCCATGGTTTCTGTTATATTTGGGGGTTTGTAACAGACCCCAATGAGAATTTTGTTACCATTTTTCCCTCCATGAATTTCGACCCATATGGACTCGACATCCTCATTCCCTTCGCTAATATCCTCCCTTAAAGTGGACTTTAGACAAGACTTTACATAGAGACAAACCCCTCCTCCTCTCCGATTTTTACGATCCTTTCTAAACAGACTGTAACCCTGTAAGTTAACTGCCCAGTCATAGCTTTCATCTAACCATGTCTCGGTTATTCCCACTATGTCAAAGTTACCTGTAGATATTTCTGCTTCTAGTTCTTCCATCTTGTTTGTCAGGCTTCTGGCGTTTGCGAGCATGCAGTTTAGAGGATTTTGTTTTGTTCCAATCTCCTCACTGTGGATTGTTATAGAAATGTTCTTACCTCCCTTCTGAGTATGTTTTCCTGGGTCGTCTTTGTTCGAGTCTAATGTTTTTCTTCCCGTCCCCTCTTCTTCTAGTTTAACGCCCTCCTGATGAGTGTAGCGAGTCTTCTGGCGAATGTGTGTTTCCCAGGTTTGTTGAGGTGTAGTCCGTCTCTGGCGAGGAGTCCATCATACCAGTAATTCACACCGTGGTCCAGGAATCCAAATCCTTGTTGTCTGCACCATCGTCTTAGCCAGTTGTTTGCATCAAGGATCCTGTTCCATCTCCTGGTGCCATGCCCGTCTACTGGAAGGATAGAAGAAAAAAACTACCTGTGCATCCAGTTCCTTTACTTTCTTCCCCAACTCTTCAAAGTCCTTGCAGATTGTCGGTAGGTCCTTCCTTGCCGTGTCATTGGTGCCAACATGTATCAGAAGAAATGGGTGGACGTCCTTGGAGCTGAAGAGCTTTGGTATCCTATCGGTCACATCCTTGATCATCGCACCTGGAAGGCAGCATACTTCTCTTGCAGTTATGTCCGGCCTGCAGATGGCTGCTTCGGTGCCTCTCAGTAGTGAGTCTCCCACCACCACCACTCTTCGTTGCTTCTTGGCTGTACTTTTTGCTGTCACTTGTTGCTGTGTGCCCTTTTCTTTTTTGCTTGCTGGTATTGCTTCATTCTTAGGTGTGCCATCTTCATCCTCTACAAAGATTTGATATCGGTTCTTCAGTTGTGTGGTTGGTGATTTCTCCATGGTCTTCTTGCTTCTTTTGGTCACATGCTTCCACTCATCTGCTTTTGGAGGTTCTCTGACACTTTTTGCACCTTCTGTGACCAGTAGAGATGCTTCTGTTCTGTCTAGAAAGTCTTCATTCTCTTTGATGAGTTTCAAAGTTGCTATTCTTTCTTCCAGACCCCGCACCTTTTCTTCTAAAAGGGCCACTAGTCTACACTTCTGACAGGTGAAATTGGATTCTTCTTCTGGTCGATCTGTGAACATGTAGCACATGCTGCAGCTCACCATGTAGGTTGTCACATCTGCCATGTTGCTCCTAGATCCTGCTGACTTGCTGTGTGTTTTCCTTCTTGTGTAATCTACTCAGCCAAGCTCTCTTGCAATAATGTCCTACAGGCAAAAATTCCCTGGTTTGGTGATATTGATATACTCACCCTCGGACGCGCCCTGGTTCTCACCGGTAGCCTTCCTTCCTAAGAATGAGCGCCTGAAGGGCCTTCCATGACGTCGCGGCTTGTGATTGGTCACGTGAGCGGTCACATGGGCATCACGCGACCAATCACAAGCCGCGACGTCATCTAAGGTCCTTCAGGCGCTAATTCTTAGGAAGGAAGCGTCCAAGGGCGCGTCCGAGGGTGAGTATATTCCTAATAGGAATATACTCACCCTCGGACGCGCCCTGGTTCTAACCCGCAGCCTTCCTTCCTAAGAATCAGCGCCTGAAGGACCCTAGATGACGTCACGGCTTGTGATTGGTCGCGTGACGCCCATGTGACCGCTCACGCGACCAATCACAAGCCGCGACGTCATCGAAGGTCCTTCAGGCGCTCATTCTTAGGAAGGAAGGCTGCCGGTGAGAACCAGGGCGCATCCGAGGGTAAGTATATCAATATTTTTTATTTTGATTCTTTATTTTACACTTAAATATGGATCCCAGGGCCTGAAGGAGAGTTTCCTCTCCTTCAGACCCTGGGAACCATTAGAAACCCAATGCACTGCATTGGGTTTCGTGTTTCGGCCGACCCCGACCCCGACTTTTCTATAGGATCGGCCGATTTCACTCGACCCGACTTTTGAAAAAGTCGGGTTTCGTGAAGCCCGACCCGATCCTATAAAGAGAAAAGTCGCTCAACCCTACTCAGCAGTCCACTCCCTGTACGTTTTGCAGAATATCAGTCGGTCCCTGATGTTTTTTCTGGAGAGAAGTGGCTTCTTTGCTGACCTCCTTGAAACCAGGCCTTGCTCAAAGAGTCTCCGCCTCACAGTGCGTGCAGAAGCACTCACACCAGCCTGCTGCCATTCCTGAGCAAGCTCGGCACTGCTGGTAGTCCGATCCTGCAGCTGAAAAAGTTTTAAGATACGGTCCTGGCGCATGCTGGTCTTTCTTGGGCGCCCTGGAGCCTTTTTGACAACAATGGAAGCTCTCTCCTTGAAGTTCTTGATGATGCGATAGATTGTTGACTGAGGTGCAATCTTTGTAGCTGCGATACTCTTCCCTTTTAGGCCAATTTTGTGCAGTGCAATGATGGCTGCATGTGTTTCTTTAGAGATAACCATGGTTAACTGAAGAGAAACAATGATACCAAGCACCAGCCTCCTTTTAAAGTGTCCAGTGATGTCATTCTTACTTAATCATGACTGATTGATCGCCAGCCCTGTCCTCATCAACACCCACACCTGTGTTAATGGATCAATCACTAAAACGATGTTAGCTGCTCCTTTTAAGGCAGGACTGCAATGATGTTGAAATGTGTTTTGGGGGTTAAAGTTCATTTTCTGGGCATATATTGACTTTGCAAGTACAGTAATTGCTGTTAAGCTGATCACTCTGACATTCAGGAGTATATGCAAATTGCCATTAGAAAAAATGAAGCAGTAGACTTTGGAAAAATTAATATTTGTCTCATTCTCAAAATTTTTGGCCATGACTGTATGTTTAATGTACTGTATGTCTGTATGTATGTATAGTATGTGATCTATAAATGTACTGTATGCAGTATGTATGTAGTATGTATGTAGTATGTACAGTATGTAGTATGTATGTAGTATGTATGTTTTTTTTTTTTTTTTTCATTCAACACATTAGCCGGATGATGGGACTACTACTGTCCCATCATTGGTTAATGTGTCAATCACTGTCACTGTAGCAGATATTGTCTGATGGGACTTGTAGTCCCATGGAATGATGCCTGCACACACACACAGACGCCCGGCAGCCCACACAGACCCTCAGCAGCCCACACAGACCCCTGGCAGGCCCGCACAGACCCCCGGCAGGCCCGCACAGACCCCCGGCAGCCGGCACAGAGCCCCGGCAGGCCCGTACAGACCACCAGCAGGCCCGCACAGACCCCCGGCAGGCCCGCTCAGACCCCCGGCAGGCCTGCTCAGACCCCCGGTAGCTCGCACAGACCCCCGGCAGCCCACACAGACCCCCGGCAGGCACACACAAACCCCCGGCAGCCCACACAGACCCCCAAAATGCCCGTATGTAGTATGTATGTAGTATGTATGTAGTATGTATGTTTGTTTTTTTTATTCAACACATTAGCCAGATGATGGGACTACTACTGTCCCAACATTGGCTAATGTGTTAATCACTGTCACTGTAGCAGACATCGTCCGATGGGACTTGAAGTCCCATCGGACGATGCCTGCACACACGCACAGACCCCCGGCACGCCGCACAGACCCCCGGCAGCGTGCACAGAGCCCCGGCAGGCCCGCACAGACCCCCGGCAGGCCACACAGACCCCCGGCAGGCCAGAAACAGACCCCCGGCAGGCCCGCACAGACCTCGGCAGCCCGCACAGACCCCGGAAGCCCGCACAAAGCCCCGGCAGGCCCACACAGACCCTCGGTAGCCCGCACAGAGCCCCGGCAGGCCCGCACAGACCCCCGGCAGCCAGCATAGACCCCCGGCAGACCCGTACAGACCCCCGGCAGCCCAATCAGACTCCTGGCAGGCACGCACAGACCCCCGGCAGCCCGCACAGACCCCCGAGAGGCCAACACAGATCCCCGGCAGGCCCGCACAGAACCCGCCCGCACACACAGACACGCACAGTGTCCACCCACGCACCGCCCACACTCTTCCTTCCTCCAGAAGAGGATGTAGAAGGACAGAAATGGCTTATTTACATTCCGATATTTGTGTCCCATTGACTTGCATTGGTATCGGTATCGGTGATATCCGATATTTTTTGGATATTGGCGATCCAATCCGATACCGATACTTCTGGATATCGAAAGGTATCGCTCAACACTAGTGAAGAATCAACAACAAGTGGAACACAATTGTGAAGTTGAACAACATTTCTTGGTTATTTTAAATTTTTGTGGAAATTCAAAAACTGAAAAGTGGGGCGTGCAATATTATTCGGCCCCTTTACTTTCAGTGCCGCAAGCTCACGCCTATAATCCACCTGTGTGTAATCAAGTCTCGGTATAAATGCACCTGCTCTGTGATAGTCTCAAGGTTCTGTTTGAAGCACAGAGAGCATCATGAAGACCAAGGAACACAACAGGCAGGTCCGTGATACTGTTGTGGAGAAGTTTAAAGCCTGATTTGGATGCAAAATGATTTCCAAAACTTTGAACATCCCAAGAAGCACTGTGTATGCGATCATATTGAAATGGAAGGAGTATCATACCACTGCAAATCTACCAAGACCCGGCCATCCCTCTAAACTTTCATCTCAAACAAGGAGAAGACTGATCAGAGATGCAGCCAAGAGGCCCATGATCTCTCTGGATGAACTGCAGAGATCTACAGCTGAGGTGGAACAGTCTGTCCATAGGACAACAATCAGGCGTACACTGCACAAATCTGGCCTTTATGGAAGAGTGGAAAGAAGAAAGATATCCATAAAAAGTGTAATTTAAAGTTTGCAACAAGCCACCTGGGAGACACACCAAACATGTGGAAGAAGGTGCTCTGGTCAGATGAAACCAAAATCGAACTTTTTGGCAACAATGCCAAACTATATGTTTGGCGTAAAGACAACACAGCTCATCACCCTGAACACACCATCCCCAGTATCAAACGTGGTGGCAGCATCATGGTTTGGGCCTGATTTTCTTCAGCAGGGATAGAGAAGATGGTTAAAATTGGTTGGGAAAATGGATGAAGCCAAATACAGGACCATTCTTGAAGAAAACCTGTTGGAGTCTGCAACTGCAAAAGACCTGAGACTGGGACAGAGATTTGTCTTCCAACAAAACAATGATCCCAAACATAAAGCAAAATCTGCAGTGAAATTGTTCACAAATAAACGCATCCAGATGCTAGAATGGCCAAGTCAAAGTCCAGACCTCAATCCAATCGAGAATCTGTGGAAAGAGCTGAAAACTGCTGTTCACAAACGATCTCCATCAAACCTCACTGAGCTTGAGCTGTTTGCCAAGGAAGAATAGCAAGAATTTCAGACTCTCGATGTACAAAACTGATAGAGACATACCCCAAGCGACTTGCAGCTGTAATCGCAGCAAAAGTTGGCGCAACAAAGTATTAAGTTAAAGGAGCCGAATAATATTGCACGCCCCACTTTTCAGTTTTTGAATTTCCACAAAAATATAAAATAACCAATAAATTTCGCTTTACTTCACAATTGTGTTCCACTTGTTGTTGATTCTTCACCAAAAATTTACATTTGGTATCTTTATGTTTGAAGCATGATATGTGGGAAAAGGGTGAAAAGTTCCAGGGAGCCGAATACTTTCGCAAGGCACTGTAACTGGGTGAAATAGTGCCAATAATATGACAAAAAAGTGCCAAAAGAATATACACAATACAGACAATGAGAAAAAAGGAGAAACGGGAGCATATAGTCAATATGTAAAATGAACAATCTTTATTTATACAAAAAGATTAAAAGAAGGGTATAGGACATAGATATGCGTAACAATGTGACCATGACATAACATGAACAGGGGAGAGAAACATCCCACATCCCGCCATTCCGACGTAAAGTAATCAGATGGTTGTAATCTAACACCAGGTGGGCACCTATGTGGGTGACTACATAGAGACACCAAAAAGGTGAAAACCAAATACACACTGGCAATAGGCAGAGATTTCTACAGCGATGGTAATGCCTAGCTCATAAGTGGCTACCTGTATGCAGAGCTAGACAAATTATCTATGTTAACGATCATGGTCCCTACCACACCAGAAAACGTATCATATGTAAAAGAGTACTGGAGTAATATGGTGTGAAAGGGAATCACCACTGCATTTGGCACTAAATGAAGGGTGCACAGCCAGTATGCAAGGATGACCGAAAAACGGCCCCAGTGCCAACAATAGAAAACACGCCAGGTGCTCACCTAATGTCCGTGGGGGGAGAGAGATGAGGGGGTCCCGCCGGTAAATACGCCCCGACGCGCGTTTCGCGGCATAAACACGCCGCTTCCTCAAGGGGAGTGTATAGTAAGGTGGAGCAGGACCTGCCTATTACCTCCCTGACCCTAGTCACCTGTTAAATTTCAGCCAATCGGAGTGGCGCTAGCGGCGCATGCGCGCTGCGGCGGGGAAGCCCGGCAGGAGGACCTGGCGCCCAGCCCAGCGCAGAGATCAGGTGATAACACCCGGAGCTGCGCACTGGACAAAGAGGTGTTATCACCTGATCTCTGCGCTGGGCTGGGCGCCAGGTCCTCCTGCCGGGCTTCCCCACCGCAGCGCGCATGCGCCGCTAGCGCCACTCGGATTGGCTGAAATTTAACAGGTGACTAGGGTCAGGGAGGTTATAGGCAGGTCCTGCTCCACCTTACTATACACTCCCCTTGAGGAAGCGGCGTGTTTATGCCGCGAAACGCGCGTCGGGGCATATTTACCGGCGGGACCCCCTCATCTCTCTCCCCCCACGGACATTAGGTGAGCACCTGGCGTGTTTTCTATTGTTGGCACTGGGGCCGTTTTTCGGTCATCCTTGCATACTGGCTGTGCACCCTTCATTTAGTGCCAAATGCAGTGGTGATTCCCTTTCACACCATATTACTCCAGTACTCTTTTACATATGATACGTTTTCTGGTGTGGTAGGGACCATGATCGTTAACATAGATAATTTGTCTAGCTCTGCATACAGGTAGCCACTTATGAGCTAGGCATTACCATCGCTGCAGAAATCTCTGCCTATTGCCAGTGTGTATTTGGTTTTCACCTATTTGGTGTCTCTATGTAGTCACCCACATAGGTGCCCACCTGGTGTTAGATTACAACCATCTGATTACTTTACGTCGGGGTGGCGGGATATGGGATGTTTCTCTCCCCTGTTCATGTTATGTCATGGTCACATTGTTACGCATATCTACAGGTCCTTCTCAAAAAATTAGCATATAGTGTTAAATTTCATTATTTACCATAATGTAATGATTACAATTAAACTTTCATATATTATAGATTCATTATCCACCAACTGAAATTTGTCAGGTCTTTTATTGTTTTAATACTGATGATTTTGGCATACAACTCCTGATAACCCAAAAAACCTGTCTCAATAAATTAGCATATCAAGAAAAGGTTCTCTAAACGACCTATTACCCTAATCTTCTGAATCAACTAATTAACTCTAAACACATGCAAAAGATACCTGAGGCTTTTATAAACTCCCTGCCTGGTTCATTACTCAAAACCCCCATCATGGGTAAGACTAGCGACCTGACAGATGTCAAGAAGGCCATCATTGACACCCTCAAGCAAGAGGGTAAGACCCAGAAAGAAATTTCTCAACAAATAGGCTGTTCCCAGAGTGCTGTATCAAGGCACCTCAATGGTAAGTCTGTTGGAAGGAAACAATGTGGCAGAAAACGCTGTACAACGAGAAGAGGAGACCGGACCCTGAGGAAGATTGTGGAGAAGGACCGATTCCAGACCTTGGGGAACCTGAGGAAGCAGTGGACTGAGTCTGGTGTGGAAACATCCAGAGCCACCGTGCACAGGCGTGTGCAGGAAATGGGTGCCGCATTCCCCAGGTAAAGCCACTTTTGAACCATAAACAGCGGCAGAGGCGCCTGACCTGGGCTACAGAGAAGCAGCACTGGACTGTTGCTAAGTGGTCCCAAGTACTTTTTTCTGATGAAAGCAAATTTTGCATGTCATTCGGAAATCAAGGTGCCAGAGTCTGGAGGAAGACTGGGGAGAAGGAAATGCCAAAATGCCTGAAGTCCAGTGTCAAGTACCCACAGTCAGTGATGGTGTGGGGTGCCATGTCAGCTGCTGGTGTTGGTCCACTGTGTTTCATCAAGGGCAGGGTCAATGCAGCTAGCTATCAGGAGATTTTGGAGCACTTCATGCTTCCATCGGCTGAAATGCTTTATGGAGATGAAGATTTCATTTTTCAGCACGACCTGGCACCTGCTCACAGTGCCAAAACCACTGGTAAATGGTTTACTGACCATGGTATTACTGTGCTCAATTGGCCTGCCAACTCTACTGACATGAACCCCATAGAGAATCTGTGGGATATTGTGAAGAGAAAGTTGAGAGACGCAAGACCCAACACTCTGGATGAGCTTAAGGCCGCTATTGAAGCATCCTGGGCCTCCATAACATCTCAGCAGTGTCACAGGCTGATTGCCTCCATGCCACGCCGCATTGAAGCAGTCATTTCTGCCAAAGGATTCCCGACCAAGTATTGAGTGCATAACTGAACATTATTATTTGATGGTTTTTTTGTTTGTTATTAAAAAACACTTTTATTTGATTGGATGGGTGAAATATGCTAATTTATTGAGACAGGTTTTTTGGGTTATCAGGAGTTGTATGCCAAAATCATCAGTATTAAAACAATAAAAGACCTGACAAATTTCAGTTGGTGGATAATGAATCTATAATATATGAAAGTTTAATTGTAATCATTACATTATGGTAAATAATGAAATTTAACACTATATGCTAATTTTTTGAGAAGGACCTGTATGTCCTATACCCTTCTTTTAATCTTTTTGTATAAATAAAGATTGTTCGTTTTACATATTGACTATATGCTCCCATTTCTCCTTTTTTCTCATATCTGATATTTGGAGCGATTATATAGAGTCTGGGGGATTATCATACATACTTGTTCGTTTTTTCCAGATTTCTGTTAATATGTACTCAGTATCTTGGTTGGTACAATACAGACAATATAGAATATATAAAAATATAAACCAAAGGTAAAATAATGAGATATGTGTGTGGGTGAGTAAAGTGCTTGTGCAGTACAATACCGATAAGTGTCACCATAACCATGATTAACAAATGATTGTATATCATTTAAATATCAAGGCACCAAGTGTCAGCATACAACAAATAAGTTGTAGAGGAGAGAAGAGATCATGAGAGAGTGCTAGAAGGTCAGTCCAGAGTGGATGATAGCTTACAGTAACAATGCAGATTTCAGGCTACTGTATGGCTTCCTCCCCAATGCGTGTTTCGGCATGCTGCCTTCATCAGGGTATGGCGTCATCAGGATGGCAAGGGGTTTATGTAGAAATGGGGACCAATGAAAAAAGGAGGTGTGTAACAAGAGTCTCAAACATAATGTAGGGGGAGTGGTTTTAATCCTGGCAATGTAGCCATGTCAGCGAACACTTTAGCAACTTACTGTCCATATAATCACTTTGGTCCAGCTCCTTTGTCGCAGGGGTACCACTCTTATTCATCTTTACAAAATAATCTTATTTAAGTATGTTAGACACCCTGCCACCAATTAGCATCCCTTTGTTGTTTTGTTTTGCTTTATTAGTAGAGAGAGGCGAAACCCGGGATGTTCGGGTCCAGTGTCTTTGACCAAACAGTTAAAAAAGTTCAGGTTTGGGTATCAGAACAGTACCTGGACCTGAACTGGACCCCATTCACTTAAATAGGGGGCCCGAACATCCAGTGTTTGCCATGCAGTTATGTGCATGACAGCACAGCAAACACTGCTTCTGATTGGCATTAAAATCCTTATCGCTGGTCAGACAGATGCGGTTCTCATGCTGTTAAATGAGAGCATGAGTCTGCAGCTGTGGTCGGAGGTCCCTGGAGTTGGCTGATGGGACTACTGCTCCATTCAGCCAACGTCTGCTGCCGCTAATAACAGCGAGAGCAGGAGCAGCTGATTTGAGTATTCATCAGCCAGCGCCTGTGCTCTAAATAAATAATGTAAAAGGAAAAACAGCGTGGGTTCCCCTGTATTTTGGAAAACCAGCAAGGAAAACTGACAGCTGGGGGCTGCAAACCTCAGCTGTCAGCGTTAGCAAAGCTGAATATCAAGAACAGAGGGGTCACCACGCACCACTCTGCTTTGTTTAATTATTAGAATAAATAATTTTAAAAAGGACATGGTTCCCTCCTATTTTTGACTACCAGCCTTGCTAAAGCAGACAGCTGGGGCTGGTATTCTCAGGCTGGTAAGGACCCTCCCCTGTGGCAAGTGGGGTTCATATTTGTGGGCTTGATGTCACATTTGTATTGTCTGTTGACTTTAAGAAGCATGTCTATTACTAATCCTACAGCTATGTTGTAAATAAACAGACAAATATACAGCCAGAATAAAGTCCTTTAAAGGGAACCTGTCACCCCCCCAAATCAAAGATGATCTAAGCCCACCAGCATCAGGGGCTTATCTACAGCATTCTGTAATGCTGTAGATAAGCCCCCGATATATCCTGAAAGATGAGAAAAAGAGGTTAGATTATACTCACCCAGAGGTGGTCTGCTGCAGTTCTGGTCCGATGGGCGTCGCTGTCCGGTCTGGGGCCTCCCATCTTCTTACGATGATGTCTTCTTCTTGTCTTCATGCTCCGGGGCAGGCATACTTTGCCTGCCCTGTTGAGGGCAGAGCAAAGTACTGCAGTGCGTAGGTGCCGGGAAAGGTCCGAGAGGCCCGGTGCCTGCGCACTGCAGTACTTTACTAAGCCCTCAACAGGGCAGACAAAGTACAACTGCACCGGAGCCGCAGCATGAAGTCAAGAGGAGGACGTCATCGAATGAAGATGGGAGGCCCCGGACCGCGACGCCCATCGGACCAGAACCGCAGCGGGACCGCCCTTGGGTGAGTTTAATCTAACCTCTTTTTCTCATCTTTCAGGATACATCAGGGGCTTATCTACAGCATTAGATAACAACAGGAGGACAAAAAGAGCAAACTGATTATATCTAAAAGAAATCATATTATTATATCATAGAAAAGGTAAAATGTCACAACAATATACAGAACACCAAAAACAATGCAGACTGTTATGAACTCCACCCACACCTATCCCTACCCCACATATACACTTCAATCCCTGGAAAAATAAATAAATAAAGGTCCAAAGACCGTAACTCAGGGAAAAGACAGTGTGTAAGGACTTGGACTGTATATCTGTTTCTAGTTGCTGTTTGCCCTCAGTTCAGTTACTTTTGCCCTTACCTAAGATGGAGTCATTGGCCTCACGGGGGCCATCTTGTTTCCTGTCAGATTTTCCATGTTCCTGTCTGTGGTGTATTTAAGGGAGCTCTGAATATATACTCATTGCTTGAGTATCTTGTTCCTGACTTGTGATCAAGCTGGAAGAACTGCTATCTTGCTGGTTTCTTCGTTACTTTGGGATACCCCATCTGTCTCCGGTTCTACATCTCTTCATTGCAAAGACTTGTTTCCCTGGATCTGCTCTGCACCCGTCTCTGCTGCTGGACTGCTCCCTGCTAGGAGGCCTAGCCTGGTCTCCAGGTCTCTGGATCTCACATACTTGGACTTCCACGGTCTGTACACGTGCTTACTGCCTATCCAGCTCTGTCTGCTACTAACCTGCTGTGTCATAGCTGTTTACCTGCATATCATTATAAATATTCTTGAACTCTTAACCTATTGACTCTCGGCCTCTTTTCTGACCCATGATACTGATCTCCACTGCACTAAGTTTATTACATAATACTCAAGCCCCCCAAAAAAATGGAGATCTCTGGGTCAGATTCTATGGAGGTGCGAATGAAAAAACTTTGCTCATTTGTCTCTGGACTTCATGTGGAGCTGCAGGCTATAAAAACTAAACTTGGGACATTAGAATCGCAAACTAATCACAATGCGAATGTAGCTGATACGTCTATTCAGGCCTTAGCGTCTCGACTTTCAAATGTGGAGATTACAGCTGCAAACATGGTATCTGCTCCAATCCCGGCTCCTGGTCGAGCTTTTCCTAAACTCCCACCATTCAGGTTTGGTGGTGAAAGAGAGAAATTTCGGGGGTTTTTGAATCAATGTCAGCTGTATTTCTCTGCACGTGCAGCCCAGTTTGCAACTGATCGGGATAAAGTATTGACTATAATTATGTTGCTAACAAACAAAGCATTAGCCTGGGCTAATCCACTGATTGAGACTAATGATGTGTGCTTGAATTCCCTGAAAGACTTTACTGCAGCAATGTGTCAGATGTTTGATGACCCTAATCGGAGTATCACAGCTGAAACCGCATTACTGACACTACGTCAGGGGAAGCGTCCTGTTGTGGAATACGCAATGGAGTTTCGGAAATGGGTGCTGGATACAACATGGTGCGATTCAGCGAAATATGCAGTGTTCAGGAGAGGTTTATCTGCTTCCATCAAAGATGAACTAGCTCGAGGTGAATCACCTACTAACTTGGCTGACTTTATACATCATTGCATTCGGATTGATATTCGTCTTACCGAACGTCGCCAAGAAAAATGGGCCGATGCTAATCGTAATAACTTTATGCCTTTTCCATCCACCAAGGAAACGCTGACTAAGACTTTATCTCAGACAGAGCTGGAACCTATGCAGATTGACGCAGTACGGAGGAAACCCATCGATGCACGTAAAGAATATCGCTTTAAAGAGAATTTATGTTTTTACTGCGGTAAATCGGGTCATTATATTTCAGAGTGCCCCGGGAAAAATCGCAAGTCCGCAGCTGCGGTAACTGGACTTGATTTTTCGGATTTATCTTCAGTGTGTTCTCTTCCGCACAGACAGGAAATATCTGCTGAAAACTTTGATTTTCCTGATGACTCATCAGTAACATCATCACCTGTGGACATAGCTTTACTTTCCATTAGTTCTACCACAGCGAGGAGGGATTCGCTATGTTGCATTTCCATCAAAATTCAGGTGTTCCTGCTGGATCACCTGCTCCGCCATGATAGATTCTGGAGCTTGCAGCAATCTTATGGACATCTCTTTTGCTGAAAAACATGGCATTCGCTCACGAAAAAGAGACTCTCCGGTGTTTATGGAAACCATGGACGGGTCTCCACTAATTTCTGGGCCTGTGAAACTTGAAACAGTCCCATTAAAGATCCGTATGGGCGCGGATCATTCTGAAAATATGTCCTTTTTGTTGATTTCTTCTCCCAATTTTCCTATTTTAGGTTTGCCTTGGTTGCGGCTGCGAAATCCGACTATCAATTGGACAACAAAAGAATTACAGTTTCCAAATGAATCAGCATTGTCTGGAGAGCTGGCTCCAGTGAAGACTGCAGTCACGGTCGACTCGACATTGCCAGTAGAGTATCGGGATTTTAGTGATGTGTGTGACAAAAAAAGCGGATAAATTACCGCCACATCGGCCTTATGACTGTCCCGTGGAATTATTGCCTGGTGCCGCGATTCCTTTCGGGAGTATTTATCCATTGTCTGGGCCAGAATTAAAAGCTCTCAAGGAATACATAGATGAAAACCTAGCTAAGGGGTTTATACGACCATCTTCCTCCCCAGCAGGTGCTCCAATCTTCTTTGTCAAAAAGAAAGATGGCTCACTCCGACCATGCATTGATTACCGGGAGCTCAACAAAATCACAATCAGAAACTCTTATCCACTTCCACTAATTCCCGAATTACTTGAGAGAGTGCGACATGCCAAAATCTTCACAAAATTGGATCTTCGTGGAGCGTACAATCTAGTACGGATTCGTCCTGGCGATGAGTGGAAAACAGCTTTTCGGTCACGTTATGGGCATTTCGAGTATCTCGTTATGTCTTTCGGCCTTCGTAACGCACCGGCTACATTCCAGCATTTGGCGAATGATGTTTTCAGGGATATACTCGATATTTTTGTTGTGATTTATTTGGATGACATTTTGATTTTTTCCAGCAATATCGAGGACCACCAGCGACACGTGAAAATGGTTTTGGATCGTCTACGGCAGAATCACTTATACATCAAACTGGAGAAATGTGAGTTTCACAAAACAGAAATTCAATTCTTGGGATATGTTATTTCTCCCCAGGGTCTCAGTATGGATGCAAGCAAGATCGAAGCCATTCAGGAGTGGCCAACTCCTAAGTCGGTGAAGGAAGTACAGCGATTCATCGGATTCGCCAATTTTTACAGACGCTTTATTAAAAATTTTTCAGCGATTGTTGCGCCCATAACTCAGTTAACCCAGAAGAAGACGCCATTCGTCTGGTCTCCTCAAGCTCAAACAGCATTTTCTACGTTGAAATCTAGATTTACGACAGCTCCCATTCTTGTCCACCCTGATCCAGACAAGGCCTTCATAGTGGAAGTGGATGCCTCGGACTGTGCTGTAGGGGCCATACTTTCGCAAAGAACAGGTGAGAAAGATCTCTTGCATCCGTGTGCCTTTCTCTCGCAAAAATTGTCACCCGCAGAAAGGAATTATGACGTTGGCAATAAGGAACTGTTAGCCATCATAACCGCATTTAAGGCATGGAGACATCTGTTACAAGGAGCATCCCAACAGATTGTTATACTCACGGATCATCGGAATCTTGAATTCATGAGGTCGGCAAGATGTCTGAAACCTAGACAGGCTCGGTGGAATCTCTTTCTTAATCAATTTGATTTTGTCATTTCCTATAGGCCGGGCTCGCGTAATAAGAAGGCTGATGCACTATCCAGGATTCATTCAGATGAAGCAATTTCAGCTTCATCTTCAAGGACCATTCTATCTGAGAAAAACTTTGTAAGCGTCTTGCATAATCAGGATCTTCTAACTGAGATTAAGGAAGCTTATGCTGCAGATTCGCTTTTGAGTCAGCCACCCACTCAGGTAAATCTGACTTTCAAGAATGGACTTTGGTTTCAAGGACAGCATTTGTATATCCCAGAAACAGTAAAACTGAGTGTGTTGAAATTAATGCATGACTCTAAGGTTGCCGGTCATAGGGGAGTTCAGAAGACTCAGGAATTTCTGTCTCGTTTTTTCTGGTGGCCGACTTTTCGGAAAGATGTTCTTCGGTATGTCTCATCATGTGAGGTATGTGCCAAGTCAAAAGTTCCTCGTTCTTCACCTACTGGACTGTTGCAACCTCTGCCTGTTCCATCCCGTCCCTGGGGCTCTATTTCAATGGATTTTATTGTGGAGTTGCCTTTGTCACAGGGAAAAACCACGATTCTTGCAGTAGTTGACTAAAGCTGCTCATTTTATTCCCTGTGCTGGTGTCCCAACAGCTAAGCAAACAGCGGATCTTGTTGTGCAAAATGTTTTTCGTTTACACGGAGCTCCGGATGAAGTAATATCTGATCGTGGGGTTCAATTCACCTCACGGTTCTGGCAAAGCTTCTGTGCTGCTCTGGACATCAAAGTAAAATTATCATCTGCTTTTCATCCACAGTCTAACGGCCAAACAGAGCGAACCAACCAAACTTTGGAGCAGTATCTGCGTTGCTACGTGTGTCATCTTCAAGACGATTGGGTGAGTCTACTGCCATTGGCTGAGTTCACGTATAACAACTCTCAGAATGCTTCAACCAAATTATCTCCGTTCTTTGCTAACAAGGGATATCATCCCAGTATTCTCCCTCGACTCCCCATAGACATGTCTGTGCCTGCGGTTGCTGACCGCATTGCATCTTTACAGCAAAATTTGGACGTTCTAAAGAATACTTTAGTTTCAGCACAGGAAAGATTTAAAAAGGCAGCAGACAGATTCCGTAAGCCAGCACCAACATACAAGGTAGGAGACATGGTCTGGCTCTCAACAAAAAACTTGAAACTCAGAATTCCGACTTCCAAGTTGGGGCAAAAATATGTTGGCCCATATAAGATCAGCGGTATTGTGAGTCCTGTAGCCTGTCGACTCAAGTTGCCTAACTCTCTAAGAATTCATCCTGTTTTCCATGTTTCCCTGCTTAAACCAGCAGTGCCTAATTCTTTTCCCGGACGCACCTCTGCTCCTCCTGATCCAGTCCTCATTGACGGGCAAGAGGAATTCATCATGGAGAAAATCTTGGATTCAAGGATTCATAGGAGACGTCTTCAGTATCTGGTGAAATGGCAGGGATACTCGACTGAAGAAAATTCCTGGGAACCTCTGGAGAACATCCATGCTCCCCATCTGATCAGAATGTTTCACAGCAGATACCCCAATAAGCCAGACTTGAGATCGTCCAGAGGACATTTTGTAAGAAGGGAGTAATGTAAGGACTTGGACTGTATATCTGTTTCTAGTTGCTGTTTGCCCTCAGTTCAGTTACTTTTGCCCTTACCTAAGATGGAGTCATTGGCCTCACGGGGGCCATCTTGTTTCCTGTCAGATTTTCCATGTTCCTGTCTGTGGTGTATTTAAGGGAGCTCTGAATATATACTCATTGCTTGAGTATCTTGTTCCTGACTTGTGATCAAGCTGGAAGAACTGCTATCTTGCTGGTTTCTTCGTTACTTTGGGATACCCCATCTGTCTCCGGTTCTACATCTCTTCATTGCAAAGACTTGTTTCCCTGGATCTGCTCTGCACCCGTCTCTGCTGCTGGACTGCTCCCTGCTAGGAGGCCTAGCCTGGTCTCCAGGTATCTGGATCTCACATACTTGGACTTCCACGGTCTGTACACGTGCTTACTGCCTATCCAGCTCTGTCTGCTACTAACCTGCTGTGTCATAGCTGTTTACCTGCATATCATTATAAATATTCTTGAACTCTTAACCTATTGACTCTCGGCCTCTTTTCTGACCCATGATACTGATCTCCACTGCACTTAGCACTAAGTTTATTACACAGTGCGTCCAAACATGGACGTCAGGGAAGCAGCATGCATGAACCAGATGATCGGGAATAAAGTTACACCCGTCTATCTAACATCTAAAGTGCAATAGTGCATAGCAAGAAATGCAGCGCTTACCAACAGATGAGTGGAAACAAGGAGGAGGGTAGATGGAGGGTCCCGACGCGCGTTTCGCGGCAGCTAGAGACTGCTTTCTCACTCCCTTGAAAAAGCGGCATCTAGCTGCCGCAAAACGCGCGTCGGGACCCTCCATCCACCCTCCTCCTTGTTTCCACTCATCTGTTGTCTTTTCCTTGAGTTACGGTCTTTGGACCTTTATTTATTTATTTTTTCCAGGGATTGAAGTGTATATGTGGGGTGGGGATAGGTGTGTGTGGGATTCAGAACAGTCTGCATTGTTTTTGGTGTTCTATATATTGTTTTGACATTTTACCTTTTCTATGATATAATAAAATGATATGATATCTTTTAGATATAATCAGTTTGCTCTTTTTGTCCTCCTGTTGTTACCTGATACTGTTTGGAGCTGATTTTTGATTTGGGTCTGCAGACAGATATTCTCTGCCACCCTGGTCTCTAAGTATGTACATGGGATTTTGGTTGCTTATCTACAGCATTACAGAATGCTGTAGATAAGCCCCTGATGCTGGTGGGCTTAGCTCACCTTCGATTTTGGGGGTGACAGGTTCCCTTTAATTGAAAGAATGACACAGACTGCTTTAATGATTCTAATTCAAACCACACTCACATCATGGCCCATTCCATTGAAGCCATCATCTCCTGTAATAAAACAAAAATAAAAAACAACTATATCCCTCACCTGTTTATCGCCCTGTCCCGCACCTTAATTCATGTGTGTGGAAAATAGTTTTTCAACCTGGATAGTGCCAAGATGCGACCGTCCAGGTTGAGAACCATTGGGAGAATGAGTTGCTGAGAGCGCAGCATCAGTTACTAGTGGTGACGTCATCGAGGTTAACACCAGTCACTGAGTCTGCGTTCCCAACCGGGCCCCTAAACTGCAGTGACCTTGGTGAGATCCCTCTAGTACAGTGAGAAAGTCTCCCTGGAAGGCATTCCATCCGGTCCAGAGATCTCGGAAATATACATGATGTATAGCTTGGACATATAGTATCTCCATAACTCTTTATGGAGTCATAGCTGACTTAGCAAACCAGTTTTGACCGCATGGTCTCCACATGGCAGCAAGCCTTTTGTTCTGCTCTGAGCTGGACAAGGTTTCAGTTCTGTCACTCACAGCCCTTTGACTCTCGACCCCCCCTGTTGCTGCTTGATGTTCTGTTACAGCTGCACACAGAATGGATTTTTATAATCCCATGTCAAATAGGATACAAATGATTGACTTGGAATTATATCTCCAATATTCTTCACCCACATGTTTATTTCCATTGTGTGTATTGGAATAATGCAAAAAAAACAGAGGCAAAAAGAAAATTGAACATCATTTGCCACAAAACCCCCAAAATGGGCAGGACAAAATTGTTGGAACCCTAAACTTAATATTTGATTGCACAACATTTGGAATAAATAACTACAGTTAATCACTTCCTATAACCATCAGCAAACTTTGCACACCTCTCAAATGGAAATTTGGACCACTCTTCTTTTGCAAACTGCTCCAGGCTTCTCATATTTGACAGGTGCCTTCTCCCAGCAGCAATTTTAAGATCTCTCCACAGGTGTTCAATGAGATTTAGATTTGCACTCATTGCTGGCCACTTAAGAACTCTCCAGCAATTAGCTTACATTCATTTATGGGTGCTTCTTGAAGTACGTTTGGAGTCATTGTCCAGCTAGAATACATATTAAAAAAAAAAAACTGACCGTCACATCCAAACATAGACTAAGTGTGAACAGGTGCTGAACCTAGAGTCACCAACTCGTATACAGTCGAATAAATAAGGCAGCACACTGCGGCGCCAAAACATGCAAACATGAAAAACGAAAATTAAACTGCACTACTGCACTAGAAATATGAAAAAATGAGAGCGTTTAGCGCAGACCTGGGCAAGATGCGGCTCGAGGGCCGCATCCGGCCCGCCTGATGATTTTAAGCGGCCCTCCAGCTAGCTGTCACTTCTGACAGCCGCCCCCGGCACCGCTCGGCCAGCCGCCAGCCGCTTCTGAGGACCGCTGGCGGCTGGAGTGAAGGCCAGGTTGATTACCTGTTTATCGGTGGCGGCGGCCATATTCCCGAGGCCACGCATGCGCAGATGGAGTGCTCTGCTTCACGGGGCTTCAGGAAAATGGCCGTGGGAGGCCGCACGTGCGCAGATGAAGATCACGGCGCCCATTTTCCTGAAGCAGAGTTTGCAGATTTAGATCTTGGCTTCAGGAAAATGGCCGCCGCGATCTCCATCTGCGCACGCGCGGCCTCCCGCGGCCATTTTCCTAAAGCCCTGTGAAGCAGAGTACTCCATCTGCGCACGCGCGGCCTCGGGAAGATGGCCACCGCCACCGATATTCAACCCGGCTCTGCTGCTCACATTGCATTTCGGGCCGCTGCGTCACGTCACCGGTGGAAGGGACCCTGTGAACGCCATACCGCACCGCTGCACCACCACTGCTGCAACCCCCCCATAGACACCAGGCCATGGCATCGCCCGCCTACGCAGGAAGGGACCCTGCTCAGGTGCATGCCACACCGCATCACCCCACCTCTGCCGACACCATGCCTCCTGTGACCCTACTCTGCCACCGCCATCCCTCAGGTAAGAATCTTACCGTAAGATACTGTAAATTCGGACAATAAGACGGACCCCCATCTTATAAAAGAAATCTTTTTTTTCTGCAATTTTCACCCCAAATTTGGGGTGCGCCTTATGGTCCAGTGTGTCTTATAGTCCGAAAAATATGGTAATTATATTAGTTTGACCCTCTAAAACCATCCCTCTTTCTCATGTGGCCCCATGGCAAAATTAATTGCCCACCCCTGGTTTAGCGCATAAATTGGCCAATTCATGTGTACCTGGTAGCCACATTATGGCATCTCTCGTATACCAGGTCCTAAATTTTCCTTTCCTCGCTGAGAATAAACATCTTCATCTGAATGGGTACCTGTGAAAGCTCTTCTTAGACTAAGTTTCTCTCTCTCTCTGGAGGGGTAATGGACCTGCTGCGATTAAAAAACCTCTGGCTAAGAGATGGAGGAGTGGTCAGTCAGAAGGCTATTAAATACAAATTTCAAAAAACTGACCGTCACATCCAAACATAGACTAAGTGTGAACAGGTGCTGAACCTAGAGTCACCAACTTGTATACAGTCAAATAAATAAGGCAGAACACTGTGGCGCCAAAGCATGCAAACATAAAACACAAACATTTTCAAGAAATTCTGACTGAGCACTCCTCCACCTCTTAGCTACAGGTGTTGCAGTCTCTTTACCTCGTTTACTGAAGTCTACAGCAGCCACAGTCCAGGGCACCAGATCACAGGGCAAGTAGAGACCGGCCGGTTTGGAGGCAAATCCAGAGTCCCCTGTGTCCAGGTGGAAATCAATAGCCCTCCCTTGCGCTGTAGTGGTGTAGTCCCTTACTGCATAAGCTTCAAATGAGGTCCTCACAGATATTGTGTCTCTCTCTCTGTCCCCTGTAGTCGGATAGGAAAAAACCCATATGGCTGGTGGCTTGAGGCGGTTTATAGGGACTCTAGCATGCCCCAGCCTCTGAGGGGTGCCACCGTGCCTTCTGGGTGTGGGTGCGGACAGGTAATGTGCAATTAGCTGTCCTGCTGGTCTCTGAAGTAAGGCGTAGAGGTCCTCACTACCTCGGTGTTCCAGCTACCGGTGTTCTGCACCTCAGAAGGAGGCAGCCTGCTCGGGGCTGGTCCCCTTCTGGAATCCTCTCCTGTGCTTTGCTTTTCTTCACGCTCACTGCAATGTATTCTGCTTTCTGGAATGTCTCCTTCTGGGAGCTGTAGCACTTCAGGCTACATGGCTCCTCTGCTTCCTTTCCCTCTGTCTCTCTGACAGTAACTGAACCCTTTCCCTCCAGATCAGGATGTTCTTATAGGGGAGTTCACCTTAAACAGGCTTAGAGCTCCCCTTCTGGTCTGGAGTGTGAACATGTTGCATGCATTGTGTTACCTGACGTAGAGTTCTCCTTAATTGCCTCCAAACGTAACATCACTCTCCCCGTGAGGAAAGCAACTGTCATTACTGTGATGACCAGGACCCTGGGGTGCCACACATACTCCCAGCCAGGGTCTGTCTAGTGGGCTTGGCCTCGCGTCATACACTTGTATAGAGCAAGACCACGCTCCATCAAGTGATGAGGTTGTGTATTGGGCAGCCACAATGTGTGCAACGGGGATTTGCCACTTTCTGACCCAGAGGGTATGTATGCATTATGGCCAGTGGGCATAACCTTGTTCCATACACTTGTATAAAGCAAGGCCGCACCCTCTAGTCAGCTACGCCCATTGGACAGCATCACTAGATGGGGTGCAGTCTTGCTCAATTCAAGTGTATGAAGTCATGTCACGCACTCTAAATGGGTGCTTGGCTGGGAGAATGTATAATGTATACATCAGAGTGACTGCAGACTTATCGATTTGGACCGGACAACTCCTTTAAGAGGCCATCAGTCAGAAACTCATAACCCATATAATCATCTAGCAAAAATTAGCTTGTCAAGTGGTAGGGTGCCGTTGCGAACTGCACACAGGAAAAGATTAGTGCACAGATACTAACAGATTAATATGAAAACTGAAAAGAAGAATAGACCCCTAAAATTTTACTTTCATTAATCTACTTAAAAGTATATTACTCCAAAGATAGTCATCTAAAAACAGTATCGAGAAATAATCAATACCATCCAGGGTTCAAACAAAAACACAAATATATATATACACACACACAGCTATACAGCTCTGGAAAAAATTAAGAGACCACCACATCGAAACCCTGTCATGGGCAGCCCAATCTGCAGACCTGAAACCCATTGAAAACCTCTGGAATGTGATCAGGAGGATGATGGACAGCCACAAGCCATCAAACAAAGAAGACCTGCTTAAATTTTTGCACCAGAAGCAGTGTGAAAGACTGGTGAAAAGCATGCCAAGATGCATGAAAGCTGTGATTAAACTCATGGTTATTCCACAAAATCTTGTTTTCTGAGATCTTCTTGACTTAAAAAATTAGTATTGTTATTTCTAAATTATTATGAACTTGTTTTCTTTGCATTATTTGAGGTCTGAAATCAATGTTTTTTGGGGTTTTTTTTTACCATTTTTCTTTGTGTGTAAAAATATACAAAACATATTGCTTGGAAATTCGGAAACATGTTGTCAGAAGTTTATAGACTAAAAGAACAATTTACATTTTATTAAAAAATATACCTATAAAGAGAAAAATCTAACAAACTGAAAATTTTGCAGTGGTCTCTTAATTTTTGCCAGAGCTGTATACTGTATATATATTGGGCAGCACGGTGGCGCAGTGGTTAGCATTGCAGCGCTGGGGTCCTGGGTTCTAATCCTACCCAGGACAACATCTGCAAAGAGTTTGTATGTTCTCTCCGTGTTTGCGTGGGTTTCCTCCCACATTCTAAAGACATACTGATAGGGATTCTAGATTGTGAGCCCCATCGGGGACAGTGATGATAATGTGTGCAAACTGTAAAGCGCTGCGGAATATGTTATCGCTATATAAAGATTATATATATATATATATATATATATATATATATATATATATATATATAGTTTTGGGACTATCAATTCCATAAAGAATCCCTGTCAGTCACCCTACCTGACAGCGGATGTTGACACCCTGAATTTTGTATATATAATATGGTGCCCCCAGTCCACATTGTAACATAGTAACATAGTTAGCAAGGCCAAAAAAGACATTTGTTTATCCAGTTCAGCCTATATTCCCTCAGAATAAATCCCCAGATCTACGTCCTTCTAAAGAACCTAATAACTGTAAGATACAATATTGTTCTGCTCCAGGAAGACATCCAGGCCTCTCTTAAACCCCTTGACTGTGTTCACCATCGCCACCTCCTCATGCAAAGATTTCCAGATTCTCACTGCCCTAACAGTACAGAATCCTCTTCTATGTTGGTCGAAAATCCTTCTCTCCTCCAGATGCAGAGAATACCACCTTGTGACCATCACCTTCCTTGGTATAAACAGATCCTTAGAGAGATATTTGTATTGTCCCCATATATACTTATACATGGTTATTAGATCGCCTCCCAGCCGTCTTTTGTCTAGACCAAATAATCCTAATTTTGCTAATATCTCTGGGTATTGTAGTTCCCCCATCCCCTTTATTAATTTTGTTGCCCTCCTTTGTACTCACTCTAGTTCCATTATATCCTTCCTGAGCACCGGTGCCCAAAACTGGACACAGTACTCCATGTGCAGTCTAACTAGGGATTTGTACAGAGGCAGTATAATGTTCTCATGATGTGTATCCAGACCTCTTTTAATGCACAACAGGATCCTGTTTACCTTGGCAGCCGATTCCTGACACTGGCTGCTCCAGGTAAGTTTATCATTAACTAGGATCCCCAAGTCATTCTCCAAGACAGATTTACCCAGTGGTTTCCTGTTCAGTGTGCAATGGTGATATTGATTCCTTCTTCTCATGTGTATAACCTTACATTTATCATTGTTAAACCGTATCTGCCACCGTTCAGCCCCAAGTTTCCAACCTATCCAGATTCATCTGTAGCAGAATACTATCTTTTTTTGCATTGACTGCTTTAGATAGTTTTGTATCATCTGCAAATATTGATATTTTACTGTGTAAATCTTCTGCCAGATCGTTAATAAATAAGTTGAAGAGAATAGGTTGTAACACCGACCCCTGCGATACCCCACTGGTCACAGCGACCCAGGTCGAGAATATACCATTTATAACCACCCTATGCTTTCTATCACTATCACATTGGTATCCCTGGACACCCTATTACCCCCTAAACTACAAAAAAGGGATACAGCACAGGCAAAAAAACTGTGTATATACAAAAAAAAGCTCAGAAAGTTATGTATATGAAGAAATTAGGCCTTATTAATAACTATTAATAGCAGATATATGGCCACAACCAATTTTTAGTCAGTATACCGGCACAGGTATTGCATCAAACATAAAAATGACACTGTGTTGTGGGTAATCTCACTTCCCTATGTAAATATGTGATTATAGACCTATTATTAGTTACTACTCGGTTGTACACATACTGTATATGAATATCATAATATCATTAGACAGAATTTTCCTTCAGCCACTGGCTCGGCTACCATGCCACTATAAGTCCAATTTTAATTGGCAAAGGCAAATGTTTTGTTCATAGCCAATTATCTACATACACAGGAGGTTTGGGAGGTTAGGGAATTTCGGAGGAAGGAAAAGAATTATAAAACGGTGTGATTTGAAAGGATGCGAAATTACCAGAAGAAACATTAGCTAAGCATATATGCTTGTTTCATAGCTCAATTTTTTTGGAATGTTCTTGTTTTTAAAGGGAACCTTGATAGCTGATGCATGCAGCACGATCCACGGGCAGTTTGTGTCAGACACTGACCGTATGATTTCATCCTTGTATGTTTGACTTTGAAAGGATGTGACATTTTAGAGAAAAAAGAAACATGCATCTACTGTCTCATGCTTATGGATCTGGCAGCACATACTGTATTAGCTGTCAGGTTCCCATTAACGAATAATTGCGTATTATCCGTGGTAACAATCTACGGAGTAGGAAATAAGCTTTTAAGAATGTGTAATGGTCCTTTAAGAGATCCCACTGGCAATTCACAACTAGCTTAGGCTGGCTGGAACAGTCTTTGGTTTATGTAGGACAATACATTACTTTTTCCCTTTATAGACTGGCAGACTTTATGGCAGTTCACACTTTAAAAACTATTTAACAGCTCCCAGACCAAAATTGTATAGCCAGTAAGAAAACAAGAAAATGAATAAGAGAAAGAAGGATGTTGCAATATTTACAGTTCAGTCCAACATTTATGTGAAGAACAGCTGGGAAGTAAAGCAGACATTACACTGGCCATATGTTGGCAATGTTGAGTCAATCATTTTGTTTCCTGTGTGAAAATCAAATATAGTCTCCACATAAGAATACACTTATCCTGCCCATACATGGAAGAATAAACCCAGGATTCGGCCCACTTGGTCTTCTGAACCCTTTCATTCTACATTCAGTTCTGCCAAAACTTCTACATATACAATCTAATAATGGAGTCATAAACAAGGCTATAAATGCTTTGAGGTCCTGAGAAACAATATTGTGTTAAAGGCAACTTGTCCTATAATGTAACAAGTGTGTAGATAAAATGATCAAGTCTCCTGAAGTGACTAAAAAGTAATATACCAAAGCAAATTTAAAAAAAAAAATCAAATAATATGAAAAACTTGAATCAACCCACTTCTCCACTATTCAAAATAAAGAAATAAAAGAAAAGCATATTTGCTATTACCACATCTATAAAGTTGAAAAATAAGTGCCAAAAAGAGTAAAAAATCTAAATGTCAGAATAGTGTTTTTTCAGTCACAGTTCCTTTGAAAAAGCAATAAAAGTGATCAAAACTTTGTATGTACCCCAGAATACTGTGAGTGAAAAAATAAACGCAACGAGTAAAAAACAAGCCATCACATAGCTTCATCAATGAAAATATATGAAGGTTACGAGACGCAAAAATGGCCATAAACTACTTTTATTCCAAAATGTTTCAAACATTTTTTTCAATACTTAACCCCTTAAAGGGAAGGTGCCGCGTTTTAATATTGTAAAAAAAAAACCTCTTTAATTCCTTATTTTTATAAGTTATTTTCAAGTGCACAGTATTTATTGTTTTTTTTTTATTCATTTTTTTTTCTGCCACTGGGCGCCGCCATTTTAATTTTCAGGACTGTAAGTGTAGCTGCACGACACTTACAGTCTTCACATACGGCAGCCCTGGACATAGACATCTGTAGTCGGGAGGCGACCCCATAGCTATCATTATAAGCTTCTCTCTGCTCTGATGTGGCCACGCCCCCTGGGCTGTCTCCACATCACAGCAGAGGCAGGAGATCGGCGCCATCTTGCTTCAGCCTACAGTGGAGTGTACATGTGAGCTCCACTGTGACTGAGAGCCGTGCTGTTGGAGGGGCAGCTCCATCTGTCTCCCCTCACACTCAGCGGCCATTCCCTGTCCTCTGCTGCCTGTAATCTCTAGAATCGCTAGAGAGGGTGAAGTGCTGTGGACTGATGTTCTCTTATCAGGAGCTGCAGAGAGGTAACAGAGGGGGATGGGGGAGAATCTCTGTGCTGCTCGACCTCACTGTAGCTCCTCACAGGACATCAGACCCTGCATCTATCACTATACTGTGCTGAGCCAAGTATCTAATCCTCTCCTGTGTGATAGTGTCTGCTGAGCCATGCATCTAATCCTATCCTGTACTGACCTGTGTATCTAATCCTGTGGAATACTGACTGCTGAGCCGTGTATCTAATCCTCTCCTGTGTGATACTGTCTGGTGAGCCGTGTATCTAATCCTCTCCTGTGTGATAGTGTCTGCTGAGCCGTGCATCTAATCCTATCCTGTGCTGACCTGTGTATCTAATCCTGTGGAATACTGACTGCTGAGCCGTGTATCTAATCCTATCCTGTGCTGACCTGTGTATCTAATCCTGTGGAATACTGACTGCTGAGCCATGTATCTAATCCTCTCCTGTGTGATACTGTCTGGTGAGCCGTGTATCTAATCCTATCCTGTGTGATAGTGTCTGCTGAGCAGTGTATCTAGTCCTATCCTGTGCTGACCTGTGTATCTAATCCTGTGGAATACTGCTGAGCCGTGTATCTAATCCTATCCTGTGTGATAGTGTCTGCTGAGCCATGTATCTAATCCTATCCTGTGTGATAGTGTCTGCTGAGCCGTGTATCTAATCCTATCCTGTGCTGACCTGTGTATCTAATCCTCCTGTGGAATACTGTCTGGTGAGCCGTGTATCTAATCCTATCCTGTATGATACTGTCTGGTGAGCCGTGTATCTAATCCTATCCTGTGTGATACTGTCTGGTGAGCCGTGTATCTAATCCTCTCCTGTGTGATACTGTCTGCTGAGCCGTGTATCTAATCCTATCCTGTGTGATAGTGTCTGCTGAGCCGTGTATCTAATCCTATCCTGTGCTGACCTGTGTATCTAATCCTCCTGTGGAATACTGTCTGGTGAGCCGTGTATCTAATCCTATCCTGTGTGATACTGTCTGGTGAGCCGTGTATCTAATCCTATCCTGTGTGATACTGTCTGGTGAGCCGTGTATCTAATCCTCTCCTGTGTGATACTGTCTGCTGAGCCGTGTATCTAATCCTATCCTGTGTGATACTGTCTGGTGAGCCGTGTATCTAATCCTCTCCTGTGTGATACTGTCTGGTGAACCGTGTATCTAATCCTATCCTGTGCTGACCTGTGTATCTAAGGCTATGTGCACACGTCTGGATTTTTAGCGTTTTATTTTTTTGCGGAATTTCGCCATAAAAACGCTATAAATCCGCTAAAAAAACGCTAACATTATGCATCCTATCATTTAGAATGCATTCCGCATTTTTTGTGCAGATGTTAGCATTCTTTTCCGCAAAAAAAACGCATACCGCAAAAAATCCGGACATGCTCTATCTTTTTGCGGATTTCCTATCAAAAAGGACATTCTGGAAAATAAAAAAACGCAAAAAATCCACGCAAAAACATGCAAATTCCGCGAGAAATCCGCGCTAAAAAAGCACGCGGATTTCTGGCAGAATTCTCAGGATTATGTCAGGAAAAAATCCTGACGTGTGCACATAGCCTAATCCTGTGAAATACTGACTGCTGAGCTGTGTATCTAATCCTCTCCTGTGTGATACTGTCTGCTGAGCCGTGTATCAATTCCTATACTGTGTGATACTGTCTGCTGAGCCGTGTATCTAATCCTATACTGTGTGATATTATGCTGAGCCGTGTATCTAATCCTCTCCTGTGTGATACTGTCTGCTGAGCCGTGTATCTAATCCTCTCCTGTGTGATACTGTCTGCTGAGCCGTGTATCTAATCCTCTCCTGTGTGATACTGTCTGCTGAGCCGTGTATCTAATCCTCTCCTGTGTGATACTGTCTGGTGAACCGTGTATCTAATCCTCTCCTATGCACTCCTCTCCCCCCTGCATATCTTTCCCCATTGCACACACAACTCAATGCGTGCGATAACAGGAGCTGCGGGCGTCATGCTGTATTATGGCATTATGTGAGATCTATATGACGGTATTATGTGATCTGTATGGTGGTATTATGGTTGATCAGTATTGTGAGAATTATATGGTGGTATTATGTGTGATCTATATGGCGGTATTATGTGAGAACACTGGCAGCATTATGTGTGATCTATATGGCGGTATTATGTGAGAACACTATGGCAGTATTATGTGTGATCTATATGGCGGTATTATGTGAACACTATGGCAGTATTATGTGTGATCTATATGGCGGTATTATGTGAGAACACTATGGCAGTATTATGGGTGATCTATATGGCGGTATTATGTGAGAACACTATGGCAGTATTATGTGTGATCTATATGGCGGTATGTGAGAACACTGGTGGTATTATGTGTGATCTATATGGCGGTATGTGAGAACACTGGCGGTATTATGTGTGATCTATATGGTGGTATTATGTGAGAACTGTATGACAGTATTGTGTGATCTATTTGATAGTATTGTGTGTGATCTATATGGCGGTATTATGTGAGAACACTATGGCAGTATTATCTTTATCTTCAGAAAGCGGACCCATTCTATGGTGGTTCTGGCTGAGCACCTGCACGCGGGTCTGGGGTAGTAGAGGGGGCAGCGTGACCTCCAGTTAGGTGCAGTTAGGGGAAGGCTGGTGAGGCAGCTGAAGAGAGGGGTCTCATTTTTATTGTTACTATATGGCTACATTTCCTTCCCAGCGTCACCCCGGACTGCACCTGTCGCCTCGCTTTCACACATTGCCAGGACAGGATGGGGAAGACAGGATCTGAGGAGGGGAATGGGGTCTGCATGCAAAGTCTGGATCAGAACAGGCCATCAATCCGCAGAAATGTTTCCTGGATTTCTGTGGAGCAAACAAGCAGACGGTCCATCCATGTGTATAAAAGACAGCGCTCTATGTACAATCCCTGGCTGCTCCGCACACCGAACAGGGGGCCCCCATAGACCAGCACACTGCTCTGCTGAAATACTCTGTGCTGCTGTCACCCTGCTCCCTCCACCACATATCTCCCAGAATCCTTGCTGCCTGCCATCCTCGGTGACTGTGTACTTGTCAGTATAAGGCTGCTTTCACACTAGCATCGGTACGGGCCCGTCGCAGTCTTACGACTCTTCCGCTGCCCCATTGTAAGGTCTGGGGAGGATGGGGCGGTGTTTCTGCCGTGCATGTGCGGTTGAAAATGGTGGACTCGATGCAAAAACGTTACATGTAACTTTTTTTGTGGCGGCGGTCCACCAAAACATGACGCAACCGTCGCACGACAGTTACGACGTGTGGCAATGCGTCGGTAATGTTAGTCTATGGGGAAAAAACGCATCCTGCAGACAACTTTGCAGGATGCGTTTTTTCTCCTGAATGACGCATTGCAACGTTCAGCCAACAACGCCAGTGTGAAAGTAGCCTAAGGCTGCCGTCCACTATCAGTATTTGTTCAGTATTTTACATCAGTATTTGTAGCCAAAACCAGGAGTGGGTGATAAATACAGAAGTGGTGCATATGTTTGTTATACTTTTCTTCTAATTGTTCCTCTCCTGGTTTTGGCTACAAATACTGAGGTAAAATACTGACCACATACTGCTAGTGTGACGGCAGCCATACTCTGCAGTCACCAACAAAATGGCTGCTCACTGGGTTCCTGAATATCATCCTCTCTAATCCCTTAGCAAACACCCAGAAGGGGAGGAGAGGAGTGACATCACACATGTCAGCAGACTCCGCCCATAATTACTGCAGTGCTGTAATGTGAGCTAGTTGTACACTAGGTTTTTCTGAAATTTCAGCAGCTGCTCCCCCTAGTGTTGAAAAGTGGAAATTCCAAAACTTTTCAAATTATTTTTCATATTTTACTAAATTATAAACAAATGATAATATTTTTTAAGAAAATGTAATCATTAATTCTTTACATTTTTACAATTTCTGAAAAAAATTTTTTTTTGATGGCACCTTCCCTTTAAGCCCCGAGGGTGGTTTGCACGTTAATGACCGGGCCAATTTTTACAATTCTGACCACTGTTCTTTTATGAGATTATAACTCTGGAACGCTTCAACGGATCCCAGTGATTCTGACATAGTTTTCTCGTGACGTATTGTACTTCATGTTAGTGGTAAAATTTATTCGAAATAACTTGCGTTTATTTGAGAAAAAAACGGAAATTTGGTGAAAATTTTGAAAATTTCGCAATTTTCCAACTTTGAATTTTTATACCATTAAATCACAGAGATATGTCATGCAAAATACTTTATATGTAACATTTCCCACATGTCTACTTTACATCAGCACAATTTTGGAACCAAAATTTTTTTTCTGTTAGGGAGTTATAAGGGTTAAAATTTGACAAGCAATTTCTCATTTTTACAACACCATTTTTTTTTAGGGACCACATCTCATTTGAAGTCATTTTGAGGGGTCTATATGATAGAAAATAACCAAGTGTGACACCATTCTAAAAACTGCACCCCTCAAGGTGCTCAAAACCACATTCAAGAAGTTTATTAACCCTTCAGGTGTTTTAAAGGAATTTTTGGAATGTTTAAATAAAAATGAACATTTAACTTTTTTTCACACAAAATATATTTCAACTCCAATTTGTTTATTTTACCAAGGGTAACAGGAGAAAATGGACCCCGAAAGTTGTTGTACAATTTGTTCTGAGTACGTTGATACCCCATATGTGGGGATAAACCACTGTTTGGGCGCATGGCAGAGCTCGGAAGGAAAGGAGCGCCATTTGACTTTTCAATGCAAAATTGACTGGAATTGAGATGGGACGCCATGTTGCGTTTGGAGAGCCTCTGAGGTGCCTAAACATTGAAACCCCCCACAAGTGACACCATTTTGGAAAGTAGACCCCTTGAGGAACTTATCTAGATGTGTGGTGAGCACTTTGACCCAACAAGTGCTTCATAGAAGTTTATAATGCAGAGCCGTAAAAATAAAAAATCATATTTTTTCACAAAAATGATCTTTTTGCCCCCAATTTTTTATTTTCCCAATGGTAAGAGAAGAAATTAGACCACAAAAGTTGTTGTGCAATTTGTCCTGAGTACGCTGATACCCCATATGTGGGTGTAAACCATTGTTTGGGCGCATGGCAGAGCTCGGAAGGGAAGGAGCGCCATTTGACTTTTCAATACAAAATTGACTGGAATTGAGATGGGACGCCATGTTGCGTTTGGAGAGCCCCTGATGTGCCTAAACATTGAAACCACCCACAAGTGACACCATTTTGGAAAGTAGACCCCCTAAGGAACTTATCTAGATGTGTTTTGAGAGCTTTGAGCCCCCAAGTGTTTCACTACAGTTTATAACGCAGAGCCGTGAAAATAAAAATTCTTTTTTTTTCACAGAAATGATTTGTTAGTCCCCAGTTTTGTATTTTCACAAGGGTAATAGGATAAATTGGACCCCAAAAGTTGTTGTCCAATTTGTCCTGAGTACGCCGATACCCCATATGTGGGGGGGGAACCACTGTTTGGGCGCATGGCAGAGCTCGGAAGGGAAGGAGCGCCATTTGGAATACAGACTTAGATGGATTGGTCTGCAGGCATCACGTTGCATTTGCAGAGCCCCTGATGTACCCAAACAGTAGAAACCCCCACAAGTGACCCCATATTGGAAACTAGACCCCCCAAGGAACTTATCTAGATGTGTTGTGAGAACTTTGAACCCCCAAGTGTTTCACTGCAGTTTACAACACAGAGCCGCGAAAATAAAAAAAATCTTATTTTTCCCACAAAAATGATTTTTAGCCCCCCCCACATTTTTATTTTCCCAAGGATAACAAGAGAACTTGGACCCCAAAAGTTGTTGTCCAATTTGTCCTGAGTACGCTGATACCCCATATGTTGGGGTAAACCCCTGTTTGGGCGCACCAGAGATCTCGGAAGGGAAGGAGCACTGTTTTACTTTTTCAACGCAGAATTGGCTGGAATTGAGATCGGATGCCATGTTGCGTTTGGAGAGCCCCTGATGTGCCTGAACAGTGGAAACTCCCCTATTCTACCTGAAACCCTAATCCAACAAGACTCCTAACCATAATCCCAACGGTAACCCTAACCACACCCCCTAACCCTGACACACCCCTAACTCTAATCCCAACTCTAATCCCAACCATAAATATAATCCAAACCCTAACCCTAACTTTAGCCCCAACCCTAACCCTAACTTTAGCCCCAACCCTAACCCTAACTTTAGCCCCAACCCTAACCCTAACTTTAGCCCCAACCCTAACCCTAACTTTAGCTCCGAACCCTAACCCCAGCCCTAACCCTAGCCCTAACCCCAGCCCTAACCCTAGCCCTAACCCCAGCCCTAACCCTAGCCCTAACCCTAGCCCCAACCCTAACCCCAACCCTAGCCCCAACCCTAAACCTAGCCCTAACCCCAGCCCCAACCCTAGCCCCAACCCTAACCCTAGCCCCAACCCTAGCCCTAACCCTAACCCCAACCCTAGCCCTAACCCTAACCCTAGCCCTAACCCTAACCCTAGCCCTGATGGGAAAATGGAAATAAATACATTTTTTAAATTTTATTATTTTTCCCTAACTAAGGGGGTGATGAAGGGGGGTTTGATTTACTTTTATAGCGTTTTTTATATCGGATTTTTATGATTGGCAGCTGTCACACACTAAAAGACGCTTTTTTATAGCAACAAAGTTTTTGCGTCTCCACATTTTGAGACCTATAATTTTTCCATATTTGTGTCCACAGAGTCATCTGAGGTCTTGTTTTTTGCGGGATGAGTTGACGTTTTTATTGGTAACATTTTTGGACACGTGACAGACAGTTTTTGATCACTTTTTATTCCGATTTTTGTGAGGCAGAATGACCAAAAACCAGCTATTCATGAATTTCTTTTGGGGGAGGCGTTTATACCATTCCGCGTTTGGTAAAATTGATAAAGCAGTTTTATTCATCGGGTCAGTACGATTACAGCAATATCTCATTTATATCATTTTTTTATGTTTTGGCGCTTTTATACGATAAAAGCTATTTTATAGAAAAAATAATTATTTTGGCATCGCTTTATTCTCAGGACTATAACTTTTTTATTTTTTTGCTTATTATGCTTTGTGGCAGCTCGTTTTTTGCGGGACAAGATGACATTTTCAGCGATACCATGGTTATTTACATCCGTCTTTTTGATCGAGTGTTATTCCACTTTTTGTTCGGCGGTATGATAATAAAGCGTTGTTTTTTGGCTCGTTTTTTTTTTTTTCTTACGGTGTTCACTGAAGGGGTTAACTAACTGTACTTTTATTGTTTGTTTGTTTTTTAGATAAAGAAATCTATTTATGGGAATAATATATATATTTTTTTTATTTAATTAGTAATTTTTTTTTTTTTTACACATGTGGAAATTTTTTTTAAAACTTTTTTACTTTGTCCCAGGGAGGGACATCACAGATCGCCGATCTCACAGTTTGCACAGCATTCTGTAAGATCGGCGATCTCACTCATCGCTGCAGGCTTACAGAGCTGCAGCCTGCTCCTGACCCGGAAGTACTCCCTGCAGGACCCGGATGCAGCCCTGGAGGTGGCATCGGTGCCGTGTCCACGGAACCCACCACCTTTTTTAATAAAGACCTGTGGAACACATTGTGAATCTTATATACCGTAGGGAGCTCCAAACGGTAGGCTACCGGGTTAATTGCAGTGACCCTAAACGGACCAATAAACCTTGGATCCAATTTAAGGGATGGTATTTTGAGTCGTATGTTTTTTGTGGACAACCACACCCAGTCACCCACACTCAGGTCCGGACCTGGCACACATCTACTGTCAGCCACACATTTGTACCTTGCCCCCACGCTTAACAGTTGCTGTTTCACTCTCCTCCAGACTGATGACAGTTGTGCTCCTAACTGGTCCTCCTCCGGGATGCAAGAACAGCCCCCCTGACTAAAAGTACAAAATTGAGGATGGTGCCCGTAAACACAAAAAAACGGAGACTGCCCAGAAGATTCCTGGCGGTGATTATTTATGGCAAACTCAGCCAAAGGAAGGAACTTCGACAACTGCTCCTGGTTATCAGAAACAAAACAGCGTAAGTACTGCTCCAAATGTTGGTTCATCCGCTCGGTCTGACCATTCGACTGAGGATGAAACACCGAAGAATGTGACAACTTGATCCCCAGCCGTGAGCAAAATGCTTTCAAAAATTTTGCCACAAACTGAGAACCCCTATCAGACACGATGTCAGACGGGACCCCATGAAGTCTGACCACCTCCTGCACAAATACCTGAGCCAAAGTCTTAGCATTAGGCAAAGAAGGTAAGGACACAAAGTGCGACATCTTTGAGAACCGATCAACAATCACCAAGATGACCGTGTTCCCAGCTGAGGAGGGCAAGTCTGTGATAAAATCCATGGAGATCTCCGTCCACAGCCTACTGGGTACCTCGAGAGGAAGTAGTGTGCCAGCAGGATGGGTGCGGGGCGTCTTAGCCCTAGCGCACGTGGTGCATGCTGACACGTACGAGACCACGTCCTGTCGGATTTTGGGCCACCAAAACCGACGTGACACCAACTCCAAAGTACCCCTAACCCCTGGGTGGCCAGCCAGGACAGCATCATGATGCTGCGCCAATACCTTTAGGCGAAGATGGAGTGGTACAAACGATTTGTTAATGGGAAGCTCAGGTGGTACCTCCTCCTGAGCCTCGGCAATCTCAGCTTCAACCTCGGTTGTGAGAGCCAAAACCACTAAACCCTTTTGGAGGATGGGTACGGGTTCTTCCCGAGGTTCTCCCCCCGGAAAACACCTAGACAAAGCATCCGCTTTAGTGATCTTAGACCCAGGTCAGTAAGTAAGAAAAAAGTTGAACCACGAGAAAAACAATGCCCAGCGAGCCTGCCTGGAGGACAGACGCTTGGCAGACTCCAAATAAAGCAAATTCTTATAATCGGTGATAATTGTAACCTGGTGGACTGCCCCCTCCAAAAAATGTTGCCATTCCTCAAAGGCCAACTTGATAGCCAACAACTACCTGTTGCCGATATCAGTTACATTCGGCGGGCGACAGTTTCTTGGAGAAATAGGCGCAAGGACGCAACTCGCTCAAGGATGAGCCTTGTGACAGCACCGCCCCCATAACAACCTCAGACGCATCGACTTCCACGGTAAATGGTTTTGATACGTCCGGCTGCACCAGAATGGGGGCCAAAGCAAAACTGTTCTTAAAAAATTCAAATGCGCGCATAGCAGCCTCAGGCCAGATGGAGAAATTGGTACCCTTTTTCATCATGTCAGTAAGCGGTTTAGCAATGGTAGAGAAATCTTTGATAAACTTCCTATAGTAGTTAGAAAACCCAAGGAACCGCTGAAGCGCTTTTAGGTTATCAGGCCATTCCCAACGCAGCACCGCTTGCACCTTAGCGGCGTCCATTTTAAACCCAGAAGCGGACACAATATAACCCAAGAAAGGCAACTCCTGAATCGAAAATAAACATTTCTCAAGTTTTGCATAAAACTTATTCTCTCTGAGAAGCTGTAACACCTGCCTGACATGCTCTAAATGAGTATTACGGTCGCAAGAATATATGAGAATGTCATCAAGGTACACAATAATGAATTTCCCCAAAACATGCGAGAACACATCATTTATGATATGTTGAAATACTGCAGGCGCGTTTGTCAACCCAAATGGCATTACCAAATTTTCAAAATGACCCTCTGGAGTATTAAAAGCCGTCTTCCACTCATCACCTTGACGGACTCTTATGAGGTTGTACGCCCCCCTGAGGTCAAGCTTGGTAAACCACTTAGCACCAGCCACCTGGTTGAACAAATCAGGTATCAGTGGCATAGGGTATGGATCACGAACCGTAATCTGGTTTAACTCCCTGAAATCCAGACACGGGTGTAGTCCACCATCTTTCTTCTTAACGAAGAAGAACCCCGCTGCCACCGGCGAGGACGAAAGCCTGATGTGCCCTTTGCTCAAACTTTCAGGAATGTAGTTCTTTAACGCTTGCCTCTCAGGACCAGAGATGTTAAATATCCTTGCTTTCGGCAATTTGGCACCTGGTTTAAACCTGATAGTACAGTTATAGGGGCAATCTGGTGGCAATTCAGAGCACCCCTTCTCTGAAAACACATCCGCGAAATCCAGCAGAGACTCAGGAATGCTAGGAGTCACAGCGGACACACATGTGGCCAGGCAATTCTCCTGGCAGAATTTGCTCCACTGAACTATGTCCTGAGTTTTCCAGTCAATCACCGGGTTGTGCATAGATAACCATGGAAAACCCAAAATCATTTGTGCAGGAAGATTCCTGAGTACCCTACATGTAACCTGTTCGAAATGTAGAACCCCAATGTGGAGTCTCACCTCAGCCACAAACTCAGTAATCTCCCCCTGTGGGAGGGGAGGAGCATTGATGGTAACCACCCGGATAGGATGAGGCAGTTTTTCGATCCTAAAACCGGCCGTGCGTGCAAACTCCTCATCAATGAGATTAGTGGCAGAACCACTATCCACAAAAACAGTGATTGGCAGCTATCTGCCAGCGATCATAACTTTGGCAGGGAGCATGCATTGAGAAACCACCATGGAGGATATGCATAAGCTCAGATTGGCCTCCTCCACACCCTCTGAGCTTAGTAGTTTTCCGCCGTTGCGCTTTTCTTATATAGCAGAGGACAAGTATTTACATAATGACCAGTTTTACCACAGCAAAAACAGGCTCCCTGCTTCCTGAGCAGAGGGGCTCGATGTTTAACATGTGACACCCCTGCAATTTGCATAGGCTTTGTGGGCTCACCTGCAGCAACCTCACGTGTACCTACGCCCTCTCCCATCGACGGCGTCTCTTGCTCCCCCTGAGGCAAATGGCGATCAATGCGGACAACAAGACTCATAGCAGACTCTAGAGAATCAGGAGTCTCGTACATCAGAAGGGATTTTTTAATCCTTCCTGAAACCCCATGAATAAACTGACTCCGCAGCGCGGGATCATTCCATTGTGTGTCAACCGCCCAGCGGCGAAATTCAGAACAGTAATCCTCCGCCATATGCTCCCCCTGGTGGATAGCGTAAATTTTAGATACTGCTAGAGCCATTCTGTCAGGATCATCATAAATGAGTCCAAGAGCAGAAAAAATCTTCTCCACTGAGTTAAATGCAGCTGAATCAGATGGGAACGAAAACACCCATGCTTGGGAGTCCCTGTTGAGTAATGACAACACCAGGCCTACACGCTGAGCCTCATTACCTGAGGAGATCGGGTGCATATGAAAATAAAGTTTGCAAGCTTCACGAAAAGTAACAAATTTACTGCGTTCCCCAGCAAACTTTTCAGGTAAAAGAAACTTAGGCTCAGCAACTCTACCTGCAGATTCAGCTTGCACATTAGCTACTACTAGGCCCTGATGTTTAACTGCCCCCTTCAACTCAGTGACCTGTAGGGACAGCGCCTCCAACTGGCGGGTTATGGAATTCATGGGATCCATGGAATACAAAAATATGGGCCGATTATAATGTCACGGGGAGCATAGGTAGGCAAAGCTAATAACCCGGGCCCCTGCGATATCCCTCAGACTAAGGAAACCCTGTCTGTCCCTCTCCCAGAGATTACACTGATGGTGTGCTTGTCTGGGCTGCCAGGCCTGACCCTAATGGTGCCGTCACACAGTGCAATTTTGATCGCTACGACGGCACGATTTGTGACGTTGCATCGTCGCTTAATTATCATTTCAAACATCGTAGACTGCGGTCACACTACACGATGCACGGCGCTGAAGCGATAAATTCATGACGTATTTGCGATAGAGAAGTCGTGTGGGACAGTCGTACGGTCGTGTCACACACGACGATTCAGAGCAAATTTTGCATAATCTGTGCGTGACGTTGTTCACTGGGGGCGTGTTGTGCTACTAGCTAGTGTGCTGATAGGCCAAAGGTTCTGTGCACACAATTGGTTGGAAAATTTGTCACCTGAGCGCTATTGTTCCCAATGCCACCTCACTGCTTTCAAAATTTCCTTTCTTCACTTCGTACTTGGACACTTGGTGGACCTGGACATTGGAATTTTGTACTTCGCTGAATATACCACGCTTTGCACCGCTGCTTCGAGGTATGTAAACCGCTTGGGCGTGGTGGATGGAACGCTGTATGGACGGCATGAGTGCTTCGTTCCACCGCTGAAGTGAAGCGGATGGTACACTGTTGTGACTGGAGGGCTACAATGTGGCAGATGGTACGCTGTTGTGACTGGTCGTAACTGGTGGGCTACAGCGTGGTAGATGGGACGCAGTTTGGTCGGCATGACCGCTTCGTTCCGCCGCTGAAGCGATGCGGATGGTACGCTGTTGTGACTGGTTATGACCGGTTGTGTCTGGTGAGCTAGAGCGTGGCAGATGGTACAATGTATGGTCACCATGAGCGCTTTGTGTGGCTGCTGTGGGGAAGCGGGCGGTAGTGGCCTATGGCGCGGCAGATGGAAGTAGCGATGCGGATGGTACGCTGTTGTGACTGGTTGTGACTGGTCGTGACTGGTGGGCTACAGCGTGGTAGATGGGACGCAGTTTGGTCGGCATGACCGCTTCGTTCCGCCGCTGAAGCGATGCGGATGGTACGCTGTTGTGACTGGTTATGACCGGTTGTGTCTGGTGAGCTACAGCGTGGCAGATGGTACAATGTATGGTCACCATGAGCGCTTTGTGTGGCTGCTGTAGGGAAGCGGGCGGTACACTGTTTTGGTTCGATGACTCAGAGGGGGTGCTAAACAATATATCTAAATAATATAATCAATAAAATTACGTTGGGAGCAGCAAATAAAAAAGGGTGGCGCAGGGTTGGAGCAGCACATATCAGAATGGAGCCGCAAAATGGTAGCAGCACATGTCAGAATGGAGGCGCAGGATCACAGCAGCACATGTCAGAATGGGGGCGCAGGATGGGAGCAGCACATGATAGGATGTAGAACATATACCTATAGAAATGCTCGCCAGCAGGGCGTAGAACGGGTTCAATAGCTAGTATAATATATCGACATAACACAGCAGCCAAAAAAATATAGTAGTACCTCCATATAATGCCTTAAGCTCTGCACAATGGCCTCGCATGTCTCCGGAATCACAACGCTCAGGAAAGGTCTGGAAACAGCTGCGGAAAACTGCAAATCCTGAAGAGACCTTCCTGTTGCCAGGAAGCGCAGTGTCACCGCCAACCTTTCCTCCACGGGCACGGCTGCACGCATCGGCGTATCACACCTTTGTATGAGTGGCGTAACAGCAGACAGTATTATTTTGAAGGATTCCTCGGACATCCGAAGGTAGTTTCGGAAATCTTGAGGGTTATTGTCACGTAACTCTCTTATGAGACCCATGTGTGACAATGTGGATCTTTTCTGCAGCCAGCTCCGGGTCCACATGCGACGTTTTCGTTTAGGACGTCTCTCCTCTTGGAGACGTGCTGCCTCAAACACCAGGGCAGCAGCAACAACAGAACTCTCATCGGAAGTGAGCATAGTTCCTAAAAAGAAAACAAACGTACAATAAATACACGTGCTTACAAAACAATGTTCTGACCATTGATCTAATAACTATATATGTTACTACTGGTATTAAATGGGGCAGTCAACCATCTCGATCTGTAAAAGGATTAATTAATTGGGCCACGCAACAGCTGTGTACCTGAGGTTCTCAGGCCTACCCTACTCAAAGGAACAATCAACCACACTCCAGCGTTTATCCCCGTTGAAGCGCAACATATGCTACGCTGTAGCGTTATACATACCTTTTGCGGTAAAAGTCTAGTAGTTAAAAGTCCAGGGAATCCAGCGAATTTAGGAGTTCTGTTCACAGCACGTGCTACAGAGAGAAATGAATAGCGCGCTCGAGAGCTCCGGTTTTATCCGCTGGGAACAATAGTCCTTTGTCGAATGAGCGCACAGTATTGTACCGCCCAATCAGCACACGGGAGGTGGAGAATTCAGCGCTCCTACGTAGCCAGCTCCTCCGCCCTTTACATCGTATACAATATCGTGCACACCTTTGTCACACCATGCGATCATGCCGCCACAGCGGGACACTGGACGACGAAAGAAAGTTTCAAACGATGTGCTACGACGTACGATTCACAGCGGGGTCCCTGATCGCAGGAGCGTGTCACACGCTGCGATATCGTACCTATATCGCTCGAACGTCACAAATCGTGCCGTCGTAGCGATCAAAATTGCACTGTGTGACGGTACCCTAAGACAAGGTAGGTGAAGGATCGATGTTGGCCTCCAATGCTGGGAGCCCTGATACCACATGGAACACCTCTATCTGCTTTCATGCTGAGCCACACTCAGATTGCACAAATATCAGTTTTGTAGACTACTATTGTCAGAAAAATTTAAGGATAGTAACACGGGTAGTTGAGTCCAAGGAAGTGGAGGCCTTACGGTCTCAGAGGCATACTGCTACAGGCAACAAGCAAAAACGAGATCCAACCAGGAGTCTACAGATTTGCAAGAATTAGTGCCGGACACTACCAAAGTGGAATCAATTTCACCACAGTTAAAATAATATAATAGAGATCGTCAGGTCTTCCACTACACCCAATCCAGCAGATGAACACCTAACCTGGAGGGTTCACATTTCCAAAAATTATTGGCAGACACCACAAAGTGGCATCAATTTCACTACAGTAGAAATAGTATAATAGAGACCGACAGGTCTTCCACTACACCCATTCCAACAGATGGACAACCCAACCTGGAATGTTCACATTTCCAAAAATTACCGGCAGACAATACCAAAGTGACATCAATTTCACCACAGTAGAAATAGTATAATAGGGACCGACAGGTCTTTCACCATACCCAATCCAGCAGATGGACACACAATCAGGAGTGTTCACATTTTAAAAAATGAGGGCCTGTCACCACCGAAGTGGAATAACTGTCACGAGAATAGAAATAGTATAATTGGGACTGAGACGTCTTTAACTACAGCTAACCCGGCTGATGTATACCAACCATGACATTTCCACAGCTGGCACAGAAGCCACACTAAAGATATCACAGAGTACAGTTACGTGACATTAATGCATCACACTAAGTAATGCAATATCACCTAGTCTGTACAGTCTGCGATTGGGGTGCAAAAGTCATTCGAGATCCATCACTTGATCATCTTGATGAAAGTTAAGCAGTCTGCACTTTCAGGGGACAGCTGGCTGCGCTTACTAATCAGGACACCAACAGCAGCGCTGAATACACGTTCTAAGAGAGCACTGGCTGCTGAGCATGATAAAACCTTCAAGGTGTGTGAGGTGAGCTCAGGCCATGCATCCATTTTGGAAGACCAAAATGTGAAAGGATCCAAACCCTCCCTGATGGCATTTATATTAAGTTCTAGATACTCCTGCACCATCCTCTCCATTTGTTCACCACGCATAAGACTTGGACTCTGTTGTGCTGGACCACAATTTAGTCTAAAAAAAACTGTCAAAGGACTCACAGAAATTGCTTCTTCCACTTCCACCTTTGCTGCTGCTAATGTTCTGGCATTCACAAATTGATGTGCCTGAGGTTGGAAGTGTAGAGCTGTGATGCAAACTGTGTGCTTTACTGCTGTCTTGGGAAAAAGCTATCTTAATGTTGTGTAAAAGTGTTTCGATACTCCGGCATTCGCAGGTCCCTCTCTAGGGCGGGAATCATCTGGCAAAATTTGGTTTCATAACATGGATCTAACAGAGTGGCAATCCAGTAGTCAACAGTATATAACAGTACATAACTATAGGAAGATCATGTTGCGGGTAGTGCAGCAAGAAGCACTCATATGTCGGGCTCTACCATGAGGTAAAAGCCCATCTTGTGTTGCTGGCTGGGTAACGATGAGGCTCGCTTGCTCCGTCCCCTCCCTCCAATCACGAACAACAGAGAGGGGAGGATTATTCTCTTCATCTAAGTTGCACGCCCATCACCTCTTCCTCCATTTGTTCCTCGGATCTTGTACCTTGGCTAATTGTCTGTTATCACCAGCCCCCCGGAGATCACAGTAATCCACCCTCCCTTGCCACATGCCTGTGTGATGACAGTCTTGAACTGATCTTAAAGGTATCCCTTCTGCATCCTCCTCTTTCCTCCTCTTCTTCTGAGACCATTATCTCCTCCTGCAGGCTATTCAAAGTCTGCTCCAGCATATAGATGACTGGAGTAGTGATGCTGATATTGGCGTTGTCAGCGCTAACCACCTTAGTAGCCATTTTGAAACTGTGCAGAAGGGTGTAGAGGTCCTTAACCCCTTCATGACCTTGGGATTTTTCATTTTTCCGTGTTCGTTTTTCACTCCCCTCCTTCCCAGAGCCATAACTTTTTTAAGTTTCCGTCAATTTGGCCATGTGAGGGCTTATTTTTTGCGGGACGAGTTGTACTTTTGAACGACATCATTGGTTTTAGCATGTCGTGTACTAGAAAACGGGAAAAAAATTCCAAGTGCGGTGAAATTGCAAAAAAAGTGCAATCCCACACTTGTTTTTTGTTTGGCTTTTTTGCTAGGTTCACTAAATGCTAAAACTGACCTGCCATTATGATTCTCCAGGTCAGTACGAGTTCATAGACACCTAACATGACTAGGTTATTTTTTATCTAAGTGGTGAAAAAAAATTCCAAACTTTGCTAAAAAAATAAAAAAATTGCGCCATTTTCCGATACTCGTAGCGTCTCCATTTTTCGTGATCTGGGGTCGGTTGAGGGCTTATTTTTTGCATGCCGAGCTGGCGTTTTTAATGATACCATTTTGGTGCAGATACGTTCTTTTGATCGCCCGTTATTGCATTTTAATGCAATGTCGCGGCGACCTAAAAAACGTAATCCTGCCGTTTCAAATTTTTTTCTCGCTACGCCATTTAGCGATCAGGTTAATGCTTTTCTTTATTTGATAGATCAGACGATTCTGAGCGCGGCGATACCAAATATGTGTAGATTTGATTTTTTTTTATTGATTTATTTTGATTGGGGCGAAAGGGGGGTGATTTAAACTTTTATATTTTTTTTATTTTTTTCACATTTTTTTAACTTTTTTTTAAACTTTTGCCATGCTTCAATAGCCTCCGTGGGAGGCTAGAAGCAGGCACAACACGATCGGCTCTGCTACATAGCAGCGATCTTCTGATCGCTGCTATGTAGCAGAATTGCAGGTGTGCTGTGAGCGCCGTCCACAGGGTGGCGCTCACAGCCACCGGTCATCAGTAACCATAGAGGTCTCTAGGACCTCTATGGTCACCATCCTGACGCATCGCCGACCCCCGATCATGTGACGGGGGTCGGCGATGACGTCATTTCCGGCCGCCCGGCCGGAAGCGGTAGTTAAATGCCGCTGTCTGCGATTGACAGCGGCATTTAACTAGTTAATAGGTGCGGGCAGATCGCGATTCTGCCCGCGCCTATTACGGGAACATGTCAGCTGTTCAAAGACTGTATGACTGTGATCCAAGACATATAAATTTTAATACTGCCTGATTGTGGTGAGCTCTATCAGCGCAGTACGGAAGTGGTGGGGATTCGCTGTGCACTTTTGGAGCACGTGTCTTGTTAAGGCTGAGTTTGAGGGCGCAGGTGGAGGCCCTAAAGGAGATTGAGGAGGCAGAAGCAGTGGAGGAAGTATTAAATGTAGAGGTTTGTCCTGCAAGCTTTGGGGATTCCAAGACTTGTGGAGCTGCGCCTGTCCCCACAGCCACCAGAGTCACCCAGTGCCCAGTCAGCAAGATGTAACGTCCTTGGCCTTGCTTACTCATCCAAGTATCTCTGGTGAAATGCACCCTGGCAGATATAGATTTAGGCAGGGAACAGGTAATTTGTCTGCGATATGCTGGTGTAGCGCAGGCACAGCTTTCTTACAAAAGTAATGGCGACTGGCCAATTGGTACAGGGGGACTGCGACAGCCATCAGCTTTAGGAAATCGTATGTATCTTCTACGCAGACAGGCAGAATTTTCGTGGCCAACAGATTGGAGATGGTGGAGTTCAACTTCTTAACTTTGTCATGCATAGGGGAAACAATCTTTTATGTGACCACAACTGAAGAACCGTGGGCTGGCTGCATTGCTGTGAGAGGGCAGAGTACAGTGAATTGGACAAACTGCTCGACCGTGAGAGAGGTGCAGGCAGAGATGTTACGGTGGATTGAGAAACTTGTGGTGTGCTCGTTCTCTGAGATAGGCCAAAAACAGCAGGCATATCTACTTCCGTTACAGCCAATGGTGGGCTCTCAGTCAGCGTGACTGTAGCAGATAAAGAACCCGAGGCTTTGCGGTCAAATACCTGCATCTCAATAGTTGGTACAGTAACAGAAGAGGAGGAAGAAGCAAGAGATGCCATTGATGGGGCAGCTGATGGTGGTTGAGGTCCTCTGGTCTGCATTTTTGTGCATTGGGATTCCCACAGTAAAATATGTTGATTTCCCATGTGAAGGTTCATACATGTAATAGTCAAATTATTGCAGTTTTTACCTCAACTCCGATGTTTTTTGCAAAGTTGGCAGATTACGTGAGATGGCTCATCCTTTGCAGAGTCAAAAAAGTCCCAGGCTAGGCAACCTTGCCACCCATGTACGCAGCTGGTCACAGGCACAGTTGTGGCTGAGGATGCATTGCTTGTCGTGGCTGCATCACTACGTGTCTGCTATGTACAGCACAATGTAAACTCATTATCTTCCACTTCAGATGACCTACTCAACTCTGTGCCACTATGCTCACGCCAACTGGGATCTAAAACCTCATCATCATCATCCTGTGTGTTATCACATTCCTTGCCCTTGGAGTCACCCTCCTCCTCTTCTTGCCCTGACAGCACAGTACAGTTTGCGTGAGCCTCAGTATCTGAGTCTCATCAGAATCACCTCCCCCTAGGGGTTAATGTCTGATGATGAGGGTCAGGATGCTTTTCAGCCCCTACTTTGTCCTGCCCTGGATCCAAGCTCAAAAAAATTTGGGCATCGGTGCAGATTGCCTCCTCTTGACTCTGCAAAGCTTTTGAGTACACTTCTGATGATCATGGCATAGAATGTGTAAACAGCTCTTCAGACTCACCCATCAATGGTTCCGTAAAGTAAGTTGCATAGTTTTAGAGCTGGGTTGTGGGGGAAGCAAGGGGAATTTGGGTGCTACCTCTGTTGACTGTACTGGGTGTGAGGTTGAGGTGGAGGATGAAGAGGAGATGCCACTTGAAGCTGCTCTTGCCATTCACTCGAGTACATGCTCTTTCTGGGCATCATCGAGAAGGCGAACCGCTGTGGTGTAGCCTGTCCAGTAACAGAAGTTATCAGTTGTGTTTGCATATGACATTATGTTGCTTCACTGGTGCTTTCACAAACATTACCACTTACCCCACCTACACCTTGAACACCAAGCCTAATTCCCCTTCCACCATGGCCCCACTTTTTCCCAGTCAGGTTGCTTAGATAGTGTAGGAGAACAGTATTAGCAACAAAAAGTTAGATTTTAAACTTTTGCACCACCTCAGCTGAATTTCAGCGACAGTAAATTCCAAGTTGAAATATGGCATGCTGTATCATGTTAGTCACAGAAAAAAGAATTGTTTGAGTGTGGACAGGGCCTGTATGACAAAGAAGTTATGCTACAAACAATTTGAAAGTCTGGTCAGAATTTTTTGTGGCCTATGGATCAAGCCTCTATAACACACCAGATGCTGCAAACTATTTTAAATTCAGGTCCCCTGCTGTATGACACTAGGAACAGAATAATTATTTTGTGGCCTATGGATCAGGCATCTATAACAAACTAGATGCTACAAACTATTTGAAAGTCAGGTCCCCTACTGTATGCCACTAGGAACAGAAGAGATTTTTTTGTGGCCTATAGCTCATTCTTCTATAACACACTAGATGCTACAAACTATTTTAAATCAGGTCCCCTACTGTATGACACTAGGAAAAGATATTTTTTGTGGCCTATGGATCAGGCCTCTATAACACACTATATGCTACAAACTATTTTAAAGTCAGGCCTCTACAGCTTAAAATTAACCCAATAAAATGACAAAGTGTGATACGGCGTATTGTCTAACTTTTTACTTCTCTAAAATTACATATATATATATTTTTTATGTGCCTTAAGTCTGCAGACAGTTTCATATCACCCCAGCACTAAATGACAAGGTGGGATACAACAGGCTGTTTCACATTTAGCTAATGAAAAAATATTAATTAGAATGCTATATTCATGCATGGAGCAAATAGAAGCTGTGCACAACACACTTGTAGGACATGTGCCCTGCTAGTTCTGTCTGTGGACCTCAGTAATGGCCCAAAAAAAAGTACTTAAAGGTAAATTTAACAGCCACACTAGACACTAGCTAGCTACACTACCTGACTGAAATACAACCGTCTAACTAACTAGCTAAAATCTTGCTGTTAACATTACCAGCGTCAGGAGCAGCCTCTCTGCGCTGTTACAGTGTCAAAATGGCACTAAAACAAGATGTCCGCTATTTAAATTGTGAGGGACATGTGATTTCAGCAGCCAATGACACAAGTCACTGTGTTAGGACATTGTGAGTGTTTCCTGCGCCATGATTGGCTGGCAGCAATGTGCACACATAAAGTTAGGAAAAAAAATAACTGTTTACAAGAACGCTGCACCTCTGAGCTCTGCAAACCCCCTCCCCTGATCAAGCACGTGCGAAACACTTATGATACACCACCATTATCATTGCTAAAGTGCTGAAAATACTTTTATGGCAATGCAAATATTTTCCCGCTCTTTTACTGAGTGTTACTGATTTTTCCCGGTTTTATAAAATTTTGCGATTTTCCGATCATGAATCCGAATGGGCAATATTTGTGCCAAATGTATGATTGGCTATAGTTTTCTGAACAAATTCACTCATCACTAGTCTGCACCTAATTTTTGGAAATGTCCCGACTCCAAGCTGGGTCTCCTTCATGTGCGTTGTATGATTTTGGTAGGGCTCTCAGAGCACCAGGTCTACACCTGTCACTCATCCATCTGTTAATCATCATTGTTTCAGCTAGAAATGCTGGTCCAAGCCCTGTACCATGCATCTATGCTGCGCAATTATACTATTTGTACTCTGGGTCAATTGATGCCACCTTTCCTGGTGTCTGCCCCTTATTTGAGCTATTTAGGAAGCCTTTTGTGTCCTTAACGTTTTGTCTATGCATTTCGTTCTACCTCCCATTGAATTCAATGGGGTTTTGATATGTTCAACGAGCCATTTGGTGAAATTGGGACATTCAACAAACCGAACCTTGAAAGGTTCTCTCATCTCTAATGATGTCTATAAAGTACTGTTGAAGGATATTTTGGATCAGAGTTTCAAATTTACCCTAGAATGGCTAAAAAATGGGACACTCTTCAAAACTCAGAAAATCATTCCCATGGATCCATTACAAGCAGATGATTTGATTGGGTAAGCAGTTTACATTGGTTCTTCCTGGGAATCTTGGCTGCTCTTTTCTATGATTCTACTTTGAGATTCAATTTGTGGTTCACAAAAAAACAAACTTGCCCGGCAGCATGTCCCACACTGCTAAAGCTTCAGAGAGCAAACTAGTGTCTTTTTGTGCAAGCTTCTCCATAATGCCCTGCAGCTATGACATATGCACCATGTTCTAAATTATTATGCAAATTACATTTTTCTCAGATTTTCCTAAATGGTCGGTGCAAATGACAGTCAGTCTAATAAAAGTTATCACTCGTTAGAGTATACATCATATTATATTGAAGAAACCTCCCAATGATAGCAGTATAATCTCCAAAATGAATAAAAACTCAAAATGGACTGTTCCAAATTATTAGGCACAGTAGAATTTCTAAACATTTGATATGTTTTAAAGAACTGAAAATGCTCATTTGTAGAATTTGCAGCATTAGGAGGTCACATTCACTGAACAAAAAAGCTATTTAACTCCAAAACATCCTAACAGGCCAAGTTACATTACATAGGACCCCTTCTTTGATATCATCTTCACAATTCTTGCATCCATTGAACTTGTGAGTTTTTGGAGAGTTTCTGCTTGTATTTCTTTGCATGAAATCAGAATAGCCTCCCAGTGCTGCTGTTTTGATGTGAACTGCCTCCCACCCTCATACATCTTTTGCTTGATGATACTCCAAAAGTTCTCTATAGGGTTGAGGTTAGGGGAAGATGGTGGCCACACCATGAGTTTATCTCCTTTTATGCCCATAGCAGCCAATGACTCAGAAGTATTCTTTGCAGCATGAGATGATTTTGCTCCCGAAGGCACGTTTCTGCTTTTTATACCATGGAAGAAAGTTGCCAGTCAGAAACTCTATATACTTTGCAGAGGTCATTTTCACACCTTCAGGAACCTTAAAGGGCCCTACCAGCTGTTTCCCCATGATTCCGGCCCAAAACATGACTCCTCCACCTCCTTGCTAACGTCGCAGCCTTGTTGGGACATGGTGGCCATCCACCAACCATCCACTACTCCATCCATCTCGACCATCCAGGATTGCTCAAAACTCATCAGTAAGCAAGACTGTTTGAAAATTAGTCTTCAAGTATGTCTGGGCCCACTGCAACCGTTTCTGCTTGTGAACACTATTTAGGGGTGGCCGAATAGTAGGTTTATGAACCACAGCAAGCCTTCCTACACCTTGAGATTCGAGGGACTCTAGAGGCACCAGCAGCTTCAAATATCTGTTTGCTGGTTTGTAATGGCTTTTTAGCAGCTGCTCTCTTAATCCGATGAACTTGCCTGGCAGAAACCTTCCTCATTCTGCCCTAATCAGCACAAACACATCAGTGCTCAGAATCAGCCACAAATCTCTTAAAAATACGATGATCATGCTTTAGTTTTCGGGAAATATCTAATTTTTTCATCCCTTGACCAAGGCATTGCACTATTTGATGCTTTTCGTCAGCAGAGAGATCCTTTTTCTTTTCCATGTTACTTGAAAACTGTGGCCTGCTTAATAATGTGGAACATCATTTTTAAGTAGTTTCCTTTAATTAGAATCACCTGGAAAACTAATTATCCCATTTGTTTAAGATTGCTTTCATTGATCCATTGAGCCCTGAAACACAATACCATCCACAAGTTTATTTGAAAAAGAAAACAATTAAATCTTTATGACACTTAAATCCAATTTGCATAATAATATGGAACACAGTGTAGTGGAACAACAAACCTTGTACAGAACCTTGTACCAGGTCAATGGTTCCCAGTGGAGCACAGTTTGTACGGCAAAGTCGTTTTCAATCTTCACAGTCTCTGGGTCAGTGCTAGATTTGAGCAAACTTGTTCAGAAAATGTTCCCCTGTCTCAAATTCAGCACAAACGTAGCACATTCAGATGCATGTTTGATTTCCCAAGCATTTTTACTCAAACTTGGAAAAATGTGGTCACAGTTCGATAAATGATCGCATTTCCACTAATGCTTTTGTTTTCACTTTGTCTAGGATAGTGGTTCTGTACGATGAGTGGGGGAGATGGAGAGATGTGTTTGATGAGGGGTGGGGATGTGGAGAGCTAAGAGGAGCGTCAGACTGGTTTTTTTTCTTTATTAACTTAATGTTTGTACATTCTGGCAGCCAATTAGGGTGCAGAAACTATCCACAACGTCATGACACAAGGTCTTCTGTGATTGGCTACATGTCCCTGTCCATATAAAATCGGTCATCTTTCTTAGCTGATGTCATTTTTTCAGTGTCACAGTGTGGAGAAGCGGCTCCTGCTAGTACTGCTGCTGAAAGTGAACTTGCCAGTTAGCTAGATATGATCCTGTCCTGTGTGAAATTGATCTTCCAGCATTTAACTAGATTGTGCTCAAACTGTGCTTCAGTCTCAGGAGACCCCATTTGCTAATCAAAATCGATTGGGCAAAAACTGAGTTGCAGTGAGAAATCAGGAGGCCCCATTTCCTAATCAAAATTGCTAGGCCTGGGGGGGGCGTGGCTATGTAGCTGAAGAAGAAGGAGGCATCCTAGGAGAGCTCCATACATCCTGAGCTGATTTTTGCTATAAATATTGTGCGTGACCAAGCGGTACTAACCTGGATCGGGACCCCATGCACCGGAGAGTCTGGTGGACCTTCTGGGAGACCGCTGTGGAGATTCGTGGAGCCGGGAGCTGCAGAAGCCAAAACAGGCAGGAGAACCCCATGTGCAGCGGCGGCCATCTTGGGAGCACGCGCTAGGGAGCACAAGACACCGCGCTGTTTATTGCCGGAGCTGGACCTCCTACCATCTCGGAGGCAGCGGTGACCGACCGCACTGGTGGGCGCGACGAGGGACCTGCAAGGGGAAGCAGGAAAGACATACGGGACGCGGTGCTGCTCTCTGCTAGAGCCGGGTCCCCCTCATCTTGGAGGCGGTGGCGGTGGATAGTGCCGGTAAGCCGTGAGGACTGACGCAAGTGGCGGTACGTGCCTGGGGCAGCGGCCATCATATCAGCGCACACCCTGACAGATAGGGAAAGTGCGCTTCTAATCTTATCAGCGGCGCTGGGCGGTGAGTGTACGCCTGAAGAAGTAGGGGTGGTGCAGTGTGTGCCCTGAGAAAGTGGGACCTGCGCCCCCCTGTCGGGTGGACATTTTCCCTGCTAACGCCATAACATTACAGGGATTAACCCCTTTTCAGCTGCTCCCCTTATGGTAACTGTGGAATTGCACGGCTTGAGTGTTACAGCGGCTATCTTTATATACCGGATACCCTAAGCTGCCTGCCCAGTGGACTCCTGTCTTATAACCTCGGGCTCCATAATACAAGTCTCAAAATCAGAATACAGCTTATCATAATTACTAGGGTTGAGCGAAACGGGTCGTTCATTTTCAAAAGTCGCCGACTTTTGGCAAAGTCGGGTTTCATGAAACCCGATCCGACCCCTGTGCGGGGTCGGCCATGCGGTATGCGACTTTCGCGCCAAAGTCGCGTTTCAATGACGCGAAAAGCGCCATTTCTCAGCCAATGAAGGTAAACGCAGAGTGTGGGCAGCGTGATGACATAGGTCCTGGTCCCCACCATCTTAGAGAAGGGCATTGCAGTGATTGGCTTGCTGTCTGCGGCGTCACAGGGGCTATAAAGGGGCGTTCCCGCCGACCGCCATGTTACTGCTGCTGATCTGAGCTTAGGGAGAGGTTGCTGCCGCTTCGTCAGAAGCAGGGATAGCGTTAGGCAGGGTCCATTAACCACCAAACCGCTTGTGCTGTAGCGATTTCCACTGCCCAACACCACCTTCGGTGTGCAGGGACAGTGGAAGCTACATTTTTTTTTTTTCCCCCCTCAGCGCTGTAGCTCATTGGGCTGCCCTAGAAGGCTCCCTGATAGCTGCATTGCTGTGTGTACGCCGCTGTGCAAACCAACTGCTTTTTTCAAAGCACAAATCCTCTTGTTCCTTCCTTTCTGCACAGCTATCTTTTTGGTTTGTACACACTTTTTATTTAATTTGTGCATCAGTCCACTCCTTATTGCTGCCTGCCATACCTGGCTGAGATTACTGCAGGGAGATAGTAATTGAAGGACACTCCCTGTTTTTTTTTTTTTTTTTGTGGGAGATTAAGATTGACATTTCTGCTAGAGTGCCATCCCTGTCTGTGTCATCTCTCACTCAGTGGGCCATAGAAAGCCTATTTATTTTTTTACTTGATTTGGGTTATAAAATCTACTTGAAAAAATCACTACATCAATCAGTGGGAGAAAAATATTGGCCTCAGGGCTTGTGTGCCACTCTTGACTCCTGTGTGCATCATCACTCACTCAGTGGGCCATAGAAAGCCTATTTATTTTTTTGCTTGATTTTGGTTCTAAAATCTACCTGAAAAAATCACTACATCAATCAGTGGGAGAAAAATATTGGCCTCAGGGCTTGTGTGCCACTCCTGACTCCTGTGTGCATCATCACTCACTCAGTGGGCCATAGAAAGCCCTTTTTTTTTTTTTTTTGCTTTTATTTGGGTTCTAAATTCTACCTGAAAAAATCAATAAATCAATCAGTGGGAGATTAATATTGGCCTTTGGGCTTGTGTGCCAGTCCTAAGCGTGCCATCTCTCTCTCTCAGATAGTGGGCCATAGAAAGCCTATTTATTTTTTTTTTTTTTTTATTGGGTTTATAAATTTTCCCTGGAAAAAAAAAAAAAGTGGGAGATTAATATTGGCCTCTGGGCTTGTGTGCCAGTCCTGAGCGTGCCATCTCTCTCACAAATAGTGGGCCATAGAAAGCCTATTTATTTTTTTTTTTTTTGGTTTTATAAATTCTCCCTTAAAAAAAAAAGGGAGATTAATATTGGCCTTTGGGCTTGTGTGCCAGTCCTAAGCGTGCCATCTCTCTCTGTCTCTCAGATAGTGGGCCATAGAAAGCCTATTTATTATTTTTTTTATTGGGTTTATAAATTTTCCCTGGAACAAAAAAAAAAAAGTGGGAGATAAATATTGGCCTCTGGGCTTGTGTGCCACTCCTGACTCCTGTGTGCGTCATCTCTCACTCAGTGGGCCATAGAAAGCCTTTTTTTGTTTTATTTGTTTTCTAAATTCTCCCTGAAAAAATCATTTTATTTTCTTTGGTTTCTAAATTCTTCCTGAAAAAATCATTGTATTCTATTATTTTTTTTTCCCTAAAGTCTCCCTGATAAAAAAAAAAAAAAACAGTGGGAGATTAATATTGCCCTTTCTGCTTGTGTGCCAGTCTTGACTCCTGGGTGTGCCATCTCTCTCTCTCTCTCCAATTGTGAGCCATAGAAAGCCTATTATTTTTTTAGCTTGATTTGGGTTCCAAAATCTACCTGAAAAAATCACTACATCAATCAGTGGGAGATAAATATTGGCCTCTGGGCTTGTGTGCCACTCCTGACTCCTGTGTGCGTCATCTCTCACTCAGTGGGCCATAGAAAGCCTTTTTTTGTTTTATTTGTTTTCTAAATTCTCCCTGAAAAAATCATTTTATTTTATTTGGTTTCTAAATTCTTCCTGAAAAAATCATTTTATTCTATTTTTTTTTTCCTAAAGTCTCCCTGAAAAAAAAAATAAAAAATCAGTGGGAGATTAATATTACCCTTTCTGCTTGTGTGCCAGTCTTGACTCCTGGGTGTGCCATCTCTCTCTCTCTCTCCAATTGTGGGCCATAGAAAGCCTATTATTTTTTTAGCTTGATTTGGGTTCCAAAATCTACCTGAAAAAATCACTACATCAATCAGTGGGAGATAAATATTGGCCTCTGGGCTTGTGTGCCACTCCTGACTCCTGTGTGCGTCATCTCTCACTCAGTGGGCCATAGAAAGCCTTTTTTTGTTTTATTTGTTTTCTAAATTCTCCCTGAAAAAATCATTTTATTTTATTTGGTTTCTAAATTCTTCCTGAAAAAATCATTTTATTCTATTATTTTTTTTTTCCTAAAGTCTCCCTGAAAAAAAAAAAAAAAATCAAATCAGTGGGAGATTAATATTTACATTTGTGCTTCAGTGACAGTCCTGCGTGTGTGGCATCTCTCTCATTTGTTGCCACCAACAACAGAGTGTGTAACATTGTGCCTGATTTTCGTTGTGGTGTCACTCACCTGTAAAGGGGTAGCTAAATCATACTGAAGTTATAGCTCACCGTGTAATTTGTGTGACAGCAACAAATACCGTTAGTTTGTTTACGTTTTTAAAACAATGAGGAAGTATGGTGGAAGAGGTCGTGGCCGGGGGCGTTCATTGTCAGCTGGTAATGAGGGTAGTGGTAGTGGTGGAGCATCAGCTGGTCGTGGGAAAAAAAATATTGCACCTAAGTCTGGAGCTGTGGAGCCAGGTTCGTCGTCTGGCTACACAAGGCCTCGAACGCTCCCTTTTCTGGGAGTAGGAAAACCGCTTTTAAAGCCGGAGCAGCAAGAGCAAGTTTTGGCTTATCTTGCTGACTCAGCCTCTAGCTCTTTTGCCTCCTCTCGTGAAACTGGTAAATGTCAAAGCAGCGTGTCGTTAGTGGATGTTCACGGTCAGGGACAAGTCGCTTCCTTGTCCTCTTCAGCAAAAACAACAACAGAGAAGAATGCAGCAGGCGACACAACGGGTTACTCCATGGAGCTCTTTACACATACCGTCCCTGGCTTAGAAAGTGAAGCAGTTAACAGTCCATGCCCATTACAAGTTGAATCTGACATGGAGTGCACTGATGCACAGCCACAGCCAGACTACTATGCTGGTCCTTTGACTCAGACCACAACATTGCCCTCGCAGGGTGCTGATCAAGAATCAGACCCTGATGAGACTATGTTGCCCCATCACGAACGCTATACCACCGACCGACACGGTGACACAGACGAAGTTGCACACGAGCTACAAGAAGAGGTAATAGATGACCCAGTTCTTGACCCCGATTGGCAGCCATTGGGGGAACAGGGTGCAGGCGGCAGCAGTTCTGAAGCGGAGGAGGAGGGGCCGCAGCAGGCATCAACATCGCAACAGGTTCCATCTGCCGGGCCCGTATCTTGCCCAAAACGCGTGGCAAAGCCAAAACCTGTTGGAGGACAGCGTGGCCATCCGGTTAAAGCTCAGTCTGCAATGCCTGAAAAGGTATCCGATGCTAGAAAGAGTGCAGTCTGGCATTTTTTTAAACAACATCCAATTGATCAGCGCAAAGTCATCTGTCAAAAATGTTCAACTACCTTAAGCAGAGGACAGAATCTGAAAAGTCTCAATACAAGTTGCATGCATAGACATTTAACCACCATGCATTTGCAAGCCTGGACTAACTACCAAACGTCCCTTAAGGTTGTAGCACCCTCGGCCAATGAAGCTAGTCAGCAACGCAACATCCCTTCCGGCAGTGTAGGGCCACCATTTTCCGCACCACCTGCAGTATCTGTGCAGGTTTCTTTGCCAGGCCAAAGCAGTCAGGGTCAGGGAATCACCAGTTTCGTAGTAGGAAACACTGCATCTAGGGCACCGGTGGCAACAATACCATCTCCCACCGTCTCTCAGTCTGCCATGTCCACCGGCACCCCCGCTAGTTCCACGATCTCCAGCTCTCCAGTCCAGCTCACCCTACATGAGACTATGGTTAGAAAAAGGAAGTACTTAGCCTCGCATCCGCGTACACAGGGTTTGAACGCACACATAGCTAGACTAATCTCGTTAGAGATGATGCCCTACCGGTTAGTTGAAAGCGAAGCTTTCAAAGCCCTGATGGACTACGCTGTACCACGCTACGAGCTACCCAGTCGACACTTTTTTTCCAGAAAAGCCATCCCAGCCCTCCACCAGCATGTTAAAGAGCGCATCGTCCATGCACTCAGGCAATCTGTGAGCACAAAGGTGCACCTGACAACAGATGCATGGACCAGTAGGCATGGCCAGGGACGTTACGTGTCCATCACGGCACACTGGGTAAATGTGGTGGATGCAGGGTCCACAGGGGACAGCAAGTTTGGGACAGTTCTGCCTAGCCCACGGTCTAGGAAACAATTGGCTGTAGCCGTTCGCACCCCCTCCTGTTATGTTTGCTAATGACAGGTGTTATGAAGGCAATCCAGAAACACAGTGTGCTTAGCGATCAGAGCGCACACAGTGATCTGACAAATACCCAAAAATACAAGAACGAGCTCTGAGACGTGGAAACTCTGTAGACTGCACACCTGATCCTATCCTAAACACAACTAAAAGCGGCTGTGGATTGCGCCTAACAACTACCTAGGCAACTCGGCACAGCCTAAGAAACTAGCTAGCCTGAAGATAGAAAAATAGGCCTGACTTGCCCCAGAGAAATTCCCCAAAGGAAAAGGCAGCCCCCCACATATAATGACTGTGAGTAAGATGAAAAGACAAAACGTAGGGATGAAATAGATTCAGCAAAGTGGGGCCCGATATTCTAGGACAGAGCGAGGATAGTAAAGCGAACTTTGCAGTCTACAAAAAACCCTAAAGCAAAACCACGCAAAGGGGGCAAAAAAAACCCACCGTGCCGAACTAACGGCACGGCGGTACACCCTTTGCGTCTCAGAGCTTCCAGCAAAACAAAAGACAAGCTGGACAGAAAAAAAGCAACAAAAAAAAACAAAAAGCACTTAGCTATACAGAGCAGCAGGTCACAGGAACAATCAGGAGAAGCTCAGAACCAACACTGGAACATTGACAAGGAGCAAGGATAGCAGCATCAGGCAGAGTTAAGTAATGAAGCAGTTAACGAGCTCACCAGAACACCTGAGGGAGGAAGCTCAGAAGCTGCAGTACCACTTGTGACCACAGGAGTGAATTCAGCCACAGAATTCACAACACCCTCCTCCTCCTCTTCGTCCTCCTGCAGAAGCGAGAGCTCGTCCACAGACCGCAGTCGCACAACCACTCCATCCGCAGCTGCCACTGTTGCACACCAGGTCTCCCATTATGGGGCAGCTACTGGCAAACGTCAGCAGGCTGTATTGGCTATGAAGTGTTTGGGCGACAACAGACACACCGCGGAAGTTCTGTCCGAGTTCTTGCAGAAAGAAACGCAGTCGTGGCTGGGCACTGTAGATCTTGAGGCAGGCAAGGTAGTGAGTGATAAGGGAAGGAATTTCATGGCTGCCATCTCCCTTTCCCAACTGAAACACATTCCTTGCCTGGCTCACACCTTAAACCTGGTGGTGCAGTGCTTCTTGAAAAGTTATCCGGGGTTATCCGACCTGCTCCTCAAAGTGCGTGGACTTTGCTCACATATCCGCCGTTCGCCCGTACACTCCAGCCGTATGCAGACCTATCAGCGTTCTTTGAACCTTCCCCAGCATCGCCTAATCATAGACGTTGCAACAAGGTGGAACTCAACACTGCACATGCTTCAGTGACTGTGTGAACAGAGGCGGGCTGTTATGTTTTTGTGGGAGGATACACATACACGGGCAGGCAGTAGGATGGCAGACATGGAGTTGTCAGGTGTGCAGTGGTCGAAGATTCAAGACATGTGTCAAGTCCTTCAGTGTTTTGAGGAATGCACACGGCTGGTTAGTGCAGACAACGCCATAATAAGCATGAGCATCCCCCTAATGCGTCTGCTGATGCAAAGTTTGACGCACATAAAGGATCAGGCGTCTGCAGCTGAGGAAGAGGAAAGCCTTGATGACAGTCAGCCATTGTCTGGCCAGGGCAGTGTACAGGACGAGGTAGCGGGCGAAGAGGAGGAGGAGGACGAGGAGGATGATGGGGATGATTATATTTTTAATGAGGAAGCTTTTCCGGGGCCACTGGAAATTGGTGGCGCGGCAAGGCCGGGTTCTGGTTTTTTGAGGGACACAAGTGACGTGGATTTGCCTGAAACTGCCCCTCAACCAAGCACAACCGCAGATTTGAGAACTGGAACTTCGGGCCCACATGGCGGATTATGCCTTACGTATCCTCAAAAGGGACACACGCATAACTAAAATGATGAATGATGACGATTACTGGTTGGCCTGCCTCCTTGATCCTCGCTATAAAGGCAAATTGCAAAATATAATGCCACATGAGAACTTCGAACTAATATTAGCAACCAAACAATCAACTCTTGTTGACCGTTTGCTTCTGGCATTCCCTGCACACAGCGCCCGTGATCGTTCTCACACGAGCTGCAGGGGCCAGCAGACCAGAGGAGTTAGAGGGGCAGAAATCAGAAGTGGCGTTGGCCAGAGGGGTTTTCTGACCAGGTTGTGGAGTGATTTTGCTATGACCGCAGACAGGACAGGTACTGCAGCATCAATTCAAAGTGACAGGAGACAACATTTGTCCAGTATGGTTACAAACTATTTTTCATCCCTTATCGATGTTCTCCCTCAACCGTCATTCCCATTTGATTACTGGGCATCAAAATTAGACACCTGGCCAGAATTGGCAGAATATGCATTGCAGGAGCTTGCTTGCCCGGCAGCTAGTGTCCTATCAGAAAGAGTATTCAGTGCTGCAGGTTCAATACTAACAGAAAAAAGGACTCGTCTGGCTACCCAAAATGTAGATGATCTAACCTTCATTAAAATGAACCACAACTGGATTTCGAAATCTTTTGCCCCACCTTGCCCGGCTGACACCTAGCTTTCCTATGAAAAGGTCTTGCCTGTGGACTATTCTGAATGCCTTTTCCAATCTCGTAATTTTCTGCACCTGATTGTCCAGCATACGACATGTTTACACCTCACTAAATGGCCAAACTCCCCACACGGGGCCGTGGTATCGACACTTGGCGACAGCACCCGTGAGAGTGCAGTTTGTCTGAAGAGGTGGGTGAGCCCGCTTTTGGTCGACGGCACTGCCACTGGGTCCCTCCTAGTACGATAAAGTGTCTCTGGCGGTGGTGGTGCGCACCCAACGTCAGACACACCGTTGTAATATGAGGGGCCCTGGGCCTGTACCGCCGGCCACAAGACAGTTTCCCCCCACCCCAGCTCAAACAGTGCTCTACCACTTGCAAAATTATCTCACAGCTCCACCAATGTTTAGTCTATGCGCTGACATCCTTCAATGCCTGCCACTGACAATACCATTGTATTGACATTTTTGTTATGTTAGGCCTTCGATGCCTGTCTGTGGTCACTCCTTCCACTAGGCCTCCACTGACCACACCACTGCTGCCCGTGTACCCCTGTAACCAATTTAAAATTGCCTACAGCCATGTGTTATTATTTTAGGCCTTCGATGCCTGTCTGCGGTGACTCCTTCCACTAGGCCTCCACTGACCACACCACTGCTGCCCGTGTACCCCTGTAACCAATTTAAAATTGCCTACAGCCATGTGTTATTATTTTAGGCCTTCGATGCCTGTCTGCGGTGACTCCTTCCACTAGGCCTCCACTGACCACACCACTGCTGCCCGTGTACCCCTGTAACCAATTTAAAATTGCCTACAGCCATGTGTTATTATTTTAGGCCTTCGATGCCTGTCTGCGGTCACTCCTTCCACTAGGCCTCCACTGACCACACCACTGCTGCCCATGTACCCCTGGAACCAATTTAAAATTGCCTACAGCCATGTGTTATTATTTTAGGCCTTCGATGCCTGTCTGCGGTCACTCCTTCCACTAGGCCTCCACTGACCACACCACTGCTGCCCGTGTACCCCTGGAACCAATTTAAAATTGCCTACAGCCATGTGTTATTATTTTAGGCCTTCGATGCCTGTCTGCGGTCACTCCTTCCACTAGGCCTCCACTGACCACACCACTGCTGCCCGTATACCCCTGGAACCAATTTAAAATTGCCTACAGCCATGTGTTATTATTTTAGGCCTTCGATGCCTGTCTGCGGTCACTCCTTCCACTAGGCCTCCACTGACCACACCACTGCTGCCCGTATACCCCTGGAACCAATTTAAAATTGCCTACAGCCATTTGTTATTATTTTAGGCCTTCGATGCCTGTCTGCGGTCACTCCTTCCACTAGGCCTCCACTGACCACACCACTGCTGCCCGTGTACCCCTGGAACCAATTTAAAATTGCCTACAGCCATGTGTTATCATATTAGGCCTTCGATGCCTGTCTGCGGTCACTCCTTCCACTAGGCCTCCACTGACCACACCACTGCTGCCCGTGTACCCCTGTAACCAATTTAAAATTGCCTACAGCCATGTGTTATTATTTTAGGCCTTCGATGCCTGTCTGCGGTGACTCCTTCCACTAGGCCTCCACTGACCACACCACTGCTGCCCGTGTACCCCTGGAACCAATTTAAAATTGCCTACAGCCATGTGTTATTATTTTAGGCCTTCGATGCCTGTCTGCGGTCACTCCTTCCACTAGGCCTCCACTGACCACACCACTGCTGCCCGTGTACCCCTGGAACCAATTTAAAATTGCCTACAGCCATGTGTTATTATTTTAGGCCTTCGATGCCTGTCTGCGGTCACTCCTTCCACTAGGCCTCCACTGACCACACCACTGCTGCCCGTGTACCCCTGGAACCAATTTAAAATTGCCTACAGCCATGTGTTATTATTTTAGGCCTTCGATGCCTGTCTGCGGTCACTCCTTCCACTAGGCCTCCACTGACCACACCACTGCTGCCCGTATACCCCTGGAACCAATTTAAAATTGCCTACAGCCATGTGTTATTATTTTAGGCCTTCGATGCCTGTCTGCGGTCACTCCTTCCACTAGGCCTCCACTGACCACACCACTGCTGCCCGTATACCCCTGGAACCAATTTAAAATTGCCTACAGCCATTTGTTATTATTTTAGGCCTTCGATGCCTGTCTGCGGTCACTCCTTCCACTAGGCCTCCACTGACCACACCACTGCTGCCCGTGTACCCCTGGAACCAATTTAAAATTGCCTACAGCCATGTGTTATCATATTAGGCCTTCGATGCCTGTCTGCGGTCACTCCTTCCACTAGGCCTCCACTGACCACACCACTGCTGCCCGTGTACCCCTGTAACCAATTTAAAATTGCCTACAGCCATGTGTTATTATTTTAGGCCTTCGATGCCTGTCTGCGGTGACTCCTTCCACTAGGCCTCCACTGACCACACCACTGCTGCCCGTGTACCCCTGGAACCAATTTAAAATTGCCTACAGCCATGTGTTATTATTTTAGGCCTTCGATGCCTGTCTGCGGTCACTCCTTCCACTAGGCCTCCACTGACCACACCACTGCTGCCCGTGTACCCCTGGAACCAATTTAAAATTGCCTACAGCCATGTGTTATTATTTTAGGCCTTCGATGCCTGTCTGCGGTCACTCCTTCCACTAGGCCTCCACTGACCACACCACTGCTGCCCGTGTACCCCTGGAACCAATTTAAAATTGCCTACAGCCATGTGTTATTATTTTAGGCCTTCGATGCCTGTCTGCGGTCACTCCTTCCACTAGGCCTCCACTGACCACACCACTGCTGCCCGTGTACCCCTGGAACCAACATCAGAAAATATAAAAATAAGTTGGAAACTACGCTGCATTAGGCCTACAAATTGGGTATGGGGTGTAGAGAGATGGTGTGTTACACTCCAAGGTGTTCCCCAGGTTTCCTCTCCATTGCTTCGATCTTCCGGCTCTCGTTTAGTAGTTGTTGGAAACTACGCTGCATTAGGCCTACAAATTGGGTATGGGGTGTAGAGAGATGGTGTGTTCCACTCCAAGGTGTTCCCCAGGTTGCCTTTCCTGAGCTTCGATCTTCCGGCTCTCGTTTAGTAGTTGTTGGAAACTACGCTGCATTAGGCCTACAAATTGGGTATGGGGTGTAGAGAGATGGTGTGTTCCACTGTAGAGAGATGGTGTGTTCCACTCCAAGGTGTTCCCCAGGTTTCCTCGCCAATGCTTCGATCATCATGCTCTCGTTTAGTAGTTGTTGGAAACTACGCTGCATTAGGCCTACAAATTGGGTATGGGGTGTAGAGAGATGGTGTGTTCCACTCCAAGGTGTTCCCCAGGTTTCCTCTCCATTGCTTCGATCTTCATGCTCTCGTTTAGTAGTTGTTGGAAACTACGCTGCATTAGGCCTACAAATTGGGTACGGGGTGTAGAGAGATGGTGTGTTACACTCCAAGGTGTTCCCCAGGTTTCCTCTCCATTGCTTCGATCTTCCGGCTCTCGTTTAGTAGTTGTTGGAAACTACGCTGCATTAGGCCTACAAATTGGGTATGGGGTGTAGAGAGATGGTGTGTTACACTCCAAGGTGTTCCCCAGGTTTCCTCTCCATTGCTTCGATCTTCTGGCTCTCGTTTAGTAGTTGTTGGAAACTACGCTGCATTAGGCCTACAAATTGGGTATGGGGTGTAGAGAGATGGTGTGTTCCACTCCAAGGTGTTCCCCAGGTTGCCTTTCCTGAGCTTCGATCTTCCGGCTCTCGTTTAGTAGTTGTTGGAAACTACGCTGCATTAGGCCTACAAGTTGGGTATGGGGTGTAGAGAGATGGTGTGTTCCACTGTAGAGAGATGGTGTGTTCCACTCCAAGGTGTTCCCCAGGTTTCCTCGCCAATGCTTCGATCATCATGCTCTCGTTTAGTAGTTGTTGGAAACTACGCTGCATTAGGCCTACAAATTGGGTATGGGGTGTAGAGAGATGGTGTGTTCCACTCCAAGGTGTTGCCCAGGTTTCCTCTCCATTGCTTCGATCTTCATGCTCTCGTTTAGTAGTTGTTGGAAACTACGCTGCATTAGGCCTACAAATTGGGTATGGGGTGTAGAGAGATGGTGTGTTCCACTCCAAGGTGTTGCCCAGGTTTCCTCTCCATTGCTTCGATCTTCATGCTCTCGTTTAGTAGTTGTTGGAAACTACGCTGCATTAGGCCTACAAATTGGGTATGGGGTGTAGAGAGATGGTGTGTTACACTCCAAGGTGTTCCCCAGGTTTCCTCTCCATTGCTTCGATCTTCCGGCTCTCGTTTAGTAGTTGTTGGAAACTACGCTGCATTAGGCCTACAAATTGGGTATGGGGTGTAGAGAGATGGTGTGTTACACTCCAAGGTGTTCCCCAGGTTTCCTCTCCATTGCTTCGATCTTCCGGCTCTCGTTTAGTAGTTGTTGGAAACTACGCTGCATTAGGCCTACAAATTGGGTATGGGGTGTAGAGAGATGGTGTGTTCCACTGTAGAGAGATGGTGTGTTCCACTCCAAGGTGTTCCCCAGGTTTCCTCGCCAATGCTTCGATCATCATGCTCTCGTTTAGTAGTTGTTGGAAACTACGCTGCATTAGGCCTACAAATTGGGTATGGGGTGTAGAGAGATGGTGTGTTCCACTCCAAGGTGTTCCCCAGGTTTCCTCGCCAATGCTTCGATCATCATGCTCTCGTTTAGTAGTTGTTGGAAACTACGCTGCATTAGACCTACAAATTGGGTATGGGGTGTAGAGAGATGGTGTGTTCCACTCCAAGGTGTTCTCCAGGTTGCCTTTCCTGAACTTCTATCTTCAGGCTCTCATTAAATTGTGGTTAAACGGAACAACTGCATTTGGCGTACTAGTTGGTTTGGGGCCTACTATCGGTGTCTGCCGCTCCTTGCTGTTCTCTTGGTTTCCTGTCCTGAAATTCCGTTTTCAGGCGCTCGTTAAGTAGTTGTTAATGTTAGACTGCATTTGGCCTACTAGTTGGGTTGGGGCCTACTATCGGTGTCTGCCACTCCTTGCTGTTCTCCACTGAACAAAGCTGTGCCGCCTGTTTACTACTGTTGCCAATTTTGAACTGCATTTCGACTACTTACTGATTTGGGCCTACTCTCTGTGTCAGCCTCTCATTCCAGTTGTCCTCCACTGCAATGCCCCCTGATTAGTCCTGTGTTACCAATTTTGAACTGCATTTAGCCCACTTTATTCTTTGGGCCTATATCTGTGTTTCCTCCTCATCCTGCCCATTGCCCAGCCAGTGATAGATGAGTCTGCTGGTACATTGACCCATAACGCAACATTTCCCGTGCACGCTACACTGCAAGATTGTGACCCTGCTGAAAGTCAGGTCCCCCTTCCCGCATACCATACCACCTTACACGGGGACAAACAGGAAGGTGCAGATGAAAGTGCAGGTTCCTTCATCAGGTGGGGGGAGGAATACTAGTTGGCGACGTCACTGGCACAGGGCCTCTCATGGTACGCAAAAGTGTTGCTGCCGGTGGGAGGCGCCCCCGCCATGCAAACACACCGCTGTACTTTGAGGGGCCCTGTGCCAGTGCCAATGCCAACGAGTGGGCCCCCCCTGCTTGCTCAGGTTCACAGCACTTGCAAAGTTGAAATACTTACCTCTCCCTGCTCCACTGCCGTGACGTGGTCCAGATTTCCTGGGCCCACTAATTACTTGAACCAGCCCTACCCACCACAACTTTAGCCAAATGACCCCCAATTTCAAATGCCTTCCAATTATTATAAGGTAAATTACGCTTGACAAGCTTCATTAAGAAGAATGGATGGTTTTGACATTAAAATGGGCACTCTAGGTGTTTTCCTGGCCCCCACTCACTGCCGACTATGCTGCCCCATTGACTTGCATTGGGTTTCGTGTTTCGGTCGATCCCGACTTTACGTCATAATCGGCCGATTTCACTCGACCCGACTTTTGAGATAGTCGGGTTTCGCGAAAACGGCTCGACTCTAAAAAGGTCAAGGTCGCTCAACTCTAATAATTACTCCTTGGGTCGCTTTGTGAAATCCCATTGTGAGTATCCATCATGCAGCACCCTAGAGGAGCATCGGCTGCTGAAAAATTAAAAAAATATGCCAAAGATGATCCTCATGATAATGTGCGCAATCTTAGAAATAATCCTACACCGTCTCAACGTAAAGGACGCCCCTCTGACAGCAATGAGGAGGGAGGAGAGGATGAACTGACTCTTAAACAGGCATCAGAGCAGTTGATGCAGGCTATCTCCCTCACTAGATCAGCTCTTACGGAGAAAATAGAAGATGTGCATACTGAGGTGGGACGCCTGCGTCATGACATGCAAACTATGAGAGGGCGCATCACGGAGGTTGAAACAAGGGTGTCTCATATTGAAGACACTATCACCCCTATGGAGGCTAAACTGACCAAAGCTGCCGGATCCGTAAATGCCTGGAAGCAAAAGGCAGACGACTTGGAAAATAGACTGCGCCGCAATAATATCCGAATTATAGGTCTCCCGGAGCGGTCGGAGGGTCAGCAGCCTGAACAGTTTCTGGAGGAATGGCTCAAGTCATCACTGGGAGATGGATTCTCCTCGAAATTCGCGGTGGAAAGGGCCCATAGGGTCCCGACCAGGCCTCTTCCTCCTGGAGCCCCGCCGCGGCCTTTCCTGGCGCATCTCCTTAATTGTAGAGACAGAGATATCATCCTCCGCTTGGCACGACAGAAGGGCCTCATCAAATTCGATAATGCTACCATATCGATTTTTCCAGATTTTTCCATGGAACTTCAAAAGCAGCGAGCACGATTTATGGATATCAAGAAACAACTTAGAGATAAGAACATCGTTTACTCCATGCTTTATCCGGCCCGGCTTCGTATCGTTCATAAGGGCTCCTCCTTATTCTTCACGGATCCAGCGGAGGCGACCGAGTGGTTGCGGTCTCGCGGGGGGTCGAATGCAGAAGACTCCTAACCTGAGTTCCCTGATTAATGGCAACATAGATAGAGCTTTCTGCCTGGGTGCGGAAAATATCAACATTACCGGACACTGAGTCCAGTGAGGGTATCCCCTATTCAATTTGACTGTGGGAGTATGGAAATATGCTCCCCTACTGTTCAAGTTTTGTTTTGTTTGGTTTTATATACTAGTTTTGGATGTTTACTAAGCATGGTTGCCTCTAATGCTAACTCTTTGCTCTGTGTGATGCCGCTAGACTGCACCCGAATGATAATGATATGTATCAATGCTCCCTTTAAGAGTAAATATGGGGGCTGAACTTATATGTATGACCTGGAACATACGAGGTATAAAAACTCCTCGAAAGAAAATTAAGGTGTTTTCGCAGATTAAAAGATATCACCCTCAAGTTGTAGCTCTGATAGAGACACATTTGACAAGAGACACGGCTCGATGTATGCAAAAGCCATGGGTACAATGGTCCCTACACGCATTCCACACTAGCTATTCAAGAGGGGTCTCTCTGCTGATACACAAAGAGGTCAGATGGGAGGCTAAAGAGGCGAGACGTGATCCGGAGGGTCGTTTCGTCTTTGTGCATGCATTTATTAACTCACGAGAGTATGTGTTGTTGTGTATCTATAACCCCCCTCCTGCTAACATGTCAATCCTACGTATGGCTCTGGGCTTCTCCTTAAAATATCCGGAAGCCAATGTTATCTGTATGGGAGACTTTAATTTAATAATGAATCAGTCCATGGATAGATTGAGATTGGACGATGTGGACTCAGGGGAAGCTGTGCCTCAACACCCCTCACAATTAGCACTGTTTATGGAAGGGAGTGGGTGGCTAGATTTATGGAGAATAAACCATCCAGAAGTTAAGGGGTACACCTGCCACTCGTCTACTAGGCAGTCTTTATCTCGAATAGACTATATATTTGGGTCGGGTGGCTTGGCGTTACGGGTGGATAGCATTGAACATGGTAACCGGGGGATCTCAGATCATAGCCCGATCATTCTTAAACTTAAATATGGGCAATCCGATAATAGCAATAGGTCCTGGAAATTAAATCCCTTTTGGTTAAAATTGATAGACTCTAGTGATAGGACGGTTGATCAGTTGAATAGCTTTGTGCTGACACATTCGGAAATCCAAAACCTTGGTCTATTCTGGGATACCCTGAAGGCATACTTGAGAGGATGCTTGTCTTCTACTATTTCCTATATTAAGAGGGTGATGGCGAGGGAGGACGAGGAGATAGAGCAAAGATTAAAAGACTCGGAGGCCACTTATATAGCTAATCAGTCCAGCAGTAACAGAATTGAGTGGCTTACTTCCCAGAGATTGTATACCCAACATACAGATGCTAATTCAAAGCGCAAATTATTTTTTACTCGTCAGTCCTACTTTGAGCTAGGGAATCAGGCCAGCACACTCCTGGCCTTCTTGGTGCGCCAACCTAGCACCTCCAACACAATATTGCAGATCCGGGTGTCCGATGGCTCATTGGTGTCCTCTACTGATGGAATACTTCAGGGCTTTTATGATTATTATACTTCGTTGTATAAGTCTAAGAGTGGTTTAGATGTCGACGAATGCCTGGATTATTTATCGGATATAACATTCCCCTCGCTGAGTGTATCCCAACGAGCTCTTATGGAGGCTGAATTTACTCTGGAAGAGGTAGAACATGCTATAGCAGATATGGCTACTGGGAAGGCCCCGGGACCTGATGGATTTCCCATTGAATTTTATAGGAAATACCGTGATAAATTAGCACCTATATTGCTGAAGGTACTTAGGGGAATATGGGAGGGAGAATCGGTACCCGAATCGTTTTATGATGCTAATATTATCGTGCTTAGGAAGGAGGGGAAGGATCCTCTGGATTGTGGATCATATAGACCAATTTCTTTAGTGAATGTGGACTACAAAATTTTCACTAAAATTCTGGCTACTAGATTGAATGCGATCATATTAGATCTCATACACCCAGATCAAACTGGCTTTATGCCCGGGAAAAATACCTCTATTAATATTAGAAGAGTGCAATCGGTCATTCAATATAGTTCATTAGAGCCGGACAATAAGTGGGCATTGGCTTCGTTGGATGCAGCTAAGGCTTTTGACTCCCTTGAGTGGTCCTTTTTAACTGCATGCCTACGGAAATATGGGTTTGGGAATAAATTTCTAAGAGGGATAGGTACACTATATGCGAAACCTGGGGCACGTATGGTGGTAAACGGTTCTGTATCTGCACCATTTTCCTTGCATAGGGGAACTCGCCAGGGATGCCCTCTCTCCCCAGCTCTATTTGCCTTGGCTATAGAAGCCCTGGCAATACGGATGAGGTCCTCTGTAGACATTAAAGGGATACATATTGCTGATCGGGTGGACATTATTGGTCTTTATGCAGACGATATGGTGGTGTTTATGGACCAGACAGAAGATACATTACCAAAAGTAATAACGATGATTGATAAATTTAGTAAATTTTCTGGTCTATATATAAATTGGGATAAATCTGCTTTGATGTCTCTCTCCCATACCCCAATGCCATGCCTTGAAACCCTCTCGCTGCTGCCCATTGTCTCCAATTTTAAGTACCTTGGAATACATATGTCTCAATGCAGTCACCAAGATTTGTATCTCAATATATATCCACTACTGGACGTGGTTAAATCTAAATTTGCTACCTGGGACAAGCTCCCGCTATCTGTGGCTGGTCGTATTAACCTGATCAAAATGATATTACTCCCAAAATTGAGCTATTGTCTTCAACATAGTGCCGTTTTAATACCTAAATCTTTCTTTGCAACCCTGAATTCCCTTACCACATCCTTCATATGGGGGAAGGCTAGGCCTAGACTTAAATTATCCACTCTGCAGAGACCCAAACAGGGGGGTGGGGCGGCCTTGCCGGACTTCTATCTGTACTACCTTGCTGGGCAGGCTAAAATGATAAATAAGTGGATGCCCGGGGAGTCTCTTCCCAACTCTGAAAGCCATGTATTACATTCAGCTCAAATTGATTGCCTGCTGGGTTTTTTGGAAATGGAGAAAATTACTGTCCCTCGTTTGCTTCCTTTGCTCCGATTGGCTCGATCGATATGGAGGCAAATTAAAAAAGTTACAAAATCTGTTGATATAGCAGCCGAAATGCCACTGTGGAACAATAGCTATTTCCCGGGATTATTAGAACATCCATCTATTGAATTTTGGATATCGTATGGTGTCCTCACAGTGAGTGATATACATAGCCAAGGAATTTTTGTTTCTTTTGAACAATTACAAAATACTCACAATATACCGAGATCTCAATTTTTCCGCTATTTACAATTAAGATCTGCTTTCCAATCATATGTACGGCATACGGGTGCAGGTAGAACTATTTCAACTTTACCATTAATAGGAATTCTCAAATCACAAGGGCCTCAGGGACTCATCTCCTCTTTATATACCTATATGTTATCCATAGGCGAAGAATCCACCTTAGATTTAATTAAGGGAAAATGGGGGAGGCTACTTCCAGATACACTAGGAGAAGAATGGGATGAAATCTTGGAATCCCCAACTAAGGTCTCCCCATCAAGCAATAATAGGATGACCCAACTGTATATTATATATCAATCCTATTTGACCCCAACTCGTCTATTTAAAATGGGCCATCTTCATTCATCAGACTGCTTGAGGTGTCATTCCAGTGACGCAGATTTCATTCATATGATATGGAAATGTCCTGTTGTTTTTCAATTTTGGAGAGAGGTAACGGTACTATTGACATCCTTGGTGTTGATCCCTGTTCCACTTGAGCCACTGGTATGCCTGTTTGGGGTGTGGGGGGCAGAGACTTGGGATTACCACACGGGAATCTTTCTGAGAGAATCGCTATTTATGGCACGAAAGGTGTTAGCAATGCGTTGGATGGGAGGTTCCTGTCCATCTCTTAGAGCATGGATTGACTTAGTGAACTCAATTTTCCATATGAGCGGACGCTGTATCAAAACAGGGGTTGTCCAGCCAAATTTGAGAAGATATGGGGAAGATGGAACTCATCCTGTCATACTGTTTAGGTCAAGATAACTCAGTATACGCATAAAAAAGGGTATATGATTATGCAGACACTATTCACTCACAGGGCGGAGTCTATTTAGAACTCTCCTGCAAGAGGCACTATGTTATGTTAGTTTTGGAGGCTTTATTAGAAGTTAATGTAGTTAAGGTTCAAATAAGATGTTAATGATTAACAAACACAGTTTATTATCTTTATAATATTTTATACATGGCTATGTATGGTAATTTTCTGTAACTAACTAATGGATAATGATGAATACAAGCAAATGTGTGTATGATCTGTCCTGTAATTAATAAACGAATTTAAAAAAAAAAAATTGCTAGGCCTGATATTGGGGTTCAGCCAGGAGGCCCTATTTACTAATTCAGCTCGTTTGGGCTAAAATTTTGTTGTGCGGAATAAGGAGGCCCAATTTGCTCATCAAAATCGTTAGGCTTAATATTGATGTTCATCCAGGAGGCAGTATTTGCTAATCAAAATCATTAGGGCTAATAGTGTTGTGCAGTCTGTAGTCCACATTTCCTACTCAAAATCGTTTGGGTTAATATTGTGTTGCAGTCAAGATTCAGAAGGCCCCTTATGTTAATCAAAATCATTAGGCCTAATATTGGGATTCAGCCAGGAGGCCCCATTTGCTAATCAAAATTGTTAGGGCTAATAGTGTTGTGCAGGAAGGAGTCCACATTTCCTACTCAAAATTGTTTGGTCTAGTACTGTATTGCAGCCAATACTCAGGAGGCCCCATTTGCTAATCAAAATTGTTAGGGCTAATATTGTGTGGAAGCCAGGAAGCCACATTTGCTAATCAAAATTGTTAGGGTTAATAGTGTTGTGCAGTCTGTAGTCCACATTTACTACTCAAAATAATTTTGGCTAGCACTGTGTTGCAGTCAGGACTCTGAAGGTCACATTTACTAATCAAAATCCTTTAGGCAAACATTGGGATGCAGGCACCATGTGCCATTTCCTAATCCAAATTGTTTGGACTAACACAGTGTTGCAGTCAGGACTCAGGAGGTCACATTTACTAATCAAAATTGTTTGGGCTAATATTGATGTGCAGGCAGGAGTCCACATTTCCTAATCAAAAACAGTTTCACCTGTCTTTCACTAGGGGGACTTGTCAGGGAGTCACAAAAACACTGAACTTTAGGAAGGCAAAGTTTGACCAGCTTAGAGATGCCCTTAATCTGGTAGACTGGGACAATATCCTCAGAGATAAGAATACAGATAATAAATGGGAAATGTTTAAGGACATCCTAAATAGGCAGTGTAAGCGGTTTATACCTTGTGGGAATAAAAGGACTAGAAATAGGAAAAACCCAATGTGGCTAAACAAAGAAGTAAGACAGGCAATTAACAGTAAAAAGAAAGCATTTGCACTACTAAAGCAGGATGGCACCATTGAAGCTCTAAAAAACTATAGGGAGAAAAATACTTTATTTAAAAAACTAATTAAAGCTGCCAAAAAGGAAACAGAGAAGCACATTGCTAAGGAGAGTAAAACTAATCCCAAACTGTTCTTCAACTATATCAATAGTAAAAGAATAAAAACTGAAACTGTAGGCCCCTTAAAAAATAGTGAGGAAAGAATGGTTGTAGATGACGAGGAAAAAGCTAACATATTAAGCACCTTCTTCTCCATGGTATTCACGGTGGAAAATGAAATGCTAGGTGAAATCCCAAGAAACAATGAAAACCCTATAATAAGGGTCACCAATCTAACCCAAGAAGAGGTGCGAAACCGGCTAAATAAGATTAAAATAGATAAATCTCAGGGTCCAGATGGCATACACCCACGAGTACTAAGAGAACTAAGTAATGTAATAGATAAACCATTATTTCTTATTTTTAGGGACTCTATAGCGACAGGGTCTGTTCCGCAGGACTGGCGCATAGCAAATGTGGTGCCAATATTCAAAAAGGGCTCTAAAAGTGAACCTGGAAATTATAGGCCAGTAAGTCTAACCTCTATTGTTGGTAAAATATTTGAAGGGTTTCCGAGGGATGTTATTCTGGATTATCTCAATGAGAATAACTGTTTAACTCCATATCAGCATGGGTTTATGAGAAATCGCTCCTGTCAAACCAATCTAATCAGTTTTTATGAAGAGGTAAGCTATAGGCTGGACCACGGTGAGTCATTGGACGTGGTATATCTCGATTTTTCCAAAGCGTTTGATACCGTGATGCACAAGAGGTTGGTACACAAAATGAGAATGCTTGGTCTGGGGGAAAATGTGTGTAAATGGGTTAGTAACTGGCTTAGTGATAGAAAGCAGAGGGTGGTTATAAATGGTATAGTCTCTAACTAGGTCGCTGTGACCAGTGGGGTACCGCAGGGGTCAGTATTGGGACCTGTTCTCTTCAACATATTCATTAATGATCTGGTAGAAGGTTTACATAGTAAAATATCGATATTTGCAGATGATACAAAACTATGTAAAGCAGTTAATACAAGAGAAGATAGTATTCTGCTACAGATGGATCTGAATAAGTTGGAAACTTGGGCTGAAAGGTGGCAGATGAGGTTTAACAATGATAAATGTAAGGTTATACACATGGGAAGAAGGAATCAATATCACCATTACACACTGAATGGGAAACCACTGGGTAAATCTGACAGGGAGAAGGACTTGGGGATCCTAGTTAATGATAAACTTACCTGGAGCAGCCAGTGCCAGGCAGCAGCTGCCAAGGCAAACAGGATCATGGGGTGCATTAAAAGAGGTCTGGATACACATGATGAGAGCATTATACTGCCTCTGTACAAATCCCTAGTTAGACCGCACATGGAGTACTGTGTCCAGTTTTGGGCACCGGTGCTCAGGAAGCATATAATGGAACTAGAGAGAGTACAAAGGAGGGCAACAAAATTAATAAAGGGGATGGGAGAACTACAATACCCAGATAGATTAGCGAAATTAGGATTATTTAGTCTAGAAAAAAGATGACTGAGGGGCGATCTAATAACCATGTATAAGTATATAAGGGGACAATACAAATATCTCGCTGAGGATCTGTTTATATCAAGGAAGGTGACGGGCACAAGGGGGCATTCTTTGCGTCTGGAGGAGAGAAGGTTTTTCCACCAACATAGAAGAGGATTCTTTACTGTTAGGGCAGTGAGAATCTGGAATTGCTTGCCTGAGGAGGTGGTGATGGCGAACTCAGTCGAGGGGTTCAAGAGAGGCCTGGATGTCTTCCTGGAGCAGAACAATATTGTATCATACAATTATTAGGTTCTGTAGAAGGACGTAGATCTGGGGATTCATTATGATGGAATATAGGCTGAACTGGATGGACAAATGTCTTTTTTCGGCCTTACTAACTATGTTACTATGTTACTATGTTTTGGGCCAATATTCTGGTGCAGGCAGCAGTCCTCACTTTAAAATCCAAATCTTTTAGGATAATACACTGGTGCAGGACCAGGCCTCATTTCATGAAATAAATCCTTTGTGGTAATAGGGTATTGCAGGCACCAGGCCTCATTTTATAATCCAAATCATTTGCTATAATAGTCTGGTGCAGGCACCAGATCTCATTTCATTATCAAATTATTTGGCATAATTCTCTGATGCAGGCACCAGACTTAATTTCATAATACAAATCATTTTGGATTATACTCTGGTGCAGGCACCAGACCTCATTTCATAATTTAAATTGTTTGGGATAATACTCTGATGCAAGTACAAAACCTAATTTCATATTACATATTGTTTAGGATAATACTCTGGTGCAGTCACCAGATCTCATTTTCATAATCCAAATCATTTTGGATAATGCTCTAGTGCAGACACAAAACCTCATTTCATAATATAAATCCTTTGTGCTAATGTGTTGTAGGCACCAGACCTCATTTCATAATCCAAATAGTTTGGTATAATAGTGTGGTGCAGGCACCAGACCTCATTTTATAATCAAAACTGTTTGGGCTATTACTCTGGAGCAGGCACCAGACCTTATTTCAAAATCATACAAATTGTTTTGGATAATACTCTGGTGCAGGCACCAGGCATCATTTCATGATGCAAATCATTTGGGATAATACTCTTATGCAGGCACCAGACCTCATTTCATAATCCAAATTGTTTTGGATAGTAGTCTGGTGAAGGCAGCAGGCCTCATTTCATAATCAAAATCTTTAGTACTAATTCTGTGGTCCCACCACCAGTCCACATTCCAGCATTTAAATCCTTTATACTATTTGTGTGGTCCAGGCACCAGTCGACATTTCAACATATTAATCTTTTGTACTAAATCTGTGGTTCACACTATATCAGCCAATAAATACTGATTATTAATTTAGTGACAAGTGACTGACAGTGTGGGCCTAGGGTTGTGAAACAGCTGGAAGGGACCTCTAACATGAGTGGGAAAAAGCTAGGTTGTGGTGGAAGGGGGAATAGGCTTGGTTTTCAAGGTGTATGTGGAAAAGCTGGTAATGTAAGGAAAAAGCTCTACTGAACAAACACTGGCTCGTCCTATCCAAAGACAACTGACAACTTGTGCTACTGGACTGGCTACTCAACTCCCTTTCTTTGGCAGCCGCACATGGTATGCCTAGTAGATTGAGGCCAGAAAGAGCATGTGCTCCAGTGGATAGCAAGCGCTGCATCAAGTGACCTCTCCTCCTCCACCTTAACATAACACATAGTTAGTGTTGAGCGATACCGTCCGATACTTGAAAGTATCGGTATCGGATAGTATCGGCCGATACCCGAAAAATATCGGATATCGCCGATACCGATATCCGATACCAATACAAGTCAATGGGACATCAAGTATCGGAATGTATCCTCATGGATCCCAGGGTCTGAAGGAGAGGAAACTCTCCTTCAGGCCCTGGGATCCATATTAAAGTGTAAAATAAAGAATTAAAATAAAAAATATTGTTATATTCACCTCTCCGGCGGCCCCTGGACATCAGCGGGAGGATCCGGCGTCCGGCACGGCTTCTTTCTTCAAAATGCGCGCCTTCAGGACCTGTGGAATGACGTCCCGGCTTCTGATTGGTCGCGTGCCGCCCATGTGACCGCCACGCGACCAATCAGAAGCCGCGACGTCATTCCTCAGGTCCTAAAAGGCGCTTATTCTAGGACTTTAGCTGAGGAATGACGTCGCGGCTTCTGATTGGTCGCGTGGCGGTCACATGGGCGGCACGCGACCAATCAGAAGCCGGGACGTCATACCACAGGTCCTGAAGGCGCGCATTTTGAAGAAAGAAGCCGTGCCGGACGCCGGATCCTCCCGCTGATGTCCAGGGGCCGCCGGAGAGGTGAATATAACAATATTTTTTATTTTAATTCTTTATTTTACACTTCCGATACCGATACCCGATATCACAAAAATATCGGATCTCGGTATCGGAATTCCGATACCGCAAGTATCGGCCGATACCCGATACTTGCGGTATCGGAATGCTCAACACTACACATAGTGCAATCCTCACAGGTTGTTAGCAGGTTGTCCTCCAGGAAGGCCCTGTACCTGATCAAGTTCTGTGGCAGCCTTCCATTGGTCATTCTTGGAAGGTCCTATAGGTGCTACACCTATAAAGGGTTCTCATGACCGCACGGCCATGCACTAGTGTCAATTTATGTATGAGCTCAGTGCCAGTGTGGTCATGTTTTGTATGCAGTCAGGGACCCGGCTGAAATAAGCCCCTAGAATGCTGGCACCTCCGGCGAGGAGTTTTGTGTGTATATTCAGGTACCCGGCTGAAATAAGCCCCTAGAATGCTGGCACCTCCGGCGAGGAGTTTCATGTTTGCATTTGACTGCATGACCTCCATCTGCTCTGCTAAGTAGCTGTGTGCCTCTGTGAGCCAAACAGGGCACAGCGTTATCTTTGCTAACAGACTCTGTGAGATAACAGAGTCTGTTTATACCACTATATAGTACCGCCATATCTAGCTGCAGGTGCTTTCCTGCACGGTGGATCCTGGGTTGCGAACGCACCAATTTCCTCTAATAAATATATATTCGGTGCATTCCGCCAACCCTAACAGTACACTAGCACCAGGATCTGGCTAAGTAATTGCGGATGAGCAGCGATTGCAGGGGTACATCCACCTGCTGGAGGGCCAGTTGGCGTCTCTTGAGCGTGCAACCTCGGCGGTGGATGTTACCGCAATAGCTGTTCAGGCTGCTAGCGTGGCTGCAGCAGCTTTACCCACTGCCACCTCTGTTCCGACTTTATCTCACCTCCCTTTGCCTGAGAAATACTCTGGGGATAGTAAGTCCTGTAGGGGTTTTTTGAGCCAGTGTGGTATACATCTCCTGGCTCCATGTTTTCCCACAGAGCGGGCAAAGGTGGGATTCATAATCTCTCTTCTGTCGGACAGAGCTTTGGAGTGGGCTATGCCGCTGTGGGAGCGCAACGATCATGTAGTGCGGAGTGTTCCTCAGTTTCTGGACACTCTGAAACAGGTCTTTGTAGGACCTCAAGTCACCCATGATACAGCGCTCTAACTGCTGGCTTTGACTCAGGGTTCAACCATGGTCAGCCATTTTGCCGTCCACTTCCGGACATTAGCGTCTGAGTTGGAATGGCCAGATAAAACCCTCATTCCTGCTTTTTGGAGGGGGCTGGCTGACCATGTGAAGGACGCTTTGGCCACTAGGGAGATTCCCGCCACACTGGAGGAGCTCATAGCTGTATCAACTCACATAGACCTTTGTTTTCACGACTCACGAGCGAAGGTTGGAGCGAGCCCAGTGTAGGCAGAGGTTTCGGCTGGCTTCCACCGTCGCCAGACCTTTGGAATCTCCAGTCCAGGCGTCCGAGTCACAAGAGGCCATAGAGGTGACACGAGCGGGATCCAAGTCCCAGTCTGCTCGTGCACTTAAGGTCTGTCATGTTTGCCGGCAGTCAGGACATCTTGCCTCCAAGTGTCCTCAGCGATCGGGGAAACGTCAGTGTCTAGTGGCAGTTGGAGGAGGTACACTAGACATGGCAACGTTTGCCTCTAAGTTGTCCTTCAAGTGGACAATTACCATAGGCCCATCCACTCTTATGGTAGAGCTATGCGTGGACTCTGGGGCGGAGGGTAATTTTATGTCATCCGCTTTCGCCCAGCGTCACGCAATACCCCTGGTGATGCTCGCAAAACCAGTAACCACTCGAGTGGTAAATGGGTCGACACTACCCTCACAGATTACCCACCAAACCATTCCTTTCACTCTATCTGTGTCTCCATCACATCAGGAGATTATCTCTTTATTTGTCATTCCTGAGGGAATTGATGAGGTCCTGTTGGGGATACCATGGCTACACTATCATTCTTCTCATATAGAGTGGTCCTCAGGGAGAATTTTGGGATGGAGTAAATCCTGTGAGGGTAGATGTCAGAGGGAGTGCGTTCAGGTTGCTAGAACAGAGGTAGCTGCAGATCTTTCCTCTCTCCCCAAGCACTATTGGCCCTATGCGGACATGTTCTCCAACAGGGCTGCAGAGACCCTTCCGCCTCATCGCCCCTATGACTGTCCTATTGACCTCTTGCCTGGTGCTGAGCCTCCCCGGGGTCGAGTCTATCCGTTATCTCTTTCAGAGATGGAGGCAATGTCTCAGTATATCCAAGAGAATCTGGCAAGAGGATTCATTAGGAAGTCAGTGTCACCTGCAGGGGCTGGGTTCTTCTTCGTGCAGAAGAAGAGTGGAGACTTATGTCCATGCATAGACTACAGGGGTCTTAACGCCATCACCGTTAAGAACAAGTACCCATTACCCCTGATATCTGAGCTTTTTGATAGGCTACGGGGAGCAAGGGTATTTACAAAATTAGATCTGCGGGGTGCTTATAACCTGATTCGCATCCGTGAGGGGGACGAATGGAAGATGGCTTTTAACACCAGGGATGGGCACTATGAATATCTGGTGACGCCCTTCGGGCTCTGTAATGCCCCAGCCGTTTTTCAAGACTTTGTGAACGACATCTTCCCACATATGCTCACCACCTCGCTCGTAGTCTATCTGGATGATATTCTCATCTACTCTCCAGATATTGACTCCCATCGGAGAGATGTTCGCAAGGTCTTCGACCTCTTGCGGGCAAACTCCCTCTACGCCAATATATAAACAGAACATCAGCCAAAAATTGTATATACTATTCACATAGAAAATGGCGACTCAAAATCATAATCGAATTACAAAGGAGAACCAAGAGTCAAATAAACTGCCAAAAAATTATATAACCAATAAAAATACTATTTATTGAAAAATGTACTTAAAATTCGTACCACATATGCAATTACAGGTGATAAATCCGTGAGTACATAAACACAACAGATCCTGGATCGGATCACCATCAGGTATACAGCGTACAACCAATGTGCTCCACTAGTAAATATAACTCGGCTGGCAAGCCGCGGCATGAAGACTGTCCATTATAGTTCATGTATAAATTGACAATAGTATATGGCAACAGTCAGAACGGCACGCCGGTCAGACATAGATTCATAACAATGCACATTAAAGTAAGTTACAAGGATTTATTTACCCATAGTTGGTGTGGTGAATCTCTTCCTGGTCCGTTGTGAGCTACCCCGACGCGCGTTTCGCGTCTGGTGATGACCGCTTCCTCAGGGGGCATTCCGCCAACCCTAACAGTACACTAGCACCAGGATCTGGCTAAGTAATTGCGGATGAGCAGCGATTGCAGGGGTACATCCACCTGCTGGAGGGCCAGTTGGCGTCTCTTGAGCGTGCAACCTCGGCGGTGGATGTTACCGCAATAGCTGTTCAGGCTGCTAGCGTGGCTGCAGCAGCTTTACCCACTGCCACCTCTGTTCCGACTTTATCTCACCTCCCTTTGCCTGAGAAATACTCTGGGGATAGTAAGTCCTGTAGGGGTTTTTTGAGCCAGTGTGGTATACATCTCCTGGCTCCATGTTTTCCCACAGAGCGGGCAAAGGTGGGATTCATAATCTCTCTTCTGTCGGACAGAGCTTTGGAGTGGGCTATGCCGCTGTGGGAGCGCAACGATCATGTAGTGCGGAGTGTTCCTCAGTTTCTGGACACTCTGAAACAGGTCTTTGTAGGACCTCAAGTCACCCATGATACAGCGCTCTAACTGCTGGCTTTGACTCAGGGTTCAACCATGGTCAGCCATTTTGCCGTCCACTTCCGGACATTAGCGTCTGAGTTGGAATGGCCAGATAAAACCCTCATTCCTGCTTTTTGGAGGGGGCTGGCTGACCATGTGAAGGACGCTTTGGCCACTAGGGAGATTCCCGCCACACTGGAGGAGCTCATAGCTGTATCAACTCACATAGACCTTTGTTTTCACGACTCACGAGCGAAGGTTGGAGCGAGCCCAGTGTAGGCAGAGGTTTCGGCTGGCTTCCACCGTCGCCAGACCTTTGGAATCTCCAGTCCAGGCGTCCGAGTCACAAGAGGCCATAGAGGTGACACGAGCGGGATCCAAGTCCCAGTCTGCTCGTGCACTTAAGGTCTGTCATGTTTGCCGGCAGTCAGGACATCTTGCCTCCAAGTGTCCTCAGCGATCGGGGAAACGTCAGTGTCTAGTGGCAGTTGGAGGAGGTACACTAGACATGGCAACGTTTACCTCTAAGTTGTCCTTCAAGTGGACAATTACCATAGGCCCATCCACTCTTATGGTAGAGCTATGCGTGGACTCTGGGGCGGAGGGTAATTTTATGTGATCCGCTTTCGCCCAGCGTCACGCAATACCCCTGGTGATGCTCGCAAAACCAGTAACCACTCGAGTGGTAAATGGGTCGACACTACCCTCACAGATTACCCACCAAACCATTCCTTTCACTCTATCTGTGTCTCCATCACATCAGGAAATTATCTCTTTATTTGTCATTCCTGAGGGAATTGATGAGGTCCTGTTGGGGATACCATGGCTACACTATCATTCTTCTCATTTAGAGTGGTCCTCAGGGAGAATTTTGGGATGGAGTAAATCCTGTGAGGGTAGATGTCAGAGGGAGTGCGTTCAGGTTGCTAGAACAGAGGTAGCTGCAGATCTTTCCTCTCTCCCCAAGCACTATTGGCCCTATGCGGACATGTTCTCCAACAGGGCTGCAGAGACCCTTCCGCCTCATCGCCCCTATGACTGTCCTATTGACCTCTTGCCTGGTGCTGAGCCTCCCCGGGGTCGAGTCTATCCGTTATCTCTTTCAGAGATGGAGGCAATGTCTCAGTATATCCAAGAGAATCTGGCAAGAGGATTCATTAGGAAGTCAGTGTCACCTGCAGGGGCTGGGTTCTTCTTCGTGCAGAAGAAGAGTGGAGACTTATGTCCATGCATAGACTACAGGGGTCTTAACGCCATCACCGTTAAGAACAAGTACCCATTACCCCTGATATCTGAGCTTTTTGATAGGCTACGGGGAGCAAGGATATTTACAAAATTAGATCTGCGGGGTGCTTATAACCTGATTCGCATCCGTGAGGGGGACGAATGGAAGATGGCTTTTAACACCAGGGATGGGCACTATGAATATCTGGTGACGCCCTTCGGGCTCTGTAATGCCCCAGCCGTTTTTCAAGACTTTGTGAACGACATCTTCCCACATATGCTCACCACCTCGCTCGTAGTCTATCTGGATGATATTCTCATCTACTCTCCAGATATTGACTCCCATCGGAGAGATGTTCGCAAGGTCTTCGACCTCTTGCGGGCAAACTCCCTCTACGCCAATATATAAACAGAACATCAGCCAAAAATTGTATATACTATTCACATAGAAAATGGCGACTCAAAATCATAATCGAATTACAAAGGAGAACCAAGAGTCAAATAAACTGCCAAAAAATTATATAACCAATAAAAATACTATTTATTGAAAAATGTACTTAAAATTCGTACCACATATGCAATTACAGGTGATAAATCCGTGAGTACATAAACACAACAGATCCTGGATCGGATCACCATCAGGTATACAGCGTACAACCAATGTGCTCCACTAGTAAATATAACTCGGCTGGCAAGCCGCGGCATGAAGACTGTCCATTATAGTTCATGTATAAATTGACAATAGTATATGGCAACAGTCAGAACGGCACGCCGGTCAGACATAGATTCATAACAATGCACATTAAAGTAAGTTACAAGGATTTATTTACCCATAGTTGGTGTGGTGAATCTCTTCCTGGTCCGTTGTGAGCTACCCCGACGCGCGTTTCGCGTCTGGTGATGACCGCTTCCTCAGGGGGCATTCCGCCAACCCTAACAGTACACTAGCACCAGGATCTGGCTAAGTAATTGCGGATGAGCAGCGATTGCAGGGGTACATCCACCTGCTGGAGGGCCAGTTGGCGTCTCTTGAGCGTGCAACCTCGGCGGTGGATGTTACCGCAATAGCTGTTCAGGCTGCTAGCGTGGCTGCAGCAGCTTTACCCACTGCCACCTCTGTTCCGACTTTATCTCACCTCCCTTTGCCTGAGAAATACTCTGGGGATAGTAAGTCCTGTAGGGGTTTTTTGAGCCAGTGTGGTATACATCTCCTGGCTCCATGTTTTCCCACAGAGCGGGCAAAGGTGGGATTCATAATCTCTCTTCTGTCGGACAGAGCTTTGGAGTGGGCTATGCCGCTGTGGGAGCGCAACGATCATGTAGTGCGGAGTGTTCCTCAGTTTCTGGACACTCTGAAACAGGTCTTTGTAGGACCTCAAGTCACCCATGATACAGCGCTCTAACTGCTGGCTTTGACTCAGGGTTCAACCATGGTCAGCCATTTTGCCGTCCACTTCCGGACATTAGCGTCTGAGTTGGAATGGCCAGATAAAACCCTCATTCCTGCTTTTTGGAGGGGGCTGGCTGACCATGTGAAGGACGCTTTGGCCACTAGGGAGATTCCCGCCACACTGGAGGAGCTCATAGCTGTATCAACTCACATAGACCTTTGTTTTCACGACTCACGAGCGAAGGTTGGAGCGAGCCCAGTGTAGGCAGAGGTTTCGGCTGGCTTCCACCGTCGCCAGACCTTTGGAATCTCCAGTCCAGGCGTCCGAGTCACAAGAGGCCATAGAGGTGACACGAGCGGGATCCAAGTCCCAGTCTGCTCGTGCACTTAAGGTCTGTCATGTTTGCCGGCAGTCAGGACATCTTGCCTCCAAGTGTCCTCAGCGATCGGGGAAACGTCAGTGTCTAGTGGCAGTTGGAGGAGGTACACTAGACATGGCAACGTTTGCCTCTAAGTTGTCCTTCAAGTGGACAATTACCATAGGCCCATCCACTCTTATGGTAGAGCTATGCGTGGACTCTGGGGCGGAGGGTAATTTTATGTCATCCGCTTTCGCCCAGCGTCACGCAATACCCCTGGTGATGCTCACAAAACCAGTAACCACTCGAGTGGTAAATGGGTCGACACTACCCTCACAGATTACCCACCAAACCATTCCTTTCACTCTATCTGTGTCTCCATCACATCAGGAGATTATCTCTTTATTTGTCATTCCTGAGGGAATTGATGAGGTCCTGTTGGGGATACCATGGCTACACTATCATTCTTCTCATATAGAGTGGTCCTCAGGGAGAATTTTGGGATGGAGTAAATCCTGTGAGGGTAGATGTCAGAGGGAGTGCGTTCAGGTTGCTAGAACAGAGGTAGCTGCAGATCTTTCCTCTCTCCCCAAGCACTATTGGCCCTATGCGGACATGTTCTCCAACAGGGCTGCAGAGACCCTTCCGCCTCGTCGCCCCTATGACTGTCCTATTGACCTCTTGCCTGGTGCTGAGCCTCCCCGGGGTCGAGTCTATCCGTTATCTCTTTCAGAGATGGAGGCAATGTCTCAGTATATCCAAGAGAATCTGGCAAGAGGATTCATTAGGAAGTCAGTGTCACCTGCAGGGGCTGGGTTCTTCTTCGTGCAGAAGAAGAGTGGAGACTTATGTCCATGCATAGACTACAGGGGTCTTAACGCCATCACCGTTAAGAACAAGTACCCATTACCCCTGATATCTGAGCTTTTTGATAGGCTACGGGGAGCAAGGGTATTTACAAAATTAGATCTGCGGGGTGCTTATAACCTGATTCGCATCCGTGAGGGGGACGAATGGAAGATGGCTTTTAACACCAGGGATGGGCACTATGAATATCTGGTGACGCCCTTCGGGCTCTGTAATGCCCCAGCCGTTTTTCAAGACTTTGTGAACGACATCTTCCCACATATGCTCACCACCTCGCTCGTAGTCTATCTGGATGATATTCTCATCTACTCTCCAGATATTGACTCCCATCGGAGAGATGTTCGCAAGGTCTTCGACCTCTTGCGGGCAAACTCCCTCTACGCCAATATATAAACAGAACATCAGCCAAAAATTGTATATACTATTCACATAGAAAATGGCGACTCAAAATCATAATCGAATTACAAAGGAGAACCAAGAGTCAAATAAACTGCCAAAAAATTATATAACCAATAAAAATACTATTTATTGAAAAATGTACTTAAAATTCGTACCACATATGCAATTACAGGTGATAAATCCGTGAGTACATAAACACAACAGATCCTGGATCGGATCACCATCAGGTATACAGCGTACAACCAATGTGCTCCACTAGTAAATATAACTCGGCTGGCAAGCCGCGGCATGAAGACTGTCCATTATAGTTCATGTATAAATTGACAATAGTATATGGCAACAGTCAGAACGGCACGCCGGTCAGACATAGATTCATAACAATGCACATTAAAGTAAGTTACAAGGATTTATTTACCCATAGTTGGTGTGGTGAATCTCTTCCTGGTCCGTTGTGAGCTACCCCGACGCGCGTTTCGCGTCTGGTGATGACCGCTTCCTCAGGGGGCATTCCGCCAACCCTAACAGTACACTAGCACCAGGATCTGGCTAAGTAATTGCGGATGAGCAGCGATTGCAGGGGTACATCCACCTGCTGGAGGGCCAGTTGGCGTCTCTTGAGCGTGCAACCTCGGCGGTGGATGTTACCGCAATAGCTGTTCAGGCTGCTAGCGTGGCTGCAGCAGCTTTACCCACTGCCACCTCTGTTCCGACTTTATCTCACCTCCCTTTGCCTGAGAAATACTCTGGGGATAGTAAGTCCTGTAGGGGTTTTTTGAGCCAGTGTGGTATACATCTCCTGGCTCCATGTTTTCCCACAGAGCGGGCAAAGGTGGGATTCATAATCTCTCTTCTGTCGGACAGAGCTTTGGAGTGGGCTATGCCGCTGTGGGAGCGCAACGATCATGTAGTGCGGAGTGTTCCTCAGTTTCTGGACACTCTGAAACAGGTCTTTGTAGGACCTCAAGTCACCCATGATACAGCGCTCTAACTGCTGGCTTTGACTCAGGGTTCAACCATGGTCAGCCATTTTGCCGTCCACTTCCGGACATTAGCGTCTGAGTTGGAATGGCCAGATAAAACCCTCATTCCTGCTTTTTGGAGGGGGCTGGCTGACCATGTGAAGGACGCTTTGGCCACTAGGGAGATTCCCGCCACACTGGAGGAGCTCATAGCTGTATCAACTCACATAGACCTTTGTTTTCACGACTCACGAGCGAAGGTTGGAGCGAGCCCAGTGTAGGCAGAGGTTTCGGCTGGCTTCCACCGTCGCCAGACCTTTGGAATCTCCAGTCCAGGCGTCCGAGTCACAAGAGGCCATAGAGGTGACACGAGCGGGATCCAAGTCCCAGTCTGCTCGTGCACTTAAGGTCTGTCATGTTTGCCGGCAGTCAGGACATCTTGCCTCCAAGTGTCCTCAGCGATCGGGGAAACGTCAGTGTCTAGTGGCAGTTGGAGGAGGTACACTAGACATGGCAACGTTTGCCTCTAAGTTGTCCTTTAAGTGGACAATTACCATAGGCCCATCCACTCTTATGGTAGAGCTATGCGTGGACTCTGGGGCGGAGGGTAATTTTATGTCATCCGCTTTCGCCCAGCGTCACGCAATACCCCTGGTGATGCTCGCAAAACCAGTAACCACTCGAGTGGTAAATGGGTCGACACTACCCTCACAGATTACCCACCAAACCATTCCTTTCACTCTATCTGTGTCTCCATCACATCAGGAGATTATCTCTTTATTTGTCATTCCTGAGGGAATTGATGAGGTCCTGTTGGGGATACCATGGCTACACTATCATTCTTCTCATATAGAGTGGTCCTCAGGGAGAATTTTGGGATGGAGTAAATCCTGTGAGGGTAGATGTCAGAGGGAGTGCGTTCAGGTTGCTAGAACAGAGGTAGCTGCAGATCTTTCCTCTCTCCCCAAGCACTATTGGCCCTATGCGGACATGTTCTCCAACAGGGCTGCAGAGACCCTTCCGCCTCATCGCCCCTATGACTGTCCTATTGACCTCTTGCCTGGTGCTGAGCCTCCCCGGGGTCGAGTCTATCCGTTATCTCTTTCAGAGATGGAGGCAATGTCTCAGTATATCCAAGAGAATCTGGCAAGAGGATTCATTAGGAAGTCAGTGTCACCTGCAGGGGCTGGGTTCTTCTTCGTGCAGAAGAAGAGTGGAGACTTATGTCCATGCATAGACTACAGGGGTCTTAACGCCATCACCGTTAAGAACAAGTACCCATTACCCCTGATATCTGAGCTTTTTGATAGGCTACGGGGAGCAAGGGTATTTACAAAATTAGATCTGCGGGGTGCTTATAACCTGATTCGCATCCGTGAGGGGGACGAATGGAAGATGGCTTTTAACACCAGGGATGGGCACTATGAATATCTGGTGACGCCCTTCGGGCTCTGTAATGCCCCAGCCGTTTTTCAAGACTTTGTGAACGACATCTTCCCACATATGCTCACCACCTCGCTCGTAGTCTATCTGGATGATATTCTCATCTACTCTCCAGATATTGACTCCCATCGGAGAGATGTTCGCAAGGTCTTCGACCTCTTGCGGGCAAACTCCCTCTACGCCAATATATAAACAGAACATCAGCCAAAAATTGTATATACTATTCACATAGAAAATGGCGACTCAAAATCATAATCGAATTACAAAGGAGAACCAAGAGTCAAATAAACTGCCAAAAAATTATATAACCAATAAAAATACTATTTATTGAAAAATGTACTTAAAATTCGTACCACATATGCAATTACAGGTGATAAATCCGTGAGTACATAAACACAACAGATCCTGGATCGGATCACCATCAGGTATACAGCGTACAACCAATGTGCTCCACTAGTAAATATAACTCGGCTGGCAAGCCGCGGCATGAAGACTGTCCATTATAGTTCATGTATAAATTGACAATAGTATATGGCAACAGTCAGAACGGCACGCCGGTCAGACATAGATTCATAACAATGCACATTAAAGTAAGTTACAAGGATTTATTTACCCATAGTTGGTGTGGTGAATCTCTTCCTGGTCCGTTGTGAGCTACCCCGACGCGCGTTTCGCGTCTGGTGATGACCGCTTCCTCAGGGGGCATTCCGCCAACCCTAACAGTACACTAGCACCAGGATCTGGCTAAGTAATTGCGGATGAGCAGCGATTGCAGGGGTACATCCACCTGCTGGAGGGCCAGTTGGCGTCTCTTGAGCGTGCAACCTCGGCGGTGGATGTTACCGCAATAGCTGTTCAGGCTGCTAGCGTGGCTGCAGCAGCTTTACCCACTGCCACCTCTGTTCCGACTTTATCTCACCTCCCTTTGCCTGAGAAATACTCTGGGGATAGTAAGTCCTGTAGGGGTTTTTTGAGCCAGTGTGGTATACATCTCCTGGCTCCATGTTTTCCCACAGAGCGGGCAAAGGTGGGATTTATAATCTCTCTTCTGTCGGACAGAGCTTTGGAGTGGGCTATGCCGCTGTGGGAGCGCAACGATCATGTAGTGCGGAGTGTTCCTCAGTTTCTGGACACTCTGGAACAGGTCTTTGTAGGACCTCAAGTCACCCATGATACAGCGCTCTAACTGCTGGCTTTGACTCAGGGTTCAACCATGGTCAGCCATTTTGCCGTCCACTTCCGGACATTAGCGTCTGAGTTGGAATGGCCAGATAAAACCCTCATTCCTGCTTTTTGGAGGGGGCTGGCTGACCATGTGAAGGACGCTTTGGCCACTAGGGAGATTCCCGCCACACTGGAGGAGCTCATAGCTGTATCAACTCACATAGACCTTTGTTTTCACGACTCACGAGCGAAGGTTGGAGCGAGCCCAGTGTAGGCAGAGGTTTCGGCTGGCTTCCACCGTCGCCAGACCTTTGGAATCTCCAGTCCAGGCGTCCGAGTCACAAGAGGCCATAGAGGTGACACGAGCGGGATCCAAGTCCCAGTCTGCTCGTGCACTTAAGGTCTGTCATGTTTGCCGGCAGTCAGGACATCTTGCCTCCAAGTGTCCTCAGCGATCGGGGAAACGTCAGTGTCTAGTGGCAGTTGGAGGAGGTACACTAGACATGGCAACGTTTGCCTCTAAGTTGTCCTTCAAGTGGACAATTACCATAGGCCCATCCACTCTTATGGTAGAGCTATGCGTGGACTCTGGGGCGGAGGGTAATTTTATGTCATCCGCTTTCGCCCAGCGTCACGCAATACCCCTGGTGATGCTCGCAAAACCAGTAACCACTCGAGTGGTAAATGGGTCGACACTACCCTCACAGATTACCCACCAAACCATTCCTTTCACTCTATCTGTGTCTCCATCACATCAGGAGATTATCTCTTTATTTGTCATTCCTGAGGGAATTGATGAGGTCCTGTTGGGGATACCATGGCTACACTATCATTCTTCTCATATAGAGTGGTCCTCAGGGAGAATTTTGGGATGGAGTAAATCCTGTGAGGGTAGATGTCAGAGGGAGTGCGTTCAGGTTGCTAGAACAGAGGTAGCTGCAGATCTTTCCTCTCTCCCCAAGCACTATTGGCCCTATGCGGACATGTTCTCCAACAGGGCTGCAGAGACCCTTCCGCCTCATCGCCCCTATGACTGTCCTATTGACCTCTTGCCTGGTGCTGAGCCTCCCCGGGGTCGAGTCTATCCGTTATCTCTTTCAGAGATGGAGGCAATGTCTCAGTATATCCAAGAGAATCTGGCAAGAGGATTCATTAGGAAGTCAGTGTCACCTGCAGGGGCTGGGTTCTTCTTCGTGCAGAAGAAGAGTGGAGACTTATGTCCATGCATAGACTACAGGGGTCTTAACGCCATCACCGTTAAGAACAAGTACCCATTACCCCTGATATCTGAGCTTTTTGATAGGCTACGGGGAGCAAGGGTATTTACAAAATTAGATCTGCGGGGTGCTTATAACCTGATTCGCATCCGTGAGGGGGACGAATGGAAGATGGCTTTTAACACCAGGGATGGGCACTATGAATATCTGGTGACGCCCTTCGGGCTCTGTAATGCCCCAGCCGTTTTTCAAGACTTTGTGAACGACATCTTCCCACATATGCTCACCACCTCGCTCGTAGTCTATCTGGATGATATTCTCATCTACTCTCCAGATATTGACTCCCATCGGAGAGATGTTCGCAAGGTCTTCGACCTCTTGCGGGCAAACTCCCTCTACGCCAATATATAAACAGAACATCAGCCAAAAATTGTATATACTATTCACATAGAAAATGGCGACTCAAAATCATAATCGAATTACAAAGGAGAACCAAGAGTCAAATAAACTGCCAAAAAATTATATAACCAATAAAAATACTATTTATTGAAAAATGTACTTAAAATTCGTACCACATATGCAATTACAGGTGATAAATCCGTGAGTACATAAACACAACAGATCCTGGATCGGATCACCATCAGGTATACAGCGTACAACCAATGTGCTCCACTAGTAAATATAACTCGGCTGGCAAGCCGCGGCATGAAGACTGTCCATTATAGTTCATGTATAAATTGACAATAGTATATGGCAACAGTCAGAACGGCACGCCGGTCAGACATAGATTCATAACAATGCACATTAAAGTAAGTTACAAGGATTTATTTACCCATAGTTGGTGTGGTGAATCTCTTCCTGGTCCGTTGTGAGCTACCCCGACGCGCGTTTCGCGTCTGGTGATGACCGCTTCCTCAGGGGGCATTCCGCCAACCCTAACAGTACACTAGCACCAGGATCTGGCTAAGTAATTGCAGATGAGCAGCGATTGCAGGGGTACATCCACCTGCTGGAGGGCCAGTTGGCGTCTCTTGAGCGTGCAACCTCGGCGGTGGATGTTACCGCAATAGCTGTTCAGGCTGCTAGCGTGGCTGCAGCAGCTTTACCCACTGCCACCTCTGTTCCGACTTTATCTCACCTCCCTTTGCCTGAGAAATACTCTGGGGATAGTAAGTCCTGTAGGGGTTTTTTGAGCCAGTGTGGTATACATCTCCTGGCTCCATGTTTTCCCACAGAGCGGGCAAAGGTGGGATTCATAATCTCTCTTCTGTCGGACAGAGCTTTGGAGTGGGCTATGCCGCTGTGGGAGCGCAACGATCATGTAGTGCGGAGTGTTCCTCAGTTTCTGGACACTCTGGAACAGGTCTTTGTAGGACCTCAAGTCACCCATGATACAGCGCTCTAACTGCTGGCTTTGACTCAGGGTTCAACCATGGTCAGCCATTTTGCCGTCCACTTCCGGACATTAGCGTCTGAGTTGGAATGGCCAGATAAAACCCTCATTCCTGCTTTTTGGAGGGGGCTGGCTGACCATGTGAAGGACGCTTTGGCCACTAGGGAGATTCCCGCCACACTGGAGGAGCTCATAGCTGTATCAACTCACATAGACCTTTGTTTTCACGACTCACGAGTGAAGGTTGGAGCGAGCCCAGTGTAGGCAGAGGTTTCGGCTGGCTTCCACCGTCGCCAGACCTTTGGAATCTCCAGTCCAGGCGTCCGAGTCACAAGAGGCCATAGAGGTGACACGAGCGGGATCCAAGTCCCAGTCTGCTCGTGCACTTAAGGTCTGTCATGTTTGCCGGCAGTCAGGACATCTTGCCTCCAAGTGTCCTCAGCGATCGGGGAAACGTCAGTGTCTAGTGGCAGTTGGAGGAGGTACACTAGACATGGCAACGTTTACCTCTAAGTTGTCCTTCAAGTGGACAATTACCATAGGCCCATCCACTCTTATGGTAGAGCTATGCGTGGACTCTGGGGCGGAGGGTAATTTTATGTCATCCGCTTTCGCCCAGCGTCACGCAATACCCCTGGTGATGCTCGCAAAACCAGTAACCACTCGAGTGGTAAATGGGTCGACACTACCCTCACAGATTACCCACCAAACCATTCCTTTCACTCTATCTGTGTCTCCATCACATCAGGAGATTATCTCTTTATTTGTCATTCCTGAGGGAATTGATGAGGTCCTGTTGGGGATACCATGGCTACACTATCATTCTTCTCATTTAGAGTGGTCCTCAGGGAGAATTTTGGGATGGAGTAAATTCTGTGAGGGTAGATGTCAGAGGGAGTGCGTTCAGGTTGCTAGAACAGAGGTAGCTGCAGATCTTTCCTCTCTCCCCAAGCACTATTGGCCCTATGCGGACATGTTCTCCAACAGGGCTGCAGAGACCCTTCCACCTCATCGCCCCTATGACTGTCCTATTGACCTCTTGCCTGGTGCTGAGCCTCCCCGGGGTCGAGTCTATCCGTTATCTCTTTCAGAGATGGAGGCAATGTCTCAGTATATCCAAGAGAATCTGGCAAGAGGATTCATTAGGAAGTCAGTGTCACCTGCAGGGGCTGGGTTCTTCTTCGTGCAGAAGAAGAGTGGAGACTTATGTCCATGCATAGACTACAGGGGTCTTAACGCCATCACCGTTAAGAACAAGTACCCATTACCCCTGATATCTGAGCTTTTTGATAGGCTACGGGGAGCAAGGATATTTACAAAATTAGATCTGCGGGGTGCTTATAACCTGATTCGCATCCTTGAGGGGGACGAATGGAAGATGGCTTTTAACACCAGGGATGGGCACTATGAATATCTGGTGACGCCCTTCGGGCTCTGTAATGCCCCAGCCGTTTTTCAAGACTTTGTGAACGACATCTTCCCACATATGCTCACCACCTCGCTCGTAGTCTATCTGGATGATATTCTCATCTACTCTCCAGATATTGAGTCCCATCGGAGAGATGTTCGCAAGGTCTTCGACCTCTTGCGGGCAAACTCCCTCTACGCCAATATATAAACAGAACATCAGCCAAAAATTGTATATACTATTCACATAGAAAATGGCGACTCAAAATCATAATCGAATTACAAAGGAGAACCAAGAGTCAAATAAACTGCCAAAAAATTATATAACCAATAAAAATACTATTTATTGAAAAATGTACTTAAAATTCGTACCACATATGCAATTACAGGTGATAAATCCGTGAGTACATAAACACAACAGATCCTGGATCGGATCACCATCAGGTATACAGCGTACAACCAATGTGCTCCACTAGTAAATATAACTCGGCTGGCAAGCCGCGGCATGAAGACTGTCCATTATAGTTCATGTATAAATTGACAATAGTATATGGCAACAGTCAGAACGGCACGCCGGTCAGACATAGATTCATAACAATGCACATTAAAGTAAGTTACAAGGATTTATTTACCCATAGTTGGTGTGGTGAATCTCTTCCTGGTCCGTTGTGAGCTACCCCGACGCGCGTTTCGCGTCTGGTGATGACCGCTTCCTCAGGGGGCATTCCGCCAACCCTAACAGTACACTAGCACCAGGATCTGGCTAAGTAATTGTGGATGAGCAGCGATTGCAGGGGTACATCCACCTGCTGGAGGGCCAGTTGGCGTCTCTTGAGCGTGCAACCTCGGCGGTGGATGTTACCGCAATAGCTGTTCAGGCTGCTAGCGTGGCTGCAGCAGCTTTACCCACTGCCACCTCTGTTCCGACTTTATCTCACCTCCCTTTGCCTGAGAAATACTCTGGGGATAGTAAGTCCTGTAGGGGTTTTTTGAGCCAGTGTGGTATACATCTCCTGGCTCCATGTTTTCCCACAGAGCGGGCAAAGGTGGGATTCATAATCTCTCTTCTGTCGGACAGAGCTTTGGAGTGGGCTATGCCGCTGTGGGAGCGCAACGATCATGTAGTGCGGAGTGTTCCTCAGTTTCTGGACACTCTGAAACAGGTCTTTGTAGGACCTCAAGTCACCCATGATACAGCGCTCTAACTGCTGGCTTTGACTCAGGGTTCAACCATGGTCAGCCATTTTGCCGTCCACTTCCGGACATTAGCGTCTGAGTTGGAATGGCCAGATAAAACCCTCATTCCTGCTTTTTGGAGGGGGCTGGCTGACCATGTGAAGGACGCTTTGGCCACTAGGGAGATTCCCGCCACACTGGAGGAGCTCATAGCTGTATCAACTCACATAGACCTTTGTTTTCACGACTCACGAGCGAAGGTTGGAGCGAGCCCAGTGTAGGCAGAGGTTTCGGCTGGCTTCCACCGTCGCCAGACCTTTGGAATCTCCAGTCCAGGCGTCCGAGTCACAAGAGGCCATAGAGGTGACACGAGCGGGATCCAAGTCCCAGTCTGCTCGTGCACTTAAGGTCTGTCATGTTTGCCGGCAGTCAGGACATCTTGCCTCCAAGTGTCCTCAGCGATCGGGGAAACGTCAGTGTCTAGTGGCAGTTGGAGGAGGTACACTAGACATGGCAACGTTTGCCTCTAAGTTGTCCTTCAAGTGGACAATTACCATAGGCCCATCCACTCTTATGGTAGAGCTATGCGTGGACTCTGGGGCGGAGGGTAATTTTATGTCATCCGCTTTCGCCCAGCGTCACGCAATACCCCTGGTGATGCTCGCAAAACCAGTAACCACTCGAGTGGTAAATGGGTCGACACTACCCTCACAGATTACCCACCAAACCATTCCTTTCACTCTATCTGTGTCTCCATCACATCAGGAGATTATCTCTTTATTTGTCATTCCTGAGGGAATTGATGAGGTCCTGTTGGGGATACCATGGCTACACTATCATTCTTCTCATATAGAGTGGTCCTCAGGGAGAATTTTGGGATGGAGTAAATCCTGTGAGGGTAGATGTCAGAGGGAGTGCGTTCAGGTTGCTAGAACAGAGGTAGCTGCAGATCTTTCCTCTCTCCCCAAGCACTATTGGCCCTATGCGGACATGTTCTCCAACAGGGCTGCAGAGACCCTTCCGCCTCATCGCCCCTATGACTGTCCTATTGACCTCTTGCCTGGTGCTGAGCCTCCCCGGGGTCGAGTCTATCCGTTATCTCTTTCAGAGATGGAGGCAATGTCTCAGTATATCCAAGAGAATCTGGCAAGAGGATTCATTAGGAAGTCAGTGTCACCTGCAGGGGCTGGGTTCTTCTTCGTGCAGAAGAAGAGTGGAGACTTATGTCCATGCATAGACTACAGGGGTCTTAACGCCATCACCGTTAAGAACAAGTACCCATTACCCCTGATATCTGAGCTTTTTGATAGGCTACGGGGAGCAAGGGTATTTACAAAATTAGATCTGCGGGGTGCTTATAACCTGATTCGCATCCGTGAGGGGGACGAATGGAAGATGGCTTTTAACACCAGGGATGGGCACTATGAATATCTGGTGACGCCCTTCGGGCTCTGTAATGCCCCAGCCGTTTTTCAAGACTTTGTGAACGACATCTTCCCACATATGCTCACCACCTCGCTCGTAGTCTATCTGGATGATATTCTCATCTACTCTCCAGATATTGACTCCCATCGGAGAGATGTTCGCAAGGTCTTCGACCTCTTGCGGGCAAACTCCCTCTACGCCAAGTAGGAGAAGTGTGTGTTTGAGCAGGAGTCCTTGCCTTTCCTTGGTTATATCATCTCTGCCCAGGGTTTGGCTATGGATCCTGCCAAGCTACAGGCTGTGATGGACTGGCAGGAACCCCATTCACTTAAAGCGGTGCAGCACTTTATGGGGTTCATTAATTACTATCGTCAGTTCATCCCACACTTCTCAACTTTGGTAGCTCCCTTGGTAGCCCTCACCAAGAAGGGAGCAAATCCCAAGTTGTGGTCGGAGGATGTCTCCAAAGCCTTCCTCTCGGTTAAGTCACACTTCGCTAGCGCTCCCATTCTACATTGCCCCGATGTAGATAAGCTATTTATCATGGAGGTGGATGCCTCATCCGTTGGTGCTGGAGCAGTCCTTTTCCAAAAGGATGCTCAAGGTCGGAAGCATCCTTGCTTCTTCTTCTCCAAGACCTTCACACCAGCGGAGAGGAATTATTCCATCGGGGACAGGGAGTTGCTAGCCATGAAGTTGACTTTCTCAGAGTGGAGACACCTCTTGGAGGGAGCTCACTTTCCCTTCCAGGTTTTCACTGACCACAAAAACTTGGTATTTCTACAGAACAGGCCAGCGGCTGAATTCTCGCCAGGCTAGATGGTCCCTGTTCTTCTCCTGGCTTCATTTTACTCTTCAGTTTCTCTCCAGGGAGAAGAACATTCGTGCCGACGCTGTCATCTGAGGAGGAGGAGGAGCCTCGGCTTATTGTCTCTTCTGAGAGCCTGAGAACTGTAGCTCCGATTTCGCTGTGCCCCTGGACAAGACTTTTGTGCCAGTGAATTTACGACCGGAGGTTCTCTCTTGGGCTCACTCGTCCAAAGTGGGTGGGCATTTTGGGACCAAAGGACCAAAAGGACATCTGAGCTTTTGGCGAGAACGTACTGGTGGCCGCATATCGCCCATGATGTTAGGGACTATATTCGGGCGTGCATTTCTTGCGCCCAGAATCGGTCTCCTCCGCAACGGCCTGCTGGGTTGCTTTACCCCCTACTGGTGGCAGACAGGCCCTGGGAAATGGTCGGGATGGACTTCGTGGTGGGCTTACCCAAGTCTCGTAGCTGCACCGTTATCTGGGTTGTCACCGATCATTTATCTAAGATGGTGCACTTGGTGCCTCTTCCACGGTTACCTTCTGCACGGGCCTTGGCGGCGTTATTCATTAAGCATATTTTCCGTTTACATGGAATGCCTGATAAAATTGTCAGCGACCGGGGTCCCCAGTTCGCGTTTCGGTTTTGGAGAGAGCTCTGCCGTTTACTCAGCATAGAGTTGAATCTCTCTTCTGCATACCATCCCACGACAAATGGGTTGGTAGAGAGGACCAACCAGACTCTGGTGACATACTTGCGACATTTTGTCTCTGCTAGGCAGGATGACTGGGCATCTTTGCTACCTTGGGCGGAGTTTGCATTGAACAACGCCGTAGCCGATTCCACTGGGCAGACTCCTTTTCTCCTTAATTACAGCCAGCATCCACGTGTCCATGTGCCCATGCCCGTGTCATCCACCGATTCTAGGGTGGCAGACTGGACGGTGGAGGCACGTGACATTTGGGACCGCACACAGGATGCCATCCGGGCCTCCAAGGAGAGAATGAGGGTTTCTGCTGACACACCGGCGCCCCGCTCTGACCTTTGCTCCTGGCGACTTAGTGTGGCCGTAACATCAGGCTGCAAGTTGAGTCCACTAAGTTTGCGCCTCGCTACATTGGCCCGTTGAAGGTTCTGGAACAGGTCAACCCTGTGGTCTACCATTTGGCTATTCCTCCACGCCTTGGTATCACCGACACTTTTCACGTTTCCCTCTTAAAGCCCGTTCATCTGTCATCTGCCGGGACATCCGGTTCATCCATGGATGAGTTTGAGGTGAATGCTATCATGGGGTGCAAGGTGGTACGTGGCAAGAAATTTTATCTGGTGGAATGGAAGGGTCGCAATCCAGAGGATAGAACCTGGGAACCTGTGGAGCACATTCGGGCTCCGCTGCTCATTGCAGCTTTTGAGCATAGCGAGGCTCAAGGGGGGGGGCCTAGGAGGGGGGCTGATGTTAGGAGTCGAGTTCCCACTGCTGCACAGGGGGAATCTCGAACCATGTCTGCTGCGGTCTCCCATTCTGCATCGGCCACAGTGGAGCCTGCTCAGCAGAGACATTGGTCCCAGCGTCTCACTGAATCTGATACTGTGCAAAGGGTTACTACTGCCTCTCCAGGCTTTACTATTGTACCCTGCACTGGTCTGCGGCGAGCAGGCTTTTCTTGGACTAAGTCCTGCTTTGCACACACTGAGCATGCCCAGGGTAAGATCTCTCAGTGGAGATCAAGGGTCACATGCTTAGGTACTGCAGCAACTTCCATTGGTCCTCCAGGAAGGCCCTGTACCTGATCAAGTTCTGTGGCAGCCTTCCATTGGTCCTTCTTGGAAGGTCCTGTAGGTGCTACACCTATAAAGGGTTCTCATGACCACACGGTCATGCGCTAGTATCAAATATGTACGAGCTCAGCGCCAGTGTGGTCATGTGTGTGGTCAGGGACCCGGCTGAAATAAGCCCCTAGAATGCTGGCACCTCCGGCGAGGAGTTTCTGTTTGAATTCAGGGCTGGCTAATAGCCATTAGAATTCCGGCTCCACCGGAGAGGAGCTGCGTGTTGGTTGGACTGCATGACCACTGTCGGCTCTACACAGTAGCTGTGTCCCCTGTGACTTAAACAGGGCACAGCGTTCTCTTTATTACGGGCTCTGTGAATTAACAGAGTTCGTTTCGTGTCTACTAATTTGCTAATTTGCTTCGCCGCCTTGCTTAGAAGCAGGTTCTTTCCTGCACGGTGGATCCCGGGTTGCGAACGCACCTATCTCATTTAATAAATATATTCAGTGCGTTCTGCCAACCCTAACACTAGGTATATAGTAAAGAACTTGAAGCAGCAGCAGCTGACAGTTATGGAGCTTTGGGTGGGATGCAGTGGGAGCTATGTACACACATACAGTGCCTGCGGGCCTTCCACTGATGTGGATATGCTGTGCCCTGCCTACCTAACGCTGCAATATCGGGACCCACGAATTAGCCCTAAAAAGGACTGTTGGCTTCTCAGGAGTTGTGGATTTAAGAGTTGCAGACCTACACTAACTATAAAAACCACAATTCTGTCCCTATCTCAGCTCTCCCTCCTGAATCCTGAGCAGAATGCGGCAGGCAGGGCGGCGCCAGGTCTCTTATACTTGGGATGATGCTGTGTGGCCAAGCCAATCACTGCACGACCACAACAAAGATGGCTGCGGCATTTCATAGCCTGACAGACAATCCCTGCAGCTTGATTGGGTCTCTAAAGTCCGCCAAAAATGCTGGGTGGAGACACCAGTTACCACGGAATAATCCCGGAAATGCTCGATGCTCGCCGAGTACACCGAGCATAGTGATATTCGGGTGAGTAATGAGCAGTGGCGAGCACATTCGCTCATCACTAATCAGCGCTCTAAGCAATGACGACTTACACTGCTCCCTTAACCACTAGGTCTTCATTGTCACTTCAATTCAAAGGTGTAATAGCTGGCCCAGACCCTGATACTTCCTGCATGACCCATGGTTGACTGCTGCTGTGTTATTAGCACATTTCTACTCTGGGTCAATTGATGACACTTTTCCTTGTCTCTGCCCCTAATGCTATCTGTTTGGGAAGCTTTTTGTCACCTCTTAAGGTGTTGCTTTTATGTTTGAATCTAATGGGGTTCATTACACTCACATTCACACATTCACACTCACACACACTCATACACTTGCACACTCACACACACTCACACACTCACTCACACACAAACACTCACACTTACACACTCACACACACTCATACTCACGCAGCCTCTTGCACAGTACCACCAGCGAAACACCGTCGCGGACATGCCACCGCCAGGATCAGCCAAATGATTCACTGACTCCCAACATCTCTGAATAGGAGGAGTGCATGCGCAATTTTAATGTGACTGCCGCTATCTGTCTGCACAAAGATGGCGGCGGTCTGATTTACTGCGCCTGCATGAATTACGTGTAGGTGCAGTGAATCATTCGGCTGATCCCGGCGTTAGATCATGCGCAACGTGTCTATAGGCAGAGGAAGCCGGTCACATTAAAGGGGTTTTCCCACGAATGAAAGTTCCTTTTAAAAATTGACTGTGTCTGACGTGTACGGAGCATAGCACATCTCCTGGGCAGGGAAGGAAGCAAAAGATAATACTGACATTACAGCAGGAGATCACAGTGGATTCATTTTGTGAGGTAAAATATTTCACCGACTATTTTTAAAAAATATTTTACCTCACAAAACGTATCCTCTGCGATCTCCTGCTGTAATGTCAGTATTGTCTTTTGCTTCCTCCCCTGCCCAGGAGCTGTGGTATGTTAAGTACACAGTCAGACACAGACAATTTTTAACCTCTTCACGCTGCGGCCCTTTTTCGTTTTTGTGTTTTCGTTTTTCGCTCCCCTACTTCCCAGAGCCATAACTTTTTTACTTTTCTATCAATATGGTCATGTGAGGGCTTATTTTTTGCAGGACGAGTTGTACTTTTGATTGACACTATTGGTTTTACGATGTCTTGTACTAGAAAACAAGAAACAAATTCCAAGTGCGGTGAAATTGCAAGAAAAGTGCAATCCCACACTGGTTTTTTGATTGGCTTTTTTGCTAGCTTCACTAAATGCTAAAACTGACCTGACATTATGATTCTCCAGGTCATTATGAGTTCAAAGACACCTAACATGTCTAGGTTATTTTTTATCTAAGTGGTGAAAAAAAATTCAAAACTTTGCTAAAAAACAAAAATGCGCCATTTTCCGATACCCATAGCGTCTCCATTTTTTGTGATCTGGGGTCAGGTGAGGGCTTATTTTTTGCGTGCCAAGCTGATGTTTTTAATGATACCACGTTTGTGCAGATACGTTCTTTTGATCGCTTGTTATTGCATTTTAATGCAATATCGCGGCGACCAAAAAAACGTAATTCTGGCGTTTTGAATTTTTTTCTCGCTACGCCGTTTAGCGATCAGGTTAATGCTTTTTTTTATTGATAGATCGGGCGATTCTGGACGAGGCGATACCAAATATGTGTAGGTTTGGTTTTTTATTGTTTTATTTTGGATGGGGCGAAAGAGGGGTGATTTAAACTTTAATATTTTTTATTTTTTTCATATTTTAAAAAACATTTTTTTTTAACTTGTGCCATGCTTCAATAGCCTCCATGGGCGGCTAGAAGTTGGCACTAGGGTTGAGCAAAACAGATCGGACAAATTCAAAAATCGCCGACTTTCAGCAAAGTCGGGTTTCATGAAACCCAACCCGATCCTAGTGTGGGATCGGCCATGAGGTCGTCGATCTTCGCGCCAAAGTCGCGTTTTGTATGACGCGTTCAGCGCCATTTTTCAGCCAATGAAGGAGGACGCAGAGTGTGGGCAGCGTGATGACAGAGGTCTCGGTCCCCACCATCTTAGAGAAGGGCATGACAGTCATTGGCTTGCTTTCTGAGGCATCACAGGGGCTATAAAGGGGCGTGCACGCCGACCGCCATCTTACTTCTGCCGATCGTAGCATAGGGAGAGGTTGCCGCAGCTTCATCGGAAGAAGGGATATAGTTAGGGAGGGAAGATTAAGCCCCGAAACTGTTTGTGCTGTAGCAATTTCCACTGTCCAACACCACCATTTGTTTGCAGGGACAGTGGAGGCTATATTTTTGTGCATCAGCTCTGTAGCTTATTAGGCTGCCTTATAAGGCTCCCTGATAGCTGCATTGCTGTTTGTACGCCGCTGTGCAAACCAACTGCTTTTTTAAAAGCAAAAATCCTGTTGCTCCTTTCTGCACAGTTATCTTGTTTATTTGTCCACACTTTTGTGTGCAGCAGTACTTTTTATTGCTGCCATACTTGTCCTGAGATGATTGTAGGGAGATTGAAATTATACTACAGTCCTTGTATTTTTTCATATATCTTCCAGCCACTTTCTGCCACTTACATTGTGTTCCTTTATGCACAGGGCCTGAGGTTTGGTTTAGTCTCCCCCTCAAAAAAGTGAGATTCAAATTATCACAAAGTGGATATATTTCAGTTCTGTTAGTTTGTGGTATATCAGCCAGCCACTTTCTGCCACTTACATTGTGTTGTTTTATGCACAGGGCCTGAGGTTTGGTTAAGTCTCCCCCCCCCAAAAGAAGTGAGATTCAAATTATCACAAAGTGGATATATTTGAGTCCTGTTAGTTTGTGGTATATCAGCCAGCCACTTTCTGCCACTTAAGGTACCGTCACACTTAGCGACGCTGCAGCGATACCGACAACGATCCGGATCGCTGCAGCGTCGCTGTTTGGTCGCTGGAGAGCTGTCACACAGACAGCTCTCCAGCGACCAACGATCCCGAGGTCCCCGGTAACCAGGGTAAACATCGGGTAACTAAGCGCAGGGCCGCGCTTAGTAACCCGATGTTTACCCTGGTTACCAGCGTAAAAAAACAAACAGTACATACTTACATTCAGCTGTCTGTCCCTTGCCGTCTGGTTCCTGCACTGACTGCTGGCCGTAAAGTGAAAGTGAAAGCACAGCACAGCGGTGAGTCACACAGCGGTTTGTTTTTTTACGCTGGTAACCAGGGTAAACATCGGGTTACTAAGCGCGGCCCTGCGCTTAGTTACCCGATGTTTACCCTGGTTACCAGTGAAGACATCGCTGAATCGGTGTCACACACGCCGATTCAGCGATGTCTACGGGGAGTCCAGCGACGAAATAAAGTTCTGGACTTTCTTCCCCGACCAGCGATCTCCCAGCAGGGGCCTGATCGCTGCTGCCTGTCACACTGGACGATATCGCTAGCGAGGACGCTGCAACGTCACGGATCGCTAGCGATATCGTCTAGTGTGACAGTACCTTTACATTGTGTTGTTTTATGCACAGGACCTGAGGTTTGGTTTAGTCTCCCCACAAAAAAGTGAGATCCAAATTATCACAAAGTGGATATACTGCAGTCCTGTTAGTTTGTGGTATATCAGCCAGCCACTTTCTGCCACTTACATTGTGTTGTTTTATGCAAAGGGCCTGAGGTTTGGTTTAGTCTCCCAAAAAAATAAGTGAGATTCAAATTATCACAAAGTGGATATACTTCTGTCCTGTTAGCTTGTCGTATATCAGCCAGCCACTTTCTGCCACTTAGATTGCATTGTTATATACACTGGGCCTAAGTTGTGGTTCAGTCTCCCCCAAAAAAAGGGGAGATTCAAATTCTCACAAAGTGGATATACTTCTATCCTTGTCTTATATCAGCCAGCCACTTTCAGCCACTTACATTGTGTTGTATTTTGCACAGGGCCTGATTTTTTGTTCAGTCTCCCCCCCAAAAAAGGGAGATTTAAAATCTCAACACGTTTATATACACCTTCTACCTTGTTTTACAGTACCATATAACGGTTGTTATTTTGGTTAGCTTTTCCAAAAAATGAGGAAGTCAGGAGGAAGAGGCCGTGGGCGGTAGTTGCAAGCTGGTACTGATGGTGGTGGTGGTGGTGCATCTGGTGGTAGTGGCAAAAGCACAATAGCACCTAAGGCTGGAGGTGTTGAGCCAGCTTCATCATCTGGCTACACAAGGCCTTGAAGGCTCCCTTATCTGGGAGTAGGAAAACGGCTTTTAAAGCCGGAGCAGCAGGAAAAAGTTTTGGCTTTCCTTGCTGACTCAGCCTCTAGTTCTTTGGCCTTCTCTTCAGAAAGTTCAAAATATAAAAGCAGCGAGTCGTCAGTGGATGCTCCCGGTCAGGAACAAGATGTTTCCTTGTGTCCTTCACCCAAACCAAAAGTGAAGGATGCGTCAGCCGACACTACAGGTTACTCCATGGAGCTTTTTACACATATCGTGCCTGGGTTAGAACGGGAAATTGTTAACTGCCCATTACAAGATGAATCTGACATGGAGTGCACTGATGCACAGCCACAGTTAGATTATAATGCTGTTCCATTGACTCAGATCACTACATTGCCCTCGCAGTGTACTGAGCCAGAATCTGACCCTAATGAGACTATGGTGCCCCGTCCCGAACGCTATGGCACCTTACATGGTGACACAGAGGAAGGTGCACATGACATTGAAGAGGAGGTGATAGATGACCCAGTTATTGACCCAGATTGGCAGCCATTGGGGGAAGAGGGTGCTGCTGCCAGTAGCTCAGAAGCGGAGGAGGATGATCCGCAGAAGCCATCTAGATTGCAACAGCTGTCATCTGGCAGGCCCGTATCAGGCTAAAAACATTTGTCAAAAACAAAAACAGTTTTAGGACAGCGTGGCCATCCTGTGAAAGTAGCACAGCGTGCAATGCCTGAAAAGGTATTCCATAGTAGGAAGAGTGCAGTGTGGCAATTTTTTAACCAAGATCTGAATGATCAGTCAAAAGTTATCTGTAAGAAATGCTCAAAGACCTTTAGCAGAGGGAAGAATCTTCAAAATTTAAATACAGCATGCATGCTTAGACATTTAACCAGCATGCACTTGCAAGCCTGGACTAACTACCAAACGTCCTGTACCATTGGTGCAACTGCTCAGAATGAAAGTAGTCAGCAACGCTACATTGCTTCCCTCACTGTAAGCCCACCGGTTAGGACAGCACCAGCAGCAAATGAGGTATCGTCTCAAGGCCATAGCAGTCAGGGAATCACAAGGTTATTGGTAGGAAACACTGTATGTAGGCCAACATCGAGAATACCTTCACCAACCCTCTCCCAATCTGCCATGCCCACCACTACCACCACCGCTAGTTCCACCATATGCACCTTTCCAGTCCAGCTCACCCTACAAAAGACTCTCGTTAGGAAAAGAAAGTACTCATCCTCTCATCTGCATACACAGGGTTGTTATTATTATTATTGTTTATTATTATAGCGTCATTTATTCCATGGCGCTTTACATGTGAGAAGGGATATACATAATAAAAACAAGTACAGTAATCTTAAACAATACAAGTCACGACGTAGAAGTAGAAGAGGCATAGTGGGGCATCAAAGAGAAATAGCTATGGGGACATCAGTGTCTATCCGTTACAGTCATCCTTGAAATTTGTAAGTATTTTCCATTTCAGATATTAGTATGTAAAGTATGGCCTATTCACTTCCCGTTTCGTAAAAAAAAATCCATTAAATAATTAAATAAATCTATAGTTTATCTAGGATCTCTATTTGTAACTGGTCTAAAAGCTATAGGATTTCATATGTGTGTGTGTTAGTTTACACGTTTAAAAATATGTATAGATATGTATAGAACAGTTCTTTCATGGGGTACAGTAAAGGCCCCAAATTATGTCATCCCTGGGTCCACCCTTCCTCACAAGGTCTGAATTGTTTTCTGTCAACAACAAGCTTCTACAGAAAAATGTCTAAGTGAATTATCCCTCCCTTTCATGAAATGGAAAAAAATCCTATATAGGAAGGGCTGAGTCATAGGGATATATGATCTATAGCACAATAGGGCTGCACTTCTACAGCTCTAGGAATGGTGTGACTGACTTCTTCAGTGCCAGAGCCTTCCTTAATACTTATTGAAAAAGCAACCCCACTATGCTAAGATTTTTATAAAGCAAATGCCAGAATAAAACAGTAAATATGCATTTTGGGACATTCCCAAATTGGAATCAGAAAGTATCAAAATCATTTTCCTTTTGCAATGTATGCTTGAAGGTGCTCTCAAGCACAACTGTTGAATAGTAGCTGTGCAAGCAGTTGGCTGTGAGCTATATTCTGTAGTACTTGTCAGAGAAATGCCATATGTAAAAACTGCTGAGTTTTGAGAAATGCAGGTTATCCTTGTACAGTATATTAAAAATATAGGTTATATTAAGCTGTATATACTCTAAATATGCATCATGCTTCAGTATCTGTGTGTATGCAGTGGGTGAAATAAGTGTTGAACACATCATTAATTTTTTAAGCAAATATATTTGTTAAGGTGTTATTGACATGACATTCTCACCAGATGTCGGTATTAACTCATGCAATCCACACAGGCAAAAAAATCAAACAATAGATATCCATTGTTACTGTTTAATAAAATGTGCAGCTGTTTTTGAGATATTAACAATGTTGTTTGCAAAACAAACCTCTGTTGTCTATCTTGTAAGCACTACACTGAATCCAGGATCGGGAGTTAAGAGTGCGCTCCAGCAATCCTGGCCAGCTTCAAAGCAATGGTTACCTGATGAGGTGGATTTTCTTAGACATAAGGATAGCTGCCATGTGGGACAGCTCAACTGAGTATGTGTTAGGGCTAGCAGGACGCACCAAATAATTAGAAAGATAGTGTAAGGTGCGTTCGCGAGCTTAGCAAGGTCCAAGGAGGGGGAGATAATGTTAGGTGTTGAGTTCCTGCCCCTGTACAGGGGGAATTTTGAACCACCTCCGCTGCGGTCTCCCATTCTTCTCCAGCCATGTTGGAATCTGCTCAGCAAAGACACTGGTCCCAGTGTCTAGCTCAAGATGATACTGGATGACTGGTTACTACTGCCCTTCCAGGCTCTGTCCTTATAGCCAGCAATGTTCAGCAGCAAACAGGTCTTTTTGGGGCAAAGTCCTGCTTTTCCCATACTGAGCATGCCCACGGGACAACCTCCCCTTGGAGGTCGGGGGTCACATGCTCAGGTCCTGTTGCGGCTGCTATTGGTCCATCTGGAAGGTCTTGTAGCACTGCCGCTATAAAAGGTTCGCATGGCCGCTTGGCCATGTGCTAGTGTATACTTGTGAACGTGTGTGTGTTGATGAGAGAAAGTCGCTCTTTAATTATCCCCTCCCTTGTGTTTGACTGCTCGTGAAAGGTGGATGATTACTATCTAGCGTCTGACTTGTTATCAGCACTAGAACACACGAAACAGCGTCTATTTGCTGTGACCACCAGTGCAGCGCCGTGCGTTATCACAGCCTGATGTTACGGGCGGAGAGCCACACCAAGTCGCCAGGAGCAAAGGTCAGAGCGGGGCACCGATGTGCATCGGCGGAGGACCTCATTCTCTCTTTGGAGGTACGGATGGCACCCTGAGTGTGGTCCCAAATGTCCTGTGCCTCCACAGCCCAGTCTGACACCCTGGAGTCAGCGGAAGACACGGGCATAGGCACCGGAACCTGCAGATGCTGGCCGTAATTAAGGAGGAATAGGGTCTGACCAGTGGAGTCGGCTACCGCGTTGTTTAGTGCAAATTCCACCCACAGTAGCTAGGATGCGCAGTCATCCTGCCAGGCTGAAATAAAATGTCGCAGATATGTGACCAGAGTCTGGTTGGCCCTCTCTACCAAGCCATTCATCTCAGAATGATATGCTGAAGAGAGATTAGACTCAATGCTGAGTAGACGACAAAGCTCTTTCTAGAACCAAGGCACAAACTGGGGACCCCGGTCACTGACAATTTTGTCTGGCATACTGTGTAGGCGAAAGATATGTTTAATAAACAATGCTGCAAGAGCCCATACAGAAGGTAGCCGTTAAAGAGGCACCAAGTGCACCATTTTGGAAAAATGGTCGGCAATCACCCAAATAATGGTACAGCTACGAGACTTGGGTAAGCCCACCACAAAATCCATCCTGACCATCTCCCAGGGTCTGTCTGCCACCGACAGGGGATAAAGCAACCCAGCTGGCCATTGTCAAGGGGATTTGTTCTTGGCGCAGGAGATACACGCCCGAACATAGTCTCCGACGTCACGGGCCATATGCGGCCATCAGTACGTCCTCGCCAGCAGCTCAGATGTCCTTTTCGTCCCAAAATGTCCACCCACCCTGGACAAGTGAGCCCAAGAGAGAACCTCCAGACTCAAATTTAAAGTTAGAAAAGTCTTGACCGGGGGCACAGACTCTATCGAAACCTGAGACATGGTTCTCAGACTCTCAGAAGGGACAATAAGCCGAGGCTCCTCTTCCTCCTCCTCAGATGATACAACGGAGCGAGAGAGAGCATCAGCAAAAATGTTCTTCTCCCCAGAGAGAAAATGGAGGGTAAAATGGAACCAGGAGAAGAACAGGAACCATCTGGCCTGGTGAGAATTTAGCTGCTGGGCTGTCTGTAAATAGACCAAATTTTTGTTGTCTGTGAAAACTTGGAAGGGAAAGCGAGCCCCCTCCAAGATGTCTCCACTCTGAGAAAGCCAACTTCATTGCTAGCAACTCCCTGTCCCCGATGGAATAATTCCTCTCTGCTTGTGGCAAGGTCTTGGAAAAGAAGAAGCAAGGATGCTTCCGACCTTGAGCATCCTTTTGGAAGAGGACTGCTCCAGCACCAACAGATGAGGTATCCACCTCCATTATAAATGACTTATCAACATCGGGGCGATGTAGGATGGGAGCACTAGCAAAATGAGACTTAATAGAAGTGAAAGCCTTGGAGACCTCCTCAGACCACAATTTGGGATTTGCTCCCTTCTTGGTGATGGCTATCAAGGGAGCTACCAAAGTTGAGAAATGAGGGATGAACTGGCGATAGTAGTTAATGAACCCCATAAAGCCCTGCACCGCTTTAAGAGAATGGGGTTCTTGCCAGTCCATCACAGTCTGTAGTATGGCAGGATCCATACCCAATCCCTGGGTGGAGATGATATAGCCCAAGAAAGGTAAGGAGTAGGATTCCTGCTCAAACACACATTTCTCCAACTTGGGGTAGAGGGAATTTGCCCATAAGAGGTCGAAAACTCTGCAAACATCTCTCCGGTGGGAGTCAATATCTGGCGAGTAGATTAGATTATCATCCAGATAGACTACAACTGAGGTGGAGAGCATATCCCGGAAGATATCATTTACAAAGTCTTGGAAAACGGCTGGGGCATTACAAAGCCAACAGGGCATCACTAGGTATTCATAGTGTCCATCCCTGATGTTAAAAGCCTTCATCCATTCGTCCCCCTTACAGATGCAAATTAGGTTGTAAGCACCCTGCAGATCTAGTTTAGTAAATACCCTTGCTCCCCAAAGCCTATCAAAGAGCTCAGATATCAAGGGCAGAGGATACTTATTCTTAACGGTGATGACGTTAAGACTCCTGTAGTCTATGCATGGACGTAGTTCCACGTTCTTCTTCTGCACGAAGAAGAACTCAGCCCCTGCAGGTGACACTGAAATCCTAATGAATCCTCTTGCCAGATTCTCCTGGATGTACTGTGACATTGCCTCTGTCTCCGGGAGAGACAACGGATAGACTCGACCCCGGGGAATCTCAGCACCAGGCAAGAGGTCAATAGGACAGTCATAGGGGCGGTGAGGCGGAAAGGTCTCTGCAGCGCTTTTGGAGAACACGTCTGCATAGGGCCAATATTGCTTGGGGAGAGAGGAAAGATCTGCGGGTACCTCTGTAGTAGCAACCTGAAAGCATTCCCTCTGACATCTACCCCCACAAGATTCATCCCATCCCAAAATTCTGTCTGTGGACCACTCAATATGAGGAGAGTGGTACCGTAGCCAAGGTATCCCTAACAGGACCTAATCAATTCCCTTAGGAATAACGAGCAGAGATATAATCTCCTGATGAGACGGCAACATGGACAAAGTAAAAGGGATGGTGTGGTGTGTTATCTGTGAGGAAACTGTCGACCCATTCACCACTCGCACGGTTACTGGTTGAGCAAGCATCATCATGGGTATTGCGTGACAATGGGCGAAGGCAGAAGACATAAAATTGCCCTCCGCCCCAGAATCCACGCAGAGCTCTACCGGAAGAGTGGATGAGCCAATTGTAATTGACTTTTAGCTACGACCAGCGATGTCACAGCGGGATCCTGATCGCTGCTGCGTGTCAAACACAACGAGATCGCTATCCAGGACGCTGCAACATCACGTTCTAAAGTTGCTCAGTGTGAAGGTACCTTTAGGTCTTGCTCGTGACACTTCCATGGCCTCCTGTGGCTCAGGGGCCTGGACCAGAGATTCCAAAGGTTTGGCGAAGGTGGGAGCCAGTCGAAACCCCTGCCTTGACTGGGCTCGCTCTAACCTCAGCTTGTTAAAATGGAGGTCAATATGAGTGGACACAGCAAAGTTCCTCCAGTGTGGCGGGAATCTCCCTAGTGGCCAAAGCGTCCTTCACATGGTCAGTCAGCCCCCTCCAAAATATAGGGATAAGGGCTTTATCCGACCACTCCAGCTCAGATGCTAAGGTGCGGAAGTGGACGGCAAAATGGCTGACCAAGGACAAGCCCTGAGTCAATGCCAACAGTTGGAGCGCTGTATCATGGGTGACTTGAGGTCCTAAAAAGACCTGTTTCAGAGTGCTCAGGAACAGCGGAGCACTCTGCACCACATGTTCACCACGCTCCCACAGCGGCGTAGCCCATTCCAATGCTCTGTCCGACAGGAAAGACAAAATGAATCCCACCTTTGCCCGCTCTGTGGGGAAACGTGCAGCCAGGAGCTCGAGGTGTATAGAGCACTGGCTCATGAAACCCCTACAAGATTTGCTATCATGAGAACATTTATCTGGCAGTGGGAGGCGAGATAGAGTCGGAACAGGGGTGGCAATGGACAAGGTTGCTGCCGCCACACTAGCAGCCTGAACAGCTACTGCGGTAACATCCACAGCTGAGGTTGTGCGCTCAAGAGCTGCCAACCTACCCTCCAGCTGTTGGATGTACAGCAAGGATTGCTGTTTGTCCGTCATTACTAGTCAGACCCTGGCGCTAGTGTAATGTTAGGGCTAGCGGAACGCACCAAATAATTAGAAAGATAGCGTAAGGTGCGTTTGCAGCCCGGGGTCCACCGTGCAGAGATGGAACCTGCTGCTAAGTAATGACGGACTATATGGTGTGTGACAAAACACTCTGGGATCGCCTTTGCTGGGGTCAAAGGACACGTGGTTTGTGCATTGAATCTGAGGCGTACAGCAGGTTTCTGAGCAGGCTGACCTCAGGTCAGATTTATTAACGTGAAAGCAACACAAAAAACAAAACATAAAAATAAATCCTAGCCTGTCCGGCACTAACTAAACAAATACGTTGCTATCTCAACAACTGGGGGGGCTTCTCCCACCCAGCTAACATCATACAGATCTTGAGCAGAGCTCTTCACTCACGTTTGTCTCACACAGGCAGGCAAACTGTGTGCCCCAGGCAGAGACTGGAAACACCCAGCTGGTCATCTTTTATTCCTGCAATCATTAACCCATTAGCACCCTGAAGATACTGAGTGGCCTAATTCACATAGGACAAACACCTGGGCGAGATATACCTGCCTCCATCTACCACACCAGCATGAGTCTTACAGGTGGTATAATATGGATGGACACACGGGTTAACTTTACCCTGTTGCATCACAGGGCCGCGGTACCACACAAAGAGCGCAAGCAAGGAGTCACAGAACTCTACACCAAGACTCGAGATAGAGCACAACCTCTTGCGCTCGACACCGCAACTTGGGTGTCAAAGTAACAGAAATAATAAGTTCGATGCACGAGAGTGCATGCGGTGCCGCACTGGTGGACGCCACTAATGACCCAGACTTGGGTTAGGAAATCACTGGCCGCACTGGCAGTTACAGCAAATAGATGCTGTTTCGTGTGTTCTAGTGCTGATAAGAAGTCGGGCGCTAGATAGCAATCATCCACCTTTCGCGAGCAGTCAAACACAAGGGAAGGGATAATTAAAGAGCGACTTTCTCTCATCAACACACACACGTTCACAAGTGTACACTAGCGCATGGCCAAGCGGACATGCAAACCTTTTATAGCGGCAGTGCTGCAAGACCTTCCAGATGGACCAATAGGAGCCACAACAGGACCTGAGCATGTGACCCCGACCTCCAATGGGAGGTCGTCCCGTGGGCATACTCAGTATGGGTAAAGCAGGACTTTGTCCCAGAAAGACCTGCTCGCTGCTGAACATTGCTGGCTATAAGGACAGAGCCTGGAAGGGCAGTAGTAACCAGTCATCCAGTATCAGCCTGAGCTAGATGCTGGGACCGACGTCTCTGCTGAGCAGATGCCACTGTGGCTGGACAAGAAAGGGAAACTGCAGCGGAGATGGTTGAGATTCTCCCTGAACAGAGGCGTGTACTCGACACCTAATGGTATGCTAACAGCACTGATAAGCAGATAGGCACCCTGAAGTGACATAGCCAAGTGTACAAACTGCATCCAGGAACAGCATAGCTGAGTCAGCCAACACCGAAGCACAACAGAGCTAAGTTGGCAGATAAGTACCTTGAAATACAATCAAGAATGTTAGTTAGAATGCAGTGCAGGATTCACTAAACCACTTCAGACAGATGTCTGTCCAGCCTCTATTTGAAGACTTCCATTTGAAGGAGAACTCACCATCTCCCATGGTAGCCTTTTACAAACATTGATCACCCTCACTGTCAAAAAGTTTTTTCTAATATCTAATCTGAATCTTCTCCCTTAGTTTCATTCCATTTCTTCTCCTGTTTCCATTTGCAAATGAAAATAATGATGATCTCTCTACACTGACATCCCTTCAGATATTTGTAGACAGTTATTAAGTCTCCTCTTAGCCTTATTTTTTGCAAGCTAAACAGGCCTGACCAAGGTGGAGTAGAGGAGGATAATTACTTCATGTGATCTAGACTTTATGCTTCTCTTAAGGGTATGTGCACACGTAATCTTGAGGTCTGCGGATTTTTCCGCAGCGTATTTGTGAAAACCGCAGGTAAAAGGCACTGCGCTTTACCTGCAGATTTCCTGCGTAATTACCCCGGATTTACAGTGGTTTTTGTGCGGATTCCACTGTGGTGTTACACCTGCGGTTTTCTATTATGGAGCAGGTGTAAAACCGCTGCGGATTCCGCACAAAGAATTGACATGCTGCGGAATGTAAACTGCTGCGTTTCCACGCATTTTTTTCCACAACATGTGCACTGCAGATTGCATTTCCCATATGTTTACTGTACTGTAAACGCATGGGAAACTGCTGCGGACCTGCAGCTGCGGAAACGTTGCAGATCCGCAGCAAAATCCGCAGCGTGTGAACATAGCCTAATACATCCTAGAACTGTGTTTGCCTTTGTTGCTACTGCATCACACTTTTGACTCATGTGCTGTCTGTGATCTATTAGTATACCCAAGTCTTTTTCACACATGCTGTTGCTTAGTTCTATTCCTCCCTTTCTGTAGATGTAATTTTTGTTTTTCTTGCCCAGATGTAGAATCCTGCATTCTCCCTGTTCAAGCTTAGCTAGGTCCTTCTGAATAATTTCTTTGTCTTCTCTAGTGTTAGTTATCCCTCCTAGCTTTGCATTTTCTGCAAATTTGATTAGTTTACCTTCAGTTCCCTTATCTAGAACTTTTATAAAAATATTGAACAACTCTGGAACCAGGACAGAGACTTGTGGTACCCCACTTGAAACACTCTTCCAATTGGATGTGCAACCATTTATTATTACCACTCTTTGAGTATGATCACTGAGCCAGTTACGAACCTACCTAACAGTATCCTTGTCAATCCCATACTTGATCATTTTTTTAATAAAGATAGTATGAGATACTTTATCAAATGCTTTCAAAGTAGTTAAGTAGCTGAGTTGAGTGTATGGACAACGTCCAAGAATAGCAGAGATTAGCCAGCAGACATGAATCTAGTTGTATGAGAGCTGAGTGTGCGGATAGTACCCAGGAATAAAAGAGCTGAGTCAGAAGACATGTACCTTGAAGCAGCTGAGTCAAATATGTAGGCAGCACCCAAAATCAGTAGAGCTGAGTTGGCAGAAGAAAAGAAACGTTGGTGTACTAGTGTTGAATCTGCGGACAGCAGAGGTGAGCTGGCAAACAGGCACTTTGGAGTTGCAGTCATCCAAAATAAGCTTGTCAGATGGCACACTTTGGGAGAACTGAATTAGACTCAGTGAAAAGAAGAGCTGGATTTGTTTAGTAGAAAAAGTCCTAATAGTGTGGTAGACCGTGTGGAGTCTGCCTGAATATTGCAGAGATCAATATAATAACTGACATCCAGCATGATTTCATGAAAGTAATGTCTAACTGATATGCTTGGTTTCTATGAAGAGGTAAGTTCAAATCTAGATGTGATATTTCTTGACTTTGCAAAAAATTTTGATATGCTACCACACACCAGCCTTGTAGTGATGCTTCAAAAGCAGTGACTAGAACACAAAATATGCACATGGGTAATAAGCTGATTGTACATTCTCTAAATGGACTAAAGTCTACAATGAGGTGTCCCAAGTATCAGTTTGAATTTTCTCACCTAGCATCTGTATGACACCCATAAGACATATGTATGCAATCCATATGCAATGCGTTTTTAACATCAGCTACTACATACAGTGGGAGGTTCGAGGCCAAGGAAACCCTGGTCTGAGTCTTCTGAGGAACCCATACAGTTTTGTGGGGCAACTTTTTCTGGGAATAAAACTGCAGTTCGGCGTAAAGGGGTAGTGTTTTTCTACCGTAGGAAAATGGGCCATTTCGTGGGTGCTTGTCCTTCCCTACCTCACTGTAAACAGCCGCCAAAAACTAAGGGGTCTGTGTTGCGGGGAGGATAGCAACCCGGGTGTCCATACCTCCTCTGTGGGTACAACCCAATTTTTCATATCTGCTGAAGTCCATCTGGGTAAAAATAAGGTGGTTATTTCTGCATTTCTGGACAGTGGGGTAAGGTTTTGTTTGATTGACATTGGGTTCTTCCAGGTCCAGGGTCTCAAACCACATACACTGTCTAGACATATACCCATAATAGTCATCGACTTTGCACCCTTGAGACAGGGAGTTACATCCACAGGTAGGGGCCATGCACTCTGAATGTATTGACTGTAATGTGGTAGAGTGCCTGCCCTCTCTTGAGGTTCTTGGACTATCGTGGCTTCTGCTGCTCAACCCTGTATTAGATTGGTAGACTCTGGAGGTGGTAAAGTGGAGCGAGTACTCTCAAGGACTGTTTGTGCACCCGACTATCAAGGGTGGGTACCCAGTCTGTGCCTGAATACCTGTGTGACTTTGGGGATGTGTTTTCAGAGTTGGGGTGCCAACAATATCATCTGCATCGTCCTTATGATTGCACCGTCAATCTTGTCCCTGAGGCTAAGCTGCCAAAGAACAAACTATATAATATCTCTGGTCCAGAGAAGCAGGCCATGAAGGATTATGTCACTGAAGTTACTTTGGGGTTTTTAGGGGGAAAAAAGAAAGATGGGGGGTTATGCCTCTGCCTAGATTTCAGCAAAATCAATCAGATCACGGTCCGGGCTCAGTATTAGCTCCCTCTCACCCTGGACCTCTGTGATCAGATCGTAGGAGCAAAATAGTTTTCATCCTGTCGCGGCTCCTGCGCAGGCGTACTTTTTCTGCCCTGTTGAGGGCAGAGCAAAGTAGTGGAGTTCGTAGGCACTGTAATGCTTATCTACAGTCCCTGATGGCGGTGGCCGAAGCTTATGTACAAAAAAGTAGGTGACAGATTCCCTTTAGTCCAGGTCTGGGAGGAGATCCATCAGGAGAACATCTGCTCATCAGGAGCATGCCCAGACGTTGTAGGGAGGTCATACAGGTAAGTGGAGGCTACACGGACTATCGAGCATCATTTCCTTGTCTTGAGGCATTTCCACTGAAGTTGGATCAACCTGTAATTTGATTTTACACTTTTGAGTATCATTCCAAATCCAGACCTCCATGGAATATTAATTTTGATTTACATTGATCATTTTTATGTTTTATTGTTCTCAATGCATTTTAAGGAATAAAGATATGCAACTGAAATATTTAATTGAGTGATATTTAGGATGTGGTATTTTAGTATTCTCCTTATTTTTTGAGCAGTATATTTTTCAAACAAATCTACTGTTTGTTCTATTTTAAAGTTCCTTTGAAACTACACAAGTACTAGTCTACTAGATAAAATCTATTCTGGAACAGCACACAAATGCATGTTATCATAGACCATATTAGGACTTCTCTTATCAAGCTACTTTTCAGCTGAGGTAGTTTAATTAGGGAATTCTAATATTGCTTTGAAACATTCACTTGTCAGGGTTCAGATGTGTGGTCATAGTTTTGTGAGGCTGAAACAATGCGAAATGGAGGCAAGAAAATAATAAATAGTAAAAAAAGATAAGGTGTGAAAAACAAAATTTTCTACATAATTACTCATAATCTTTTATTGAAGCTTGGTAAAAAATTCAACTCAGCTGAAAGGGTACACCTTTCTCTGAATCTCCAAAGATATACTACTACAATTTCACTTATTTTTATTGTTCTACATATATGTCCTTTCTTCACCATCTTGAGTTTAAAATCAAACTGAATTAAAAATAAACTTTTTAAAACTCAGTAAAGTAGAAGTATTCAATTTTATGCCACGTTCACATGTTTGGTGTTTGGTATTTGGTCAGTATTTTACATCAATATTAGTAAAACAAAACTAGAAGTGGGTGATAAATGCAGAACTCGGTACACTTTCCTATGATTGTTCCACTCCTGATTTTGGCTTAGAAATACTGATGTAAAATACTGTCCATATACTGGTCTTATAGTTATTTTTTATTGTTTTTTGTTTCATTATTCTTCCAGTAAATCATGTAAAATACTAAAGGGATTGTCCAGTAAGAGATCAAAGTCTGCAGTCACTGTATGTTACTGTAGACATCTGAATCGTGACAGTGTGTACAAGTCGCATGTATGCAAATCACATACTTGCAGTCATATGATGGCTCTCTCATCCCGTCAAAATCAGGTAATCCAATGAGCATGCTCGGAGTGACTGCAGACTTTAGTCTCAAACCTGGATAACCCTTTTAAATAGTATCGATTGATTCTTTCTTAGAGCTAAATTGTAGAGCCAGAATATGCAAGAGGTTTCCTGCATCTACCACCTACTGTACATCAAAAAAGGAGACTTTTTTTTTACTCCTTTCCAAATTCATTTGAACCAGAAGCCATTTAAGCAGGTGTGGGGGACAATTCCAGTTGGCAGAGGTGGCAGACAAACTATTATAATTTTTAATGCAAACTGTACACAATGAAAATAAAACTGTGTGGCAGATCGGCTCAATTGGCTGCACACAGCGGTAGACACAGGTACCCTGTCTCTCTAAAACTTCTGTTGGTATATTAGACATGTAGCATAAACCAGCACAAAGTGAAACAGGAAAAAGCAAAACAACTACAGTCTCCGCAGTTGCGGAAATCTGCCCACTCGGAATATAACAGCCAGGTTCAGCATAGTTAACATAAACAAAACCACTTCCTTGGAGCTGTTGGCTCCAGACCCACAGAACACTGAATGCCTCTGGAGGCTGGCTATTTAAGGTACTTTTCCACAGTCTGGATTGTTGGCGCTTTGGATGGAACAGAAAACGTGCTCCGCCCAAAACGCCGCCCCCTTCTGTACACACGGCGATTCCAGATGTGTGCAATGAACACACATGGGACCCTGTTATTTACCTTGCGGCGACGGAGCGTCGCCGCAAGGTAAACAGACATGCTGCACTCTAAAAAGAAGCGCCACATGTCAGTAAAAGCAGGGCTGCCGGATGTGTGTTCGCACGTATAGTGGAGATGGGATTTCATAAAATCCCCTCCACTATGCTGTAACATCTGGACGCTGCGGGTTGAACGCTGCAGTTGTACACAGTGTTCAATCCGCAGCTAATCCGGATGTAATCCGGCCCGTGGATACATACCCTAAAACCACAGACCACACCCTTGAGTGGAGATAAGGTGGAAAACCTCCCATAGGCTCTATGGCTGTCAACAAAAACCCAGCCTTTAAAATAGCTCATTAACCCCTCTCAACACATAGTGTGCTGGAGGAAACTTCTGGGTTTCAAATCATTGAATCTAATAGCCTCAGTGAAACTTATCTCCCCTCCAGCACTTTGCCAGTGACTTTGTCACAACTGGTATAGGAACAATAAATTCTAGTTTTTACAATTTACATAATTTTAAATTAATAATTCTTTAATTTCAAAAATACAAAACTAAATTGAATAATGAGTATTGTGTATCAATGTTCTGTTAGAACTATATGGTGGAATTATTTTGTAACTACACGTTGGCCATAATATTTAAAACATTAGCAGAAGATTTCTAAAATTCTAAGGTGGAGCATCCTGGATTGGGTTTGTTTTCTAGCATATCCCGCAGATGCTTAATCAATTCAAGATCGGGTGGGTTTGGACTTCAATTCAACACATTTAATCAAGTACCTCAAACCATTTTTAAACAAATTTTGGAATGTGGTAGGGACATAGCCATGCTGTTAAAGTCTACTGGCAATAAGGAATACTGTCAACACAAAAGGGGTGTGCTTAGTCTGCAACTATGTTTCAGTAGTACATTGTCCTGAGCATAACACTGTTTCCATTGGCTTGCCGAATTCTCAAAGTGAATCTTGGTGGCATCTCTTCCAGAGGCAAATTTGTAATGCTTTTAACAGATAAGCGAACTCTGGATAGCTGCTGAAAGCAGAGACAAACATGTAAACTTGTTTACAGAGAAGATATAATATGTAGAGATAGAAATATAAGCAGACTCTAGAGAAGAGTTTGTTATGCTTACAATAGATGATGACGAGTTAATCAGCAGGTCCGAGCTAGGAAGCAAATGTAGTTTGCAGAAGCAAACAAGAGTTTGAAGAGAGGATTCAAGTTGAGTAAACTAGCAGGACAAACGCCAATGCAGAAGGTAACAAACAGAAAGCTTTGTAAATATTCAGACACTGAGGCAAGTCATAATCAGTCTTGAAAGGAATACCTAATTTTAAAGGGGTTGTCTTACAAACAAAGTACATTTTAATCAGTAGATCTTGGAATAAAAATGAGTTCCACGATTGGGTGTGTTAAAAAAATGTTCCTGTGTGTTAAGTTGACCTTATGAAAGTGCACCTGTTATATTCTGTGTAATAGCTGTGTCTTACCATGTTGATATACTCCAATTCATGGTTGGCACATATCAATGCTTCTGGCCAGGGGGCAAGAAGCATAAGTCAATTATGATAAGTAAATACACAGAAAAAACAGCAGGAACTCAAAGCTGCTGCTTTCTGACGTAATGCATTTTACTGCCTGTGGTAATTAGAGATGAGCGATGTTCGAGTCAAACTGTTCGCCAATTTCAAATTCGAGCTGTTTTGGGAGGTGTTCGAGTCGTTCGATGAACCCGAGTTTCTGTTCGATAACTGTTCATTCACCAAAAGCTTAGCTTGATTTGCACATTAAAACTGTTTATCATTGTTAATAGACTGTTTCAGTGTATAGTGGGCAGGTGGGGGGTGGGGGATAGATCTGTGCTGAAATAATAAGCAGTGTCTAAATGTCAGCATAGTAGCTCGCCTGTGAAACAAACTATACCGCCTGTGTATCTCAATTTTCACTGCATCTAATCCAGTTATTATTATGGGCCTAGGAACAGTGTCTGCATGTCAGCAGAGTAGCCCGCCTGTGAAACAAACTATATCGCTTGTGTATCTCAATTTTCACTGCATCTAATCCAGTTATTAGTTTAGGGCCTAGGAGCAGTGTCTGCACGTCAGCAGAGTAGCCTGCCTGTGAAACTAACTACACCGCCTGTGTATCTCTATTTTCACTGCATCTAATCCAGTTAATAATTTTGGGCCTAGGAGCAGTGTCTGCACGTCAGCAGAGTAGCCCACTGTGAAACTAACTACACCACCTGTGTATCTCTATTTTCACTGCATCTAATTCAGTTAATAGTTTAGGGCCTAGGAGCAGTGTCTGCACGTCAGCAGAGTAGCCCGCCTGTGAAACAAACTATACCGCCTGTGTATCTCAATTTTCACTGCATCTAATCCAGTTAATAGTTTAGGGCCTAGGAGCAGTGTCTGCATGTCAGCAGAGTAGCCCGCCTGTGAAACTAACTACACCGCCTGTGTATCTCAATTTTCACTGCATCTAATCCAGTTAATAGTTTTGGGACTAGTACCACAGTTTGGCCACTCAGTTCTGCTCGATTTTCATCCATCGGTTGTTGAGCCAAAAACTACAGATACAGAGTTGCCAATTAGTTAAGCACTAAAATGAGTGGCGAAAGGCCTGCTGCTGGTGGAAAGGGGAATAGGCGTGTTGGAAAGGGAAAAAAAGGTTGTGTCCGTGGGGTAGGTGGTAAGGCAACAATACCATCTGCAGAAGAAAGACCATCTTCCAGCCAAAGTAAGATGTCTACTTCTTTTCGTTGCCAATCTGATATGATCCCTTTCTGATGACCATCACTACAAGCATCGTCAAAAATTCCAGATGAGGCACAAAAACAGCAGGTGCTTGAACGGATATCAAGTGCTCGTTCAAGTGGGCTCTCTTCCATGTCAACTTCAACATCACAACTACTCCAGTCCTCAGAGTTGTCACCCCAATCGCACTTGCTTCCTCACAGCTCCCAAGTCTCCAGCTGCCCGTCTGAGCATGGGGTAACACACATGGTTGAGTCTGTAGAGCTGTTTACGCATACTATAGCCTGGGAATAAGAGGTCTGCTCCAGACCTTCCGTGAATCCAGACGAGGAAATAATCTGCACTGATGCCCAGAATCTTTGTGAGTCGGATTCAGGCCCAGATGAAGAAGGTTCTGAGCATAATGTAGACCCTCGTTCCCAAACTGTAACTCCTGTTGGTGGAGACAATGAGGAAGATGATGAGACTGAGATACCTGATTGGAACGAAAACTTGACTTTTCGGTCAGGGCAGGCAGAGGTTGGCTCTGAGGACGACATGTGTGAGAACACACAGGATGATGATGACGAGGTTGTAGACCCCACTTACTGTCAACCTCAATTTCGCCAGTCCATGAGGTCAGCAGAGGAGGTGGAGGAGGATGCTAGTGAGTAGTGACGAGTCTAATGACGCAGTAACGGTGCGCCTTCCTGGACAGAGATGGAGTACTGGAAGCACGTCAACAACTGCATCCACAACCCCAACTGTGCCTCAGACCAGAAGTCGTGGTTGCTCTTCAGGTCGCACGGGCTCTAAGCCTTGCATAGCCTGGGCATTTTTTGACATCGCAAAGGATGACCCAACTCATGTTGTCCGTAAGATTTGTCAACAAAATCTCAGTAGAGGCCAAAAAATCACTGGCGTGAGTAATTCATGCATGAACCGTCACATGGATATGAGGCATAAGTTGCAGTGGGAAGCTCACTGTGCTACAATGCGGCCTAGAGGGCCGGGTCAACCACCATCTGCCCCATCAAGTGCATCCGCGTCCTCTTCATCCTCTGTGACTGTGGGGACAGCAGTCGCACATGGTTTTGGATGCAGACCTTCCACCTCTTTACCCGCAACAGCCAGTGTGATTGGCAGGTCCTCAGGATATTTGCAAGTGGAAACACCTGCTGGTGTTGAGAGCTCTCCGACATCGACACCACATTTTGATCAAGGCAACATAACATCTCCGCCTGCACCTTCCTCACAAACCAGCAGTTTGCCGGGGACACCCTACGCAACTCCGTCTAAGCACAGCAGCCAGCCCTCAGTCCCTCAGATGTGGACAAGTAAAAGACCATTTACTCCTAGCCATGACAAAGCTAAGAGGCTGAATTTCTCCATCTGCAAGCTGTTGGCTACAGAAATGCTGCCTTTCCACCTGGTGGACACAGAGGATTTTCGAGAACTTATATCCGTCGCAGTGCCCCAGTACCAGATTCCAAGTCGCCTCTACTTCTCAAAGAAAGCTGTGCCTGCGCTACACCAGCATGTCGCACACATCACCGCTTCCTTGAGAAACTCAGTATATGGCAGGGTGCATTTCACCACAGACACTTGGACGAGTAGACATGGACAGGGGTGTTACATGTCGGTAACTGGGCACTGGGTAACTACGGCGACATCAGGAGAAGGGGCCGCTGTCCAAGTCTTGCCGTCCCCATGAGTTGCTCGTCGATCCTCTTTATCTAGAAGTTCCTCCACTGCTTCTGCCTCCTCAACCTCCTCTCGGTCCTCCACCTGCAGCCAAAGCCTGTCTGGCAATGCCACCCGCCCTGTAACTGCGCAGAAGGAATCCTGCACAACTCCTCACTATGCTGTCACCAGGGCTCAATGGCATCAGGCAGTGTTTACATTGAAATGTCTGGGAAATGTGAGTCACACAGCTGAGAAGTTGTGGTCAGCTCTGGAGACCGAGTTCCATCAATGGTTTTCTCCACTCAACCTGCAGCCAGGGAAGGCTGTGTGCGACAATGCTGCAAACCTGGGTGCTGCCCTTCGCCGGGGCAATGTCACACATGTGCCTTGTATGGCTCACGTTTTGAACCTGGTTGTCCAGCAATTTTTATCCCACTATCCCAGACTAGACGGGCTTCTGCAGAGGGAACGGTCGCTGTGTGCTCACTTCCGCCATTCGCATCCCGCAGCTCGACGACTTGCATCTCTACAGAAGTCGTTGGGCCTGCCAGTTAATCGGCTGTAATGCTATGTGCCCACATGGTGGAATTCAACTCTGCACATGTTGCAGCGACTGTGGCAGCACCGACGAGCCCTGGTGCAATTCGTTATGACGTATAGCTTGGGCCAACGAGATCAAGAAGTGGGGCAAATTGCGCTGCAGGAGTGGTCTCAGATCAGGGACCTATGCACCCTTCTGCACAGTTTTGAAATAGCAACGGAGATGTTTAGTGCTGACGAAGCCATTATCAGTATGACCATTCCGGTGATTTACATGCTGGAGCACACCTTACACAGTGTTTGGAGTCAGGTGATGGAACAAGTGGAGGAGGAGGAGGAACAGGAGGAGGAGGAGGAACAGGAGGAGTCGTATGCAGAAGAGATCATATCTCCAAGGTCAAGAAGGTTGGCAGCACCAGGGCGGCTGGCATTGGAGGCTGGGGGAGAGGGATTACCGAGGGCGCATGGTAGCAGCCAAACTATTGAAGAAGGTGCAGGAGGCAAGGAAGAAGTGGAGAACAAACTGGCACTGGGCCTGGAAGACTCATCAGATGAGGGAGACCTTCATCAAATTTCTGTTGTGCGAGGTTGGGGGGAGAGGGCAGACGAAGGAAGCATGATTCTCACCTCACCACCACCCAGACAGCAAGGACTTGGTCCTCCTGGATGTGCAAGACACATGAGTGCCTTTTGCTGCACTACCTGCAACATGACCCTCGGATTGTCAGAATCCAAAGTAATGCCGACTATTGGGTTGCCACACTCTTAGATCCCGGAACAAAAGCAAATTTGGCAAAATAATTCCTGCCATAGAAAGGGATTCACGCATGCAGGAGTATCAACAGAAACTGTTACAGAATCTAACATCCGCTTTTCCACAAAACAGCAGTGGTGCACGTAGTAAATCTCTGAGTTCTAACTTGCCAACCGTGTGACTATCGAGTCATCACTCAAACCGTAACAGTAACATTGTATCTGGTGGTAACAGCAATTTTTTCAAGATTTTTCTAGACCATCATTTGCAAGGCCACAGGAGACAAGAAGTCTGACGCACAGCCAACGCCTAGAGAGGATGGTACAAGAGTATCTCCAAGTTAACATCGATGCCATGACTGTGGAACTGGACCTTTGCTCATTTTGGGCTTCCAATCTTGAAAAATGGCCTGAGCTCGCCACTCACGCCTTGGAGATCTTGTCATGCCCCGCAGCCAGCGTTCTCTCTGAATGTGTGTGCGCTGCTGGTGGTGTGCTGACAGATAAGCGCACGCGGCTGTCCAGTGACAATGTAGACAGACTAACGTTCATCAAGATGAACAAATCCTGGATCTGCAAGGATTTTTCTACCCCTGTGTCATCTTGGGGAGACTAAAAGCTTGATGATTTTTGAAAATCACCTCACCAGCAATTTTAAAAAACTCTGGCGAAATTGATGCCACTTAAGTGGTGTCTGTGGCTGAATTTTTGGAAAAAATGGAGACTCTTTTATTTAGTCCCCTTGCTGAGTTTTACATGACGTTTCCATCATCAATTCCAGGTGGGAGGGGTCGTCTGCAGAGTTGTTTCCTCATACTATGGCCTGGGATTCAGAGGTCTGCTCCAAAGCTTCAGTGTCTGCTAGTCAGCAGACAGTTTACCTAACTACTATTTTGTAACGGCATCTAGCCCAGGAAATCCTTTTGGGTCTAATAGAATTTGGTGCTACTCAGCAGCGTACTTCACCCATGAAGCAAGCTACACCGCCTGCTTACCTAACTACTATTTTGTAACGGCATCTAGCCCAGGAAATCCTTTTGGGCCTAATAGAATTTGGTGCTACTCAGCCGCGTACTTCACCCATGAAGCAAGCTACACCGCCTGTTTACCTAACTACTATTTTGTAATGGCATCTAGCCCAGGAAATCCTTTTGGGCCTAGTAGAATTTGGTGCTACTCAGCAGCGTACTTCACATATGAAGCAAGCTACACCACCTGTTGATCTAATTACTAATTTTTAACTGCATCTAGCCCAGGAAATCGTTTTGTACCTAATAGCATTTTGTGCTACTCAGCACAGTACCCCACCCATGAAGCAAGATACACCGCCTGTTTACCTAAGTACTATTTTTTAATGGCATCTGGCCCAGGAAATACTTTTGGGCCTAGTAGAATTTGGTGCTACTCAGCAGCGTACCCCACCCATGAAGCAGGCTACACCACCTGTTTACCTAAGTCCTATTTTTTAATGGCATTTAGGCCTGGAAATCCTTTTGGGTCTAGTAGACTTTGGGGTTACTCAGCAGCATACTTCACCCATGAAGCAAGCTACACCGCCTTTTTACCAAAGTGCCATTTTTTTAAAGGCATCTGGCCCAGGAAATCCTTTTGGGCCTAGTAGCAATTTCTGCTACTCAGCAGAGTACCCCACCCATGAAGCAAGCTACACCGCCTTCTTTTTTACTCAATCTAACCCCTCCACTCTCCCTCCAGCTCTCTCCTTCTCACAGGTGGACTACCGCATGTTTTCACACTGTGGCAAATCTTTTGGGCCCAGGCATAAGAAGTCGTCGAGGTAATGGATAATATGTGCCGCCTTACAAACGTCCATGATGACACATTCCAGAAAGCAACTAAACGCCTCAAATAGTGAGCAGGATATGGAGCACCCCATGGGCAAACAGCGATCTATGTAGTATGCTCCTTCACAGAAGCAGCCCAATGGGAGGACACTATTCGGAGGCACAGGTAGTAACCGGAACGCCCCCTCAATGTCTGTTTTGGCCATTACGGTGCCCCTTCCCAACTTCTTGACCCGCCTGATTGCCTCATCAAAGAAGGTACAGTACATAGTACTGGTTCCACATCGATGTTGTCGTTTACTGACCTGCCCCTTTTATATGACAAATGGTGGAATAGTCTGAATGTATTGGGTTCATTTTTTGGCACAACTCCCAACTGGGGTACCACTACGTCTTCTAAGGAAAGTGTTCTGAATGGACCCACCGCCATTCTACCTAAAGATATTTCTTTTTTTATTTTTTTGTCAAAACGTCTGGGTGTTGGTAGAATGAGTTTAGATTTTTACTCCAGCCTTTCTTGATTTTAGAAGGGCATGACATGCCTATATCTGTGTCTCCTCCTCTTTTTACTCCTCCACCTCTTTTCTTTTCGCATGACTATATGTAGTTGTGACTTTTCCATGTGTTTGTTGTGTCTTCTGAGCAGTTTGTCAGCTTTTTGACACCTTTTAAGGTGTTTTCTATGTGTTTTCCATGTGTTTGTATTTGCCTGCCATTGGTTTCAATGGGGTTCGAGGGTGTTCGTCGAACGTTCGATGAACATTTCATCGAACATGTCCCTGTTTGATGAACCGAACCGAACCCGAACACTAGGGAGGTGGCTCAACACTAGTGGTAATTCATTTCCATGCTTGAAAAAATTCCTTGCCTGAAGTAATGTGCAAATTGCCTCTTCAGAGAAAAAGAGGACTTGAACTCTATAGCACCACCTATTGGAAGTAGCCATCCTACAAAGTAACAAGCAACCCTTTAACGAGTCTTGCAATATGACTTGGGATAAGAGCCAAATCAGTATCTCAATTCACAGACACGGTGCTTTAGGCTGTTGGCCCTCATCAGTGCAAAGCATGAAAACTGATTAGGCTAGATGAGAGGCTCTGGACTGAGGTCTAAGGGGTAACATTTCTCCTTGTGGAGAGTGACACACTAGCTCCAGACCCTGATACCTCATGCCTGGCTGATTGCTGTAGTGGCATACTACAATTTGTGCTGTGGGTGAATTGAGGCCAATTTCCTGGTGTCTGTCCCTCATTTGATGTGTTTTGGCAGCATTTTGGGCCATTATAAGGTGTTGTGCATGTGTTTGTTTTTGCCTCCCATTAACATGAGTGGCGTTTGATTATGTTACGCGAATATTCAATAAATTAATTTGCGAATATTGCAAATTCGGCCATTGCAATCAGATCCGAAGATTGTAATATTTGCTCATCTCTATTGGGCATTTCAAAAGTTCATCAACTAACAGAATCAGGTGGTAAGTAGTGTTGAGCGATACCGTCCGATACTTGAAAGTATCGGTATCGGATAGTATCGGCCGATACCCAAAAATATCGGATATCGCCGATACCGATATCCGATACCAATACAAGTCAATGGGACATCAAGTATCGGAAGGTATTCTCATGGTTCCCAGGGTCTGAAGGAGAGGAAACTCTCCTTCAGGCCCTGGGATCCATAGGGATGTGTAAAATAAAGAATTAAAATAAAAAATATTGATATGCTCACCTCTCCGGCGGCCCCTGGACATCACGCTGCTAACCGGGAGGCTTCTGTGTTTAAAATGCGCGCCTTTAGGACCTGCGAATGACGTCCCGGCTTCTGATTGGTCGCGTGCCGCCCATGTGACCGGCACGCGACCAATCAGAAGCCGCGACGTCATTCGCAGGTCCTTAATTCCTAGAATTAGGAGTTTTTGTGAATGAGAATGACGTCGCGGCTTCTGATTGGTCGCGTGCCGGTCACATGGGCGGCACGCGACCAATCAGAAGCCGGGACGTCATTCGCAGGTCCTAAAGGCGCGCATTTTAAACACAGAAGCCTCCCGGTTAGCAGCGTGATGTCCAGGGGCCGCCGGAGAGGTGAGCATATCAATATTTTTTATTTTAATTCTTTATTTTTTCACATCCCTATTGATCCGATACCGATACCCGATATCACAAAAGTATCGGATCTCGGTATCGGAATTCCGATACCGCAAGTATCGGCCGATACCCGATACTTGCGGTATCGGAATGCTCAACACTAGTGGTAAGTCCTTCCACCTGATATGAAGAGAATGCAAGCAAATAGGAATAAAATAATTATTAGTTTACAAAATTATAAAGCCAATTAAAAGGACAGGGAATATAACCTCCAAAAAAGGAGAGGGAAACTACTGCAAGACCATTATTTGGGTTATATTTGATGTACAGTATATTTGCAGCTGGATTCATCTATCTATAAACCATTTCATGTATGCAGAATTTAATGACAAACAAGGTACTGCGTATTAAGCAATAACCTAAATCCGAAGCAGTTGCTCGGCATACCAGTGTAGAAGCAATGTCTAACCCTTGAATCCATCCTTTAATGTCTCATCACCATGCAGTCTATTTTCTCCCTTTTATATTTGTTCATATTTATCTAAAAGAAAAAAACAGTCATAGTGCTCATCAGATGAAATGATTTTTGCACAAAGAGCAGCAATGAACACAGATCGCACCTGGATATAAAGATGAATGAACAGGGCCTTTGTCTGAATGTTGGAGCAATCAAGCAGTGAAATACCCCAACATAACACCAAAGCCAACATAAACACTCGCTGCAGCCTGTGAACACTGTAATGCTGAGGCAGACACCCCCACGTAAAATAAATAGACCTGCCTCTCCATGTACTCATTATTAGGCATTTTTCAGCCATGATGTAGGAATCATTGACTGGCTGGGTGGATAATCATGTCTGATATAAACCAGAGAAAGGGGAAACATTAAATAAACTTTAGGATTGGTCACACAATTTTCAAAACATTACACTGCACCATTTCAAAGACTGATACATTTTAAATTTATGCAAAATTATGTATGGATATATGTATGGCTCTGCATGAAGCCCATGAAAACCTTCAAACAAATCTAATGTTAGTAGCTATATACATAACTGAGTGCAATACAAATGTACATAAAGCAAATAAAAGATCAACAGGGCTTCCACTGACTTCCACTGACTTCCACTGACTTCATGTATGCATGCAAAGTCTGTTAAATGTTAGAATTGTTTGTACTTCATATAATCTACGTAAGTTTTAAAATGCCTACTCACGTATTCAAAAATTGAGGCAGCATATTTAATTAAACCAGATATCTAGTGTCTAAGGCTACAGCATGTTCACATGTTCAGGATTTATGGAGGATTTAGGCAGAAACCCAGATTCCAGTGATGTATCTCTTAGTTTACTGAGTTCAGCAGTTACGATTAGAGCTGGGCGAACCCGAACAGTAAAGTTCAGCATCCGAACACCTACTATTCCGGCACGGATGCCGAACATGGACTACACCAGGAAGTCTATATATTACTGTTTGGGTTCGACCCCCCTGAACACCGGGTGTTTGGTGCGCTGTCATGTGACCCCCCCATTTTTGACAACTAGCCTAGCTAGACTAGACAGCTGGTAGCTGGTATTCTCATGCTTGTAAGGAGCCATGGATATTGGCCCCTAGCCTAAAAATAGCAGCCCGCATCCCCCCCAGAAAAGGCACACCTATTAGATGCACCAAATCTAGCACTTTGCCTGGCTCTTCTCACTTGCCCGTGTCGGTGGCAAGTGGAGTTCATATTTGTGGGGTTGATGTCACCTTTGTGGTAATGGATGCCTATGCATTACTAATCCTATAGTTATATGGTAAATAAACACACAGCAAGAGTAAAGTATTTTATTTGAAATAAAAACAAAATGCACTTTTCCTTTTTTATTTATTTGATTTCATTCTAGATTTCATTCTATTGAAATCCTTGCTCTCTATTCTGTGTCTGTACCCTCCCCCCTCACTCCCCATACTGTGTCCATACCCATCCCTCCTTACTCCTCATAGTGTGAATGTATACATTTCCCCCTCGCTCCCCATACTGTGTCCGAACCTATCCCACCCCTCAATTCCTCATACTCCCCTCAAATCCCCCCTTGCTCCCCATACTGTGTCAGCACCCATCACGCCTTTGCTCTCCATACTCTGTCCTCAAATTTCTTCCCCCGTTTCTTCCCCCTTACATTTCTTCTCCCTTCCCCTAATTACAATACATCTTCAATTTCTTCTGCTCCAATAGATTGTTTACCACAGCAAACGTTTGCTGTGCATGTGGCACAGAGGAGTGACATCAGCAGATCACATGACTTGATCACACTGCTGATGTCACCCTGATCTGGAAGTGCCTGAAAGATTCCAGTACAATAATCACTGAGAATTGACACACAGTGCTTTCTTTGAGCTGGCTGTCAGCTTCACAGGGGGCAGCAAAAGGCAAGCATCAGACAGCCGGATGGTGCCTCCCTGCTGGCTTCGCCTGGGGCAAATGCCCTGCCTGGCTCGCGCTAGATATGACCCTACCACCAGAGATGTCTCCCAAGAACAAAGAGGAGGGGTTAAAGGGAACCTGTCACCCCATTTTTTCAGATTGAGATATAAATACTGTTAAATAGGGCCCGTGCGTGCGCAGATGGAGTGCTCTGCTGCACGGGGCTTCATGAAAATGGCCGCGGGATGCCACGCGTGCGCAGAAGAGATCGCGGCAGCCATTTTCCCAAAGCCGAGTTTGCATCTCGGCTTTGGGAAAATGGCCGCCGCGATCTCTTCTGCGCACGCGCAACATCCCGCGGCCCCAGGAAGATGGCCGCCCCCACCGATGAAAGGGATAACAGCGGAACTTGGACATGCGCACACCACTACGCCACCAACGGAAAGCTGGGGAAGAAAAGAGCGATGTCACCACGCCCACCTGACCAGACCAGCCTGATTGACAGGCGAAAACGGCGACTTTGGTAATGTATTTCTCAGCATAGGTGGGGAATCAGGGTACACTACATACACTATAGTAACGCACAGCGCAGGCCCTATTTAACAGTATTTATATCTCAATCTGAAAAAACGGGGTGACAGGTTCCCTTTAAGGGCATTCAGTGTAAAGAGCATGGATGCTGCACATTAGGAAAAAGCAGATAGGCATGTGTCTCCATCAACCAATCATAAATCACTATCAGCAGTTTTGAGGAGTCAAAATTAGGAACAGATTCCCTTTAAGCATGAGAACAAGAATATCTATGGCATCAGTAAATGTTAGCAATATTTTTTTAATCATATTGTAAAAAAGGTCCTTTAAGAAGCCGACTATATAAGCATGGTTGGAATTTTATTAATTTTCTGACTGGATGTAAAAGCATAGGATTCTTTGAAATGGTAAACATTATCATTGTTCCAGGAAACCAGTCAGATCATATGTGAACTTGAAAAATCCTGCAATCTAATTCATACTTTATGGACACATTTGTTTAAGTAAAAGCAGACACTGAGCCACTCCCCATTCCCGTGCTTCATATTTTCCATGCAGATGATTTGCACAACAAGGAACAAGTTGTATTTCATAATCTGAAGACACATTTTAACAAAAAATAAATATGTAGTAACTTGCTAACATCACATCTGCCTATTACCTAATTTTGTTGTATAATAATAATCTTTATTTTTTTTATATAGCGCTAACATATTCCGCAGCGCTTTACAGTTTGCATACATTATGATCACTGTCCCCGATGGGGCTCACAATCTAGATTCCCTATCAGTGTGTCTTTGGAATGTGGGAGGAAACCGGAGAACCCGGAGGAAACCCACACAAACACGGAGAGAACATACAAACTCTTTGCAGATGTTGTCCTGGGTGGGATTAGAACCCAAGATCCCAGCGCTGCAAGGCTGTAGTGCTATCCACTGCGCCACCGTTGTATGACTTCTAATTATAACTCTATGGATAAATATTTATTTTGTTTTTTGCACTACAACAGCCATGTAAATCCAAGAATAGTTTGTTCCAATTCTTTTACAGTTCAAATGACTTGCCCGCTCACAGCCAAGCTTTTAGTAAATCAATTTTATTGTGGGTCAGAAAATAATAAATAAATCTAAATGATAAAAAAAGTAGAAACATTGGTCTAACTGCAATAGTATCAGCCATCAACATAATGGCTAGGGCATGCTACAAAGATAAAGTAGCACAACTATGCTAGTTTCATAGTACGGAACGCATTCAATGGTTAAACTCACAAATAGTGTAGAATGTTGGCCACTAGAGTTGAGCGACCTTGACCTTTTTAGAGTCGAGCCGGGTTTCGCGAAACCCGCCTATCTCAAAAGTCGAGTCGAGTGGAATCGGCCGATTATCGCGAAAAGTCTGGGATCGACCGAAACACGAAACCCAATGCAAGTCAATGGGGGAGCATAGTCGGCAGTGAGTAGAGGCCAGGAAAACATGTACAGAGCCCATTGTATTGGCAAAAACATCCATTCTTGCTACTAAAGCTTGTCAATCGTAATTTAGCTTATAATTGTAAGGCATTGGAAATTGGGGGTCATTTGGGTAAAGTTGTGGGGGGTAGGGCTGGTTCAAGCAATTAGTGGGCCAAGGACATCTGGACCACGTCACGGCAGTGGAGCAGGGAGAGGTAAGTATTTCAACTTTGCAAGTGCTGTGATCCTGAGCAAGCAGGGGGGGCCCACTCGTTGGCATTGGCACTGGCACAGGGCCCCTCAAAGTACAGCGGTGTGTTTGCACGGCGGGGGCGCCTCCCACCGGCAGCAACACTTTTGCGTACTATGAGAGGCCCTGTGCCAGTGACGTCGCCAACGAGTATTCCTCCCCCTACCTGATGAAGGAACCTGCACCTTCATCTGCACCTTCCTCTTTGTCCCCGTGTAATGTGGTATGGTATGCGGGAAGGGGGACCTGACTTTCAGCAAGGTCACAATCTTGCAGTGTAGCGTGCACGGGGAATGTTGCGTTATGGGTCAATGTACCAGCAGACTCATCTATCACTGGCTGGGCAATGGGCAGGATGAGGAGGAAACACAGATATAGGCCCAAAGAATAAAGTGGGCTAAATGCAGTTCAAAATTGGTAACAGGACTAACCAGGGGGCATTGTTTTGTTCAGTGGAGGACAACTGCAATGAGAGGCTGACACAGAGAGTAGGCCCAAATCTGTAAGTAGTCTAAATGCAGTTCAAAATTGGCAAGAGTAGTAAACAGGCGGCACAGCTTTGTTCACTGTAGGAGAACAGCAAGGAGCGGCAGACACAGATAAAAGGCCCCAAACCAACTAGTAGGCCTAATGCAGTGTAGTTTTCAACAACTACTAAACGAGAGTCGGAAGACCGAAGCAATGGCGAGGAAACCTGGGTAACACCTTGGAGTGGAACACACCGTCTCTACACCCCATACCCAATTTGTAGGCCTAATGCAGTGTAGTTTTCTACAACTACTAAACGAGAGTCGGAAGACCGAAGCAATGTAGATGAAACCTGAGGAACACCTTGGAGTGGAACACACCGTCTCTACACCCCATACCCAATTTGTAGGCCTAATGCAGTGTAGTTTTCAACAACTACTAAACGAGAGTCGGAAGACCGAAGCAATGGAGAGGAAACCTGGGGAACACCTTGGAGTGGAACACACCGTCTCTACACCCCATACCCAATGTGCAGGCCTAATGCAGTGTAGTTTGCAACAACTACTAAACGAGAGTCGGAAGATCGAAGCAATGGTGAGGAAACCTGGGTAACACCTTGGAGTGGAACACACCGTCTCTACACCCCATACCCAATTTGTAGGCCTAATGCAGTGTAGTTTTCTACAACTACTAAACGAGAGTCGGAAGACCGAAGCAATGTAGACGAAACCTGGAGAACACCTTGGAGTGGAACACACCGTCTCTACACCCCATACCCAATGTGCAGGCCTAATGCAGTGTAGTTTGCAACAACTACTAAACGAGAGTCGGAAGACCAAAGCAATGTAGACGAAACCTGGGGAACACCTTGGAGTGGAACACACCGTCTCTACACCCCATACCCAATGTGCAGGCCTAATGCTGTGTAGTTTTCTACAACTACTAAACGAGAGTGAGAAGATTGAAGCAATGGCGAGGAAACCTGAGGAACACCTTGGAGCTGCAGACACCGTTAGTAGGCAATACCGAAGTAGTAGCCCCAATGCAGTTTTCAAATTCCTAGAGGCTGAAAACCAGACTATTGACGCTCAGCTTTTTTCAAAGGAGGACAGCTGTATTGAGTGGCGCTGACAGACACAGGTAGTAGGCCTTAAACCAAAAATGTGGCTCAATGCAGTTTAAAAAAGGTTACAGGGGTACACAGGCAGCATTGGTCTGGTCAGTGGAGGACTATTTCAATTATGGACCGCAGACAGACTTTGTACGCCTACTATTAAAAAAAGGATGCTCTATGCAATTAAAAATAGGTTCCAGGGGTACACGGGCAGCAGTGGTGTGGTCAGCGGAGGACAATTTGAATTAGGGACTGCAGACAGACTTTGTAGGCTGTCCCCTGTGGACCATGCATCCAACACATTAACCCAGTGCGCCATAATGGACACGTAACTTTTTGTGGACATGCCTACTGGTCCATGCGTCTCTTGTCAGGTCAGGTGCACCTTTCTACTGTTTGATTGCCTGAGTGCTATGACAATGCAGAATTTTTCATGCCGGTGGAGGGCTGGGATGGCTTTTCTCGCAAAAGAAGTGACGACTAGGTAGCTTGAACCGTGGTACAGAGTAGTTCATCTGGGCTTTATAAATATAAAACAAAGAAAAAAAGTAGGCTCCATGCACTTTCAGCTGGGTTCCAGGGGTACACGGCCAGCATTGGTCTGGTCAGTGGAGAACTATTGGAAGGAGGGCCCGCAAACAGGCTTCGAAGGCGTAACATAATAAAATTGGGCTGTAGGCACTTTAAAATTGGTTCCATGGGTACACGGGCAGCAGTGGTCTGGTCAGTGGAGGCCTAGTGGAAGGAGGGACCGCAGACAGGCTTCGAAGGCCTAACATAATAACATTGGGCTGTAGGCACTTTACAATTGGTTCCATGGGTACACGGGCAGCAGTGGTCTGGTCAGTGGAGGCCTAGTGGAAGGAGGGACCGCAGACAGGCTTCGAAGGCCTAACATAATAAAATTGGGCTGTAGGCACTTTATAATTGGTTCCAGGGGTACACGGGCAGCAGTAGACAGGTCAGTGGAGGCCTAGTGGAAGGAGGGACGGAAGACAGGCTTCAAAGGCCTAACATAATAAAATTGGGCTGTAGGCACTTTATAATTGGTTCCATGGGTACACGGGCAGCAGTGGTCTGGTCAGTGGAGGCCTAGTGGAAGGAGGGACTGCAGACACGCTTCAAAGGCCTAACATAATAAAATTGGGCTGTAGGCACATTATAATTGGTTCCAGGGGTACATGGGCAGTAGTAGACAGGTCAGCGGAGGCCTAGTGGAAGGAGGGACCGCAGACAGGCTTCGAAGGCCTAACATAATAAAATTGGGCTGTAGGCACTTTATAATTGGTTCCAGGGGTACACGGGCAGCAGTGGTCTGGTCAGTGGAGGCCTAGTGGAAGGAGGGACCGCAGACAGGCTTCGAAGGCGTAACATAATAAAATTGGGCTGTAGGCACTTTAAAATTGGTTCCAGGGGTACACGGGCAGCAGTGGTCTGGTCAGTGGAGGCCTAGTGAAAGGAGGGACCGCAGACAGGCTTCGAAGACCTAACATATTAAAATTGGGCTGTAGGCACTTTATAATTGGTTCCAGGGGTACACGGGCAGCAGTAGACAGGTCAGTGGAGGCCTAGTGGAAGGAGGGACCGCAGACAGGCTTCGAAGGCCTAACATAATAAAATTGGGCTGTAGGCACTTTATAATTGGTTCCAGGGGTACACGGGCAGCAGTAGACAGGTCAGTGGAGGCCTAGTGGAAGGAGGGACCGCAGACAGGCTTCGAAGGCCTAACATAATAACATTGGGCTGTAGGCACTTTACAATTGCTTCCAGGGGTACACGGGCAGCAGTGGTCTGGTCAGTGGAGGCATAGTGGAAGGAGGGACCGCAGACAGGCTTCGAAGGCCTAACATAATAAAATTGGGCTGTGGGCACTTTATAATTGGTTCCAGGGGTACACGGGCAGCAGTAGACAGGTCAGTGGAGGCCTAGTGGAAGGAGGGACCGCAGACAGGCTTCAAAGGCCTAACATAGTAAAATTGGGCTGTAGGCACTTTATAATTGGTTCCAGGGGTACATGGGCAGCAGTAGACAGGTCAGTGGAGGCGTAGTGGAAGGAGGGACCACAGACAGGCTTCGAAGGCCTAACATAATAACATTGGGCTGTAGGCACTTTGAATTCTCTTGCAGGGGTACACAGGCAGCATTGGTGTTGTCAGCGGAGGCCGATTGTAATGAGTGTCTGCCAGTTAGTAGTCCCAAACAATACATACATGTTAATGTCTCGCATTACAACAAAACGAAAACACAAAAGGGTGCAATCATTAGGTACAGGGGTGGGCTCCTCTGCGTAGTTTCAGACCTAGTAATTTGGCACAAAGTATTTACTTGGGTAAATATAGGACACTGCCCCTGACTATGTCAAGTACCATCATACATGTCAACACAATGGTATTGTCAGTGGCAGGAATTTACGGATGTCAGCGCATAGACTAAACATTGGTGGAACTGTGAGATAATTGTGCAAGTGGTAGAGCAATGTTTGAGCTGGGGGTGGGGGAACTCTCTTGTGGCCGGCGGTACAGGCCCAGGGCCCCTCATGTTACAACAGTGTGTCTGACGTTGGGTGCGCACCACCACCGCCAGATACACTTTATTGTACTATGAGGGACCCAGTGGCAGTGCCGTCGACCAAAAGCGGGCACACCCACCTCTTCAGAAAAAAAACAGCACTCTCACGGGTGCTTGCGCCAAGTGGCGATACCACGGCCCCGTGTGGGGAGTTTGGCCATTTAGGGAGGTGTAAACATGTCGTATGCTGGACAATCAGCTGCTGCAAATTACGAGATTGGTAAAGTTATTCAGAGTAGTCCACAGGCAATACCTTTTCATTGGAAAGCTAGGTGTTGGCTGGGCAAGGTGGGGCAAAAGAATTCGAAATCCAGTTGTGGTTCATTTTAATGAAGGTTAGATCATCAACATTTTGGGTAGCCAGACGAGTCCTTTTTTTGGTTAATATTGAACCTGCAGCACTGAATACTCTTTCTGATAGGACACTAGCTGCCGGGCAAGCAAGCTCCTGCAATGCATATTCTGCCACTTCTGGCCAGGTGTCTAATTTGGATGCCCAGTAATCAAATGGGAATGACGGTTGAGGTAGAACATCGATAAGCGATGAAAAATAGTTAGTAACCATACTGGACAAATGTTGTCTCCTGTCACTTTGAATTGATGCAGCAGTACCTGTCCTGTCTGCGGTCATAGCAAAATCACTCCACAACCTGGTCAGAAAACCCCTCTGTCCAACGCCACTTCTGATTTCTGCATGTCTAACACTTCTGGTCTGCTGCCCCCTGCAGCTCGTGTGAGAACGATCACGGGCGCTGTGTGCTGGGAATGCCTGAAGCAAACGGTCAACAAGAGTTGATTGTTTGGTTGCTAATATTAGTTCCAAGTTCTCATGTGGCATAATATTTTGCAATTTGCCTTTATAGCGAGGATCAAGGAGGCATGCCAACCAGTAATCATCATCGTTCATCATTTTCGTAATGCGTGTGTCCCTTTTGAGGATACGTAAGGCATAATCCGCCATGTGTGCCAAAGTTCCAGTTGTCAAATCTGTGGTTGTGCTTGGTTGAGTGGCAGTTTCAGGCAAATCTACGTCACTTGTGTCCCTCAAAAAACCAGAACCCGGCCTTGACACGCCACCAATTTCCAGTGGCCCCGGAGAAGCTTCCTCATTAACAAAATACTCATCCCCATCATCTTCCTCGTCCTCCTCCTCCTGTTCGCCTGCTACCTCGTCCTGTACACTGCCCTGACCAGACAATGGCTGACTGTCATCAAGGCTTTCCTCTTCCTCGGCTGCAGATGCCTGATCCTTTATGTGCGTCAAACTTTGCATCAGCAGACGCATTAGGGGGATGCTCATGCTTATAATGGCGTTGTCTGCACTAACCAGCCGTGTGCATTCCTCAAAACACTGAAGGACTTGACACATGTCTTGCATCTTCGACCACTGCACACCTGACAACTCCATGTCTGCCATCCTACTGCCTGCCCGTGTATGTGTATCCTCCCACAAAAACATAACAGCCCGCCTCTGTTCGCACAGTCTCTGAAGCATGTGCAGTGTTGAGTTCCACCTTGTTGCAACATCTATGATTAGGCGATGCTGGGGAAGGTTCAAAGACCGCTGATAGGTCTGCATACGGCTGGAGTTTACGGGCGAACGGCGGATATGTGAGCAAAGTCCGCGCACTTTGAGGAGCAAGCCGGATAACCCCGGATAACTTTTCAGGAAGCACTGCACCACCAGGTTTAAGGTGTGAGCCAGGCAAGGAATGTGTTTCAGTTGGGAAAGGGAGATGGCAGCCATGAAATTCCTTCCCTTATCACTCACTACCTTGCCTGCCTCAAGATCTACTGTGCCCAGCCACGACTGCGTTTCTGTCTGCAAGAACTCGGACAGAACTTCCGCGGTGTGTCTGTTGTCGCCCAAACACTTCATAGCCAATACAGCCTGCTGACGCTTGCCGGTAGCTGGCCCATAATGGGACAACTGGTGTGCAACAGTGGCAGCTGCGGATGGAGTGGTTTGCCGACTGCGGTCTGTGGACGAGCTCTCGCTTCTGCAGAAGGACGAGGAGAAGGAGGGGGTGCGAACACCTACAGCCAACTGTTTCCTAGACCGTGGGCTAGGCAGAACTGTCCCGAAATTGATGTCCCCTGTGGACCCTGCATCCACCACATTCACCCAGTGTGCCGTGATGGACACGTAACGTCCCTGGCCATGCCTACTGGTCCATGCATCTGTTGTCAGGTGCACCTTTGTACTCACAGATTGCCTGAGTGCATGGACGATGCGCTCTTTAACATGCTGGTGGAGGGCTGGGATGGCTTTTCTCGAAAAGAAGTGTCGACTGGGTAGCTCGTAGTGTTGTTCAGCCCTAGTCCATCAGGGCTTTGAAAGCTTCGCTTTCAACTAACCAGTAGGGCGTCATCTCTAACGAGATTAGTCTAGCTATGTGGGCGTTCAAACCCTGTGTACGCGGATGCGAGGATAAGTACTTCCTTTTTCTAACCAGAGTCTCATGTAGGGTGAGCTGGACCGGAGAGCTGGAGATCGTGGAACTAGCGGGTGTGCCGGTGGACATGGCAGAATGAGAGACGGTTGGAGACGGTATTGTTTCCGCCGGTGCCCTAGATGCAGTGTTTCCTACTACGAAACTGGTGATTCCCTGACCCTGACTGCTTTGGCCTGGCAAAGAAACCTGCTCAGATACTGCAGGTGGTGCGGAAAATGGTGGCTTTACAGTGACGGCAGGGATGTAGCGTTGCTGACTAGCTTCATTGGCCGAGGGTGCTACAACCTTAAGGGACATTTAGTAGTTAGTCCAGGCTTGCAAATGCATGGTGGTTAAATGTCTATGCATGCAACTTGTATTGAGACTTTTCAGATTCTGAACTCTGCTTAAGGTAGTTGAACACTTTTGACAGATGACTTTGCGCTGATCAATTGGATGTTGTTTAAAAAAATGCCAGACTGCACTCTTTCGAGCCTCGGATCCCTTTTCAGGCATTGCAGACTGAGCTTTAACCGGATGGCCACGCTGTCCTCCAACAGGTTTTGGCTTTGCCACGCGTTTTGTCCCATCTACCGGCCCGGCAGATGGAATCTGTTGCGATGTTGATGCCTGCTGTGGCCCTTCCTCCTCCGCTTCAGAACTGCTGCCACCTGCACCATGTTCCCCCAATGGCTGCCAATCGGGGTCAACAACTGGGTCATCTATAACCTCCTCTTCTAGCTCGTGCGCAACTTCGTCTGTGTCACCGTGTAAGTCGGTGGTAGAGCGTTCGTGACGGGGCAACATAGTCTCATCAGGGTCTGATTCTGGATCAGTACACTTCGAGGGCAATGTTGTGGTCTGAGTCAAAGGACCAGCATAGTAGTCTGGCTGTGGCTGTGCATCAGTGCACTCCATGTCAGATTCAACTTGTAATGGGCATGGCCTGTTAACTGTTTCAATTTCTAAGCCAGGGACGGTATGTGTAAAGAGCTCCATGGAGTAACCCATTGTGTCGCCTGCTGCATCCTTCTCTGTTGTTGTTTTTGCTGAAGAGTACAAGGAAGCGACTTGTCCCTGACCGTGAACATCCGCTAACGACGCGCTGCTTTTACATTTACCAGTTTCAAAAGAGGAGGCAAAAGAGCTAGAGGCTGAGTCAGCAAGGTAAGCCAAAACTTGCTCTTGCTGCTCCGGCTTTAAAAGCGGTTTTCCTACTCCCAGAAATGGGAGCGTTCGAGGCCTTGTGTAGCCAGACGACGAACCTGGCTCCACAGCTCCAGACTTAGGTGCAACATTTTATTTTTTTTCCCACGACCACCTGATGCTCCACTACCACTACCATCATTACCAGCTGACAATGAACGCCCACGGCCACGACCTCTTCCACCAGACTTCCTCATTGTTTTAAAAACTTAACCAAAGTAACGGTATTTGTTGCTGTCAAACAACTTACACGGTGAGCTATAACTTCAGTATGATTTAGATATCCCTTTACAGGTGGGTGAGACCGCAAGGAAAATCAGGCACAATGTTACACACTCTGTTTTCGGTGGCACCAAATGAGAGAGATGCCACACACGCAGGACTGTCACTCAAGCACAAATGTCAATATTGATCTCCCAATTTTTTTATTTTTTTTTCAGGGAGAATTTAGAAACCAAATTAAAAAAAAATAGGCTTTCTATGGCCCACTATTTGAGAGACAGAGATGGCACACCCAGGAGTCAAGACTGGCACACAAGCAGAAAGGCCAATATTAATCTCCAACTGATTTTTTTTAATTTTTTCTGTGAGAATTTAGAAACCAAATTAAAAAAAAATAGGCTTTCTATGGCCCACTATTTCAGAGACAGAGATGGCACACCCAGGAGTCAGGAGTGGCACACAAGCAGAAAGGCCAATATTAATCTCCCACTGATTTTTTTTTATTTTTTCAGGCAGAATTTAGAAACCAAATAAAAAAATAAATAAATAGGCTTTCTATGGCCCACTATTTGAGAGAGAGAGATGGCACACCCAGGAGTCAGGAGTGGCACACAAGCAGAAAGGCCAATATTAATCTCCCACTGATTTTTTTTTTATTTTTCCAGGGAGAATTTAGAAACCAAATAAAAAAAAAATAGGCTTTCTATGGCCCACTATTTGAGAGAGAGATGGCACACTCAGGACTGGCACACAAGCCCAAAGGCCAATATTAATCTCCCACTGTTTTTTTTTTTATCAGGGAGAATTTATGAACCCCACAAAAAAAAAAACAGAAAAATAAAAAGGCTTTCTATGGCCCACTATGTGAGAGAGATGGCACACACAGGGATGGCACTCTAGCAGAAATGCCAATCTTAATCTCCCACAACTTATTTTTTTAGGGAGAATTAAAAAAAACAAAAAAAAACAGGGACTGTCCTACAATTACTATCTCCCTGCAGTAATCTCAGCCAGGTATGGCAGGCAGCCATAAGGAGTGGACTGATGCACAAATTAAATAAAAAGTGTGGACAAACAAACAAGATAGCTGTGCAGAAAGGAAGGAACAACAGGATTTGTGCTTTGAAAAAAGCAGTTGGTTTGCACAGCGGCGTACACACAGCAATGCAGCTATCAGGGAGCCTTCTAGGGCAGCCCAATGAGCTACAGCGCTGAGGAAAAAAAATGTAGCTTCCACTGTCCCTGCAAACAAAAGGTGGTGTTGGACAGTGGAAATCGCTACAGAACAAGCGGTTTGGTGGTAAATGGACCCTGCCTAACGCTATCCCTGCTTCTGACGAAGCGGCAGCAACCTCTCCCTAGGCTCAGATCAGCAGCAGTAAGATGGCGGTCAGCGGGAACGCCCCTTTATAGCCCCTGTGACGCCGCAGACAGCAAGCCAATCACTGCAATGCCCTTCTCTAAGATGGTGGGGACCAGGACCTATGTCATCACGCTGCCCACACTCTGTGTCCACCTTCATTGGCTGAGAAATGGCGCTTTTCGCGTCATTGAAACGCGACTTTGGCGCGAAAGTTGCGTACCGCATGGCCGACCCCACACAGGGGTCGGGTCGGGTTTCATGAAACCCGACTTTGCCAAAAGTCGGCGACTTTTGAAAATGAACGATCCGTTTCGCTCAACCCTATTGGCCACCACTTTAAGTTCTAAAAAAAATCCCCCTTACTGAGTGTAACAGCCCCCATGCTCTATGCACATTACTAACTTTTTTCTACTTTACTAAAATCCATTCACCCGTTCAAGTTTGTGTTCTGCAAAGTGGCCCAGGACTGGAAGTCCTCAGCTCTATCTGCTTTTGGCTTCAAAGGATAGAGCCTCTCCATACTCTTCTTTTCAGGGACTGTATTTAGATTATTGTCTATTACTTGAACAGTCTGTCAGGAATCAAGACTGTTTGGTCACTGAGACAGGAAGTGATGTTTGGAGAAGAAGTAGTAATTACATGCATGTTCTGTTGCTATCCTAGTTATTCGGAGGTGAATCTATGGTTTCCTGGACACAAAGGAAAACATTAAGTTTGGTCACTCCTGCCTGCTCTCTCAGTATTCAGTGACAAACTACAGCCCCTGCTTCATTGAGAAGAGAAATTAGTTGGCATTTGACTGTAATTATGAAAATCACATACAAGCGGTCATATAATGACCGCTGGAATTGCTAAGTAGTGCTTAATTTTATAATTAATTCTCCTAACATAAATACAGATGTAATCATCTTTAACATATCAGATGGTACAATACTTTATTATGATAGCCATTTATCATGTTATCTGATACAAGGCTATGTATCATGGCTGTCAGATATTATCTGATAGTCATGCATCACGTTTTCAATGGATTTGTATTTGTCTAAAAGATCAGAACCAATTACAATACATGAACACAGCGCCAGAAACACCATTAGTACAGACATACAGCATTGCAACCATCATCAGTACATAAGTACATCACCATAACCACAATCAATTCATGAATACAGAACCAGAACACTCATTAGTACAGGAAAACATCACCAGAACCACCATAAGTACATGAATACATCACAAGAAGCACCAACAGTACATTACCAAATCACCAGAACAACCATCAATACTAGAAAACATCACCATGACCGCAATCAATACATGAATTTAGCACTAGAACCACCATCATTGCCAATTATAGTAGAGCAATCAATTGCAATGTCAGCTCAGCTCCATATACAATTGTATCACATGAACCTACAACTCCTAGTACATCTTTAACAATGGTAAGGAAATACGGGGAGTTGCAGCCATCTTCCGACTGTGTTTCATACTGTAACAACAGTACTGACTAGGGTTGAGCGAAACGGATCGGAAATTTTCAAAAGTCGCCGACTTTCTGCAAAGTCGGGTTTCGGGAAACCTGACCCAATCCTAGTGTGGGATCGGCCATGAGGTCGGCGATCTTTGCGCCAAAGTCGCATTTCGTATGACGCTTTCAGCGCCATTTCTCATCCAATGAAGGAGGACGCAGAGTGTGGGCAGCGTGATGACATAGGTCTCGGTCCCCACCATCTTAGAGAAGGGCATTACAGTTATTGGCTTGCTTTCTGCAGTGTCACAGGGGCTATAAAGGGGCGTGCATGCCGACAGCCATCTTACTTCTGTCAATCTTAGCATAGGGAGAGGTTGCTGCAGCTTCATCAGAAGAAGGGATATAGTTAGGGAGGGAAGATTAACCCCCAAAACTGCTTGTGCTGTAGCGATTTCCACTGTCCAACACCACCTTTTCTTTGCAGGACAGTGGCGTTTTTTTGTGTGCATCAGCTCTGTAGCTTATTAGGCTGCCCTATAAGGCTCCCTGATAGCTGCATTGCTGTTTGTACGCCGCTGTGCAAACCGACTGCTTTTTTAAAAGCAAAAATCCTGTTGCTCCTTTCTGCACAGTTCTCTTGTTTCTTTGTCCACACTTTTGTGTGCAGCAGTCCTTTTTATTGCTGCCATACTTGTCCTAAGATCATTGTAGGGAGATTGAAATTGTACTACAGCCCTTGTATTTTTTGATAAATCTTCCAGCCACGTTCTGCCACTTACATTGTGTAGTGTAATACACTGGGCCTGAGTTTTGTTGCAGTCTCCCCCAAATAAAAGGGAGATTTAAATTGGCACTAAGTGGATCTACGTCAGTTCTGTTAGTTTGTCATACATCTTCCAGCCACGTTCTGCCACTTACATTGTGTAGTGTAATACACTGGACCTGAGTTTTGTTGCAGTCTCCCCCCCAAAAAAGGGAGATTTAAATTGGCACTAAGTGGATCTATGTCACAGTTCTGTTAGTTTGTCCTACATCTTCCAGCCACGTTCTGCCACTACATTGTGTAGTGTAATACACTGGGCCTGAGTTTTGTTGCAGTCTCCCCCCAAAAAAAGGGAGATTTAAAATGGCACTAAGTGGATCTACGTCACAGTTCTGTTAGTTTGTCGTACATCTTCCAGCCACGTTCTGCCACTTACATTGTGTAGTGTAATACCCTGGCCTGATTTTTGTTGCAGTCTCCCCCAAATAAAAGGGAGATTTAAATTGGCACTAAGTGGATCTACGTCACAGTTCTGTTAGTTTGTCGAACATCTTCCAGCCACGTTCTGCCACTTACATTGTGTAGTGTAATACAATACGCCTGAGTATTGTTGCAGTCTCTCCCCCCCCCCTCAAAAAGGGAGATTAAAATTCTCCACAAGTTTATATACACCTTCTACCTTGTTTCACAGTACCATATAACGGTTGTTATTTTGGTTAGATTTTTCCAAAAATGAGAAAGTCTGGTGGAAGAGGCCGTGGGCGGGCATTGCCAGCTGGTACTGATGGTGGTGTTGGTGGTGGTGGAGCATCTGGTGGTAGTGGGAAAAGCAAAATAGCACCAAAGGCTCAAGGTGTTGAGCCAGCGTCATCGTCTGGCTACACAAGGCCTCGAAGCTCCCTTATCTAGGAGTAGGAAAACAGCTTTTAAAGGCGGAGCAGCAGGAAAAAGTTTTGGCTTTCCTTGCTGACTCAGCCTCTAGCTCTTTCGACTCCTCTTCAGAAGGTTCGAAATCTAAAAGCAGCGAGTCGTCAGTTGATGCTCCTGGTCAGGAACAAGTCGCTTTCTTGTGTCCTTCACCCAAACCAAAAGTGAAGGATGCGGCAGGCGAAACTACAATTTACTCCATGGAGCTCTTTACACATACCGTGCCTGGGTTAGAGAGGGAAATTGTTAAAAGTCCATTACAAGATGAATCGGACATGGAGTGCACAGATGCACAGCCACAGCTAGATTATTATGCTGTTCCATTGACTCAGATCACTACATTGCCCTCGCAGTGTACTGAGCCAGAATCTGACCCTGATGAGACTATAGTGCCCCGTCATGAACGCTATAGCACCTTACACGGTGACACTGAGGAAGGTGCACATGACATTGAAGAGGAGGTGATAGATGACCCAGTTGGTGACCCAGATTGGCAGCCATTGGGGGAAGAGGGTGCCGCTGCCAGTAGCTCAGGAGCGGAGGAGGATGATCCGCAGCAGCCATCTACATCGCAACAGCTTTCATCTGGCAGGCCCGTATCTGGCCAAAAATGTTTGTCAAATCCAAAAACAGTTTTAGGACAGTGTGGCCATCCAGTGAAAGTAGCACAGCGTGCAATGCCTGAAAAGGTGTTCCATAGTAGGAAGAGTGTAGTGTGGCAATTTTTTAACCAAGATCCGAATGATCAGTGCAAAGTTATCTGTAAGAAATTTCACTGACCAGCAGAAGAGAAACTGAGTGGCACCCGGTATATCAATCTTCACAGGCAGTAGCAACATAGGAGGAGTCTCGGCATGAACTTCAAACTACAAGTCTTTGTACTCGCAATGCTGGGTGGTGCTTAGCATATAAAGTGGTTAGAAATCCAGGAATGCCAAGTAACAAAAGATGCAGCACTCACCCGAATCTTGCTGAAGATAATGTCCTTTATTCGCTTTAAACGGTGTTAGACATAATGCGGAGAGGCGGCAGGAAGGAGGACTAGGTGCGGGGGAGAGAAAGGACGGACTACGGCTGTTTCACGCAGATGCGCTTCAATGGGACATTATCTTCAGCAAGAACCGGGTGAGTGCTGCATCTTTTGTTACTTGGCATTATCTGTAAGAAATGCTCAAAGACCTTTAGCAGAGGGAAGAATCTCCAAAATTTAAATACAACATGCATGCTTATGCAGCGCCCCAGAGACCTGGTCGTTGCAGTATAGCGCTCTGCCACTAAGGGGAGCAGCAGTACGTCTGATGGCACTAAGGAGTTCTCCTGACCCGGTATCACTAGAACACATTACACTTCACACTCCAGCCACTAGGGGGAGAAAAAGGCTTTATTTATTGGGCCACTCCTCACACTGATAAAACTAGGGGCTGGGGAGGAAGTTAGTCAGAAGCTGACTGGGTTGGAACCAGGCAACATCCCGTGGCAGGGGGTGTTGCAGGGAGAAGGCACAGGGGGGTCCCTGTCAGGCGTGGGAACCTGGCAGGTGCCTAGCGACAGAACAGAACGTAATGGAACCGCGCCTGCACACCTTGCGGCGGTATCCTAAGAGTGACACAAGAGGGGAAGAATATTGTGGAACAGTGTAAACGAGATCAGCACAAAGGAGTGCCAGTAAGAGTCGTGCCGAGAGGGGAAGGCAACATCTTACTGAGGCGCGTAGTCGGTGGCCGGATCACCGTAGGAGTAACTGACTTCAGGCCTTACTTCAAATTCCGCTGGACAGTTGATTATAGGTTGGCTGTCTACCTTTTACGCCTACGAAGACATAGGGGGCAACATTGGGAGAGGGGCGTCTCTAGGGTCCCAGAAGACCTCCAAGCCTTCCCGTCAAATGGGTGGCGTCCTAGCCATAACATATCTGGGGGACGTTAGAAACAAGCAACATCATGGAACAAAAGAACGAGAGAGAGAGAGAGCTGTAGAGAACGAACGAAGAAGAACAGCAGTTGTGAGGACTATTCCGAATGCTCAGCAGGGTAGGACTACAACACACAGGCGTTATTGGTAGGGAACGATTTCCATCTGCGAGGGAAACTCTGGATGTGCCCATCGGACCGGCCGGTCTCTGAGAGCCCTGTTAAACGTACTCTGGATTGAGGATCCTGAAGCCTTCAGTAAAGAGGTAAAGAGACTGCAACCTTGTGTCCTCATTATTAACTGTACCTCACACCATCACCATCCACCTTACTGGGAAGCCCTGGGGACATACTTCACCTGTGGGAAGGTATACCATCCAGCTGCCATTCCATCACCCCAGCGGACCCCATAGCAGCGTCGGTCACCCTGACCGAACACCACAGGTGGCGTCACGAACCCCTGACAGACTGCTTTACTACTTTCATTGGACGCCCCTTAGCAGGGTCGCAGACCAGGTCTAGCCACCGTGACAGCCTCAGAACCGAACCAGAGAGGCCCGGTACCGAAATGCGTGGCCCTGTGTCTGGGGGTGCTCTACTTAGACATTTAATCAGCATGCACTTGCAAGCCTGGACTAACTACCAAACATCCCATGCCGTTGGTGCACCTGCTCAGAATGAAGGTAGTCAGCAACGCTACATTGCTTCCCTCACTGTAAGTCCACCAGTTAGGACACCACCAGCAGCAAATGTGGAGGTATCGTCGCAAGGCCAAAGCAGTCAGGGAATCGCAAGGTTCTTGGTAGGAAACACTGTATGTAGGCCAACATCAAGAATACCGTCACCAACCCACTCTCAATCTGCCATGTCCACCACCACCCCCGCTAGTTCCACCATATGCAACTCTCTAGTCCAGCTCACCCTACAAGAGACTCTCGTTAGGAAAAGAAAGTACTCATCCTCTCATCCACGTACACAGGGTTTGAACGCCCACATTGCTAGACTAATCTTGTTAGAGATGATGCCCTACCGTTTGGTTGAAAGCGAAGCTTTCAAAGCCCTGATGGCCTACGCAGTACCACGCTATGACCTACCCAGTCGACACTTCTTTGCCAGAAAAGCCATCGCAGCCCTCCACCAGCATGTCAAAGAACGCATTGTCCATGCACTGAGGCAATCAGTCAGTCGAAACGTGCACCTCACAACAGATGCATGGACCAGTAGGCATGGCCAGGGACGTTACGTGTCCATCACGGCACACTGAGTTAATGTGGTGGATGCAGGGTCCAAAGGGGAAAGCCATAGTGGGACAGTTCTGCCTAGCCCACGGTCTAGGAAACAGTTGGCTGTAGGTGCTCGCCACCCCTCCTCCTCCTCCAGAAGCGAAAGCTCGTCCACAGAGCGCAGTCGCACGACCACTCCATCCGCAGCTGCCAGTGTTGCTCCCGAGGTGTCCCATTATCGAACAGCTAGTGGTAAGCGTCAGCAGGCTGTGTTAGAAATGAAGTGTTTGGGCGACAACAGACACACCGCGGAAGTACTGGCCAAGTACTTGCAGCAAGAAACTCAGTCATGGCTGGGCAGTGTACATCTTGAGGCAGGCAAGGTAGTCAGTGATAACGGAAGGAATTTTATGGCTGCCATTGCCCTTTCAGAACTGAAACACATACCTTGCCTGGCTCACACCTTGAATCTGGTGGTACAGTGCTTCCTGAAAAATTAGCCGGGGTTACCAGCCCTGCTCCTGAAGGTGTGAGGACTAGAGTTGAGCGACCTTGACCTTTTTAGAGTCGAGCCGGGTTTCGCGAAACCCGACTATCTCAAAAGTCGGGTCGAGTGAAATCGGCCGATTATGACGTAAAGTCGGGATCGACCGAAACACGAAACCCAATGCAAGTCAATGGGGCAGCATAGTCGGCAGTGAGTGGGGGCCAGGAAAACACCTAGAGTGCCCATTTTAATGTCAAAACCATCCATTCTTCTTAATGAAGCTTGTCAATCGTAATTTACCTTATAATAATTGGAAGGCATTTGAAATTGGGGGTCATTTGGCTAAAGTTGTGGTGGATAGGGCTGGTTCAAGTAATTAGTGGGCCCAGGAAATCTGGACCACGTCACGGCAGTGGAGCAGGGAGAGGTAAGTATTTCAACTTTGCAAGTGCTGTGAACCTGAGCAAGCAGGGGGGGCCCACTCGTTGGCATTGGCACTGGCACAGGGCCCCTCAAAGTACAGCGGTGTGTTTGCACGGCGGGGGCGCCTCCCACCGGCAGCAACACTTTTGCGTACCATGAGAGGCCCTGTGCCAGTGACGTCGCCAACTAGTATTCCTCCCCCCACCTGATGAAGGAACCTGCACTTTCATCTGCACCTTCCTGTTTGTCCCCGTGTAAGGTGGTATGGTATGCGGGAAGGGGGACCTGACTTTCAGCAGGGTCACAATCTTGCAGTGTAGCGTGCACGGGAAATGTTGCGTTATGGGTCAATGTACCAGCAGACTCATCTATCACTGGCTGGGCAATGGGCAGGATGAGGAGGAAACACAGATATAGGCCCAAAGAATAAAGTGGGCTAAATGCAGTTCAAAATTGGTAACACAGGACTAATCAGGGGGCATTGCAGTGGAGGACAACTGGAATGAGAGGCTGACACAGAGAGTAGGCCCAAATCAGTAAGTAGTCGAAATGCAGTTCAAAATTGGCAACAGTAGTAAACAGGCGGCACAGCTTTGTTCAGTGGAGGAGAACAGCAAGGAGTGGCAGACACCGATAGTAGGCCCCAACCCAACTAGTAGGGCAAATGCAGTCTAACATTAACAACTACTTAACGAGCGCCTAAAAACGGAATTTCAGGACAGGAAACCAGGAGAACAGCAAGGAGCGGCAGACACCGATAGTAGGCCCCAAACCAACTAGTACGCCAAATGCAGTTGTTCCGTTTAACCACAATTTAATGAGAGCCTGAAGATAGAAGTTCAGGAAAGGCAACCTGGAGAACACCTTGGAGTGGAACACACCATCTCTCTACACCCCATACCCAATTTGTAGGCCTAATGCAGCGTAGTTTCCAACAACTACTAAACGAGAGCATGATGATCGAAGCATTGGCGAGGAAACCTGGGGAACACCTTGGAGTGGAACACACCATCTCTCTACAGTGGAACACACCATCTCTCTACACCCCATACCCAATTTGTAGGCCTAATGCAGCGTAGTTTCCAACAACTACTAAACGAGAGCCGGAAGATCGAAGCAATGGAGAGGAAACCTGGGGAACACCTTGGAGTGTAACACACCATCTCTCTACACCCCATACCCAATTTGTAGGCCTAATGCAGCGTAGTTTCCAACAACTACTAAACGAGAGCCGGAAGATCGAAGCTCAGGAAAGGCAACCTGGAAAACACCTTGGAGTGGAACACACCATCTCTCTACACCCCATACCCAATTTGTAGGCCCAATGCAGCGTAGTTTCCAACAACTACAAAACGAGAGCCGAAAGATCGAAGCAATGGAGAGGAAACCTGGGGAACACCTTGGAGTGTAACACACCATCTCTCTACACCCCATACCCAATTTGTAGGCCTAATGCAGCGTAGTTTCCAACAACTACTAAACGAGAGCCGGAAGATCGAAGCAATGGAGAGGAAACCTGGGGAACACCTTGGAGTGTAACACACCATCTCTCTACACCCCATACCCAATTTGTAGGCCTAATGCAGCGTAGTTTCCAACAACTACTAAACGAGAGCCGGAAGATCGAAGCAATGGAGAGGAAACCTGGGGAACACCTTGGAGTGTAACACACCATCTCTCTACACCCCATACCCAATTTGTAGGCCTAATGCAGCGTAGTTTCCAACAACTACTAAACGAGAGCCGGAAGATCGAAGCAATGGAGAGGAAACCTGGGGAACACCTTGGAGTGTAACACACCATCTCTCTACACCCCATACCCAATTTGTAGGCCTAATGCAGCGTAGTTTCCAACAACTACTAAACGAGAGCCGGAAGATCGAAGCTCAGGAAAGGCAACCTGGAGAACACCTTGGAGTGGAACACACCATCTCCCTACACCCCATACCCAATTTGTAGGCCCAATGCAGCGTAGTTTCCAACAACTACTAAACGAGAGCCGGAAGATCGAAGCAATGGAGAGGAAACCTGGGGAACACCTTGGAGTGTAACACACCATCTCTCTACACCCCATACCCAATTTGTAGGCCTAATGCAGCGTAGTTTCCAACAACTACTAAACGAGAGCCGGAAGATCGAAGCAATGGAGAGGAAACCTGGGGAACACCTTGGAGTGTAACACACCATCTCTCTACACCCCATACCCAATTTGTAGGCCTAATGCAGCGTAGTTTCCAACAACTACTAAACGAGAGCCGGAAGATCGAAGCAATGGAGAGGAAACCTGGGGAACACCTTGGAGTGGAACACACCATCTCTCTACAGTGGAACACACCATCTCTCTACACCCCATACCCAATTTGTAGGCCTAATGCAGCGTAGTTTCCAACAACTACTAAACGAGAGCCGGAAGATCGAAGCTCAGGAAAGGCAACCTGGGGAACACCTTGGAGTGGAACACACCATCTCTCTACACCCCATACCCAATTTGTAGGCCCAATGCAGCGTAGTTTCCAGCAACTACTAAACGAGAGCCGGAAGATCGAAGCTCAGGAAAGGCAACCTGGGGAACACCTTGGAGTGTAACAAACCCTCTCTCTACACCACGGAAGGGCTGATTCTTAGGAAGGAAGGCTGTCGGAAAGAAGCAGGGCGCGTCCGAGGGTGATTATATTCTTATTAGGTATATACTCACCCTCGGACGCGCCCTGCTTCTTTATTTGTAATGAATGTTTATTTGCAATGTGGTTTTGACTTACTCTATTTTTTTGGTAAATAATGATTTTATTATTTTCATTGTTTTGCATCTTCTTGGCAATAATATAAAGAAGACGCGACAGGACAACACTCGGTGGATGCCATATCTGTGTTTAAAATTGAAAAAACCTTTCAGTTAACTACTTGCAGGAGAAAGTTATTGTAGCTGGTGGCCATTTTTAGTACTGTACCAGATTTTTGTTGTATGTGTTTGTTTTTAATGTTAAAATGTCTGCATTTGATATCTCTCCAGTATTTTCTTTTTTATAAGCAAAATACTTATTTTTATATTTTCTGATGTTGGTTCCAGGGGTACACGGGCAGCAGTGGTGTGGTCAGTGGAGGCCTAGTGGAAGGAGTGACCGCAGACAGGCATCGAAGGCCTAAAATAATAACACATGGCTGTAGGCAATTTTAAATTGGTTACAGGGGTACACGGGCAGCAGTGGTGTGGTCAGTGGAGGCCTAGTGGAAGGAGTGACCGCAGACAGGCATCGAAGGCCTAAAATAATAACACATGGCTGTAGGCAATTTTAAATTGGTTCCAGGGGTACACGGGCAGCAGTGGTGTGGTCAGTGGAGGCCTAGTGGAAGGAGTGACCACAGACAGGCATCGAAGGCCTAAAATAATAACACATGGCTGTAGGCAATTTTAAATTGGTTACAGGGGTACACGGGCGGCAGTGGTGTGGTCAGTGGAGGCCTAGTGGAAGGAGTGACCGCAGACAGGCATCGAAGGCCTAAAATAATAACACATGGCTGTAGGCAATTTTAAATTGGTTCCAGGGGTACACGGGCAGCAGTGGTGTGGTCAGTGGAGGCCTAGTGGAAGGAGTGACCGCAGACAGGCATCGAAGGCCTAAAATAATAACACATGGCTGTAGGCAATTTTAAATTGGTTACAGGGGTACACGGGCAGCAGTGGTGTGGTCAGTGGATGCCTAGTGGAAGGAGTGACCGCAGACAGGCATCGAATGCCTAAAATAATAACACATGGCTGTAGGCAATTTTAAATTGGTTCCAGGGGTACACGGGCAGCAGTGGTGTGGTCAGTGGAGGCCTAGTGGAAGGAGTGACCGCAGACAGGCATCGAAGGCCTAAAATAATAACACATGGCTGTAGGCAATTTTAAATTGGTTCCAGGGGTACACGGGCAGCAGTGGTGTGGTCAGTGGAGGCCTAGTGGAAGGAGTCACCGCAGAAAGGCATCGAAGGCCTAAAATAATAACACATGGCTGTAGGCAATTTTAAATTGGTTACAGGGGTACACGGGCAGCAGTGGTGTGGTCAGTGGAGGCCTAGTGGAAGGAGTGACCACAGACAGGCATCGAAGGCCTAAAATAATAAAACATGGCTGTAGGCAATTTTAAATTGGTTACAGGGGTACACGGGCAGCAGTGGTGTGGTCAGTGGAGGCCTAGTGGAAGGAGTGACCACAGACAGGCATCGAAGGCCTAAAATAATAAAACATGGCTGTAGGCAATTTTAAATTGGTTACAGGGGTACACGGGCAGCAGTGGTGTGGTCAGTGGAGGCCTAGTGGAAGGAGTGACCGCAGACAGGCATCGAAGGCCTAAAATAATAACACATGGCTGTAGGCAATTTTAAATTGGTTCCAGGGGTACACGGGCAGCAGTGGTGTGGTCAGTGGAGGAATAGTGGAAGGAGTGACCGCAGACAGGCATCGAAGGCCTAAAATAATAACACATGGCTGTAGGCAATTTTAAATTGGTTCCAGGGGTACACGGGCAGCAGTGGTGTGGTCAGTGGAGGCCTTTTGGAAGGAGTGACCGCAGACAGGCATCGAAGGCCTAAAATAATAACACATGGCTGTAGGCAATTTTAAATTGGTTCCAGGGGTACACGGGCAGCAGTGGTGTGGTCAGTGGAGGCCTAGTGGAAGGAGTCACCGCAGACAGGCATCGAAGGCCTAAAATAATAACACATGGCTGTAGGCAATTTTAAATTGGTTACAGGGGTACACGGGCAGCAGTAGTGTGGTCAGTGGAGGCCTAGTGGAAGGAGTGACCGCAGACAGGCATCGAAGGCCTAAAATAATAACACATGGCTGTAGGCAATTTTAAATTGGTTCCAGGGGTACACGGGCAGCAGTGGTGTGCTCAGTGGAGGCCTAGAGGAAGGAGTGACCGCAGACAGGCATCGAAGGCCTAAAATAATAACACATGGCTGTAGGCAATTTTAAATTGGTTCCAGGGGTACACGGGCAGCAGTGGTGTGGTCAGTGGAGGCCTAGTGGAAGGAGTCACCGCAGAAAGGCATCGAAGGCCTAAAATAATAACACATGGCTGTAGGCAATTTTAAATTGGTTACAGGGGTACACGGGCGGCAGTGGTGTGGTCAGTGGAGGCCTAGTTGAAGGAGTGACCGCAGACAGGCATCGAAGGCCTAAAATAATAACACATGGCTGTAGGCAATTTTAAATTGGTTCCAGGGGTACACGGGCAGCAGTGGTGTGGTCAGTGGAGGCCTAGTGGAAGGAGTGACCGCAGACAGGCATCGAAGGCCTAAAATAATAACACATGGCTGTAGGCAATTTTAAATTGGTTACAGGGGTACACGGGCAGCAGTGGTGTGGTCAGTGGATGCCTAGTGGAAGGAGTGACCGCAGACAGGCATCGAAGGCCTAAAATAATAACACATGGCTGTAGGCAATTTTAAATTGGTTCCAGGGGTACACGGGCAGCAGTGGTGTGGTCAGTGGAGGCCTAGTGGAAGGAGTGACCGCAGACAGGCATCGAAGGCCTAAAATAATAACACATGGCTGTAGGCAATTTTAAATTGGTTCCAGGGGTACACGGGCAGCAGTGGTGTGGTCAGTGGAGGCCTAGTGGAAGGAGTCACCGCAGAAAGGCATCGAAGGCCTAAAATAATAACACATGGCTGTAGGCAATTTTAAATTGGTTACAGGGGTACACGGGCAGCAGTGGTGTGGTCAGTGGAGGCCTAGTGGAAGGAGTGACCACAGACAGGCATCGAAGGCCTAAAATAATAACACATGGCTGTAGGCAATTTTAAATTGGTTCCAGGGGTACACGGGCAGCAGTGGTGTGGTCAGTGGAGGCCTAGTGGAAGGAGTGACCGCAGACAGGCATCGAAGGCCTAAAATAATAACACATGGCTGTAGGCAATTTTAAATTGGTTCCAGGGGTACACGGGCAGCAGTGGTGTGGTCAGTGGAGGCCTAGTGGAAGGAGTGACCGCAGACAGGCATCGAAGGCCTAAAATAATAACACATGGCTGTAGGCAATTTTAAATTGGTTCCAGGGGTACACGGGCAGCAGTGGTGTGGTCAGTGGAGGCCTAGTGGAAGGAGTCACCGCAGACAGGCATCGAAGGCCTAAAATAATAACACATGGCTGTAGGCAATTTTAAATTGGTTCCAGGGGTACACGGGCAGCAGTGGTGTGGTCAGTGGAGGCCTAGTGGAAGGAGTCACCGCAGACAGGCATCGAAGGCCTAAAATAATAACACATGGCTGTAGGCAATTTTAAATTGGTTCCAGGGGTACACGGGCAGCAGTAGTGTGGTCAGTGGAGGCCTAGTGGAAGGAGTGACCGCAGACAGGCATCGAAGGCCTAAAATAATAACACATGGCTGTAGGCAATTTTAAATTGGTTCCAGGGGTACACGGGCAGCAGTGGTGTGGTCAGTGGAGGCCTATTGGAAGGAGTGACCGCAGACAGGCATCGAAGGCCTAAAATAATAACACATGGCTGTAGGCAATTTTAAATTGGTTCCAGGGGTACACGGGCAGCAGTGGTGTGGTCAGTGGAGGCCTAGTGGAAGGAGTGACCGCAGACAGGCATCGAAGGCCTAAAATAATAACACATGGCTGTAGGCAATTTTAAATTGGTTCCAGGGGTACACGGGCAGCAGTGGTGTGGTCAGTGGAGGCCTAGTGGAAGGAGTGACCGCAGACAGGCATCGAAGGCCTAAAATAATAACACATGGCTGTAGGCAATTTTAAATTGGTTCCAGGGGTACACGGGCAGCAGTGGTGTGGTCAGTGGAGGCCTAGTGGAAGGAGTGACCGCAGACAGGCATCGAAGGCCTAAAATAATAACACATGGCTGTAGGCAATTTTAAATTGGTTACAGGGGTACACGGGCAGCAGTGGTGTGGTCAGTGGAGGCCTAGTGGAAGGAGTCACCGCAGACAGGCATCGAAGGCCTAAAATAATAACACATGGCTGTAGGCAATTTTAAATTGGTTCCAGGGGTACACGGGCAGCAGTGGTGTGGTCAGTGGAGGCCTAGTGGAAGGAGTGACCGCAGACAGGCATCGAAGGCCTAAAATAATAACACATGGCTGTAGGCAATTTTAAATTGGTTCCAGGGGTACACGGGCAGCAGTGGTGTGGTCAGTGGAGGCCTAGTGGAAGGAGTGACCGCAGACAGGCATCGAAGGCCTAAAATAATAACACATGGCTGTAGGCAATTTTAAATTGGTTACAGGGGTACACGGGCAGCAGTGGTGTGGTCAGTGGATGCCTAGTGGAAGGAGTGACCGCAGACAGGCATCGAAGGCCTAAAATAATAACACATGGCTGTAGGCAATTTTAAATTGGTTCCAGGGGTACACGGGCAGCAGTGGTGTGGTCAGTGGAGGCCTAGTGGAAGGAGTGACCGCAGACAGGCATCGAAGGCCTAAAATAATAACACATGGCTGTAGGCAATTTTAAATTGGTTCCAGGGGTACACGGGCAGCAGTGGTGTGGTCAGTGGAGGCCTAGTGGAAGGAGTCACCGCAGAAAGGCATCGAAGGCCTAAAATAATAACACATGGCTGTAGGCAATTTTAAATTGGTTACAGGGGTACACGGGCAGCAGTGGTGTGGTCAGTGGAGGCCTAGTGGAAGGAGTGACCACAGACAGGCATCGAAGGCCTAAAATAATAACACATGGCTGTAGGCAATTTTAAATTGGTTCCAGGGGTACACGGGCAGCAGTGGTGTGGTCAGTGGAGGCCTAGTGGAAGGAGTGACCGCAGACAGGCATCGAAGGCCTAAAATAATAACACATGGCTGTAGGCAATTTTAAATTGGTTCCAGGGGTACACGGGCAGCAGTGGTGTGGTCAGTGGAGGCCTAGTGGAAGGAGTGACCGCAGACAGGCATCGAAGGCCTAAAATAATAACACATGGCTGTAGGCAATTTTAAATTGGTTCCAGGGGTACACGGGCAGCAGTGGTGTGGTCAGTGGAGGCCTAGTGGAAGGAGTCACCGCAGACAGGCATCGAAGGCCTAAAATAATAACACATGGCTGTAGGCAATTTTAAATTGGTTCCAGGGGTACACGGGCAGCAGTGGTGTGGTCAGTGGAGGCCTAGTGGAAGGAGTCACCGCAGACAGGCATCGAAGGCCTAAAATAATAACACATGGCTGTAGGCAATTTTAAATTGGTTCCAGGGGTACACGGGCAGCAGTAGTGTGGTCAGTGGAGGCCTAGTGGAAGGAGTGACCGCAGACAGGCATCGAAGGCCTAAAATAATAACACATGGCTGTAGGCAATTTTAAATTGGTTCCAGGGGTACACGGGCAGCAGTGGTGTGGTCAGTGGAGGCCTATTGGAAGGAGTGACCGCAGACAGGCATCGAAGGCCTAAAATAATAACACATGGCTGTAGGCAATTTTAAATTGGTTCCAGGGGTACACGGGCAGCAGTGGTGTGGTCAGTGGAGGCCTAGTGGAAGGAGTGACCGCAGACAGGCATCGAAGGCCTAAAATAATAACACATGGCTGTAGGCAATTTTAAATTGGTTCCAGGGGTACACGGGCAGCAGTGGTGTGGTCAGTGGAGGCCTAGTGGAAGGAGTGACCGCAGACAGGCATCGAAGGCCTAAAATAATAACACATGGCTGTAGGCAATTTTAAATTGGTTCCAGGGGTACACGGGCAGCAGTGGTGTGGTCAGTGGAGGCCTAGTGGAAGGAGTGACCGCAGACAGGCATCGAAGGCCTAAAATAATAACACATGGCTGTAGGCAATTTTAAATTGGTTACAGGGGTACACGGGCAGCAGTGGTGTGGTCAGTGGAGGCCTAGTGGAAGGAGTCACCGCAGACAGGCATCGAAGGCCTAAAATAATAACACATGGCTGTAGGCAATTTTAAATTGGTTCCAGGGGTACACGGGCAGCAGTGGTGTGGTCAGTGGAGGCCTAGTGGAAGGAGTGACCGCAGACAGGCATCGAAGGCCTAAAATAATAACACATGGCTGTAGGCAATTTTAAATTGGTTACAGGGGTACACGGGCAGCAGTGGTGTGGTCAGTGGATGCCTAGTGGAAGGAGTGACCGCAGACAGGCATCGAAGGCCTAAAATAATAACACATGGCTGTAGGCAATTTTAAATTGGTTCCAGGGGTACACGGGCAGCAGTGGTGTGGTCAGTGGAGGCCTAGTGGAAGGAATGACCGCAGACAGGCATCGAAGGCCTAAAATAATAACACATGGCTGTAGGCAATTTTAAATTGGTTACAGGGGTACACGGGCAGCAGTGGTGTGGTCAGTGGAGGCCTAGTGGAAGGAGTGACCGCAGACAGGCATCGAAGGCCTAAAATAATAACACATGGCTGTAGGCAATTTTAAATTGGTTACAGGGGTACACGGGCAGCAGTGGTGTGGTCAGTGGATGCCTAGTGGAAGGAGTGACCGCAGACAGGCATCGAAGGCCTAAAATAATAACACATGGCTGTAGGCAATTTTAAATTGGTTCCAGGGGTACACGGGCAGCAGTGGTGTGGTCAGTGGAGGCCTAGTGGAAGGAGTGACCGCAGACAGGCATCGAAGGCCTAAAATAATAACACATGGCTGTAGGCAATTTTAAATTGGTTCCAGGGGTACACGGGCAGCAGTGGTGTGGTCAGTGGAGGCCTAGTGGAAGGAGTCACCGCAGACAGGCATCAAAGGCCTAAAATAATAACACATGGCTGTAGGCAATTTTAAATTGGTTACAGGGGTACACGGGCAGCAGTGGTGTGGTCAGTGGAGGCCTAGTGGAAGGAGTGACCACAGACAGGCATCGAAGGCCTAAAATAATAACACATGGCTGTAGGCAATTTTAAATTGGTTACAGGGGTACACGGGCAGCAGTGGTGTGGTCAGTGGAGGCCTAGTGGAAGGAGTGACCGCAGACAGGCATCGAAGGCCTAAAATAATAACACATGGCTGTAGGCAATTTTAAATTGGTTACAGGGGTACACGGACAGCAGTGGTGTGGTCAGTGGAGGCCTAGTGGAAGGAGTGACCACAGACAGGCATCGAAGGCCTAACATAACAAAAATGTCAATACAATGGTATTGTCAGTGGCAGGCATTGAAGGATGTCAGCGCATAGACTAAACATTGGTGGAGCTGTGAGATAATTTTGCAAGTGGTAGAGCACTGTTTGAGCTGGGGTGGGGGGAAACTGTCTTGTGGCCGGCGGTACAGGCCCAGGGCCCCTCATATTACAACGGTGTGTCTGACGTTGGGTGCGCACCACCACCGCCAGAGACACTTTATTGTACTAGGAGGGACCCAGTGGCAGTGCCGTCAACCAAAAGCGAGCTCACCCACCTCTTCAGACAAACTGCACTCTCACGGGTGCTGTCGCCAAGTGTCGATACCACGGCCCCGTGTGGGGAGTTTGGCCATTTAGTGAGGTGTAAACATGTCGTATGCTGGACAATCAGGTGCAGAAAATTACAAGATTGGAAAAGGCATTCAGAATAGTCCACAGGCAAGACCTTTTCATAGGAAAGCTAGGTGTCAGCCGGGCAAGGTGGGGCAAAAGATTTCGAAATCCAGTTGTGGTTCATTTTAATGAAGGTTAGATCATCTACATTTTGGGTAGCCAGACGAGTCCTTTTTTCTGTTAGTATTGAACCTGCAGCACTGAATACTCTTTCTGATAGGACACTAGCTGCCGGGCAAGCAAGCTCCTGCAATGCATATTCTGCCAATTCTGTCCAGGTGTCTAATTTTGATGCCCAGTAATCAAATGGGAATGACGGTTGAGGGAGAACATCGATAAGGGATGAAAAATAGTTTGTAACCATACTGGACAAATGTTGTCTCCTGTCACTTTGAATTGATGCTGCAGTACCTGTCCTGTCTGCGGTCATAGCAAAATCACTCCACAACCTGGTCAGAAAACCCCTCTGGCCAACGCCACTTCTGATTTCTGCCCCTCTAACTCCTCTGGTCTGCTGGCCCCTGCAGCTCGTGTGAGAACGATCACGGGCGCTGTGTGCAGGGAATGCCAGAAGCAAACGGTCAACAAGAGTTGATTGTTTGGTTGCTAATATTAGTTCCAAGTTCTCATGTGGCATTATATTTTGCAATTTGCCTTTATAGCGAGGATCAAGGAGGCAGGCCAACCAGTAATCGTCATCATTCATCATTTTAGTTATGCGTGTGTCCCTTTTGAGGATACGTAAGGCATAATCCGCCATGTGGGCCAAAGTTCCAGTTCTCAAATCTGCGGTTGTGCTTGGTTGAGGGGCAGTTTCAGGCAAATCCACGTCACTTGTGTCCCTCAAAAAACCAGAACCCGGCCTTGCCGCGCCACCAATTTCCAGTGGCCCCGGAAAAGCTTCCTCATTAAAAATATAATCATCCCCATCATCCTCCTCGTCCTCCTCCTCCTCTTCGCCCGCTACCTCGTCCTGTACACTGCCCTGGCCAGACAATGGCTGACTGTCATCAAGGCTTTCCTCTTCCTCAGCTGCAGACGCCTGATCCTTTATGTGCGTCAAACTTTGCATCAGCAGACGCATTAGGGGGATGCTCATGCTTATTATGGCATTGTCTGCACTAACCAGCCGTGTGCATTCCTCAAAACACTGAAGGACTTGACACATGTCTTGAATCTTCGACCACTGCACACCTGACAACTCCATGTCTGCCATCCTACTGCCTGCCCGTGTATGTGTATCCTCCCACAAAAACATAACAGCCCGCCTCTGTTCACACAGTCTCTGAAGCATGTGCAGTGTTGAGTTCCACCTTGTTGCAACGTCTATGATTAGGCGATGCTGGGGAAGGTTCAAAGAATGCTGATAGGTCTGCATACGGCTGGAGTGTACGGGCGAACGGCGGATATGTGAGCAAAGTCCACGCACTTTGAGGAGCAGGTCGGATAACCCCGGATAACTTTTCAGGAAGCACTGCACCACCAGGTTTAAGGTGTGAGCCAGGCAAGGAATGTGTTTCAGTTGGGAAAGGGAGATGGCAGCCATGAAATTCCTTCCGTTATCACTCACTACCTTGCCTGCCTCAAGATCTACAGTGCCCAGCCACGACTGCGTTTCTTTCTGCAAGAACTCGGACAGAACTTCCGCGGTGTGTCTGTTGTCGCCCAAACACTTCATAGCCAATACAGCCTGCTGACGTTTGCCAGTAGCTGCCCCATAATGGGAGACCTGGTGTGCAACAGTGGCAGCTGCGGATGGAGTGGTTGTGCGACTGCGGTCTGTGGACAAGCTCTCGCTTCTGCAGGAGGACGAAGAGGAGGAGGAGGGGGTGCGAACGGCTACAGCCAATTGTTTCCTAGACCGTGGGCTAGGCAGAACTGTCCCAAACTTGCTGTCCCCTGTGGACCCTGCATCCACCACATTTACCCAGTGTGCCGTGATGGACACGTAACGTCCCTGGCCATGCCTACTGGTCCATGCATCTGTTGTCAGGTGCACCTTTGTGCTCACAGATTGCCTGAGTGCATGGACGATGCGCTCTTTAACATGCTGGTGGAGGGCTGGGATGGCTTTTCTGGAAAAAAGTGTCGACTGGGTAGCTCGTAGCGTGGTACAGCGTAGTCCATCAGGGCTTTGAAAGCTTCGCTTTCAACTAACCGGTAGGGCATCATCTCTAACGAGATTAGTCTAGCTATGTGTGCGTTCAAACCCTGTGTACGCGGATGCGAGGCTAAGTACTTCCTTTTTCTAACCATAGTCTCATGTAGGGTGAGCTGGACTGGAGAGCTGGAGATCGTGGAACTAGCGGGGGTGCCGGTGGACATGGCAGACTGAGAGACGGTGGGAGATGGTATTGTTGCCACCGGTGCCCTAGATGCAGTGTTTCCTACTACGAAACTGGTGATTCCCTGACCCTGACGGCTTTGGCCTGGCAAAGAAACCTGCACAGATACTGCAGGTGGTGCGGAAAATGGTGGCCCTACACTGCCGGAAGGGATGTTGCGTTGCTGACTAGCTTCATTGGCCGAGGGTGCTACAACCTTAAGGGACGTTTGGTAGTTAGTCCAGGCTTGCAAATGCATGGTGGTTAAATGTCTATGCATGCAACTTGTATTGAGACTTTTCAGATTCTGTCCTCTGCTTAAGGTAGTTGAACATTTTTGACAGATGACTTTGCGCTGATCAATTGGATGTTGTTTAAAAAAATGCCAGACTGCACTCTTTCTAGCATCGGATACCTTTTCAGGCATTGCAGACTGAGCTTTAACCGGATGGCCACGCTGTCCTCCAACAGGTTTTAGCTTTGCCACGCGTTTTGGGCAAGATACGGGCCCGGCAGATGGAACCTGTTGCGATGTTGATGCCTGCTGCGGCCCCTCCTCCTCCGCTTCAGAACTGCTGCTGCCTGCACCCTGTTCCCCCAATGGCTGCCAATCGGGGTCAAGAACTGGGTCATCTATTACCTCTTCTTGTAGCTCGTGTGCAACTTCGTCTGTGTCACCGTGTCGGTCGGTGGTATAGCGTTCGTGATGGGGCAACATAGTCTCATCAGGGTCTGATTCTTGATCAGCACCCTGCGAGGGCAATGTTGTGGTCTGAGTCAAAGGACCAGCATAGTAGTCTGGCTGTGGCTGTGCATCAGTGCACTCCATGTCAGATTCAACTTGTAATGGGCATGGACTGTTAACTGCTTCACTTTCTAAGCCAGGGACGGTATGTGTAAAGAGCTCCATGGAGTAACCCGTTGTGTCGCCTGCTGCATTCTTCTCTGTTGTTGTTTTTGCTGAAGAGGACAAGGAAGCGACTTGTCCCTGACCGTGAACATCCACTAACGACGCGCTGCTTTGACATTTACCAGTTTCACGAGAGGAGGCAAAAGAGCTAGAGGCTGAGTCAGCAAGATAAGCCAAAACTTGCTCTTGCTGCTCCGGCTTTAAAAGCGGTTTTCCTACTCCCAGAAAAGGGAGCGTTCGAGGCCTTGTGTAGCCAGACGACGAACCTGGCTCCACAGCTTCAGACTTAGGTGCAATATTTTTTTTCCCACGACCAGCTGATGCTCCACCACTACCACTACCCTCATTACCAGCTGACAATGAACGCCCCCGGCCACGACCTCTTCCACCATACTTCCTCATTGTTTTAAAAACGTAAACAAACTAACGGTATTTGTTGCTGTCACACAAATTACACGGTGAGCTATAACTTCAGTATGATTTAGCTACCCCTTTACAGGTGAGTGAGACCACAACGAAAATCAGGCACAATGTTACACACTCTGTTGTTGGTGGCAACAAATGAGAGAGATGCCACACACGCAGGACTGTCACTGAAGCACAAATGTAAATATTAATCTCCCACTGATTTGATTTTTTTTTTTTTTTTCAGGGAGACTTTAGGAAAAAAAAAAAATAGAATAAAATGATTTTTTCAGGAAGAATTTAGAAACCAAAGAAAATAAAATGATTTTTTCAGGGAGAATTTAGAAAACAAATAAAACAAAAAAAGGCTTTCTATGGCCCACTGAGTGAGAGATGACGCACACAGGAGTCAGGAGTGGCACACAAGCCCAGAGGCCAATATTTATCCCCCACTGATTGATGTAGTGATTTTTTCAGGTAGATTTTGGAACCCAAATCAAGCTAAAAAAAATAATAGGCTTTCTATGGCCCACAATTGGAGAGAGAGAGAGAGATGGCACACCCAGGAGTCAAGACTGGCACACAAGCAGAAAGGGCAATATTAATCTCCCACTGATTTGTTTTTTTTTTTTTTTCAGGGAGACTTTAGGAAAAAAAAAATAGAATAAAATGATTTTTTCAGGAAGAATTTAGAAACCAAATAAAATAAAATGATTTTTTCAGGGAGAATTTAGAAAACAAATAAAACAAAAAAAGGCTTTCTATGGCCCACTGAGTGAGAGATGACGCACACAGGAGTCAGGAGTGGCACACAAGCCCAGAGGCCAATATTTATCTCCCACTTTTTTTTTTTTGTTCCAGGGAAAATTTATAAACCCAATAAAAAAAATAATAAATAGGCTTTCTATGGCCCACTATCTGAGAGACAGAGAGAGATGGCACGCTTAGGACTGGCACACAAGCCCAAAGGCCAATATTAATCTCCCTTTTTTTTTTAAGGGAGAATTTATAAAACCAAAAAAAAAAAAATAATTAGGCTTTCTATGGCCCACTATTTGTGAGAGAGATGGCACGCTCAGGACTGGCACACAAGCCCAGAGGCCAATATTAATCTCCCACTTTTTTTTTTTTTTCCAGGGAAAATTTATAAACCCAATAAAAAAAAAAATAAATAAATAGGCTTTCTATAGCCCACTATCTGAGAGAGAGAGATGGCACGCTTAGGACTGGCACACAAGCCCAAAGGCCAATATTAATCTCCCACTGATTGATTTATTGATTTTTTCAGGTAGAATTTAGAACCCAAATAAAGCAAAAAAAAAAAAAAAATGGGCTTTCTATGGCCCACTGAGTGAGTGATGATGCACACAGGAGTCAGGAGTGGCACACAAGCCCTGAGGCCAATATTTTTCTCCCACTGATTGATGTAGTGATTTTTTCAGGTAGATTTTAGAACCAAAATCAAGCAAAAAAATAAATAGGCTTTCTATGGCCCACTGAGTGAGTGATGATGCACACAGGAGTCAAGAGTGGCACACAAGCCCTGAGGCCAATATTTTTCTCCCACTGATTGATGTAGTGATTTTTTCAGGTAGATTTTATAACCCAAATCAAGCAAAAAAATAAATAGGCTTTCTATGGCCCACTGAGTGAGAGATGACACAGACAGGGATTGCACTCTAGCAGAAATGTCAATCTTAATCTCCCACAAAAAAAAAAAAAAAAAACAGGGAGTGTCCTTCAATTACTATCTCCCTGCAGTAATCTCAGCCAGGTATGGCAGGCAGCAATAAGGAGTGGACTGATGCACAAATTAAATAAAAAGTGTGTACAAACCAAAAAGATAGCTGTGCAGAAAGGAAGGAACAAGAGGATTTGTGCTTTGAAAAAAGCAGTTGGTTTGCACAGCGGCGTACACACAGCAATGCAGCTATCAGGGAGCCTTCTAGGGCAGCCCAATGAGCTACAGCGCTGAGGGGGAAAAAAAAAAAAAATGTAGCTTCCACTGTCCCTGCACACCGAAGGTGGTGTTGGGCAGTGGAAATCGCTACAGCACAAGCGGTTTGGTGGTTAATGGACCCTGCCTAACGCTATCCCTGCTTCTGACGAAGCGGCAGCAACCTCTCCCTAAGCTCAGATCAGCAGCAGTAACATGGCGGTCGGCGGGAACTCCCCTTTATAGCCCCTGTGACGCCGCAGACAGCAAGCCAATCACTGCAATGCCCTTCTCTAAGATGGTGGGGACCAGGACCTATGTCATCACGCTGCCCACACTCTGCGTTTACCTTCATTGGCTGAGAAATGGCGCTTTTCGCGTCATTGAAACGCGACTTTGGCGCGAAAGTCGCGTACCGCATGGCCGACCCCGCACAGGGGTCGGATCGGATTTCATGAAACCCGACTTTGCCAAAAGTCGGCGACTTTTGAAAATGAACGACCCGTTTCGCTCAACCCTAGTGAGGACTTTGCTCGCACATCCGCCGGTCGCCCGTACACTCCAGCCGTATGCTGAACCATCAGCAATCGCTGAATCTTCCCCAGCACTGCCTAATAATCGATGTTGCAACAAGGTGGAACTCCACACTGCACATGCTTCAGAGGCTGTGCGAACAGAGGCATGCTGTAATTAATTTGTGGGAGGATACACATACACGGGCAGGCAGTTGGATGGCAGACATGGAGTTGTCTGGTGTGCAGTGGTCGAAGCTACAAGACCTCTGTCAAGTCCTTCAGTGTTTTGAGGAATGCACATGGCTGGTAAGTGCAGACGACGCCATCATAAGCATGAGCATCCCACTAATGCGTCTGCTGATGCAAAGTTTGACGCACATTAAGGAGCAGGCGTCTGTGGCCGAGGAGGAGGGAAGCCTTGATGACAGTCAGCCATTGTCTGCTCAGGGAACTCTCCTGGACGAGGTGGCGGACGAAGAGGAGGAGGAGGAGGATGGGGATGAATATTTATGGGAGGAGGATGCTTCTCAGGGGGCAATAGAAACTGGTGGCGTTGCAAGGTCAGGTAGAGGGTTTTTGCGGGAGACAAGTGATGTTGATTTGCAAGAAAGTGCTCCTCAACCCAGCACAAGCAGTGAATTGACACCTGGAACATTGGCCCACATGGCTGAGTATGCCTTGCGTATCCTAAAAAGGGACCCCCGCATTATCAAAATGATGACCGATGACGATTACTGGTTGGCCTGCCTCCTGGATCCATGATATAAAGGAAAATGACAAAATATCATGCCATATGAGAACCTTGAGCAAATATTGGCTACCAAACAAGCAACTCTTGTTTTTACCATTTGGTTCAGGCATTCCCAGCACACAGTGGTGGTGATGGTTCTAACACAAGCTGTAGGGGGCAATATGGCAGAGGTGTTAGAGGTGCACAAATCCAAAGTGGCGTTGGACAGAGGGGTTTTATGACCCGGTTGTGATTCAAAGTGGCAGGAGACAGCATTTGTCCAGTATGGTTACGAACTATTTTTCCTCCCTTATCGATGTTCTCACTCACACCTGGCCTGAATTGGCAGAATATGCATTACAGGAGCTTGCTTGCCCAGCTGCTAGTGTGCTATCAGAAAGAAATACTGACCGAAAAAAGGACCCGTGGAAGCGCAGAGAGTGCGCGAAACAGCCGGTCATGAAAATTTTAATGGATTACTAATAGTCAAGTCAAGCTTCTGACCTGTGAGTGCCCTCTTTTCTTTTTCCTCGTTACCAGTACAGTTAGGGTTAGGGTTGGGGCTAAAGTTAGGGTTAGGGTTGGGGCTAAAGTTAGGGTTAGGGTTGGGACTAAAGTAAGGGTTAGGGTTGGGGCTAAAGTAAGGGTTAGGGTTGGGGCTAAAGTAAGAGTTTGGGCTAAAGTTAGGGTTAGGGCTTCAGTTAGGGTTGTGGCTACAGTTAGGGTTAGGGTTGGGGCTAAAGTTAGGGTTAGGGTTGGGGCAAACTTTAGGGCTAGGGTTGGGGCTAAAGTTAGGGTTAGGGTTTGGATTACTTTTACGGTTGGGATTAGGGTTGGGATTAGGGTTATGGGTGTGTCAGGGTTAGGGGTGAGGTTAAGGTTATGGTTGGGTTAGGGTTAAGGGTGTGTTGGAGTTAGGGGGGTGGTTAGGGTTGGGATTAGGGTTAGGGGTGTGTTGGGGTTAGGGATGTGGTTGGGGTTAGGGTTAGGGGCATGTTCGGGTTAGAGGTGTGGTTAGGGTTATGGTTAGGTTTGGGATTAGGGGTAGGGGTGTGTTTGGGTTAGGGTTTCAGTTAGAATTGGGGGTTTCCACTGTTTAGGCACATCAGAGGCTTTCCAAATGCGACATGGCATCCGATCTCAATTCCAGTTAATTCTGCGTTGAAAAAGTAAAACAGTGCTCCTTCCCTTCTGAGCTCTCCCGTGTGCCAAAACACTATATGGGGTATCAGCGTACTCAGGATAAATTGGACAGCAACTTTTGGGGTCCAATTTCTCTGGCTACCCTTGGTAAAATAAAAAACTGAGGGCAAAAATATAATTTTTGTGAAACATTTTTGTGATTTGGGGGGCTAAAAAAAATCATTTTTGTGGGAAAAAAAGATTTTTTATTTTCACGGCTCTGTGTTATAAACTGTAGTGAAACACTTGGGGGTTCAAAGTTCTCACAACACATCTAGATAAGTTCCTTCGGGGGTCTAGTCTCCAATATGGGGTCACTTATGGGGGGTTTCTACTGTTTAGGTACATCATGGGCTCTGCAAACGCAATGTGATGCCTGCAGACCAATCCATCTAAGTCTGCATTCCAAACAGCGCTCCTTCCCCTCCGAGCTCTGCCATGCGCCCAAACAGTGATTCCCCTCCACATATGGGGTATCAGTGTACTCAAGACAAATTGGACAACAACTTTTGTGGTCCAGTTTCTCCTGTTACCCTTGGGTAAACACAAAACTGGGGGCTAAAAAATAATTTTTGTGGAAAAAAAAGAATTTTTATTTTCACGGCTCTGCATTATAAACTGCAGTTAAACACTTGGGGGTTCAAAGTTCTCACAACACATCTAGATAAGTTCCTTGGGGGTCTTGTTTCCAATATTGGGTCACTTGTAGGGGGTTTCTACTGTTTAGGTACATCATGGGCTCTGCAAATCCAATGCGATGCCTGCAGACCATTCCATCTAAGTGTGCATTCCAAGCGTCGCTCCTTCCCTTCTGAGCTTTGCCATGCACCCAAACAGTAGTTTTCTCCCACATATGAGTTATTAGCGTACTCAGGACAAATTGGACAACAACTTTTGGGGTCTAATTTCTCTGGTTACCCTTGGGAAAATAAAAAATTGGGGGCGAAAATATAATTTTTGTGAAACTTTTTTGTGATTTGGGGGGCTAAAAAATAATATTTGTGGAAAAAAAAGAATTTATATTTTCACGGCTCTGCGTTTTAATCTGTAGTGAAATACTTGGGAGATCAAAGTGCTCACCACACATCTAGATAAGTTCCTTAGGGGGTCTACTTTCCAAAATGGTGTCACTTGTCAGGGGCTTCAATGTTTAGGCACATCAGGGGTTCTCCAAACGCGACATGGTGTAGCATTTCAATTCCAGTCAATTTTGCATTGAAAAGTCAAACGGTGCTCCTTCCCTTCCGAGCTCTGCCATGTGCCCAAACAGTGGTTTACTGCCACATATGGGGTATCAGCGTACTCTGGAAAAATTGCACAACAACTTCTGGGGCCCAATTTCTTCTGTTACCCTTGGGAAAATAAAAATTTGGGGGCAAAAATATAATTTGTGTGAAAAAATATAATTTTTTTTTTACAGCTCTACATTATAAACTTCTGTGAAGCACTTGGTGGGTCAAAGTGCTCACCACACATCTAGATAAGTTCCTTCAGGGGTCTACTTTCCAAAATGGTGTCACTTGTGGGGGGTTTCAATGTTTAGGCACAGCAGGGGCTCTTCAAACGCGACATGGCTTCCTATCTCAATTTCAATCAATTTTGCATTGAAAAGTCAAACGGTGCTCCTTCCCTTCCCAGCGCTGCCATGTGCCCGAACAGTGGTTTACCCCATCATATGGGTTATCAGCGTACGCTGGACAAACTGCACAACAACTTTTGGGGTGCAATTTCTTCTGCTACCCTTGGAAAAATAAAAATTTTGGGGCGAAAAGATCATTTTTGTGAAAAAATATGATTTTTTATTTTTACAGCTCTACATTATCAACTTCTGTGAAGCACTTGGTGGGTCAAATTGCTCACCACACATGTAGATAATTTCCTTAGGGGGTCTACTTTTCAAAATGGTGTCACTTATGGGGGTTTCAATGTCTAGGCACATCAGGGGCTCTCCAAACGCGACATGGCATCCTATCTCAATTCCAGTCAATTTTGCATTGAAAAGTCAAATGGCGCTCCTTCTCTTCGGAGCTCTGCCATGCGCCCAAACAGTGGTTTACCCCTTATGCGGGGAATCAGCATATTCAACAAATTGTACAACTTTTGGGGTCCAATTTCTCCTGTTACCCTTGGGAAAATAAAACAAATTGGAGCTAAAGTAAATTTTTTGTGAAAAAAAATAAAATGTTCATTTTATTTAAACATTCCAAAAATTCCTGTGAAACACCTGAAGGGTTAATAAACTTCTTGAATGTGGTTTTGAGCACCTTGAAGGGTTGAGTTTTATAGAATGGTGTCACACTTGGGTATTTTCTATCATATAGACCCCTCAAAGTAACTTCAAATGTGATGTAGTCCCTAAAAAAATGGTGTTGTAAAAATGAGAAATTGCTGGTCAAATTTTAACCCTTATAACTCCCTAACAAAAAAAAAAATTGGTTCCAAAATTGTGCTGATATCAAGTAGACATGTGGAAAATGTTACATATTAAGTATTTTGTGTGACATATCTCTGTGATTTAAGGGCATAAAAATTCAAAGTTGGAAAATTGCAAAATTTTCAAAATTTTCACCAAATTTCAGTTTTCTTCACAAATAAACGCAAGTAATATCAAAGAAATTTTACCACTATCATGAAGTACAATATGTCACGAGAAAACACTGTCAGAATCATCAGGATCTGTTGAAGCATTCCAGAGTTATAACCTCATAAAGGGACAGTGGACAGAATTGTAAAAATTGTCCCGGTCATTAACGTGCAAACCACCCTTGGGGGTTAAGGGGTTAACACTGCAGATTGAACATTTCCTAGGCTTCCATGAAGATTTGCTGGCTTCCCTATTAGGTGCTAATACTTGTGGAGCAAAGGCTCCCCTGTTCTAAAAATTGCACAATCGTTTTTGGTGTCCATTTTTTCCCTGTTACCCTTGTGAAAATAAAAAATGGGTTTAAAGTAACATTTTTGTGAAAAAAAAGTTAAATGTTCATTTTTTCCTTCTACATTGCTTCCGGTCCTGAGAAACACCTGAAGGATTAATACACTTCTTGTGGTTGTGTGCATCTTCAAGGGTTCAGTTTTTAGAATGGTGTCACATTTGTGTATTTTCTGTCATACAGACCCCTCAAAGTCACTTCAAAAGTGATGTGGTCCCTTAAATAAATGGTTTTGTAAATTTTGTTGGAAAAATGACAAATCGCTAGTCAACTTTTAACCCTTCGAACTTCTTAGCAAAAAAAATTATGCTTCAAAAATTGTGCTCATATAAAGTTGACATGTGGAAAATGTTATTTATTAACTATTTTGTGTGACATAACTCTGAGTTAAGGGTATACAATTAAAAAATTTTTAAAATGCATAATGTTCTAAATTTTTGCCAAATTTCCAATTTCTTCACAAATAAACACAGTCATATCAACCATGATATATCGAAGTATGATATGTCATGAAAAAATATGCTCAGAATCCGTGTGATCCATTGAAGCATTCTAAAGTTATTATTATTACCACATAAAGTGACCCTGGTCAGAATTGTAACATTTTGCCTAGTCATGAAGGTGAAAACTGGTTTGGGGGTGAAGAGGTTAAACAATAAATTGAAAAAGTGCTTGCTTTTGCAACACTATCAGACAATATCCATCTATGAAGAACTTTAAGTTTTAAGATAAGCATAATATGTCTTCCCTCTTCATTTTTAAATTTAGCTATCTTCCAGTGTAAGGCCGGTTTCACACGTCAGTGGCTCCGGTACGTGAGGTGTCAGTTTCCTCACGTACCGGAGACACTGACTCACATAGACACATTAAAATCAATGTGTCTCTGCACATGTCAGCGTGTTTTCACGGACTGTGTGTCTGTTTGAAAAACACGGAGACATGTCAGTGTTTGTGGGAACTTACGGATCATACGGACCCATTAACCCCTTCCCGACCCATGACGCCACGTAGGCGTCATGAAAGTCGGTGCCAATCCGACCCATGACGCCTATGGGGCGTCATGGAAAGATCGCGTCCCTGCAGATCGGGTGAAAGGGTTAACTCCCATTTCACCCGATCTGTAGGGACTGGGGGAGTGGTAGTTTAGCCCAGGGGGCGGTGTCTTCACCCCCCCGTGGCTACGATCGCTCTGATTGGCTGTTGAATGTGAAACTGCCAATCAGAGCGATTTGTAATATTTCACCTATTATAACTGGTGAAATATTACAATCCAGCCATGGCCGATGCTGCAATATCATCGGCCATGGCTGGAAACACTAATGTGCCCCCACCCCACCCCACCGATCGCCCCCCCAGCCCTCCGATCTGTCCGGTACACTGCTCCGGCTCCCCTCCGTCCTGTGCTCCGCTCCCTCCGTGCTCTTGTCCGCTCCCCCCGTGCTCCAATCACCCCCCACTCCGATCCACCCCCGTGCTCCGTTCCACCCCCGTGCTCCGTTCCACCTCCCCCGTGCTCCGTTCCACCCCCCCGTGCTCCGTTCCACCCCTCCCGCACTCCGATCCACCCCCCCATGCTCCGATTCCCCCCCGCGTGCTCCCTCCCACCCCATCATACTTACCGATCCTGCCGGGGTCCGTCCGTCTTCTCCCTGGGCGCCGCCATCTTCCAAAATGGCGGGCGCATGCGCAGATTCGTTCCAAAGTGCATTTTGATCACTGAGATATAATCTATCACAGTGATCAAAATAAAATAAATAATAAATGACCCCCCCCTTTGTCACCCCCATAGGTAGGGACAATAAAAAAATAAAGAATTTTTTTTTTCCACTACTGTTAGAATAGGGTTAGGGTTAGGGTCAGGGTTAGGGTTAGGGCTAGGGTTAGGGTTAGGGCTAGGTTTAGGGCTAGGGTTAGGGCTAGGGTTAGGGTTAGGGCTAGGGTTAGAGCTAGGGTTAGGGTTTCGGTATGTGCACACGTATTCTGGTCCTCTGTGGATTTTTCCGCTGCGGATTTATGGTGGATTTACCGCGTTTTTTCTGCGCATTTCACTGCGGATTTACAACTGCGATTTTCTATTTGAGCAGTTGTAAAACCGCTGCGGAATCCGCACAAAGAAGTGACATGCTGCGGAATGTAAACCCCTGCGTTTCCGTGCAGTTTTTCTGCAGCATGTGTACAGCGATTTTTGTTTCCCATAGGTTTACATTGAACTGTAAACTCATGGGAAACTGCTGCGGATCCACAGCGTTTTCCGCAGCGTGTGCACATACCTTTAGAATTAGGCTATGCGAACATGGTGCGGATTTGGATGCGGATCCGCAGCGGATTGGCCACTGCGGATTCGCAGCAGTTTTCCATCAGGTTTACAGTACCATGTAAACCTATGGAAAACCAAATCCGCTGTGCCCATGGTGCAGAAAATACCGTGCGGAAACGCTGCGTTGTATTTTCCGCAGCATGTCAATTCTTTGTGCGGATTCCGCAGCGTTTTACACCTGTTCCTCAATAGGAATCCGCAGGTGAAATCCGCACAAAAAACACTGGAAATCCGTGGAAAATCCGCAGGTAAAACGCAGTGCCTTTTACCCGCGGATTTTTAAAAAATGATGCTGAAAAATCTCACACGAATCCGCAACGTGGGCACATAGCCTTAGGGTTAGGGTTGGAATTAGGGTTGTGGTTAGGGTTAGGGGTGTGTTGGGGTTAGGGTTGTGATTAGGGTTATGGCTACAGTTGGGATTAGAGTTAGGGGTCTGTTGGGGTTAGTGTTGGAGGTAGAATTGAGGGGTTACCACTGTTTAGGCACATCAGGGGTCTCCAAACGCAACATGGCGCCACCATTGATTCCAGCCAATCTCGTATTCAAAAAGTCAAATGGTGCTCCCTCAATTCCGAGCCCCGACGTGTGCCCAAACATTGGTTTACCCCCACATATGGGGTACCAGCATACTCAGGATAAACTGCGCAACAATTACTGGGGTCCAATTTCTCCTGTTACCCTTGTGAAAATAAAAAAATCTGGGCTAAATAATTATTTTTCAGGAAAGAAAACATATTTATTATTTTCACGGCTCTGCGTTGTAAACGTCTGTGAAGCACTTGGGGGTTCAAAGTGCTCACCACATATCTAGATAAGTTCCTTGGGGGGTCTAGTTTCTAAAATGGGGTCACTTGTGGGGGGTTTCTACTGTTTAGGCACACCAGGGGCTCTGCAAACGCAACGTGACGCCCGCAGACCATTCCATCAAAGTCTGCATTTCAAAAGTCACTACTTCCCTTCTGAGCCCCGACGTGCGCCCAAACAGTGGTTTACCTCCACACATGGGGTAACAGCGTACTCAGGAGAAACTGGACAACAATGTTTGGGGTCCAATTTCTCCTGTAACCCTTGGGAAAATAAAAAATTCTGGGATAAATAATTATTTTTGAGGAAAGAAAACGTATTTATTATTTTCACGGCTCTGCATTATAAACTTCTATGAAGCACTTGGGGGTTTAAAGTGCTCACCAAACATCTAGATAAGTTCCTTTCGGGGTCTAGTTTCCAAAATGGGGTCACTTGTGGGGGGTTTCTACTGTTTAGCCACATCAGGGGCTCTGCAAACGCAACGTGACGCCCGCAGAGCATTCCATCAAAGTCTGCATTTCAAAACGTCACTACTTCAATTCCGAGCCCCGGCATGTGCCCAAACAGTAGTTTACCCCCACATATGGGGTATCACCGTACTCAGGAGAAACTGGACAACAAATATTGGGGTCAAATTTCTCCTGTTACCCTTGGGAAAATTAAAAAATTCTGGGATAAATAATTATTTTTGAGGAAAGAAAACGTATTTATTATTTTCACGGCTCTGCATTATAAACTTCTGTGAAGCACTTGGGGGTTCAAAGTGCTCACCAGTCAGCGCTGTCCCCCAGCTTGTGGTGCTGAAGCCCCATTCATTTCTTCTCTCCAGCAGCGTTCGATGGAGAGAAGGAATGAAAAATCTTTTTTTTTTTGTTGTTAAAATAAAGTTCCCGGTAATCTCTCCCCTCCCACCCCCTGTGCGCCCGCTGCTGGCATTAAAATACTTACCCAGCTCCCTCGATGCTTCCTCTCAGCGTCGCAGCTCTTCCTGTATGAGCGGTCACGTGGTGCCGTACATTACAGTGATGAATATGCGGCTCCACCTCTCATAGGGGTGGAGCCGCATATTCATCACTGTAATAAGCGGCACCACGTGACCGCTCATACAGGAAGAGCTGCGACGCTGAGAGAAAGCAGCCAGGGAGCTGGGTAAGTATTTTAATGCCAGCGGGCGGGCGCACAGGGGCTGGGAGGGGTTAGATTACTGGGAACTTTATTTTAACAACAAAAAAAAAATAAAAGATTTTTCATCCCTTCTCTCCTGCAAACGCTGCTGGGATGAAGGAATGAATTCTGGATTCAGCACCCAAAGCAGGGGACAGCGCTTAACTCTAGCTCTGTCTCCTGCACGGTGCGTGTGGTACCCAGTCGGCACACGGATGGCACACGGCTGCCGCACGTGTGCCACACTGATGTGCCACGTGAGCACACGGACACACGGACACGGATAACTCCAGTACCGATTTTTCCAGTACCGGAATTATCTGGATGTGTGAGACAGGCCTAAGCATGGTAGATTCCATTAATATAGCTGTGTATAACTTTTAACCTCAGACATTGCAACATGCTAGTAAACAAAACTTATGGCTTTTCTCCGGTTTCCTCTCACGCTCCAAAGAAATACTGATCGGGAATCTAGATTGTGATCCCCAATTGGGAAAGTGATGATAATATATGTAAAGCGATGTGGAATTATTGGAGCTATGTAAAATAAATAGATGTTATAACAAGTTATCAAGCACAAATAGATAATTCATTTATGATTATAAGCCATAATTTGATAAAAATTAATATTAACATGAATACACTATTCTACAGATATATTAAGTTAAGACGCACATGTAAGTACAGTAAAATGCACCTTTGTCACAGCGTCAGACCCCTTTTCTGTTCCCTGTAACTTGAGTTGGCTCCATAAGGTGGTGTCATGTGGAATCAATTCTCTTTTGTGGTTCTTTATGCATTCCTTAGTATTGCTGTGTTACCATAAACAATAGTACAGCCTATGTAGTGGATGCTTTAGGCTCTGTGTAGTCATTCCAGAACCCCACCATGAAATGATTTACAGCATCAGCAAGCAAACTTGTTTCTACAATGGCAAAGAAAGAAAAACAATAACATAACAATGTAGCACCTAAAATATTGATGGTTGCTATGATGTGCGCTTTGTGTATCTGCACATGACATGTAAAAATATGTCCTTCCTATTTGTAGTTTACTTAAAGATGTTATCCCGTCTTAGGCCGGGGTCACACTTAACGTATGAATTCTCTAGGCTGAGAGTCGCACGAGTGTTCTCCGTATGGTCATCTGTGTGTAATCCATTTGCAATGCGATGATGTGATTTCCTCGCACCTGTGTATCCGTATGACATCAATATGACATGTGTATGGCTTTACATTTCTCACTGCTTTTCCTCTTTGAATTTAATGGCTCAATGGGCTGAAATGAGAAAAATCTCACAAGTCCCATGGATCGTCCGGGTGGTGTGCAATTTTTTCACGCACCCATAGACTTGCTTTGGCGAGACTTGGGCGATATACGCGTACAATCGCAGCATGCTGCGATTTCACGTGCACGCTGAATATGCCTAAGGAAAAACGGTGATGTGAGCTGCCCCACAGATTAACACTGGTCCAAGATGTTTTATCGCATAGCACTCATCCGTATTCAATGCTAGTGTGACCCTGGCCTTATGATGAAAGTCTGCAGTCACTTTATGTGACTACAGACTTCTACATCCTTACAGCGTGCACGCCACACGCTGTCAGAATTTTCCGAATGCGGTCATCTGTCGAATAGACGTGCTTGGCCTTGCTCAGCAAGGATGAATTCAGTGATTTTGAGCTTGTCTACTCAGAATGTGGCCAGAGGTATGCAAATCGAATACTTACTTCACATGAGCGCCCTCACACATAGCTTGACTGCAGAGATTTATCAGCAGATTGGACAATTCCCTTAAAGGGAACCTGTCACCTGAATTTGGTGGGACCGGTTTTTGGTCATATAGGCGGAGTTTTCGGGTGTTTGATTCACCCTTTCCTTACCCGCTGGCTGCATGCTGGCCGAAATATTGGATTGAAGTTCATTCTCTGTCCTCCGTAGTACACGCCTGCACAAGGCAAGAATCAAAACAAGGTGAATCAAACACCCGAAAACTCCACCCATATGACGGAAAACTGGTCCCGCCAAATTCAGGTGATAGGTTCCCTTTAATATAGAAGGCATATTAATAGCTTCTGGCCAACCATAAATGAAATTAATTATGTGCTTTGATTACCTTGTATTTTTTCAAAGAAACAGCATTCTCTAAAAGCTGTATTTCTGCTGGTGTTAGGTCAAATGTTTGCGATCACTGACTTAAATAGAGAATATCATGAAAACTGCATGTTGCACAGGGATACAGCTTATATCACTAAATAACCTCTAGGAATGTTTTCTAAAATGATTGCTTTATGTTGTAGTGGTCATTGGTTTTGATCTTAACCAGTAATTAATGTTGAGCATTCCGATACTGCAAATATCGGGTATCGGCCAATATTCGCTGTATCGGAATTCCGATACCGAGTTCCGATACTTTTGCGATATTGGATACCAGAATCGGAAGTTCCTATAGTGCAATGATGCACTATAATGGAGTGTGAGCGGTGCATGGGCAGAGACTGCGTGTGTGTGCGGGCAGGGTCTGTGTGTAACCGTGGGGGGGGGTCTGTGCGTGCCTTCCGGAGCTCTGTGCATGTGTGCTGGGGCTCTGTGCATGTGTGCCAGGGCTCTGTGCGAGCCTGCCGGGGCTCAGTGCGTGTGTGCCGGGGCTCTGTGCGGCGTGCGGGGTTCTGTGCAGCGTGCCGGGCTCTGTGCAGGCTGCCGGGGCTCTGTGCCTGTGTGCAGGCATCGTCCGATGGGACTACGAGTCCCATCGGACGATGCCTATACAGTGACCGTGATTGACACATCAGCCAATGATGAGACAGTAGTAGTCCCATCATCCTGCTAATGTGCTGAATGAAAAAAAAGCAAAAAAAACATACATGCTACATACATGCTACATACATACTACATACTGCATACATACTACATACATACTACATACATACCACATACATACTACATACATACTACATACATGCTACATACATGATACATGCATACTACATACATACTACGTACATGCTACATACATGCTATACACATGCTACATACATACATACTACATACATACTACATACTACATACATGCTACATACATGCTACATACATACTACATACTACATACATACTACATACACACTGCATGCATGCTACATACATGCTACATACATGCTACATACTACATACATGCTACATACATACATACATGCTACCTACATGCTACATACATACTACATACATACTGCATACAATACATTTATACGTTACATACAATACATACATACAGACATACAGTACATTAAACGTAGAGATCAAATTCACCATTACTTGTCATTTTGATCCCCGAAGAAAGTGTCATCTGTAAAAAATATGAAAATAACAAGCAACCAATATACTCCCTGTCCGCAGAAATCCATGAGTGTCCCACGACGATCTCCCATAGAGAACGGCAGCATCAGCTGATGCGACCGCTCTCTAGGGACTCCAGGAACATAATGACGGGAGGAAGGTATCCTTCCGCACTGTATTCCTCCACCGCTGTAAAAAAAAATAGTCCCTAGTCTCACTTTTGGCATTGCTGTATGAGAAATTTTCCCACGCAGCAATTGCCATAAAGTGAGACTTTGTCCTAACGTAACCTCAGTGATGCACTGCAGGAGCCATTGTCTCCTTTCAGTGTGTCACTGAGGGTCCTATAGAGCAGTGACATCACCCGATGTCACTGTTCTATAGGGGAGATCGTCGTGGGACACTCGTTATTAATTGGACTACGGCAGACAGGTAGTATACCGAAACTCCGCCCCTCCTCCCCAGACTTCAGAATGGGCAGCGGATGCGTTGAAAAACTGCATCCGCTGCCCAAGTCGTGCACAAATTTCTCATCGTGCGTTGGGCCGACGGACACGTACCAAAGCAAGTGTGAAAGAGGCCTTAATGAGCTTTAAATATAAAAAAACGGAAAAAATGGTGTGGGCTCCCACGCAATTTTCTGCACCAGAGGAGGAAAGCCGACGGCCGGGGGCCTATATTTGTTGCCTGCCATGATGAATATCAGCCTGCAGACAGCGGCGGGCTGATATTCATAGCCTAGAGAGGGGCCATGGATATTGGCCCACCCGGCTACAAATACCAGTCCGCAGCCGCCCCAGAGATGGCGCATCTGTAAGATGCGCCAATTTCGGCACTTAGCCCCTCTCTTCCCACTCCCGTGTAGCGGTGGGATATGGGGTAATAAGGGGTTAATGTCACCTTGCTATTGTAAGCCGGGTTACTAACGGAGAGGCGTCAATAAGACGCCTATCCATTATTAATCCAATAGTAATAAAAAGTTAATAAAACACACACACATTAGGAAAAAAGTATTTTAATATTCTTCATTTAACCATACTTACCATACTTCAGCGCCTGCAAAAAACGTAAAATAATAAACCGTATACTACCTGTCCTCCATAGTCCAATTAATAACGAGTGTCCCACGACGATCTCCCCTATAGAACAGTGACATCGGGTGATGTCACTGGTCTATAGGATCCTCAGTGACACACTGACAAGAGACAATAGCTCCTGCAGTGCATCACTGAGAGGTTACCTTAGGACAAAGTCTCACTTTATGGCAATTGCTGCGTGGGAAAATTTCTCATACAGCAATGCCAAAAGTGAGACTAGGGACTATTTTTGTTTTACAGCAGTGGAGGAATACAGTGCGGAAGGATACATTCCTCCTGTCATTATGTTCCTGGAGCCCCTAGAGAACGGTTGCATCAGCTGATTTCTGCGGACAGGGAGTATATTGGTTGTTGGTTATTTTCATATTTTTTACAGATGACACTGGCTTCAGGGAACAAAGTGACAAGTAATGGTGAGTATGAACTCTGTGTTTAATGTACTGTATGTCTGTATGTATGTACTGTATGTAATGTATGAATGTATTGTATGTAGTATGTATGTAGTATGTATGTATGTAGCATGTATGTAGCATGTATGTAGTATGTATGTAGTATGTATGGTTTTTTTTGCCATTCAAAACATTAGCCGGATGATGGGACTACTACTGTCCCATCATTGGCTAATGTGTCAATCACTGTCACTGCAGTAGGCATCATCCGATGGGACTTGTAGTCCCATCGGACCATGCCTGCACACAGGCACAGATCCCCAGCACGCCGCAGAGCCCTGCACGCCGCACAGAGCCCCGCACGCTGCACAGAGCTCCGCATGCCACACAGAGCCCCGGCACGCCGCACAGAGCCCCGCACGGTGCACAGAGCCCCACATGCCACACAGAACGCCGCACAGAGCCCCACACACCGCACAGAGCCTCGGTATGCCGCACAGAGCCCCGGCACACACGCACAGAGCCCCGCATGCCGCACAGAGCCCCACACACCGCACAGAGCCCCACACGCTGCACAGAGCCCCGCACGCCGCTCAGAGCCTCGGTATGCTGCACAGAGCCCTTGCACACACGCAAAGAGCCCCTCTCGCCGCACAGAGCCCCAGCACTTGACAAACTATGAGCAGCATGAATCAGAACCTCTCTGCAAAATTGCAGCCTGGTATATTTTCCTCTGAAACGCTCGTGCTTGGTACAGCCATTTTTTCATAGTGTCCCAGTAGCTGTTTTTCAACACAACAATGGTAGGTCATATGTTGCTCATGCTACTGTGAGCAGCCTGCATGGTCTAAACTTGCTACCATGGTTTGCAGTGTCTCTATACTTGTGTCCCATCAAGCACATCTGGGACATGATTGGTCAGCAATTACAAGGGAGATGCCAGCAGCTGATCTTGATGATTTGCACAATAGCATTCAGTGTGACGTGACAGGACATTCCTCAGTAGAGATGGGCGAACCCGATCAGTAAAGTGTGGTGTCAAAATCAAACTCCTACTTTACCAGGAAGTCTGTGTTACTGCTTGGGTTCAGCCCCCTGTTGTGAATTCTGTGGCTGAATTCACTCCTGTGGTCACAAGTGGTACTGCAGCTTCTGAGCTTCCTCCCTCAGGTGTTCTGGTGAGCTCGTTAACTGCTTCATTACTTAACTCCGCCTGATGCTGCTATCCTTGCTCCTTGTCAATGTTTCAGTGTTGGATCTGAGCTTCTCCTGATTGTTCCTGTGACCTGCTGCTCTGTATAGCTAAGTGCTTTTTGCTTTTTTGTTGCTTTTTTTCTGTCCAGCTTGTCTTTTGTTTTGCTGGAAGCTCTGAGACGCAAAGGGTGTACCGCCGTGCCGTTAGTTCGGCACGGTGGGTTTTTTTTGCCCCCTTTGCGTGGTTTTGCTTTAGGGTTTTTTGTAGACTGCAAAGTTCGCTTTACTGTCCTCGCTCTGTCCTAGAATATCGGGCCCCACTTTGCTGAATCTATTTCATCCCTACGTTTTGTCTTTTCATCTTACTCACAGTCATTATATGTGGGGGGCTGCCTTTTCCTTTGGGGAATTTCTCTGGGGCAAGTCAGGCCTATTTTTCTATCTTCAGGCTAGCTAGTTTCTTAGGCTGTGCCGAGTTGCCTAGGTAGTTGTTAGGCGCAATCCACAGCCGCTTTTAGTTGTGTTTAGGATAGGATCAGGTGTGCAGTCTACAGAGTTTCCACGTCTCAGAGCTCGTTCTTGTATTTTTGGGTATTTGTCAGATCACTGTGTGCGCTCTGATCGCTAAGCACACTGTGTTTCTGGATTGCCTTCATAACACCTGTCATTAGCAAACATAACAGTACAAGGAGCCTAACTAATGATTCTCAATAGAGGGAAAGAAAAAGTTCTGACATCATTTTTTTTTTTTTTCTGCTCTGTGTTCACTTTTTTTTTTTCCCCTAGACATTTTGGGTGATTCTGGACACAGGTGTGGACATGGATATTCAGGGTCTGTGCTCTTCAATGGATAATCTCGTTATAAATGTACAAAAAATTCAAGATACTATTGATCAGAAATCTATGTTAGAACCAAGAATTCCTATTCCTGATTTGTTTTTTGGAGATAGAACTAAGTTTCTAAGTTTCAAAAATAATTGTAAGCTATTTCTGGCCTTGAAACCTCATTCTTCTGGTAATCCTATTCAACAGGTTTTGATTATTATTTCTTTTTTGCGCGGCGACCCTCAAGACTGGGCATTTTCTCTTGCGCCAGGAGACCCTGCATTGAGTAGTGTCGATGCGTTTTTCCTGGCGCTCGGATTGCTGTACGATGAGCCTAATTCAGTGGATCAGGCTGAGAAAAATTTACTGGCTTTGTGCCAGGGTCAGGATGATATAGAAGTATATTGTCAGAAATTTAGGAAATGGTCAGTACTCACTCAGTGGAATGAATCTGCGCTGGCAGCTTTGTTCAGAAAGGGTCTCTCTGAGGCTCTTAAGGATGTCATGGTGGGATTTCCTATGCCTGCTGGTTTGAATGAGTCTTTGTCTTTGGCCATTCAGATCGGTCGACGCTTGCGCGAGCGTAAATCTGTGCACCATTTGGCGGTACTGCCTGAGGTTAAACCTGAGCCTATGCAGTGCGATAGGACTATGACTAGAGTTGAACGGCAGGAATACAGACGTCTGAATGGTCTGTGTTTCTACTGTGGTGATTCCACTCATGCTATTTCTGATTGTCCTAAGCGCACTAAGCGGTCCGCTAGGTCTGCCGTCATTGGTACTGTACAGTCCAAATTCCTTCTGTCCATTACCTTGATATGCTCTTTGTCGTCGTTTTCTGTCATGGCGTTTGTGGATTCGGGCGCTGCCCTGAATCTGATGGATTTGGATTATGCTAAACGTTGTGGGTTTTTCTTGGAGCCTTTGCGGTGTCCTATTCCATTGAGAGGAATTGATGCTACACCTTTGGCCAAGAATAAACCTCAATACTGGGCCCAGCTGACCATGTGCATGGCTCCTGCACATCAGGAAGTTATTCGCTTTCTGGTGTTGCATAATCTGCATGATGTGGTCGTGTTGGGGTTGCCATGGCTGCAAACCCATAATCCAGTATTGGATTGGAATTCCATGTCGGTATCCAGCTGGGGTTGTCAGGGGGTACATGGTGATGTTCCATTTTTGTCGATTTCGTCATCCACCCCTTCTGAGGTCCCAGAGTTCTTGTCTGATTATCAGGATGTATTTGAAGAGCCCAAGTCCGATGCTCTACCTCCGCATAGGGATTGTGATTGTGCTATCAATTTGATTCCTGGTAGTAAATTCCCTAAAGGTCGATTATTTAATTTATCCGTGCCCGAACACGCCGCTATGCGCAGTTATGTGAAGGAATCCCTGGAGAAGGGACATATTCGCCCATCGTCATCACCACTGGGAGCAGGGTTCTTCTTTGTAGCCAAGAAGGATGGTTCGCTGAGACCGTGTATTGATTACCGCCTTCTTAATAAGATCACTGTTAAATTTCAGTATCCCTTGCCATTGTTATCTGACTTGTTTGCTCGGATTAAGGGGGCTAGTTGGTTCACTAAGATAGATCTTCGTGGTGCGTATAATCTGGTGAGAATCAGGCAAGGAGATGAATGGAAAACTGCATTCAATACGCCCGAGGGTCATTTTGAGTATCTAGTGATGCCGTTCGGACTTGCCAATGCTCCATCTGTGTTTCAGTCTTTTATGCATGACATCTTCCGTGAGTATCTGGATAAATTCCTGATTGTTTACTTGGATGACATTTTGATCTTCTCAGATGATTGGGAGTCTCATGTGAAGCAGGTCAGAATGGTTTTTCAGGTCCTGCGTGCTAACTCTTTGTTTGTGAAGGGATCAAAGTGTCTCTTCGGTGTGCAGAAAGTTTCATTTTTGGGGTTCATCTTTACCCCTTCTACTATCGAGATGGATCCAGTTAAGGTCCAAGCCATCCAGGATTGGATTCAGCCGACATCTCTGAAAAGTCTGCAAAAGTTCCTGGGCTTTGCTAATTTTTATCGTCGCTTCATCTGTAATATTTCTAGCATTGCCAAACCATTGACCGATTTGACCAAGAAGGGTGCTGATTTGGTTAATTGGTCTTCTGCTGCTGTGGAAGCTTTTCAGGAGTTGAAGCGTCGTTTTTGTTCTGCCCCTGTGTTGTGTCAGCCAGATGTTTCTCTTCCGTTCCAGGTCGAGGTTGATGCTTCTGAGATTGGAGCAGGGGCGGTTTTGTCACAGAGAGGTTCTGATTGCTCAGTGATGAAACCATGTGCTTTCTTTTCCAGGAAGTTTTCGCCCGCTGAGCGTAATTATGATGTGGGCAATCGAGAGTTGCTGGCCATGAAGTGGGCATTCGAGGAGTGGCGTCATTGGCTTGAAGGAGCTAAGCATCGCGTGGTGGTATTGACTGATCATAAGAACTTGACTTATCTCGAGTCTGCCAAGCGCTTGAATCCTAGACAGGCTCGTTGGTCGTTATTTTTTGCCCGCTTCGACTTTGTGATTTCGTACCTTCCGGGCTCTAAAAATGTGAAGGCGGATGCTCTGTCTAGGAGTTTTGTGCCCGACTCTCCGGGTTTATCTGAGCCAGCGGGTATCCTCAAGGAAGGAGTCATTGTGTCTGCCATCTCCCCTGATTTGCGGCGGGTGCTGCAAAAATTTCAGGCGAATAAACCTGATCGTTGTCCAGCAGAGAAACTGTTCGTCCCTGATAGGTGGACTAATAAACTTATCTCTGAACTTCATTGTTCGGTGTTGGCTGGTCATCCTGGAATCTTTGGTACCAGAGAGTTAGTGGCTAGATCCTTCTGGTGGCCATCTCTGTCACGGGATGTACGTACTTTTGTGCAGTCCTGTGGGATTTGTGCTAGGGCTAAGCCCTGCTGTTCTCGTGCCAGTGGGTTGCTTTTGCCCTTGCCGGTCCCAAAGAGGCCTTGGACACATATTTCGATGGATTTCATTTCTGATCTTCCCGTTTCTCAAAAGATGTCAGTCATTTGGGTGGTCTGTGATCGCTTTTCTAAAATGGTCCATCTGGTGCCCTTGGCTAAATTGCCTTCCTCCTCTGATTTGGTACCTTTGTTCTTTCAGCATGTGGTTCGGTTGCATGGCATTCCTGAGAATATTGTTTCTGACAGAGGTTCCCAGTTTGTTTCAAGGTTTTGGCGAGCCTTTTGTGGTAGGATGGGCATTGACCTATCCTTTTCCTCGGCTTTCCATCCTCAGACTAATGGCCAGACCGAACGAACCAATCAGACCATGGAAACAAATCTGAGATGTTTTGTTTCTGCAGACCAGGATGATTGGGTGTCCTTTTTGCCGTTGGCTGAGTTCGCCCTTAATAATCGGGCCAGCTCGGCTACCTTGGTTTCTCCATTTTTTTGCAATTCTGGGTTCCATCCTCGTTTCTCTTCAGGACAGGTTGAGTCTTCGGACTGTCCTGGTGTGGATTCTGTGGTGGATAGGTTGCAGCAGATCTGGACTCAGGTAGTGGACAATTTGATCTTGTCCCAGGAGAAAGCTCAACTTTTCGCTAATCGCAGACGCCGTGTGGGTCCCCGACTTCGTGTTGGGGATCTGGTTTGGTTATCTTCTCGTCATATTCCTATGAAGGTTTCCTCTCCTAAATTTAAACCTCGTTTTATTGGTCCGTATAGGATTTCTGAGGTTCTCAATCCTGTGTCTTTTCGTTTGACCCTCCCAGACTCCTTTTCCATACATAATGTATTCCATAGGTCGTTGTTGCGGAGATACGTGGCACCTATGGTTCCATCTGTTGAGCCTCCTGCCCCAGTTTTGGTGGAGGGGGAATTGGAGTATATTGTGGAGAAGATTTTGGATTCTCGTGTTTCTAGACGGAAACTCCAGTATCTGGTTAAATGGAAGGGTTATGCTCAGGAAGATAATTCCTGGGTTTTTGCCTCTGATATTCATGCTTCCGATCTTGTTCGTGCCTTTCATGCGGCTCATCCTGGTCGGCCTGGGGGCTCTGGTGAGGGTTCGGTGACCCCTCCTCAAGGGGGGGGTACTGTTGTGAATTCTGTGGCTGAATTCACTCCTGTGGTCACAAGTGGTACTGCAGCTTCTGAGCTTTCTCCCTCAGGTGTTCTGGTGAGCTCGTTAACTGCTTCATTACTTAACTCCGCCTGATGCTGCTATCCTTGCTCCTTGTCAATGTTTCAGTGTTGGATCTGAGCTTCTCCTGATTGTTCCTGTGACCTGCTGCTCTGTATAGCTAAGTGCTTTTTGCTTTTTTGTTGCTTTTTTTCTGTCCAGCTTGTCTTTTGTTTTGCTGGAAGCTCTGAGACGCAAAGGGTGTACCACCGTGCCGTTAGTTCGGCACGGTGGGTTTTTTTTGCCCCCTTTGCGTGGTTTTGCTTTAGGGTTTTTTGTAGACTGCAAAGTTCGCTTTACTGTCCTCGCTCTGTCCTAGAATATCGGGCCCCACTTTGCTGAATCTATTTCATCCCTACGTTTTGTCTTTTCATCTTACTCACAGTCATTATATGTGGGGGGCTGCCTTTTCCTTTGGGGAATTTCTCTGGGGCAAGTCAGGCCTATTTTTCTATCTTCAGGCTAGCTAGTTTCTTAGGCTGTGCCGAGTTGCCTAGGTAGTTGTTAGGCGCAATCCACAGCCACTTTTAGTTGTGTTTAGGATAGGATCAGGTGTGCAGTCTACAGAGTTTCCACGTCTCAGAGCTCGTTCTTGTATTTTTGGGTATTTGTCAGATCACTGTGTGCGCTCTGATCGCTAAGCACACTGTGCTTCTGGATTGCCTTCATAACACCTGTCATTAGCAAACATAACACCCCCCCGAACACCGGGTGTTTGTCGTGCTGTCATGTGCATGTGGCGGTGGCAAGTGAGGATCATATTTGTGGGATTTATGTCACCTTTGTATTGTCCGGTGACATCAAGCCCCGAGGTTAGTAATGGAGAGGAGTCTATAAGACATCCCCATTACTAACCCCATAGTGATATTGTATAAAAATACGCACACACTGAATAAAGTCCCTTGTTTGAAATAATGACACAGACTCCTTTAATTAATGTAAATTAAACCATACTCTCATTATCACCCAGCGTGGTTGTTTGTAGGGTTTTGTGTTGACCGCAAAGCAATCTTTCCTATCTTCGGTCTATTCAGTCAGTCGGGCCTCAATTTGCTAAAATCTATTTCATCTCTGTGTTTGTACTTTCATCTCAACTCACAGTCATTATATGTGGGGGGCTGCCTTTTCCTTTGGGGAATTTCTCTGAGGCAAGGTAGGCTTATTTTTCTCTCTTAGGGCTAGCTAGTTTCTCAGGCTGTGCTCGAGGCGCCTAGGCCTGGAAAGGAGCGCTCCACGGCTACCTCTAGTGTGGTATGATAGGATTAGGGATTGCGGTAAGCAGAGTTCCCACGTCTCAGAGCTCGTCCTTGTTATTGGTAACTGTCAGGTCACCTTGTGTGCTCTTAACCACTAGACCCATTGTGGTTCTGAATTACCTGTTGATAACAGTACTGGAGGCCCAAAGTACTAATGCTTCTCAATAGAGGGAAAAAAGAAGTTCTGAGACCATTTTTTTTTCTTTGCACTGTGTTTTGCCTTTTTTTTCCCCTAGACATTTGGGTGGTTCAGGACGCAGGTGTAGTGATGGACATTAAAGGTCTGTCTTCATGTGTGGATCATCTCACTGCAAGAGTACAAAATATTCAAGACTTTTTTGTGGCCAAGAAGGATGGTTCGCTGAGACCTTGTATTGATTACCGCCTTCTAAATAAAATCACGGTCAAATTTCAGTACCCCTTGCCGCTGCTATCTGATTTGTTTGCTCGGATTAAGGGGGCTAGTTGGTTCACCAAGATAGATCTTCGTGGTGCGTATAATCTTGTGCGTATTAAACGGGGCGATGAATGGTAAACTGCATTTAATACGCCCGAGGGCCATTTTGAGTACCTGGTTATGCCATTCGGACTTGCCAATGCTCCATCAGTATTTCAGTCCTTTATGCATGACATCTTCCGAGAGTACCTGGATATAGAGTTGAGTGACCTTGACCTTTTTAGAGTCGAGCCGGGTTTCGCGAAACCCGACTATCTCAAAAGTCGGGTCGAGTGAAATCGGCCGATTATGACGTAAAGTCGGGATCGACCGAAACACGAAACCCAATGCAAGTCAATGGGGCAGCATAGTCGGCAGTGAGTGGGGGCCAGGAAAACACCTAGAGTGCCCATTTTAATGTCAAAACCATCCATTCTTCTTAATGAAGCTTGTCAAGCGTAATTTACCTTATAATAATTGGAAGGCATTTGAAATTGGGGGTCATTTGGCTAAAGTTGTGGTGGGTAGGGCTGGTTCAAGTAATTAGTGGGCCCAGGAAATCTGGACCACGTCACGGCAGTGGAGCAGGGAGAGGTAAGTATTTCAACTTTGCAAGTGCTGTGAACCTGAGCAAGCAGGGGGGGCCCACTCGTTGGCATTGGCACTGGCACAGGGCCCCTCAAAGTACAGCGGTGTGTTTGCACGGCGGGGGCGCCTCCCACCGATTTTATTATTTTCATTGTTTTGCATCTTCTTGGCAATAATATAAAGAAGACGCGACAGGACAACACTCGGTGGATGCCATATCTGTGTTTAAAATTGAAAAAACCTTTCAGTTAACTACTTGCAGGAGAAAGTTATTGTAGCTGGTGGCCATTTTTAGTACTGTACCAGATTTTTGTTGTATGTGTTTGTTTTTAATGTTAAAATGTCTGCATTTGATATCTCTCCAGTATTTTCTTTTTTATAAGCAAAATACTTATTTTTATATTTTCTGATGTTGGTTCCAGGGGTACACGGGCAGCAGTGGTGTGGTCAGTGGAGGCCTAGTGGAAGGAGTGACCGCAGACAGGCATCGAAGGCCTAAAATAATAACACATGGCTGTAGGCAATTTTAAATTGGTTCCAGGGGTACACGGGCAGCAGTGGTGTGGTCAGTGGAGGCCTAGTGGAAGGAGTCACCGCAGACAGGCATCGAAGGCCTAAAATAATAACACATGGCTGTAGGCAATTTTAAATTGGTTCCAGGGGTACACGGGCAGCAGTGGTGTGGTCAGTGGAGGCCTAGTGGAAGGAGTCACCGCAGACAGGCATCGAAGGCCTAAAATAATAACACATGGCTGTAGGCAATTTTAAATTGGTTCCAGGGGTACACGGGCAGCAGTGGTGTGGTCAGTGGAGGCCTAGTGGAAGGAGTGACCGCAGACAGGCATCGAAGGCCTAAAATAATAACACATGGCTGTAGGCAATTTTAAATTTGTTCCAGGGGTACACGGGCAGCAGTGGTGTGGTCAGTGGAGACCTAGTGGAAGGAGTCACCGCAGACAGGCATCGAAGGCCTAAAATAATAACACATGGCTGTAGGCAATTTTAAATTGGTTACAGGGGTACACGGGCAGCAGTGGTGTGGTCAGTGGAGGCCTAGTGGAAGGAGTCACCGCAGACAGGCATCGAAGGCCTAAAATAATAACACATGGCTGTAGGCAATTTTAAATTGGTTCCAGGGGTACACGGGCAGCAGTGGTGTGGTCAGTGGAGGCCTAGTGGAAGGAGTGACCGCAGACAGGCATCGAAGGCCTAAAATAATAACACATGGCTGTAGGCAATTTTAAATTGGTTCCAGGGGTACACGGGCAGCAGTGGTGTGGTCAGTGGAGGCCTAGTGGAAGGAGTGACCACAGACAGGCATCGAAGGCCTAACATAACAAAAATGTCAATACAATGGTATTGTCAGTGGCAGGCATTGAAGGATGTCAGCGCATAGACTAAACATTGGTGGAGCTGTGAGATAATTTTGCAAGTGGTAGAGCACTGTTTGAGCTGGGGTGGGGGGAAACTGTCTTGTGGCCGGCGGTACAGGCCCAGGGCCCCTCATATTACAACGGTGTGTCTGACGTTGGGTGCGCACCACCACCGCCAGAGACACTTTATTGTACTAGGAGGGACCCAGTGGCAGTGCCGTCGACCAAAAGCGGGCTCACCCACCTCTTCAGACAAACTGCACTCTCACGGGTGCTGTCGCCAAGTGTCGATACCACGGCCCCGTGTGGGGAGTTTGGCCATTTAGTGAGGTGTAAACATGTCGTATGCTGGACAATCAGGTGCAGAAAATTACGAGATTGGAAAAGGCATTCAGAATAGTCCACAGGCAAGACCTTTTCATAGGAAAGCTAGGTGTCAGCCGGGCAAGGTGGGGCAAAAGATTTCGAAATCCAGTTGTGGTTCATTTTAATGAAGGTTAGATCGTCTACATTTTGGGTAGCCAGACGAGTCCTTTTTTCTGTTAGTATTGAACCTGCAGCACTGAATACTCTTTCTGATAGGACACTAGCTGCCGGGCAAGCAAGCTCCTGCAATGCATATTCTGCCAATTCTGGCCAGGTGTCTAATTTTGATGCCCAGTAATCAAATGGGAATGACGGTTGAGGGAGAACATCGATAAGGGATGAAAAATAGTTTGTAACCATACTGGACAAATGTTGTCTCCTGTCACTTTGAATTGATGCTGCAGTACCTGTCCTGTCTGCGGTCATAGCAAAATCACTCCACAACCTGGTCAGAAAACCCCTCTGGCCAACGCCACTTCTGATTTCTGCCCCTCTAACTCCTCTTGTCTGCTGGCCCCTGCAGCTCGTGTGAGAACGATCACGGGTGCTGTGTGCAGGGAATGCCAGAAGCAAACGGTCAACAAGAGTTGATTGTTTGGTTGCTAATATTAGTTCCAAGTTCTCATGTGGCATTATATTTTGCAATTTGCCTTTATAGCGAGGATCAAGGAGGCAGGCCAACCAGTAATCGTCATCATTCATCATTTTAGTTATGCGTGAGTCCCTTTTGAGGATACGTAAGGCATAATCCGCCATGTGGGCCAAAGTTCCAGTTCTCAAATCTGCGGTTGTGCTTGGTTGAGGGGCAGTTTCAGGCAAATCCACGTCACTTGTGTCCCTCAAAAAACCAGAACCCGGCCTTGCCGCGCCACCAATTTCCAGTGGTCCCGGAAAAGCTTCCTCATTAAAAATATAATCATCCCCATCATCCTCCTCGTCCTCCTCCTCCTCTTCGCCCGCTACCTCGTCCTGTACACTGCCCTGGCCAGACAATGGCTGACTGTCATCAAGGCTTTCCTCTTCCTCAGCTGCAGACGCCTGATCCTTTATGTGCGTCAAACTTTGCATCAGCAGACGCATTAGGGGGATGCTCATGCTTATTATGGCGTTGTCTGCACTAACCAGCCGTGTGCATTCCTCAAAATACTGAAGGACTTGGCACATGTCTTGAATCTTCGACCACTGCACACCTGACAACTCCATGTCTGCCATCCTACTGCCTGCCCGTGTATGTGTATCCTCCCACAAAAACATAACAGCCCGCCTCTGTTCACACAGTCTCTGAAGCATGTGCAGTGTTGAGTTCCACCTTGTTGCAACGTCTATGATTAGGCGATGCTGGGGAAGGTTCAAAGAACGCTGATAGGTCTGCATACGGCTGGAGTGTACGGGCGAACGGCGGATATGTGAGCAAAGTCCACGCACTTTGAGGAGCAGGTCGGATAACCCCGGATAACTTTTCAGGAAGCACTGCACCACCAGGTTTAAGGTGTGAGCCAGGCAAGGAATGTGTTTCAGTTGGGAAAGGGAGATGGCAGCCATGAAATTCCTTCCGTTATCACTCACTACCTTGCCTGCCTCAAGATCTACAGTGCCCAGCCACGACTGCGTTTCTTTCTGCAAGAACTCGGACAGAACTTCCGCGGTGTGTCTGTTGTCGCCCAAACACTTCATAGCCAATACAGCCTGCTGACGTTTGCCAGTAGCTGCCCCATAATGGGAGACCTGGTGTGCAACAGTGGCAGCTGCGGATGGAGTGGTTGTGCGACTGCGGTCTGTGGACGAGCTCTCGCTTCTGCAGGAGGACGAAGAGGAGGAGGAGGGGGTGCGAACGGCTACAGCCAATTGTTTCCTAGACCGTGGGCTAGGCAGAACTGTCCCAAACTTGCTGTCCCCTGTGGACCCTGCATCCACCACATTTACCCAGTGTGCCGTGATGGACACGTAACGTCCCTGGCCATGCCTACTGGTCCATGCATCTGTTGTCAGGTGCACCTTTGTGCTCACAGATTGCCTGAGTGCATGGATGATGCGCTCTTTAACATGCTGGTGGAGGGCTGGGATGGCTTTTCTGGAAAAAAAGTGTCGACTGGGTAGCTCGTAGCGTGGTACAGCGTAGTCCATCAGGGCTTTGAAAGCTTCGCTTTCAACTAACCGGTAGGGCATCATCTCTAACGAGATTAGTCTAGCTATGTGTGCGTTCAAACCCTGTGTACGCGGATGCGAGGCTAAGTACTTCCTTTTTCTAACCATAGTCTCATGTAGGGTGAGCTGGACTGGAGAGCTGGAGATCGTGGAACTAGCGGGGGTGCCGGTGGACATGGCAGACTGAGAGACGGTGGGAGATGGTATTGTTGCCACCGGTGCCCTAGATGCAGTGTTTCCTACTACGAAACTGGTGATTCCCTGACCCTGACTGCTTTGGCCTGGCAAAGAAACCTGCACAGATACTGCAGGTGGTGCGGAAAATGGTGGCCCTACACTGCCGGAAGGGATGTTGCGTTGCTGACTAGCTTCATTGGCCGAGGGTGCTACAACCTTAAGGGACGTTTGGTAGTTAGTCCAGGCTTGCAAATGCATGGTGGTTAAATGTCTATGCATGCAACTTGTATTGAGACTTTTCAGATTCTGTCCTCTGCTTAAGGTAGTTGAACATTTTTGACAGATGACTTTGCGCTGATCAATTGGATGTTGTTTAAAAAAATGCCAGACTGCACTCTTTCTAGCATCGGATACCTTTTCAGGCATTGCAGACTGAGCTTTAACCGGATGGCCACGCTGTCCTCCAACAGGTTTTGGCTTTGCCATGCGTTTTGGGCAAGATACGGGCCCGGCAGATGGAACCTGTTGCGATGTTGATGCCTGCTGCGGCCCCTCCTCCTCCACTTCAGAACTGCTGCCGCCTGCACCCTGTTCCCCCAATGGCTGCCAATCGGGGTCAAGAACTGGGTCATCTATTACCTCTTCTTGTAGCTCGTGTGCAACTTCGTCTGTGTCACCGTGTCGGTCGGTGGTATAGCGTTCGTGATGGGGCAACATAGTCTCATCAGGGTCTGATTCTTGATCAGCACCCTGCGAGGGCAATGTTGTGGTCTGAGTCAAAGGACCAGCATAGTAGTCTGGCTGTGGCTGTGCATCAGTGCACTCCATGTCAGATTCAACTTGTAATGGGCATGGACTGTTAACTGCTTCACTTTCTAAGCCAGGGACGGTATGTGTAAAGAGCTCCATGGAGTAACCCGTTGTGTCGCCTGCTGCATTCTTCTCTGTTGTTGTTTTTGCTGAAGAGGACAAGGAAGCGACTTGTCCCTGACCGTGAACATCCACTAACGACGCGCTGCTTTGACATTTACCAGTTTCACGAGAGGAGGCAAAAGAGCTAGAGGCTGAGTCAGCAAGATAAGCCAAAACTTGCTCTTGCTGCTCCGGCTTTAAAAGCGGTTTTCCTACTCCCAGAAAAGGGAGCGTTCGAGGCCTTGTGTAGCCAGACGACGAACCTGGCTCCACAGCTCCAGACTTAGGTGCAATATTTTTTTTCCCACGACCAGCTGATGCTCCACCACTACCACTACCCTCATTACCAGCTGACAATGAACGCCCCCGGCCACGACCTCTTCCACCATACTTCCTCATTGTTTTAAAAACGTAAACAAACTAACGGTATTTGTTGCTGTCACACAAATTACACGGTGAGCTATAACTTCAGTATGATTTAGCTACCCCTTTACAGGTGAGTGTGACCACAACGAAAATCAGGCACAATGTTACACACTCTGTTGTTGGTGGCAACAAATGAGAGAGATGCCACACACGCAGGACTGTCACTGAAGCACAAATGTAAATATTAATCTCCCACTGATTTGATTTTTTTTTTTTTTTTAAGGGAGACTTTAGGAAAAAAAAATAATAGAATAAAATGATTTTT